>NC_088352.1:13725000-14925000 GCF_036884655.1 Musa acuminata AAA Group | reverse complement strand
AACAGAAAGAATTTTGAGTCTAATTTCAGGTAAATAATATTTTACATGAATTTGAGTTCCCAGTAGAAAATTATAAGTAGTTAAACATCAAGAGGTCAGAAATTACAGTCCCTATTTTATAGAATCTATAGGATTAATTGAAATAGAAGTCTTAGTAGGCATTTAAACTCCAAATCATTCAATCTTAGTATCAAAATAAGGAACTTTAAGTCTACTCTCAAATGGATTAGGTTTTTCATAAATCAGAGTTTAGTGCTAAATGTTATGTCCGAAACAATGCATAGAGGTTATATTACCGAAAAATAATAGATTTATGGCTTGTATCAAAACGAAAGAACGGTTTGGTTCTAAGCTAAAATCTTTCGAATTATGAAGAACTAAAAGGAAAACAGAGATTATGAATTACTGTGGGATGGGGTTAGAACACTTGCCTTAGAAGAGTTTGATTCCCAAATGTGGGGAGTTGATGCAAAACCTCAAGCAAAGTTTCCTCTTCCTCTTCTTCTTCTTCTTCTTCTTCTTCTTCTTCCCTTCTCTTCTCAAACTAACATTGGTTGCAGAAACTTAAGTTTTTTCTTTAATCTCTCATCTAATTATTTGGGTTTGGCTAATAGAAGGGTTACAAGGTGTCAAACATGCATGAAAGAGCTTATGTGTCATCGTTAGAGCAAACATAAGTGGCACCAACCTTAGGTTAGTTAATGACACATGTTCACCATTTTTTTTTAACTTAAATCTGAATCTTGAATAAATCATATCAAATTTTTAATATTCACATTTAGGTCCCTAGCCATAAACTTCTAATATAAAATTATTTAACACAAAAGAATTATTAGCTAATACTCATATTTACAAACAAACATCTATAAAATCTTTTAAAAAATGGGAGATGTTACAACTCTAAATTTCGGTTTGCTTTTCATTTGTATAATTTACTTTACTGCAAACCTCCTTAATCTTCTCTTACACTTTTACGAAAGCTTTCAAGTTCAACTTATCTCCGAAACAGATTGAATCGAAACCATTTTCGTCGGAATCAGTTTTAAACGAAACGAATAATTTTCTGAAATCATGAAAGTTTTTCACTACACTAATTCACCCCCCCTCTTAGTGTCGCTCTTAATCCTAACAATTAGTATCAGAGCAAGGTTCACTCTCATTTGGTTTTAAACCCAAGAGAGGTGGCATTTGTCGGCAACCTAGAGGGCCATTCAATTACACGCCCGTCCATGTTCAATGAGACGGATTACACATATTGGAAGACTAGAAAGAGGATCTTCCTAATTTCAATAGATTTTGAATTACGAAATATTATAGAAAATGGATTTTAAAGGTCTTCTCTTCCAATGAACGATTGGAATGAGTTGGAGAAGAAGACTTTCGCTTTAAACGCAAAGGCTATAAATGCTTTATTTTATATATTAGATAAAAATGAGTTTAATCGAGTGTCGATTTGTGAAATGGCTTTTGACATTTGGCACACAGTCAAAGTGACTCATGAAGGCACTAGTTGATTGAAGGAGTCAAAATTTAATCTTTTAGTGCATTCTTATGAGTTGTTTCAAATGAAACTGAGTGAGACCATTGGAGACATGTACACCCGATTTACGGATGTTGTCAATTGTCTAAAAGGACTTAGTAAAAGTTTCTGAGATTTTGAACTTGTTAATAAGATTTTAAGATCCCTTCCAAAAAGTTGGGACCCTAAAGTAACGACCATTTAAGAGGTCAAAGATCTAAATAATTTTCCTCTTGAAGAACTAATTGGGTCACTAATGACCTATGAAATGACATGTAAAGCTCATGAAGAGCTTGAGGACACCCTTCCAAAAAACAGGAAGGATATGACACTAAGAACACAAAATGATCACTTGAAAGAAAACTCAAGTGATGAGGACTTTGATAATGATGTGGCACACTTAACAAAGAAGTTCAAAAAATTCTTAAAAAGAAATAAATTTAAAAATGATAATAAAAATAATTTTGAACTTAAGAAAGAACAAGTGATATGTTATGAATGCAAGAAGCCAAGACACTTAAAGAGTGAATGTCCCCCAAGCAAAGAGGAGGCAACCAAAGAAGAAGGCTCTTAAAGCTACATGGGATGACTCAAGTGCTTCCGAAGAAGAGGAGCCAACCAACACCAAGCAAGTTGCTCACTATGCACTAATGGCTATTAGAGATGAGGTAACAAGTTCATTAGACATAAAGTTAACTTTCGATGAGCTTTCAAGTGCTTTTCATGAATTGTTTGATAAATGTAGAATCTTGAGTAAATTTAAAAAGGAACATGCTTCTCTTATTAGCTACATGCTTCTTGCAAAAAATACCATGAATTAAAAATACTTCAAAAGGAAAACTTGCTACTCAAAGAAACTTTGAAGAAATTTGAGGTTGGTAGCAAGTTCTTGAATATGATCCTTGCCAATAAGGGTCATGTTCATAGAAAAGACAGAATCGAATTTGTGAGTAGCTCTCACCAAAATCCAACCACCTTTGTTAAAGGCCCATTTTGCATTTTCACCCCGAAAGAAATGTAACTTTTGCTGTAAATTTGGGCATGTAGCTTATCGTTGTCAATTTAAGAAATGTAGTCCACACAAATCGATTTGGGTTCCTAAAAGAACCTCAAATGACTCAATACAACCTAATAAGCTATGTAGATCAATTTTTTAGGCATCCAAGGTCAAATGGGTACATAAAAATTATCTCTTTTTGTAGAAAAATATACCATCACAAGCTAGGAGCAAGAGATGGTACCTTGATAGTGGATGCTCAAGGTATATGACCGGAGATCCATCTCAATTCTCTAAGCTCACTAGCATAGATGAAGGATATGTCACCTTCAGAGACAACAACAAGGGTAAAATCATTGGTGAAGAAACCACAGGTAACAAATCCACCTTTTCTATTGAAGATGTGTTGTTAGTTGATGGCTTAAAGTGTAACCTTTTAAGTTTTAGTCAATTGTGTGATAAAGGATACATCATTAAATTTGAATCTAATGCTTGTATTATTAAAAAATCATACAAAAACACATCTATGATTGTACTAAAATAAAATAACATATATACTATTGACATTAATGATCTTTGCAATGAAATGTGTTTTTCGGTTTTGAATGATGATGCTTGGCTTTGGCATAAGAGATTAGGTCATGCTAGCCTAAACCTAATCACTCAAATTTTATCTAAAGAACTTATAAAAGGAATTTCTCATATCAAGTTCGTCAAAGATAATTTGTATGATGCATGTCAACTAGGAAAACAAATAAAATATAGTTTCAAATATAAGAACCAAATAAGCACCTCTAGACCTTTTGCAATTGATCCATATAGACTTGTTCGGACCAATTGCTACATCAAGCCTATGAGGTAGCAAATACATATTTGTCATCGTGGATGATTATAGTAGATACACATGGACTTATTTTTTAGCATACAAAAGTGAATGCTTTAGGTATTTCTCTAAGTTTTGTAAACTTGTTCAAAATGAAAAGGGTTTTATGATTTTGTCAATTCGAAGTGATCATGGTGGTGAATTTCAAAACCATGATTTCCAAAAATTTTATGAATCTAATGGATATAACCATAACTTCTCTACTCCAAGAAATCCTCAACAAAATGGAGTAATAGAAAGAAAGAATAGAAACTTACAAGAAATGGCAAGAACCATGTTGAATGGACATAGCCTACCCAAATATTTTTGGGCCGAAAATGTAAACACGACATGCTATGTCATGAATAGAGTTCTAGTATGACCCTTACTCACCAAAACTCATGAGATATGGAACAACAAAAAACCCAATGTTTCATTTTTTAAAGTTTTTGAGTGTAAGTGTTTTATCTTGAATGAAAAAGATGCCTTAGAAAAAGTTGATGCTAAATCCAATGAATAATTTTTCTTAGCTATTCTTCTATTTCTAAAGCATTTCATATCTTTAATAAAAGAAGTTTAATTATAGAAGAATCTATTCATATTATTTTTAATGAAGTTTTCGAAGTTAAGAAAAATGATTTTGATAATGATGTTAATTTTGATGCTTTGAATTTAAATGAAACCCTTTCTCCATCTAACAACTTGGATGCATCTACTTCCAAAACATCCCTACCCAAGGATTGGAAGTATGTAGATGCTCATACTAAGGAGCTAATCATATGAGACACATCTAAAGGGGTTCAAACTCGTTCTTCTCTTAAGAATTTTTGTGCCAACGTCGCTTTTCTCTCCCATATTGAACCAAAATGCATTGATGAGGCCATGAAAGATGATTTATGGGTCATTGCAATGCAAGATGAGTTAAATCAATTTGAGAAAAATGAGGTGTGGAAGCTTGTTCCTAGGCCAAATGACTATTTAGTTATTGATACTAAATGAGTCTTTAGAAACAGCAATATGAATTTGGTATCGTGGTTAGAAACAAGGCTAGATTAGTGGCCAAAGGTTTCAACCAAGAAGAAGTGATCGATTATGAAGAAACCTTTGCTCTTGTGGCACGATTATAAGTCATAAGGATGCTCCTTGCCTATTCTAGTAGTAATAATTTTAAGTCGTTTCAAATGGATGTTAAAAGTGCTTTTTTTATTGGCTTTACTTCCGAAAAAGTTTATGTTGAACAATCTCCCGGATTTGAGAATGATAATCTCCATAATCATATATTTAAATTGACTAAAGCTCTTTATGGATTAAAACAAGCCCCAAGGGCTTGGTATGAGAGACTTAGCTCATTTCTTATCAAAAATAATTTTTCTAAAGGTAAGGTCGATACTACATTTTTATTAAAAATTTTAAAAATAATTTTTTTATTGTTTAAATTTTTGTTGATGATATTATTTTCGGTTCTACGAATGAATCTCTATATGAGTCATTTGCTAAAAGTATGAGTCTTGAATTTGAAATGAGTTTGATAGGGGAATTAACTTTCTTTTTAGGCTTACAAATCAAACAACTAAGTAATGGTATTTTTCTTAATCAAACAAAATATGCTTTAGATTTACTAAATTTTTTTAATATAGATAGCTCAAAGGCTATCAACACTCCTATAAGCACCTCCACTAAGTTAGAAATTGATGAAAGTGGAGAAAGCTTTGATCAAAAAGCTTATAGGGGTATGATAGAAAGTTTACTTTACCTCACCGTAACTAGACCGCATATCATGTTTAGTATAGGACTTTGTGCTAGGTTTTAATCTAATAATAAGATATCTCATCTTAAAGTAGTTAAGAGAATACTTAGATATCTTAAAGGAATCATAAATCTAGGATTATGGTATCCAAAATCCAAGAACTTTGAGTTAATTGCTCATGCTAATGCGGATTTTGTTGGATATAGATTAGATAGAAAAAGCACATCCGGAACATGTCAATTTTTAGGACACACACTTGTTTCTTAGAAGACCAAGAAACAAAATTCGGTTGCACTATCTACAACTAAAGCCGAGTACATTACAGCTAGTGCATATTATGCACAAGTTGTGTAGATGAAAAACACTTTAAAGGATTATAAGATTCATCTTAAAAATATTTCCATAAAATGTGATAACACAAGTGCAATATGTTTAACATAAAAATCTCATTCAACACTTTAGAACTAAACATATTAATATTAGGCCTCACTTTATACGAGATCATGTTAATAATCATGATGTAATCTTAAAGTTTATTGATACAAAACACCAATTAGCCGATACTTTTACAAAGCCCTTAAGTGAAGAATAATTTAATTTTATTAGAAGAGAATTAGGAATGTTAATTTGTCTGAATGCATGAATTTGTTAAATTTCATTTTTTAGACTTTCTTTATCGCTCACTTAAATTCTATGCTAATAATTTTATAATGTGAAATTTACATGATGATAAGGTTGTGTGCTTCAATAATTCGTTTACTTTGATATTGGAATTTTGTGCTTTGATGCTGAAAGTTTATATGATGTTGTGATCTCTTTAAATGATGAGCATGTTATCATACAATGATGCAATATCATGTTTACTTTGATGATTATAATTTCTATTGAATATTGAGAAGTTTTAATCATACATCAGATTCTTAACCTTTGAGTGCTATAAGCACTAATGATATTACCTCATGCAAGTAGTGATGAAAGGCTATGACAAAGCCAGGTAACTCATTGAGTACACATGCGGTAGTTATAACTACACATGCTGTAGACTTTAACTCCTATTTGTTGTCAACATGTCACGAAATGCCAAGACTATCTGTGGGTACAACATTTAACATCATGCCCAAGATCTTAAGCTAATAGTAAAATTGAATTTGACAAAAATATCTTTTTCTCTTCGTGTAAAGTGCTTAATTTTGAGATCGTTCTCCATGCATGGTCTTGAGTCTCTAATAATCTCTGTCAAGAGTTGAGCATTGTTTGTGTGTTGACACTCAAAGATTCTGCTACATCTCTCCTTCCACATCCACCAAATAGCACATCTGAAAGTAACCTTTGCTAGTTGTTTAAGAGGCCCTTTTCTTGAGAAACATTGCATGAGGTCACCTAATTCTTGATGCAAGTTTGGTTGCGGTAGCCTATTGAGTTCAAATCGCTGGAGAATCTCCTTCCATATCCATTTAGTATAGTCACAAGTAAAATAGAGGTGGTCAATAGTTTCTTCTTGCGGCATACAAAGGGAGCATCGGTTAACATGATAGATATCTCTTCTCTTTATATTGTCTATTGTAGGTAGTTTATTAAGAAGGGTCTTTCATGTACATAGGGAATGTCTCTGTGATCCCAATCGATCCCATGTCCAACTTCTTGGGATCCACTTGTTATTTTTTTGCCTAATTTGATTCCATGACGATGTGACACTAAATTTGTCATTGTCATGAAGCCATATAAGTATATCTGAAAAAGTAATAATATTTCATGAGAAATAAGATTAGGGAGACACTAGGTACCGTTAGCAATCAACTCGGAAACCTTCCAATCTTTGAGAGCCCCAAGGTCTTTTCGTATTCTGTCACCATATAATTGAAATATACTCTTTCCATTTATCCAAGGATCGTATCACATATTAGTACTAGTTCTAGAAGAGATTGCATAAGAAATGTGTTTGATTAGCTAATTCTTTGCCTTTAAAATTCCTTTACAAGCTGAAGAGTGGTATGTTCTTGTTGAAAATTTTCAAATTGATTCCTTTGAAAGATACCTAGTAGAAACCCAATGTGACCATAAGGAATATTTATTTTACAAAAGATCCCACAATTATTGTATCAAACATGCTTTATTTCAATCTCTAATATTTGTTAGATTCAGCCCCCCTTCATCTTTCGGTTTGCAGATGCTGTCCCAATTTACTATATGTATTGCCTTATCATTTATGTCATTCTAGAAAAAGTTCATTAATAACCGTTCAATATCTTGGAGAAGTCCAAAAGGCAGAAGAAATGCATTAGACCAATATATAGAGTAAGAGTATAACACCGATCGAATGAGTTCAAGTCGTCTTGCTTTTGAAAGAAGCCTATTTTTCCAGGTAAAAAATTTATTATTTAATTTTTGTAGGATAGGCTGATAGTGGGTTTTGTGAATGCCAGTGGATATGAGTGGGAGACCCAGATAAGGAACTGGCAGGCTACCCTCACTAACCCCTAGAGTGTGTGCAACAAAGTCCTTTCCTTAATGCAAGGACCCATATAGACTTTACTTTTCACATGATTTAACTAAAGTCCAGAAACCATACCAAAGTCGTTCAGAATAGTAGCTAGGTTCCTTACAGAAGTTAGATCATTCTGGAGAAAGATAAGTAAATCATATGTAAAAGTTATGTATGATATATGAATAGAACCAGCATTGGGTACTTTAATGCTACCATTCGAGACTGCTTGTTCCAATATACAGCTAAATCCTTCCATTGCAACAGTAAAGAGATATGGGGAGAGTGGATCACCTTGTCGGATGTCATCCGCGCTTCCAAAAAAACCAATAGATGAGCCATTAAAGAGTATCGAAAACTTTGGAGTTTCCAAGCAAAATTGAATCTAATTAACCCATTGTTGTGGGAAGTTCATATCAAGGAGCATCTTATAGATAAATTTCCTATTAACTGAACTAAAGGCTTTCTGTAAATCAGCTTTAAAACATATTTTCGTCCCTCTTGCTTTTGAATGCAGATCCTTGACCAAGTCATTAGCAAGCATAATATTATGATGTATACTTCTCCTTTGATGAAAGCAGCCTGATTAGGACTAATGATCTTGTGTATTACCTTTTTCATTCTATCTGCCAACACTTTAGAGATGATCTTATAAATAAAGTTACATAATGATATGGGTCGATAGTTCTCTAGTGAATCTGCCCCTACATTCTTGGGAATTAAAGAAATAAAAGTGCAATTCATCTCTCTAATAATATGACCTAAAGAGAAAAATTATTAGCAAGCTTTAATCACATCATTTCTAATAATAGAACATGTAGCTTGGTAAAATTCAATTGGAAATCCATCTGGACTAGGGCTTTTGTGCTTCGGTGACTTAAAGACAACTCTTACAATTTCATCATCTATAATTGTGGCATTGAGGATTGAAACGACATCTGAATCAAGCTTTCTAGTTGGAATTACATGAATGTTATTAGGTTGCTCCACTTGATTGAGTAAGGAATAAAAAAATCGCTTAGTGTATGCTTTAACCTCATCTAAATTCTTAATAAGATTACCATATTTGTCTCTATATTTTCTGATGCGATTAATGGCTCTTCGAGTAGCAATGGAAGCATAGAAAAACTTAGTATTGGAATCCCCTAGAGTAAGCCAATACTGTCGAGACTTCTACTTTGCAAAACTTTCCTCCTACTTTAAGGCTTTCATGAAGTTATTTCTAGCTTCTGTCTTTTTGTAGATAAGATTCTCATCTTGGGGCTGAAGTTGTAGCTCATGTTGCATTGCCATTAATTCCTTTATGCAAATTTGAACTCGGGTGGTAATATTTCCAAATGTGTTTGTATTCCACTCCTTAAGTGCTGCTTTACAAGCTTTGAGCTTTTGACATAAGACGTAAGGTGGCGAACCATATATATTAACATTCCAAGCTAATCTGATAATACCAGGGAACTAAGGATGAGTACTCCACATGTTAAAGAATCTAAATGGTTTCTTGCCTCTAGGTATTGCTTTGTCTGCGTGTATATACATTAAGGAATGATCAAAAAACAATTGTGCATCATACTCAAGAAGTGAATCAGGGTAAACTGTTAACCATTTTTTATTAATCAAACACTTGTCAAGTCGAGCCAATTGCCCACAGATTTCATATCAATCAATGCGGCAGTGCCTATGTAATCATTAAAACTTTGAAGCTGACTTTTGGAAAGCTGTCTAGCCCCGACTTTTTCATTTGTGTATTGAATAGTATTAAAATCACCAAGAACAATCCAAGGCACATTACGACTATCATTTGTAATGTTAGTCAGATCAGTCCATAGTATATTTCTTTCTTACATACTATTTGAAGCATATATACTAGTGAAATTGAATTGACAGTCATTCTTTTTGTCCTCTACCTTAAGATCAATGAATTGATCAGTAGTAGAAATAAACCAAGCATTAATAGAGTTAGGATGCGTCCAGCCATATTAAGTTCTTTTGAGCAAGAATGAGCGATTGTTTAATTATCGTTTCCATGAGAATAGCAATATCATATGCGCAGACTTGATTAATCTATTGAGCTCTCAATATTTTTCAGGTTTATTAAGTCCACGAACATTCCAATATTTCAGCTCTCAATATTATCTTCATTAGAAAAAAACAAATGAAAAAGGAAGTAAGGTATTCATCCTATGACTTTGAATGAATAATATCATCCTTTTTCTTATCCTTCGATTTTACATTTTTCTCCCACACAATATCTTTACCTTTTAAGGCTTTATTTCTATATTTATCCACTTCATCTATCAAATGTTTAAACTTTATACCTTGAGTCAAATAGTCTGATTGTTGAGGCACAATATCCTGGTTAGTGTAATCTGTTGGGGCATGAGATATTTGAGGTAGAATATCCTTACTAATGAGGTTTGTTTGGGCCTGAGTTTGTTGTGGCAGAATATCCTTACTGGCGATGTTTGTTGGTGCTTGAGTTTGTTGAGACATAAAGTCCTAGTAGGCACGTTGAGTGGATTTTTGATTTCCTATTGTGGATGGATCCGATAATATAGTAAGAGATAAGTTCTTAACTTTTGCTTCTCCTGTCCACAAGTACCATGGGAAACTTCTGTTGTGGAAGGCTCCATCATAATAGGAAGAGATAAAGTTCCTGATTTGTCTTGTCTATGGTGCTGTCCCTATGAGTCGAAATGTTCACTCATCTTCGTCACCACCGGTTCTACTACCATTGGAGGAGGCTTGCCTTGTTGCTGAGGCGCCTAACGTGGCCGGTAGATCTTATTGATCAGTTTCGGAGTTTACTGACAAGCTCTATTTGCATAACCAAAAGATAAGCAACTCTGACATCGTTGTGACTTCCAAGAATATGAGACATGTACCATACAAGTGTTTCCTTTAAGATCACAATAAAAAACCTCATTAGGGAGATCTTCGTCGGAAGAAATCAGTACACATGCTCGTGCAAATGCTAATCTCTTCTGTGCAACTATTGCTTTGTCAATATAGAGTGGCTGCCCAAAGTGCTACATAACTTTGCAATAAAACGTAGACTCCAAAGATGTAGAGGGAGACCTTGAAACGACACCTATAAGGGAATAGACTGTAGGTTGTCTAACTCCAAACGAACATCAAGGGACCAGCGTCGTAGAATTATTGGATGGATGTGAATAGTCCAGAACCCTTCAAGGACCCATTGCAAATCTTCTTCAGAGTATAGCTTGCAAACAAAGAAACTGTTCTCCTACATATGAAGGTCAAATGCTGATATTCCCCATCTATTTTTGATAAATGACGATAGTGGGAAATAGGATGTTTTGTGACCTACCACATAGCCAACAATCACCATAAACTATGTCTCAATCAGTTCTACGGAATCAGCTATCTCACTAGAGTAAAGAATTCGAAACTGAGGTCCGGGCTTCCAATCAGAGCCTTGAAGAGGCAAGTCCAAGGCTGAGGTTCATCGGAAATAAGAGAAGGAGGTCGCAATCTAGAGCGTGACCTACTTCGATGCTACTTCATCGAAGAAGCATCTCGCCGGAAAGAAAGTAGTGGAGGAGCAACTTGAGAGGTAAAGGCTGGGAGCCTCGCTGTCCAACCTACCCTCCCACCATCATCACCAGACCCAAAGACCATCACTGCCATGTCCCTACAGCATTGGGAACAGCCTATTTGTCACCGGAAGGGTTGCACACTTGCCGCCCCCAAAGAAATCCTCCTCTATTTCACCAAGAAGATGAGGAGCGTGCAGAGCTACCAGCCCTCTTTTTCTTTGTTTCTCTAATGAGAAGGGGAAGATGGCAAGCTGGGGCTGCGCATAGAGTTGATCCCTGTTCCTTGGGAAGAGGGGCTGTAGAGAGAGATCACAGTTCGACGATCCCAGCCTTCCCGTTGCAACCGCCACCGCTGTTACCTAGCCCACCTCGCTTTTGTTTCTCTTTATAAGAAGGAGTGGAAGGAACTCTCCTTCATGCACTTGCCGCCACCAAAGGAACTCTGTTCCACCAAGTAGAGTAGGAGGAGAGAAAAGTTGCGATTGCAGTAGTCTTCCTCCGATCTCTCCTCCGCTATTCCGCGAAGAAGAAGAGTGTCGGCCGCAAGAAGAAGAGCGCAAATCCACTGGCGGTAGAGAGGATTGGTCGTCGATCCGTCGCTGCCTTCGCCAATGATTCCTCTCCCAACTGGTCACCTACTGCTTCTCCCCTATTCTTGGGGAAGAGGAAGAATATGGCCGGATGCAGAACTGATTACCAATGACTAGTGAAACATTTGGTAGAATATGGGTCTTATGGCATCCTAACTCCATTAATGCTTGGTTTATTTCTGCTATTGATCAATTCATTCATCTTAAGGTGGAGGACAAAAAGAATAGCTGTCAATTCAATTTTACTGATATATATGCTTCAAACAGTATGCAAGAAAAAAATATACTATGGACCAATCTGACTAACATTGCAAATAACTGTCTTAATATGCCTTGGATTGTTCTTGGTGACTTTAATACTGTTCAATACACAAATGAAAAAGTGGGGGGTAGACAGCTTTCCGAAAGCCAGCTTCAAAGTTTTAATAATAACATAAACACTGCCACATTGATTGATATGAAATCTATGGGCAATTGGCTCTCCTAGAGCAATTAAGGTGGTGCTAACAGAAGAATAATGGCTCGACTTGATAGGTGTTTGGTTAAACAAGAATGGTTAATAGTTTACCCTGATTCACTTCTTGAGTATGATTTACCATTATTTTCTGATCATTCCTTAATGTATATACACGCAGACAAAGCAACACCCAAAGGCAAGAAACCATTTAGATTCTTTAACATGTGGAGCACTCATCCTTAATTCCTTAATATTATCAGATCGGCTTGGAATGTTAATATACATGGTTCACCACTTTACATCTTATTTCAAAAGCTCAAAGCCGAAATCATTTAGATTCTTTAACATGTGGAGCACTCATCCTCAATTCCTTAATATTATCATATCGGCTTGGAATGTTAATATACATGGTTCGCCACTTTACATCTTATGTCAAAAGCTCAAAGCTTGCAAAGCAGCACTTAAGGAGTGGAAAACAAACACCTTTGGAAATATTACCACCCGGGTTCAAATTTGCAGATAGGAACTAATGGCAATACAACATGAGCTACAACTTCAGCCCCAAGATGAGAATCTTATCTACAAAGAGACAAAAGCTAGAAATAACTTTATGCAAGCATTAAAGCAGGAGGAAAGTTTTACAAAGCAGAAGTCTCGACAGCATTGGCTTACTCTAGGAGATTCTAATACTAAGTTTTTCTATGCTTCCATTGCTACTCTAAGGGCCATTAATCACATCAGAAAATACAAAGATAAATATGGTAATCTTATTAAAAATTTAGATGAGGTTAAAGTATACACTGAGCGATTTTTTTATTCCTTACTCAATCAAGCGGTACAACCTAATAACATTCATGTGGATCCAACTGGAAAGCTTGATTCGGATGTCATTTCAATCCTCAGTGCCCTAGTAATAAATGATGAAATTGCAAGAGCTGTCTTTAAGTCACCGAAGCATAAAAGCCCTGGTCCAGATGGATATCCAGCTGAATTTTATCAAACTGCGTGGTCTATTATTGGAAATGATGTGATTAAGCTCTGGCAACATTTTTTCTCTTCAGTTCATATTCTTATAGAGATGAATTACACTTTTATTTCTTTAATTCCAAGAATGCAGGGGCTAATTCACTAGAGAACTATCGACCCATATCATTATACAACTTCATTTACAAGATAATCTCCAAAGTGTTGGTAGATAGAATGCAAAAGGTAATAATACACTATTGAATCTCGGATTTTGATGATGAAGTCAATTGTCATTTGTTATCTAATCTATATGTTGAGATAAGTGTGCAGGATTAACTACGATGAAAATAAGATATGCAGCAGGAGTTGCGCCGGAGTCAATACAATGATCACGTTGGGAGTTTGAGAGTTCGATGGAAATTCGGACAATCGTTGGAGGTTCTACGGGAACAAATCCGAGAAGTCCATGAGCTTGCCAAAGAAGCTCGTCGAAACTCGCCAAGTGGATCGTCGCAAGTCCAGGAGTTTGCCGGAAGTCCGCATGAGCATCACTAAGGGTTCATCGGATGATCGACGGAAGTTCACCGGAAGCTCGCTGGAAGAAGCGATTGACGCACCGGAGCAAGTTGCAGTAAATGTCTTAGGAAATATCGTAGTTAGCACAATGATTAAGTTGGAAATGGGAGGTGATCCCGTTAACTTAATCTTGGAGAAATTGGGCCCTTGAAAAACCCAAATTGGGCCAAATGGATCAACACATTCGGACCCTGATTTCTACTAGGCGGTTGAACCGCCCAAGCCAGGCGATGGCACCGCTTGGGCTCAGTCTCCGAGTGAGACTAGGCGTTTCAACCGCCCCTAATAGGAGGTGGCACCGCCTAAGCTTGGTCTTCGAGCTCTGGCAGGTGGTGGCACCGCCTAAGCTCGGTCTTCGAGCTCTGGCAAGCGGTGCAACCGCCTTAGTCAAGCGGTGGCAGCGCCTGAGCTTAGTCTTCGAGCTCTGGCAGGAGGTGCAACCGCCTCAGTCAAGCGGTGGCATCGCCTGAACTTGGTCTTCGAGCTCTGGTAGGAGGTGCAACCAACCCTGACAGGAGGTGGCACTGCCTAGAGGCTCAGTCTTCGAGCTCTGCCAGGCGGTGCAACCGCCAGATTCCTGAATTCCGGGAATTTACAGTTTTGAGCTCCAAATTCAAACTGGGTTGGGGCCTATAAATACCCCACCCTTTCAGCACTGAAAGGGCACCTAGAAACCACCGAAATTCTGATTTTACTTTGTGATTTTTAGAGCTCAAAAGTGTTGTATGAGTTGAAAGTTCTTCTTCCTCTTTTCTTCCAAGTTCTAATCTGTTAAGAGAGGAAAAAAAATTCTGTAAGGGTTGTCTCCTAAGCTCGTCAAAATGAGTGAAACTGTAAAAGGGTGGTTGGTCGTCGCCTATTGAATGAAGGCCTCTAGTTGACGTCGGTGGAGGAAGCCAAAAGTGGAGTAGGTCAAGATTGACCGAACCACTCTAAATCTCGGTTTGCATTTACTTTGAGCATCTTATCCTTACTGTAAATCTCCTCAAAAGCTTACTGCTTTCTGTGCATATACGATCGGGTTTCAAGCTTTGCACTTTCCGAATCGGCGTTTAGACGTAAATCAGTTTTATCGTACGATCATCATATTTCAATTTGGATTTACATTTTGATTTCTATCATAACTGCAAACTACCTTTATATCCTTGCTTTAACTGCATCTCGCTTTATCAAATGATTTACGAATCAGCATTTAGACGTAAATCAGTTTTTTCGTACGAATATCATATTTCAGTTTACGCCTACTATCTGATTTAAACCATAACTGCAAACTGCATTTATATCTTTGCTGCATCTTGCTTAATCAAAAGTTAAAGTGATTTACGAATCGGCCTTCTTACCGAAATCACTTTTATCGAACGAACGCAGTATTTTTTTAATCGTAGAAGGTTTTTCGCTGCACTAATTCACCCCCCCTCTTAATGCTCTTGATCCTAACAATTGGTATCAGAGCGGGGTTAACTCTCAAACAGATTAAAACCCAAGAGAGATGGCATACGCCAGAAACCAAGAGGCCCATTCTATTACATGTCCACCCATATTCAATGGGACGGAATACACCTATTGGAAGACCCGAATGAGGATCTTTCTTATTTCTATGGATTTTAAATTTTGGAATCTTGTCGAAAATGAATTTTCGAAGTCTTCTCTTCCAATGATCGATTGGACTGAATTGGAGAAGAAGGCTTTCGTTCTTAATGCAAAGGCTATGAATCCCTCGTTTTGTGCACTTGATAAAAACGAGTTCAACCGTGTTTCGGTTTATGAAACCGTATTTGATATTTGGCACACACTCGAAGTGACTCACGAAGGCACAAGTAGAGTGAAAGAGTCAAAAATCAATCTTTTGTTACATTCTTTCGAACTTTTCCGGATGAAACCGAGTGAGACTATTGGCAACATGTTTACCCGTTTCACGGATGTCGTCAACGGTCGAAAAGGACTCGGAAAAAGTTTTTCGGATTTTGAGCTCGTAAATAAGATTCTAAGATCCCTTCCTAAGAGTTGGGATCTTAAAGTCACTACTATTCAAGAGGCGAAAGATCTAAACAACTTCCCTCTTGAAGAACTAATCGGGTCATTAATGACCTACGAGATGACTTACAAAGCTCATGAAGAGCAAGAAGACATCCTTCCAAAGAATAGGAAGGATATGGCACTCTGTACTTCAGAAGACCACTTGAGAGAAAACTCAAGTGATGAGGACTGTGACGATGACTTGGCACTTCTAACAAGAAAATTTAAAAAATTCATTAAAAGAAACAAGTTTAAGAATGACACAAAAAATAAACTTGAACCCAAGAAGGACCAAGTTATTTGCTACGAGTGCAAAAAGCTGGGACACTACAAAAGTGATTGTCCTCAAGTCAAAAAGAGAACATCAAATAAGAAGGCACTCAAAGCAACGTGAGATGACTCGAGCGCGTCCGATGAAGAGGAGTCCAACACCGAGCAAGTTGCTCATGACGCCTTAATGGTCATCGGATAGGAGGTAACGAATTTAATAGATGCAGATTTATCATTTGATGAATTATTAAATGCCTTCCATGACTTATTTGATGAATGCAAGATTATTAGTAGAAAATACAAATTGCTAAAAAAGGAGCATGATAGTCTTACTTGTAATTTCCATAAGTTAAAAACTGAATATCATGATAGTTTAGGTTCATGCAAATCTCCAAAAGGAAAACTTGCTACTTAAGGACACCTTGAAGAAATTCGAGGTCGGTAGCAAGTCCTTGAACATGATCCTTGCAAACAAGGGTCACGTTCCCAAAAGAAGTGAAATCGGATTTATGAGAAGTCCTCACCAAAATCCAACCACCTTCATAAAAGGCCCCATCTTACATGTTCGACACCAAAGCAAATGCAACTTTTGTTGCAAACTTGGACAAAAAACGCATTATTGTCCTTTCTAGAAAATTAGTCCGAACAAATTAATTTAGGTTCCTAAAGGAACCATGATAAATTATATGCAAAATGATAAACAATGTAGATCTATTTTTGAGGCACCCAAAAGCAAATGGGTACCTAAATATCATCCTTTCTGGTAAAGACATAAAACATCATAAGCTGGGAGCAAGAAATAATATCCTGCTCTTTGGATTCTCGATATTCATGACCCGAGATCCAAAAAAAAGTTGTGATATTCTCTAGCCTAAATAACAGAAGAGGATTAGAAAATTAAAATTACAAATGCGATATAGATACAATCCTATTTGATCTCTCAGAATTGGAAACCCATGATTCTCACTTCATATATCCTCTAGATTTTCGAACCCATTGATTTCATCCGTTCGTTACTTTCGAATCCAACTATATCATGAACTTACTAAGTTTGTAATGAACTTGCAAAGCTTACCAACTTGAATAATTTGTCACAAACATGTGCACGACATTTAGAGTATGCACATCACAAGATCTATCTTGATCATGCAAAATTTCTTATCTTACAATGAAAATTCTTACGTAATTACGTAAGTAAAGTTGATTGCCCTAAATGAAAATTCTTCTCAAGTGAAAAAAAAAAAAATTCAAATCAGATCACACTGCAGTCAGAACAAGTGCTCACCGCTTGTAGGCGGTGGCACCGCCCCAGTTGGAGGTAGCACCTCCGGCTGTCATGTGTTGCAAGCGGTTGCACCGCCCCAGCCAGCGATGAAACCGCCCACAATTCTGCCTCTTTTTAACCCGAGCTAGGGCCGGTGGTGGAACCGACCCCAACTCACTCCCTTCACCTCTTTACTCTTCCAAAGCATCGCCACCTCCATTTCACCCCTCATAGTATCCCAAATACTCCTCATTTTGAAGCAAAAGATCAACAATCTCTCCTTCTATTGAAGATCTCACTAAGGTATTCTCTAAGAACCCCTTAAATTATGTTTTTGATTTATTTACTCTTGCTCATTACTATCCTCTTAAATAGCAATAGTTATGGGGTCTAGAAGATCCTCAAGGGACAAAGGGAAAAGGAGATTAGTGGAAGATTTTGATCTTACCCTTTTCGATTCAAAATATCATGCTGAAAAGTTTTCCTCTTTCGAACTTAGGAGTGTCAATAAGGGAAAATATGTATATTTAAATGAACTAAGAGACTTACAAACAATCCAATGGTTTGCAAACTTAGATCTACTCCCTATTTTACAAATTAGTGAACCCATCTATCCAAGACTTGTTATATTGTCTTACAACAATATACAAGTAGATGAAGAAAAAGAATGTCTACCTATCTATTAGGACAACACATCTCCATTACAGAAAAATTCATTTGCGATATGATAGGCATTCCCATAAAAAATAGAGGACTTTACTTTAGAGGATCATGGGATGATGAAACTGTTGGGACAACATATATTGAAGCCTTAGGAATAATTTTCGCCAATCCCAACTTAGCATTTGTTCCTAAAAGTTGTGAACATCTACTGCCACTAAACACTAAGGTACTTCATCATATCCTAACTAGCATCATTCTCCCTAAACAATACCATCATGATGAAGTAAGCCAAATAGAATTAGGAACTATGTATTGGGTCATGAAAGGACATGACATTTGTCTTGGTTATCTTATCCAGCAAAACATGTTAGAACTATCTAAGAAAGACATAATGCTTCCATATGGTGGTATAATCACTAGAATACTAAAAGCCTATGATTTTCTAATACCATCGGAAGAAGAAGTAATAAAAGTAGATAGGTTTAGCATAATATATAAAAATCTACTTCATCGATTAAGATGTGTTTATAGAAACGGTAACTGGGTTAGAATGCCTAGAAGAACCGATCCCCCTCAACCTGAACCAGAACCGGAAACACCAGTCTTTAGGGGTACTCAATCTCCTCCGATCTGTCCCTTTGAGGAAACACATTCATTTGAGCAAGCTCATACATCATCTGTCGAAGATATTGGGATTCGGATGGACCGATTTGAACAAAGACAAAACCGGCTTGAACATCGACAAGATCAAATCCTATCTGAGCTACAGCAAATTCATCGATAATTTTACTCTTTATTTAGGTACTTTAATTTTTCACCTCCTGAATGAGCTTGTATGTGTATATATGAACACAATCACCTATTGTTATTGTAAACTCTTTATGTTACTCACCATGATGCCCTTTGCCTTGATCCTTGATATGGTTACCTGATGTATTTATTTGTGAGCATATGCAGAGTTACAAACATCTTTTATTGTTTAATCTCGTTTTTCATTGTCGGATTTTACATTGAAACTAAATATTTTTATAACTACTTTGAAAACCTTGTGCCTTGGTTTCCATGATAAATATGATTTGAGAAAATGATATATCAATGCAGTTGATGAGTCATGACATTGCCATGATATTATTATTGCCATAACACTAAACATCAACTAGCTGATATTTTTACAAAACCTCTAAGTGAAGAACAATTTGATTTTATAAGAAGAGAATTAGGAATGTTGATGTGTCCGAATACATAAACTAGTTAAAATTAGTTTTCGGACTTTATTGAATGATCAAATCACTTGATTGTCATTACATACCGAAATAACATGTTGGAAATTATGTGTTGAATACAAAAATTTCCATAACAATAAGCATATTTTATCTTCATGATTGTATTTGAAAATCTATAGCATAGTCTTGTCCGAATGCATGAATGTGTCAATTTCATTTTCGGATTCGCTTAACAATTGGTATCCTAACAATCGGATTTTCTCATACACTTATTATATGAAAAATATTTTTCTGAAATGGATTTGATGAAATGATTCCTGCTTATAAATTCCATCTTGAAATATGGATGATCGTGTTTTTACTTGCAAAAATTTGTTTCACTCAAAGTAAACTCACAAATAGCTGGTATCACAAATAGCTTTCCTCCTTCATGCAAAAAGTTTATAACAAATAAAAAGGAAGAAGTATTCAAAGCAATCTACATATCATGCTTTCCTTTATATGCTTGTATAATTGATTTCCTATCACTTACTATTGGAAAATAACATGAACCGAGTAAAGGCATGAACAACTATCACACTTATGCTCAAAATTTGCTTATATTATTCTCCTGGTATCATAATTACCATGCTTTTTATTGATGACAAAGGGGGAGAAATATATGAGTATTAATGCCATGCTTGCAGCACCAAGAGATATATGAATTGATGCTATGATTGCTATAATTTGCATTATGCCTTGTTTTTATCATGTAATGATATCAAAATCTTACTTCGTAGTTTTACATGTTGATATCTTACAATATGATGAATTGCTACTATTACCATCATTCAAACTTGTTATGTAAAATTTGAAAATGAATGTCAAGCCTTGACATCATCTTCAGAGAGAAACATCATGATGGGAATCATGATTGGAGTATTGATAAGTTTAAATGATTTTAACTTATCAATATGTCTCTTGAATTCAAAGGTTTTGAATTCAAGAATGACTTATCTCAAGTATGGCATATAGATAGGGTGAGTTAAGGTTAACTCCATTATCAATTGATTGTCATCATAAAAAAGGGGGAGATTGTTGAATCTTAGATTTTGATGATGAAGTCAATTGTCATTTGTTATCTAATCTATATGTTGAGATAAGTGTATAGGATTAACTACGATGAAAATAAGATATGCAGCAGGAGTTGCGCCGGAGTTAAGACAATGATCACATTGGGAGTTCGAGAGTTCGACGAAAGTTCGGACAATCGTCGGAGGTTCTGCGGGAACAAATCCGAGAAGTCCATGAGCTTGCCAAAGAAGCTCGTCGGAACTCGCCAAGTGGATCATCGCAAGTCCAGGAGTTTGCCGGAAGTCCGCAGGAGCATCACCGAGGGTTCATCGGATAATTGACGGAAGTTCATCGGAAGCTTGCCAAAAGAAGCGATTGACGCACCAGAGCAAGTTGCAATAAATGTCTTAGGAAATATCATAGTTAGCACAATGATTAAGTTGGAAATGGGATGTGATCCCATTAACTTAATCTTGGGACAATTGGGCCCCTAAAAAACCCAAATTGGGCCGAATGGATCAACCCATTCGGACCTTGATTTCTGTCAGGCGGTTGAACCGCCCAAGCCAAGCGGTGGCACCGCCTGGGCTTAGTCTCCGAGCGAGACTGGGCGGTCCAACCGCCCCTGACAGGAGGTGGCACCGCCTGAGCTCGGTCTTCGAGCTCTGGTAGGAGGTGCAACCACCTCAGTCAGGCGGTGGCACCACTTGAGCTCGGTCTTCGAGCTCTGGTAGGAGGTGCAACCGCCCCTGACAAGAGGTGGCACCGCCTAGAGGCTCAATCTTCGAGCTCTGCCAGGCGGTGCAACCGCTAGATCCCGGAATTCCGGGAATTGATATTTTTTAGCTCCAAATTTAAACTGGGTTGGAGCCTATAAATACCCCACCCTTTCAGCACTGAAAGGGCACCCAAAAGCCACCGAAATTCTAATTTTACTTTGTGATTTTTAGAGCTCAAAAGTGTTGTATGAGTTGAAAGTTCTTCTTCCTCTTTTCTTCCAAGTTCTAATCTGTTAAGAGAGGAAAGAAAATTCTGTAAGGGTTGTCTCCTAAGCCCGTCAAAAGGAGTGAAACTGTAAAATGGTGGTTGGCCTTCGCCTATTGAAGGAAGGCCTCTAGTTGACGTCGGTGACCTTGTCGGTGGAGGAAGCCAAAAGTGGAGTAGGTCAAGATTGACCGAACCACTCTAAATCTTGGTTTGCATTTACTTTGAGCATCTTTTCTTTACTGCAAATCTCCTCAAAAGCTTACTACTTTCTACGCATATACGATCGGGTTTCAAGCTAATTTACGGAAAGCCTTGATTCAGTTAATAGATAAATTTATCTATAAGATGCTCATCGATATGAACTTCCCATGGCAATGGGTTAATTGGATTCAAAGTTGCTTGGAAACTCCAAAGTTTTCGATACTCTAGGGGTTAGTGAGGGAAGCTTGCTAGTTCCTTATTTGGGTCTCCCACTCATATCCACTGGTATTCAGAAAACCCACTATCAGCCTATCCTGCAAAAAATAAAGAATAAAATTTCTTTCTATAAAAATAGGCTTCTATCAAAAGCAGGACGACTTGAACTCATCCGTTCGGTGTTGTACTCTTACTCTATATATTAGTCTAATGCTTTTCTTCTGCCTATTGGACTTCTCCAAGATATTGAACGGTTGTTAATGAACTTCTTCTGGAATGGCACAAATGATAAGATAATACATATGGTAAATTGGGATAGCATCTACAAATTGAAAAATGAAGGGGGGCTAAACCTAAGAAATATTAGAGATTAGAATAAAACATGTTTGGTACAACAATTGTGGGATCTTTTGTAAAATAAATGTTTCTTATGGTCACATTAGGTTTCTGCTAGGTATCTTTCAAAGGAATCAATTTGAAAAATTTTAACAAAAACATATCACTCTGCAACTTGGAAAGGAATTTTAAAAGTAATGAATTGACTAATTAAACACATTTCTTATGCAATCTCTTTTGGAACTAGTACTAATATGTGGTACGATCATTAGATAAATTGGAAGAGTATATTTCAATTATATCGCGATAGAATATGAAAAGACCTTGGGGCTCCCAAAGACTGGAAGGTTTCCGAGTTCATTGCTAACGGTACCTGGTGTCTCCCCAATCCTATTTCTCATGAAATGTTATCACTTTGGTTGACTATCACAGTTATTCCAATTAGGAACAACCCTTCATATATACTTCTTTGGACTCATGACAATGACAAATTTAGTGCCACATCCGCATGGAATCAAATCAAGTAAAGAAATAACAAGTGGATTCCAAGAAGTTGGACATGGGATCGACCGGGATCACAAAGACATTCCTTATGTATATGACAGGCCCTTCTTAATAAACTACTTACAATAGACAACATGAAGAGAAGAGGTATCTATCATGTTAACTGATGCTCCCTTTGTATGCAACAAGAAGAAACTGTTGACCACCTTTATTTTGCTTGTAACTATACTAAATGGATATGGAAGGCGATTCTCCAGCGATTTGAACTCAATAGGCTACCGCAACCAAACTGTTAGGATCTGAGCGGCACTAAGAGGGGGGGGTGAATTAGTGCAGCGGTAAAGTACGATAAACTTTTAACGATTTAAACACTTTCGGAAACTTCGTACGATAAAAGCAACGTTTCGTTTGAAACCGTTTCGATTGCGTTTTAACTTGAAGAGATACGTAAGGAGACAAATAAGTAGAGCATTAAAGTGTAAATGGTTTGCAGTAATATAAATGACAATAATAAATGCAAACCAGAGATCACGCCGATTTTAAAGTGGTTCGATCAAATAACCTACATCCAATTGCGAGGCCCCTCTTCGATGAGGCTCCCACGTTCCACTAGCAAATCTCTTGAAGGGGAAGGGTAAATACCCCTCTTACAACTTTTTACAAGCGGTTCACTCTCTTATAGATTTTCAGCAAGAAAGAAGGAGGTGAACACTAGCAAATTGAAAACAAGACTAGCTACGACTTTTCTAAGACCTTTCTCTCAATCAATTGCTTCTCAAAAAGTTGTTATCTTAGTTGAGATTTGAGGGGTATTTATAGGCCTCAAGAGGATTCAAATTTGGGCACCAAAATTTGAATTCTCTTTGGGTTCCCGATGCGAGCGGTGCCACCGCCTGTTAGTGGCGGTGCCACCACCTGTCAGTTTTTGACATCGACAGTGGACTGGCAGTGCCACCGCTTGGTTCTAGGCGGTGCCACCGCCTACACTATTTCAGCTCACTGGTTGGGCTCCAAACTTGGCCCAAACAAGTCCGAACTCGGGCCAAATTGGCCCCTACTTGAGTGATAGGATTAACATCTAATCCTAACACTAATTAACGTGCTAACTATGAATTTAAAGACATTTTCTAAGCTATTACAAAGTCCGCAAGTCAAGACTTTTTTTGGCGAGCTTCTGGCGAACTTCCGACGGTCTTCCGATGAACTCTCGGAAACCATTCTACGAACTCCCGACAAGCTCCTAGACTTCACGATTTGATCTTGGCGATTTCCAATGAGCTTCTTCGGCAAGCTTCGATCTTTCTCGGCGAGCTCCGCGAACTTCCAACGAACCTTCCGGTGAGCTTCCGAAAAACCCTTCGGCAAGCTCCCTACTCATTCTCGGCTAGTTCCGGGAGCAATCCCGACGAACCTTCGGACTTTCGTCGAACTCTCAAACTCATAACAGATCCTTCCCGCTTGACTCTGACACTTTGTTTCGCTAAGTCTTCGTCGTTATCGTAGTTAATCCTACACACACAAGCCAAAACTCTACTCCGATCTAGATAATTATTACAACACGAATTGAAATTATGTTGCCCGGCACGTCATTGGTTGGCGCTTCGTCCGATTCTTTAGCGCATCGTCCTCTCGTGTGGCTTATTGCCCAATTGGCGGTTGACCTCCGTAACCCTGATATCCTCGGTGCAATCCTGCTCTCCTTGGCCCGATGCCCGACGTTCGAATCCTTCTGCCGTCCAATATCCTAACGTGATCTCCTCCGGTGCAACGTCAATTCCTCCTGCGTTAACTGTCTAATCCTGATCGAGTAGACCTAAATCACTCAAAATGTAGTTAAACATATAAACACAATTAATTAGTTTCATCATCAAAATCCGAGATTCAACAATCTCCCCCTTTTTTATGATGACAACTAATTGATGACTAACGGAGTTAACCTTAACTCCCCGGAGTTTAACCAAACTCCCCCTATCAATATGTCATTGATAGAACACTTGGATTATCCCAAATCCAAGTAACATTCATCACATGTTATGAAAAACATTTAAACCATCATGCAAATATTCAATTCAATGCATGAAGTCATCAATATACTTCTCCCCCTATGTCATCAACAAAAAGGAGAAGTTCCTACTCTTATGTGTTTAGAGATAAAAAGTTCCATACATTGCATGAAAAACATAGTATCAAATTTTATCATCATGCAATCTAGCAATTAAAGATGTGTAAGTTTAGCATGTTTGCTTTTCTTGAGATAACAACTAATTGCTTCTCATTAGACTACAAGCTAGCAATTTTCATGATATGCAAGTTTCAAGCTAGCAAATTTTTGCTTCCTTTGCAATGTTTGAGCTAGCAATTTTGCTTCCGTAACAAGTTAGCATGTTTTGTATTTTGAGATAGGCAAGATAGCACATTTGCCTTTTTTGAGATAGCAACTCTTTTGTGATAGTGATCTTAGCAAATTTTACATCATGCAAGGTAGCAAATTTTTGTGATGTTCAAGATAGTAAGTTATTTCTTCTCTTTTGAGAAGTGCTATTTTCGCTTCCTTTACAAAGTGCAAGCTAGCAAAGTGTTTGAAAAAGTGATCAAGTTTTGCAACATACAAGCTAGCAAAACTTTCGAAAGCAAATACAAGATAGCTTTTTTGTTGAAGTGTGTAAGCTATCGATTCTTGCTTTCTATTGTAATGTGCAGGTTGCAAGTCTTGCTTCTTGAGATAGGCAAGATAGTGATGTTCAAGAAGACAACTTTTGCTTCTTGAAATAAGCAAGTTAGCAATCTTTGTTACTTAAGATAGGCAAGCTAGCAATCAAGTTTTTGCATCTTCTTGACTTGTGCAAGCTAGCTATCTCCCCCTTTGTCATTGTCAAAAAGAAGGGAAGACCCTTTACATCAATTATGACAATGGTAAGTATCAATCTTATTTGTGCATCATAATATTTTCAAATTAGAATATGCACATTTTCAAAAACCTTAAATTCATTCATGCACGATATTGAATAAATTGATCAACATTATGAGGATATTATACATGATACTAAAATTTTTAATTATTTGTCAACATTTTGATCATGATACCAAACATTCATCATATTTAGAGTATTCATGATACAAAACATTAAATCAATTTTTATAATACATCATTTCAGCAACAACTCATAGTATTTTAAATCATGATTTACATCATATGTAATATATCACATCATAATTAGAAAGCACAAGTATTGCATACATCATTGCAAGTCATAAATGTTTCATATCATGATGGTATCAATTTGTCAAAAAAAATTTTATCCTACCATGCATGATCAAAACTTCTCCCCATTTGTCTTTCACGCATAATTTCACTTCATCACATTAGGAGAATCAAGAGGAATTAATTGGGTGATGAGATAAATATATCACGAATACATGGAATTGTATAAAAAATCATATCATAAGTATTTCATACATTCATATCATCAAATGAAGGAATATAAACAAAAATTAGTGATGATATATTACTTCATGAATACAATAAAATTCATATAGCATATCATGGTTTATTAGAATTAGTCTTCCTTTTGGTGAATAGCAAAAAGAATAGTAGGAGAGCAAGATCTCAATTCATACACATCAAATATTCAATCATCAAAATCATGATTCATCTAGAAAATTCTCCTCTTTAAATATTCAAAGAGAGAATCATGAACATTCTTGGTTTACATAAAGTTTCAAAACATAATTATCAAGATCATGAATACTAAAAGACTATGAAACATTTCGACAAATCTCCTTTTAAATAGAAAATAATCTTGATTCATAAAGGATTTCATGTTATAAATTTCAAGAGATCAAGATCGTGATTTCGATAAAAATTTATTCAAATTTAAATCATCAAAATCATTATCAAAATCCAAGAGATTCACAAAGATGATACAAATGGATTCATCAAAATCAATAAGATTGAGCAAACTAATTTTCAAGAATGTTTCCCTCTTTTCGATTGTTTCAAAATATATGATTTTGTTTCATTTATGCCAAATAAAAACATGTATCATGTTTAAAACCGAAAGAGTAAGATTTATTACAACAAAGATCAATAAGGTACATTCATTATGGTAAAAATCAATAATCCATAAATCATAAGATTCATCATGCATAATTTTGAGATTTATTAAGCATGATCAATATGCATGACACTAAAACATGGTTTCAAAATGTTTAATATTTTTATTACACAATTTCATCATTATGCATCTTTATATATAACTTTACAATGTCATGCATAAAATCATCAAATCATAGTTTTAAAATATTAATATTTTCATTACAACTTTATGCATCATTAAGTATACAATTGTCAAGCATGACACTTCACTATTTCTTATAGGCATGCCTATTTCTTTTATGTCAAATCAAAACATACATCATTTTTTAAAGCCACTTTTATGTCAAATCAAAAAATGCATCATTAAGCATGATCATTATGCATTACTTCAAATCAAATATGATTTCATTTATTTTCAAAATATTTATCATGATAGAGCATATAAGCTAAAGAAACTACTAAACATAAAGCATATTCATCAATGATGGTTTCATTGAGTATAAAGTAATTTCAACCAAAATCATTTGTTATTTGTTTTAGTCATACATTTTTCTTTTTAGGTGAATCGATCTTTTCATGTTTAGTTTGCATACAAAAGCCGTGCATCATTTTCGAAAGCAACTTTCATCATGTTATAAATCGATAATCCATAAATCGTAAAAGATCATTATGGAAATCATCAATAATCAATAAACTATAAATTACCCAAAACTCATAATCATCATGCATATCTTCAAAAAATAAATTTATTAGGCATGATATCATATTTCATAAGGCATTTTTAGTCAAAATCATTTTGTTTATCATAAACATACAATTTTCAAAATTACTAGAATGATAAGCATGATTTCTATTTTTTTTTTAATTTTCATGTAATTAACCCTAAACTAAATTAAAAATAACTCATGAAAAGTATTATGTAATTTAAAAATAATTCAAGAGAGTTGAGTTACTTACCTTGTAGTCGAAGCTCGTCAAAGCCCAATTCGCCGTTTCACCTTTGGAAGTTTTTGATTCATCCTTAGTTGCCTTCCTCTTCTTTGGCCTCTTCCTCCATTCAAGTTCATTGTTTATTTTAGATTTTTGTTTAATGAACTTATTAAGATTTAGTGTCCGAAGTTCAAGTTCATCAGTGTCCTCATCACTTGAGTCATCGCTCAAGTGGTATTCATTTGTCCGGAGTTCCAAATCCTTACTATTCTTTGGAAGGTGGTTCAAGTGTTGATTGTGTTTATCATGTGCATTGTGCACCATTTCATATGTCATCAATGAGCCGATAAGTTCTTTAAGTGGAAAAATATTTAAATCTTTTGTTTCTTGTATTGCCGTTACTTTTGATTCCCAAGCTTTAGAAAGTGATCGTAAAACTTTATTAACAAGTTCATAATTCGAGAAACATTTGCCAAGAGCTTGTAAACCATTGACGACATCCGTAAAACGGGTGTACATGTCAACAATGATTTCGCTCGGCTTCATTCGAAAAAGCTCGAAATCATGCATTAAAATGTTAACTTTCGAGTCTTTGACTCTACTAGTTCCCTCGTGCGTGATTTCAAGTGTTTGCAAAATATCAAAAGCCGTTTCGCACGTTAAAATCCGATTGAACTCATTTTTGTCCAAAGCACAAAATAAGGCATTCATAGCCTTTACGTTTAAAGAAAAATACTTCTTCTCCAAATCCGACCATTCGTTCATCGGTTTAGAGGGAGGTTGAAAACCGTTTTCAACAATATTCCATAAATCCAAATTCATAGAAATCAAGAAAACTCTAATTCGAGTTTTCCAATAAGTGTAGTCTAATCCGTTAACTAATGGTGGACGAAAAACCGATAAGCCCTCTTGAAAGCCGTGAAGAGTCATTTCTCTTGGGTGTAAATCCGAAATGAGAAATACCGGGCTCTGATACCAATTGTTAGGATCTGAGCGGCACTAAGAGGGGGGGGTGAATTAGTGCAGCGGTAAAGTACGATAAACTTTTAACGATTTAAACACTTTCAGAAACTTCATACGATAAAAGCAACGTTTCGTTTGAAACCGTTTCGATTGCGTTTTAACTTGAAGAGATACGTAAGGAGACAAATAAGTAGAGCATTAAAGTGTAAATGGTTTGCAGTAATATAAATGACAATAAGTAAATGCAAACCAAAGATCACGCCGATTTTAAAGTGGTTCGGTCAAATGACCTACATCCACTTACGTGGCCCCTCTTCGATGAGGCTCCCACCTTCCACTAGCAAATCTCTTGAAGGGGAAGGGTAAATACCCCTCTTACAACTTTTTACATGCGGTTCGCTCTCTTACATATTTTCAGTAAGAAAGAAGGAGGTGAACACTAGCAAATTGAAAACAAGACTAGCTAAGACTTTTCTAAGACATTTCTCTTAATCAATTGCTTCTCAAAAAGTTGTTATCCCAGCTGAGATTTGAGGGGTATTTATAGGCCTCAAGAATATTCAAATTTGGGCTCCAAAATTTGAATTCTCTTTGGGTTCCCGATGCTGGCGATGCCACCGCTTGTCAGTGGCGGTGCCACCGCCTGTCAGTTTCTGACAACGATAGTGGACTGGCGGTGCAACCGCCTAATCTGGCGGTGCCACCGCCTACACTATTTCAGCTCACTTGTTGGGCTCCAAACTTGGCCCAAACCAGTCCGAACTGGGGCCCAATTGGCCCCTACTTGAGTGATAGGATTAACATCTAATCCTAACCCTAATTAACGTGCTAACTACGAATTTAAAGATATTTTCTAAGCTATTACAAAGTCCGCAAGTCAAGACTTTTTCCGGCGAGCTTCCGGCGAACTTCCGACGGTCTTCCGACGAACTCTCGGAAACCATTCTATGGACTCCCGACAAGCTCCTAGACTTCACGATTTGATCTTGGCGATTTCCAATGAGCTTCTTCGGCAAGCTTCGATCTTTCTCGGCGAGCTCCGCGAACTTCCAACGAACCTTCCGGCGAGCTTCCGAAAAACCCTTCGGCAAGCTCCCTACTCATTCTCGGCTAGTTCCGGTAGCATTCTCGACGAACCTTCGGACTTTCGTCGAACTCTCAAACTCATAACAGATCCTTCGCGCTTGACTCCGACACTTTGTTTCGCTTTATGTCTTCATCGTTATCGTAGTTAATCCTGCACACACAAGCTAAAACTCTACTCTGATCTAGACAATTATTACAACGCGAATTGACATTATATTGCCCGGCATGTCATTGGTTAGCGCTTCGTCCGATTCCTCAGCGCATCGTCCTCTCTTGTGGCTTGTTGCCCAATCGGCGGTTGACCTCCGCAACCCCGATATCCTTGGTGCAATCCCGCTCTCCTTGGCCCGATGCCCAACGTTCGAAGCCTTCTGCCGTCCAATATCCTGACGTGATCTCCTCCGGTGCAACGTCAATTCCTCCTACGTTAATTGTCTAATCCTGATCGAGTAGACCTGCATCACTCAAAATGCAATTAAACATATAAACACAATCAATTAGTTTCATCATCAAAATCCGAGATTCAACACAAACTTTCATCAGGAATTAGGGGACCTCATGAAATGTTTCTCAAGAAAATGGCCTCTTACACAATTGGCAAAAGTTACTTTCAGATGTGCTTTTTGGTGGATGTGGATGGAGAGAGATATAGCAGAATCTTTGAGTACCAACACATAATCAAATGCTCAGCTCTTGATTGAGATTATTAGAGACTCAAGATCATGCATGGAGCACGATCTCAAAATGGTTTACACAAAAAGAAAAAGATATTTTTGTCAAATTCAATTTTACTATTTGCTAAAGATCTTAGACATGATATTAAATATTATACCCACAAGTAGTCTCAGCATATCTTGACATGTTAGTTACAGTTAGGAGTTAAAGTCTATAGCATATCTAGTCATAACTACTGCATGTGTACTTAATGAATTACTTAGTTTGGTTTCGTCTATAATTTATATAGATAAAACTATTTATAGAAACTTATAATCTTTACTTTTACTTATAAAAAAAATAAAAATAGAGAGCAGATGGTGCAATCTCTCCTCTTTCGTGGCGCCTCTTTTCCTCTTGAGAAGAGGAAGAAGGAGAGCAGAGGGTCTCCGCAAGTCGACGTCGCTCAAGTTGCCGGGCCCCTTTTCACCGATGAGAAGAGGGAAGAGGGGCGCAGTGCCGACAATGGAGTTCTCTCCTCCTTTCATCGATGAGAAGAGGGAAGAGGGGAGTAGTGCCGACAATGGAGTTCTCTCCTCCCTTCACCGATCGCCAACAGCCCAATTCTTGAGTTTGTTTTCTGTTTCTCGCTTTGTTCCTACTGCAAGCTCTATTCCTCTCAATGAGAAGGGGAAGAAGGAGAAAACCCCTCCTCTGCTCCCACTGGTAGAGAGGCGAGAAGAGGAAGAAGAGGGAGGGTGATGAGAGACCTCTCCTCCTCTGTTCGTGCTGGATGCTGATCTGCCCCTGGAGTTTTCTTCTCCCTTCACCGATCTCCAATAGCCCAGTTTCCCCTCCTCCGTTCCCGCCAACAGAGAGGCGAGAAGAGGAAGAAGAGGAAGGGCAGTTTCCCCCTCCTTTGTTCCCGCTGGCAGAGAGGCGAGAAGAGGAAGGCGAGAACCTGCCCCTTCCTATATGTCGCCTAAAGAAGAACGGAAGGGAGAAGTCTCTTTTCCTCTGTTCGACGCAGAAGTTTTCTTGAAGTTTCTTCTGCTCCTCTGTTCGTGCTGGATGCTGATCTACCACTGGAGTCTTCTTCTCCCTTCACCGATCTCCAACAACCCAGTTTACCCTCCTCTTTCCCGCCGGTAGAGAGGCGAGAGAGGAAGAAGAGGAAGGGCAGTTTCCCCCTTTTCTCCGCTTCTTTCCTCACCTCGCAGAAGCTTTCTTGAAGTTTCTTCTTTCCTCATGATGATAAAACATTTTATAAATGCAAGAAGTATTTTTATATATCTTGATGTTTAATACATGAAAGTAATTGACTATGAAGTAAGTGTTTATAAGTTTTATTCGTGAATTTCTTTTTAATGTGATACTCTTCTCTCATAATTTTTTCTCATGAAAATTGAAGGAATTCTAATGAATATATTAATTCTTAAAAAATGAATTTTCGTGTGTGGTAATGAAAGCATGTATGTGATAATTTTTTGTAGGGATTTGATTTCATATGGATATCTCGATCCTTTTTATGAATCCCTTCTCTTTATCAAAATGAAAGTATGTTTTAATAAAAACTTCTTTATCATTTTTGACTTTATTCAAATTATTTCACAAATTTAGTTCTTAATGGATTCCCTGTAACTGTTAGGATCGAGAGCACTAAGAGGGGGGGGGGGTGAATTAGTGCAGCGGAAATCTTTCGGCGATTAAAAACGAAAGCTGCGTTCGTTCGATAAAAACTATTTTGATGCAAAAGTCGATTCTAAGATTACTTATGATTAAGTGCAGTTTACGTTTAAACACAGTTAGCGTCTAAACGCAGTTTGCGTCTAAATGCAGATTGCGTCTAAACTCAAATTGCGTCTAAGCGCAATTTGCGTCCAAGCGCAGATTGCGTCTAAGCGCAGTTTGCGTCTAAGCGCAGATTGCGTCTAAACACAGTTTGCGTCTAAGCGCAGTTTAAGGAGAAGTATAAAGACAATGTGCTGCTATTGTACAGCTCAAAAAGTAATCTGCAGAAAGCAGATTTACGTCTAAACACAGATTTACGTCTAAACGCAGATTTACGTCTAAACGCAGATTTACGTCTAAAAGCAGATTTACGTCTGAACTTTGAAACTCGTTTGTATACTCGCAGAAGGCAGTATGCAGTTGAAATCAAGACGTAAACGTAAACTGAAATCTGATGATTGTGCGAGGAAAGCCGATTTACGTCTAAATGCAGTTTTACGTCTAAATGTTGAAACTCGTTCGTAAAATTGCAGAAGACTGTTTGCAGTTATAAATAGAATCAAATTGTAAATGTAAACGCAAGGAAACTCGTTCGTAAAAGCGCAGAAGACAGTTCGTAGTTATAAACAGATTCAAGACGTAAATGTAAGCTGCAATGTAAAGATCGTACGAAAACACCTATTGACGTCTGAATCCATATTCGGAAAGATCAGCACTTAGAACTTGTTCGTAAAGGCGCAGAGAGCAGTAGTTATGTAGGAGGTTTGCAGTAATGATAAGGTACTCGAAATAAAAGCAAACCAGAGATTTAGAGTGGTTCGGTCAGTCTTGACCTACTCCACTTTTGGCTTCCTCCTCCGACGAGGTCACCGACGTCAACTAGCTACCTTCATTCAATGGGCGAAGGCCAACTGCCCTTTTACAGTTTCTCTCCTTTTGACGGGCTCAGGAGACAACCCTTACAGATCCTTTCTCTCCTCTCTTTACAACTCAAGACTTGAAGAACAGAAAAGAGGAGAACTTTTGGACTTTACACAAATTTGAGCTCTTAGAATCACTGAAAAGATCAAGAATTCAGTGTGGATCTGTATCCCTTCAGTGCTGAATGGGTGGGGTATTTATAGGCCCCAACCCAATTCAAATTTGGAGCTCAAAACGATCAAATCCCGGAATTTCGGGATCAGGCGGTTGCACCTCCTGACTGGAGAGGTTGCACCGCCTGGCAGAGCTCGGAGACTAAGCCCAGGCGGTTGCACCTCTCTGTCAGGGAGGTTGCACCGCCTGAGTCTGGCTCGGTGACTGAGCCCCAGGCGGTGCCACCTCTTGACTGAGGCGGTTGCACCTCTCTGCCAGAGCTCGAAGACCGAGCTCAAGCGGTGCTACCTCTCTGTCAGGGAGGTTGCACCGCCCAGTCTAGCTCGAAGACTGAGCTCTGGGCGGTTGCACCTCTTGGCTGGGGCGGTTGCACCGCCCAGTCTCGCTGGGAGACTTAGCTTGGGCGGTGCTACCTCCCTGCCTGGGCGGTTGCACCTCTTTCACTATTTCAGCTCACTTGGTTTGGCTCCAAACTTGGTCCAAACCAGTCCGAACTTGGGCCTAATTGGCCCCTACTTGGGTTATAGGATTAACACCTAATCCTAACCCTAATTCATGTGCTAACTATACATTTAAAGACATTTTCTAAGCTATTACAAAGTTCGCAAGTCAAGACTACTTCTGGCGAGCTTCCGGCAAACTTCCGACGGTCTTCCGATGAACTCTCGGAAACCATTCTGCGGACTCCCGGCAAGCCTCTAGACTTCACGAGTTCCAACGAGCTTCTTCGGCAAGCTCCGATCTTTCTCGGCGAGCTCCACGAACTTCCAATGAGCCTTCCAGTGAGCTTCCAAAAAACCCTTCGGCAAGTTCCCAACTCATTCTCGGCTAGTTCTGGTAGCATTCCCGATGAACCTTCGGACTTCCGTCGAACTCTCGAACTCGCAACAAATCCTTCTCGCTTGACTCCGACACTTTGTTTCGCTTTATGTCTTCATCGTTATCATACTTAATCCTGCACAACAAAACAAAACTTCGATTGAGACAATTAATCCTTAGCAATTAACCAAGTTGTCCGACATGTCATTGGTCCCTCGACGCTTCGTCCGATTCTTCGGTGCATCGTCCTCTCCTGCAGCCTATTGCCCAATCGGCCAGTTGACTCCGCAACTCCGATATCCTTGGCACAATACCCGCTCTTCTTGGCCCGATGCCCGAGTCCACGGCCCGAAGCCTTCTGTCGATATGTCGACCGATCCACCGGCCCGACGTCCAATCTTCTGACATGTTCCTTCGGCACAACATGATTTTCCTGCTTTAATTGTCTCATCCTGATCGAAGCATCCTGCGTCACTCAAAACGCAGATTAAATCATAAACATATATCAAGTAGTTTCATCATCAAAATACGAGATTCAACAGTAACATCCCGTATAAGGGTAGTATGAACAATATGAACAATAACGTATCAGAAGCAAATGCGGAACAACGAAGTTTTCAATTATGATAGAATTTGAATGGTACATTTTATGAATTGTTTGAGTGACCAAGCATGCTCAAAATCACTAAAAATAATTGTCATTGGAAAGCTGCATCAATCTATTTTCAGATGAACTTAGATTTATAATTTTTTGAGTTCTTAACAGGAAGTTACAACAAATAGAGTAAAGGAAGGTCATAATTGATCATCCCTGTTTTGCAGACTTGATAGAATCAATTTAAACAGATGTTTTAGAAGGAAAACATACTTCAAAATTTCCATCTAGGTGTTAAAAGAAAGATATGTGAATCTAGTTTCCAAAGAACTAAGTTTTGCATAATTCAGAATTTTCACTAGAGCGTAATGAGCAATTTAGTAACAGAATGTCAGAATTGATCATCTCTATTTTGCAGAATTGATAAAATCAATTTAAACAGATGTTTCAGAAGGCAAACATACTTCAAAATTTCCAAATTATGTGTCAAAAGAACGACAAGTAAATCTAGTTTCCAAAAAAATAAGCTTTGTATAATTCAGAATTTTCTCTAGAGAGTTATGAGCAATTTAGTAACAGAAGGTCAGAAATTTTAGTCCCTATTTTGCAGAATCTGTAGCGTTAATTGAAATAGAAGTCTTAGTAGGCATTTAAACTCCAAATCATTCAATCTTAGTGTCAAAATAAAGATATTTGAGTCTACTTTCAAATGAATTAGGTTTTGCCTAAATCAGAGTTTAGTGCTAAAAGTTAGATCCAAAACAATATATAGAAGTTAGATTACCGAAAAATTTCAGATTCATGGCTTTGTATCAAGAGGAAAGAAAGGTTTGGTAGTAAGCTGAAATCTTTTGAATTATGAAGAATTAAAAGGAAAACAGAGATTAGGAATTCTGTAGGAAGAGGGTAGAACACTTAGATGAGTTTGATTCCCAAATATAGGGAGTTGATGCAAAACCTCAAACAAAGTTTCCTCTTCTTCTTCTTCTTCTTCTTCTACTTCTTCTCTTCTTCTTCTTCTCCTCAAACTAACGTTGGCTGCAAAGTTTCTTTTTAATGGTGCCTTAAATTACTTAGGTTTGACTCATGCTAAAATAGTGAGGTGGCAAGCATGCATGGGGGTTTAGGTGTCAACTTTAGAATAAATGCAAGTGGCTCATCCTTGTTAATGACACATGTCCTCCATTTTATTTTATTTTATTTTTATTTACTCAATTCTGAATATTCCATAAATCATATCAAAATTTTAATATTTACTCTTAGGTCCTTAGCCATAAACTTTAGTATAATATTATTTATAAAAAATAATAATAAATAATCCTCATATTTACAAACAAGCATTTACTAATTTTTTTTTTAAATGGGGGATGTTACACTCTCCCCTCCTTAAAAGAAAATTTAGTCCTCTAAATTTGTCATACCTCTTTCGACGAAAAGATGAGGATAAGCTTTCATACCTCTTTCGCTTTCTTCATTTCTTCCTCTAGCTCCCAAGTCGTTTCATTTGTAGAATGATGCTTCCAAATTACTTTAACCAAAGTAATGATTCTATTTCTTAAGATCGTCTCTTTTTTATCAATAATCCGAATGAGCTCTTCCTTGTAAAATAAGTCTTTCTCAATCACAATCGGCTCATACTCAATGACATGAGAGGTTTCAGGTATAAATGGGCTCTTCCTTGTAAAATAAGTCTTTCTCAATCACAATCGGCTCATACTCAATGACATGAGAGGGATACTTTCTAAGCATTGACACATGAAATATATTATGAATATGACACATCGATGGTGGTAAGGCAATCTTGTAAGCGATAGTGTTGGACCTTGGGTTTAACTTTCATTTCTTTCCAAATCTTGCAATGCCTTTGGAAGGGGAGACTTTTAGGAATACAAAATCTGCTACTTAAAACTTGACTTTTAGGAATACAAAATCTCCTACTTAAAACTTGATACCAAATGTCAAGACCCGAGTCTGATGAGCCAACTAGCCAATAACTCCATTTTGTTCCTTCAACCACGGACCAAAATGCTTAAGCGAGAGTTAACATAGTACACTCATTAGGCCCTTATAAGCTAATCATACACATTGTCCACTTCCGATGTGGGACTAATGTAATGTTACATTCCATCCTTACCTTCTTTCCTCTTCTTCATGCAAAATGTGATGACAAAGGGGGAGAAGTTGTTGGAATCAATCGTTTTAATGTTGATAACATCTAATGATGAGAACTTTAGAGTATGAAACTTGCTTGATTTTTTTTACCACACTTGCATTGTTCAATTGTTCTCCATTTTGTTGATGACAAAGGGGGAGAAATAATACCAAAATATGATAAATTGATGATAAATGTATGCAATGTATTTCATCATATATACATAAAATGTTTGCTTGATAAATTTCTTTCATTATGATAAGATAACTAGACCTTAACTTCCTGTAATTGATATCTTGCTATAAAATGATGAATTGCTATCTTTGTCATCTTTCATATTTGAAATATCATACTTGAAAATGGATGTCATGCATTGACATCGTTTTGATAAATACTTTGCATCATATTTTGAGAATGATAGATCATGATAGGAATCATGATGTGCATATTGATAAGTTTAATTAACATATCTTATCGGTTTGTTTCTTGAATTCAAGAATGTCTTTTCTTAAATATGGCATATAGATAGGGGGAGCTAAGGTTAATTTCGTCATCAATTGATTGTCATCATAAAAAATGGAGAGATTGTTAAATCTCGGATTTTGATGATGAAGTCAATTGTAAATTATTTAATCTAATCTATATATTGATAAAAGTGTACAGAATTAACTACGATAGCAGTAAGACATAAAGCAGGTGTTGTGCCGGAGTCAAGATCGAGATCTCATTGGGAGTTCGAGAGTTCGACGAAATTCTGGATGTTCATCGAAAGTTCTCCAAAACCAACCGAGAAGTCCAGGAACTTGCAAAAGAAGCTCATCAGAATTCACCAAGATGATCGTTGTAAAGTCTAGGAGCTTGCCGAGAGTACACCGGAACATTCCCGAGAGTTCGTCGGATGTTCGCCGGAAGTACGTCGGATGCTCGCTGGAAGAGCAATTGACGCACCGGAACAAGAAGCACTATAAACTATGTCTTAATTATCATAGTTAGAGCATAAATTAAGTTATGATTGAGAGGTGATCCCACTAACTTAATTAGGGGCCAACTAGGCCCTTAACAGGGCTGAATTGAGTCGAATTGAGCACCAAATTCAGCCCCTAAAGACATGGCCGACGGTGGCACTATTGAATCTTGTATTTTGATGATGAAACCAATTGATAATAGTGTTTATATTTTGATATGCATTTTGAGTGATGCAGGATACTTCGATCAGGATGAGATAATTAAAGCAGGAAGAATCATGTTGGGCCGGAGGAACATATCAGAAGATTAGACGTCGGGCCGGTAGATCGGTCGATGTATCAACAGAAGGCTTCGAGCCATGGACTCGAGTATCGGGCCAAGAAGAGTGGGTATTGCACCAAGGATATCGGAGTTACAGAGTCAACTAGCCGATTGGGCAATAGGCCATAAGAGAGGATAATGCGCCGAAGAATCGGACGAAGCGTCGAGGGACCAATGACATGTCGGATAACTTGATTAATGCTTAGTGTTAATTATCTAGATTGAAGTTTATTTTACATGTGCAGGATTAACTACGATGGAAGCAAGACATGCAATAGGAGTTATGCCAGAGTCAACACCATGATCACGTTGGGGGTTCGAGAGTTCGACGGAAGTCCGGACAATCGTCAGAGGTTCTGCGGGAACAAATCCGAGAAGTCCAGGAGCTTGCCAAAGAAGCTCGTCGGAACTCGCCAAGTGGATCGTCGCAAGTCCAGGAGTTGGCCGGAAGTTTGCCGAAGTATTGCCGAGGGTTCATCAGATGTTCACCGGAAGTTCGCCGGAAGCTCGCCGGAAGAAGCGATTGACGCACCGGAGTAAGTTGTAGTAAATGTCTTAAGAAATATCGTAGTTAGCATGTAGATTAAGCTAGGAATGGGAGTGATCCCATTAACTTAATCTAGGAGCAATTGGGCCCTTGACAGACCCAAATTGGGCCAAATGGATCAGCCCATTCGAACCCATATTTCCTGGCCAATGGTGGCACTGCTTGGGTCGGCGGTGGCACCACCGAGGAGCTCAGTCTCCTAGGAAAGCTGGGCGGTGCAACCACCCAGGTCAGGCGATGGCACCGTCTGGGCGTAGTCTCTGAGAGAGACTCGGCGGTGGAACCGCCCCAATCAAGCGGTGGCACCGCTAGAGCTCGGTCTCTGAGCTCTGTCAGGCGGTCGTACCGTCCAGTCTGATGGTAGTACCGCCAGGACCCCGGAGGAGAAAGCCAAAAGTGGATGTAGGTCAAGATTGACCGAACCACTCTAAAATTACGGTGCTATATGGTTTGCATTTATTCTTGCTACAAACCTCATCGTACGAACTTCATTTCCTTACTACAAACCTCTATATATGCTTTACTTCCTCATCGTACGAACTTCATTTTAAATCGTCGAAAGTTTTCCGCTGCACTAATTCCCCCCCCTCTTAGTGCTCTTGATCCTAACAATTCGTATTAGAGTGGGGTTAACTCTCAAACGGATTAAAACCCAAGAGAGATGACATACGTTGGAAACCAAGAGGGCTACTCTATTACACGTCCACCCATGTTCAATGGGACGAACTACACCTATTGGAAGACTCTAATGAGGATCTTCCTTATTTCAATGGATTTTAAACTTTAGAATATTGTCGAAAACAGATTTGAAATGTCTTCTCTTCCAATGAACTATTGGAATGATTTGGAGAAGAAGACGTTTTCTCTAAATGCAAAGGCTATGAATGCCTTGTTTTACGCCTTAGATAAAAATGAATTCAATCGGGTTTCTTTGTGTGAAACGACTTTCAACATATGGCAAACTCTTGACACACATGAAGGCACTTCTAGAGTTAAAGATTCGAAAATTAACTTTTTAATGCATGATTTCGAGCATTTTCGAATGAAGCTGAGCGAAACCATTGTTGACATGTACACCCGTTTTACAAATATCGTCAATAGTTTAAAAGCTCTTGGCAAATGTTTTTCGAATTTTGAACTTGTTAGTAAAGTTTTACGATCATTTTCTAAAGCTTGGGAATCAAAAGTAACGACAATATAAAAAATAAAAGATTTAAATATTTTTCCACTTGAAGAACTTATCGGTTCATTGATGACATATAAAATGGTGCATAATGCACATGATGAACAAAATCACCTTCCAAAGAACAGGAAGGATTTGGGACATACAACATTTGAAGACCACTCGAGCATAAGCTCAAGTGATGGTGATCAAGAACTACTCACTAAGAAATTTAAAAAATTAAAGAAACAAAAATTTAAGAACAAAAAGAACGGAACTACTTATTTTGAACGCAAGAAGAAGAACACAAAGTGGGATGAATCGAGATCCTCCGAAGACGAGGAGAAAATTAAGAAAGGCGAGGTGGTAAACTACCTTAACAACATTCAATGATGAGGTAATCAAAACCCCCTTAATTTATTTTGAAATTACATAATGCTTTCCATAATGCATTTTATTTTTTAGTATAAAATTAATTTTCTTGAAAATTGTATGTTTAAATAATATAATAAAAATGCTAATGAATTAGGATTATGCTTATCATGCTTACCTTTCGAATGATTTTAAAAATAATCATGAAAAATACATATCTTATGATAAACAAACAAAATGATTTTTGATTGAAAATATGAAATCATGCTTGATGATTTAATAATGCATAATGATGTTTTAATACCATGATTGATGATTTTATTTTATGCATGAGATTTTAATGTTATACATGATGATTTTTGTGGTTTATTGATCTTGATGATTTCTATGACGGAATTTATTTTTCGATCCTAAACGATTGATGATATATATTCTTTTTGGCATAAAAAAGATAAAGGCATGCTTATATGAAACGACTAAATAGAGACAAGTATTTTTGTTGAAAATTCTTTTTCTCTATCTTATTGACTTTCATGAATCTATTTTATCATCTTTTTATGAATCTCTTGAAAATGATTTTGATTTGATAATTTGAATTTGAATGGGCTTTATCTTGATTTTTTTTAATTTAAAACTTGAGATTTACTCTATAAAAATCGAGATCTTTTATCGTCAATGTTTCTTTTTGCCATCTACCATGCAAATGAATCATGATTGGTATCATTGCTATATTTCTTCTTGTCATATACTAAAGAGAAAATTTTCCTAAATGAATCATGATTTTTCGGAATCACAATTTTTTTTTTATTCATAATGAATTGAAAAATTTTATATGCTTAAGTTAATATCTTGTTCTTATACAAGATTGAATGAATTTTATCTATATCATGATTTCCTAAGAGTTCCTTTCATTTTTTATTTAAAGAGGAGATGTGTCAAAATGAATCATGTCTTTTGGTATTCAAGTGATTTTATCTTTCATGACATGATGTGATTGTATTTATGGCTTGTATGCGTTGAAATGATTAAAATATTTTACACTATTTTGTTCTTCCCTTCTTCTTTCTTGTTTACAATGATAAAATGGGAAGAAATTTAGATCATGCATGGTAGGATATAATTGCTATGATGAGAAATTTACACTATTGCATGTCTTAATAACATGCTGGAAATTATATGTTTTGAATACAAAAATTTCCATGTTGATGAACATGTTTTATCCTCATTTAAAAACTATGGCAAAAATGTGCCCAAATGCATGAACTTGTTAAGATTACTATTCGGACTTTCTTGATTCAATGATCAAATCACTTAATTGCCATGATGATTTTACACAATTACATGCCTTAATAACATGTTAGAAATTATATGTTTTGGATACAAAAATTTCCATGATAATAAGCATGTTTTATCTTCATGATTGAATTTAAAAATCTATAGCAAAACCTTGTCTAAATGCATGAAAGTGTTAAATTTTATTTTCGGATCTTCTTGATCCTAACAATCAGATTTTCTCGATACATTATTCTCTTCCAGACATAATAAACATATATCATATCAAGTTTGATTCATATCATTGATTTTTGACATATGGAATCAACTAGCAAATGCACCTCTCATAGACTTGTCAAGTGAAAAATATCTTTCGAGAAATGGATTTGATGATTCCTTCGTATATCTTTAGAGAAATAGTTTTACGTGCAAGGAATTGATTCACACACATATCTTGATCCTTGTAAAAATAAAGTGTGCTTTAATATCTTATCAATTTTAACTTCATTCAAGTAAGCTCACAAGTGACTTTCCTCCTTTATGCAAAAAGATAATAACAAATAAAGAGAAAGAAGTAATGAAAGCTATCTCCATGTCATGTTTTCCTTGATATGTTTGCATAATTGATATCCTATCACTCATTGTTGAAAACTGACATAAACCTAGTTATAGCATAAATCATTACCGCACTTACATTTAAAATTTGCTTATATCGTTCTCCTTTTTGTTGATGACAAAAGGGGAGAAATATATAAATTGATAGTATGAGTGTCATATTTGAATGAGAAATATATGAATTGATGCTATGAGTGCCATATTTGAATTTGAATTATGTTAAGATAACAAGAACTTGAATCGCAATTTTACTTCCTGATATCTTGCCATATGATGAAATGCTATGATTGCTAAACACTTGAAATGTTTAAATCATGTTAAGATATCAAGAACTTGCATCGTAATTTTACTTGCTGATATCTTGCCATGTGATGAAATGCTATGATTTGTTGCTACAAAGATGCATGTAATAGTTATGCTTTTTATTATGATGTATGTGATGTATTGCAAATGATGTGAATCATGATTAAAATTACCTTAATTTGAATTCAAGGTTTATCTAAATTATGGAATTTTGAAATAATACTGATTACTCACCTTTATCATGATTTAGAAATTGACATAAAGGGTCTTCCCTTATTTTTGACAATGACAAAGAGGGAGATAGCTAGCTTGCACAATTCAAGAAGAAAACAAAAATTGCATTTCTTAAAAGAGAAGAAATTGCTATCTTGTGTTGAATCTCGGATTTTGATGATGAAGTCAATTGTCATTTGTTGTCTAATCTATGTTTTGAGATAAGTGTGCAGGATTAACTACGATGAAAGTCAAACAAGCAGCAGGAGTTGCGCCGGAGTCAAGATCATGATCACATTGGGAGTTCGAGAGTTCGACGGAAGTTCGGACGGTCGTCGGAGGTTTTGCGAGAACAGATCCGAGAAGTCCGGAAGCTTGCCAAGTGAAGCTCGTCGGAACTCGCCAAGTGGATCGTCGCAAAATCCAGGAGTTTGCCGGAAGTCCGCAGAAGCATCACCGAGGGTTCATCGGATGATCGACGGAAGTTCGACGGAAACTCGCCGGAAGAAGCGATTGACGTACCGAAGCAAAGCTGCAGAAATTGTCTTAGATTTAATCGTAGTTAGCACGTTGATTAAGTTAGAAATGGGAGGTGATCCCATTAGCTTAATCCTGGGGCAATTGGGCCCCTGAAGAACTCAGATTGGGTCGAATGGTTCAACCCATTCGGACCCAAGTTACTGTGGGCGGTGCAACCGCCCCAGCCAAGAGGTGCAACAGCCCAGGCTATGTCTCCCAGCAAGACTGGGCGGTGCAACCGCCCCAGCCAAGAGGTGCAACCGCCCAGGGCTCAGTCTCCAAGCGAGACTGGGCGGTGCAACCTCCTCTATCAAGAGGTAGCACTGCTAGAGCTCAAGTTTCGAGCTCTGCCAAGAGGTGCAACCACCGAGCTCGGTCTTCGAGCTCTAGCAGAGAGGTGCAACCTCTCTGGACAGGAGATGCATCGCCTGAGCTCGGTCTTCGAGCTCTGGCAGAGAGGTGCAACCACCTCTGGCAGAAAGGTGCAACCTCTCTGGTCTGGAGATGCACCGCCTGAGCTCGGTCTTCGAGCTCTGGCAGAAAGGTGCAACCACCCCTGACAGAGTGGTGCATCCGCCTGAGCTCAGTCTTCGAGCTCTGGCAGGCGGTGCAACCTCTCCAGTCAAGAGGTGCAACCGCCTGATCCCGGAATTCCGGGATTTGATCATTTTGAGCTCCAAAATTGAACTGGGTTGGGGCCTATAAATACCCCACCCATTCAGCACAGAACAGATACAGATCCACTCCGAATTCTTGATCTTTTCTGTGATTCTAAGAGCTCAAAATTGTGTAAAGTCCAAAAGTTCTCCTCTTTCTGTTCTTCAAAGTCTTGAGTTGTAAAGAAAGGAGAGAAAGGATCTGTAAAGGTTGTCTCCTGAGCCTGTCAAAAGGAGAGAAACTGTAAAAGGGCAGTTGGCCTTCGCCTATTGAAGGAAGGCCTCTAGTTGACGTCGGCAACCTCATCGGTGGAGGAAGCCAAAAGTGGAGTAGGTCAAGAATGACCGAACCACTCTAAATCTCTGGTTTGCGTTTATTTTTTAGCACTTTATCATTACTGCAAACCTCCTACATAGCTACTGCCCTCTACGCTTTTACGAACGATTCTCTAACTTCAGATCTATCCGAATCTGCATTGAGACGTAAATCGGTGTTTTCGTACGATCTTTACATCGCAGTTTACGCTTACGCTTTGATTCCATTCATAACTGCGAACTACTTTCTGCACATTCACAAAAAGATTTTCAAAGTTCAGTTTCTGCGTTTAGACGTAAAACTACGTTTAGACGCAAAACTGTGTTTAGACGTAAAACCACGATTAGACGCAAAACTGCGTTCAGACGCAAAACTGCGTTCAAACGCAAAACTGCGTTCAGACGCAAAACTGCGTTCAGATGTAAAACTGCGTTCAGACGTAAAACTGCGTTCAGACGTAAAACTGCGTTCAGACGTAAAACTGAGTTTAGACGTAAAACTGCGTTTAGACGCAAACTGTGTTTAGACGTAAACTGCTCTTAGACGCAATCTGCGCTTAGACACAAACTGCGCTTAAATACAAACTGTGAATCGACTTTTGCATCATAATAGATTTTATTGAACGAACGCACCTTTCGGTTTTAAATTGATGTAAGATTTCCGCTGCACTAATTCACCCCCCCCCCTCTTAGTGCTCTAGATCCTAACAATTGGTATCAGAGCAAGGTTAACTCTCTAACGGATTAAAACCCAAGAGAGATGGCATACGCCGAAAACTAAGAGGGGCATTCTATTACACGTCCACCCATGTTCAGTGGGACGGACTACACCTACTGGAAGACCCGAATGAGGATCTTTCTTATTTCTATGGATTTTGAACTGTGGAACCTTGTTGAAAATGGATTTTCAAAGTCTTCTCTTCCAATGATCGATTGGAATGAATTGGAGAAGAAGGCTTTCGCTCTTAATGCAAAGGCTATGAATGCCTTATTTTGCGCACTTGATAAAAACGAGTTTAATCGTGTTTCAACTTGCGAAACTGCATTTGATATTTGGCACACACTCGAAGTGACCCACGAGGGCACAAGTAGAGTGAAAGAGTCAAAAATCAATCTGTTGTTACATTCTTTTGAACTTTTTCGAATGAAACCAAGTGAAACCATTGGCGACATGTTTACCCGTTTCACGGATGTCATCAACGGTCTAAAAGGACTTGGAAAAAGTTTTTCGGATTTTGAACTCGTAAATAAGATACTAAGATCCCTTCCTAAGAGTTGGGATCCTAAAGTGACTGCTATTCAAGAGGCAAAAGATCTGCGCAACTTCCCTCTTGAAGAACTAATCGGGTCATTAATGACCTACGAAATGACTTGTAAAGCTCATGAAGAGCAAGAAGACATCCTTCCAAAGAACAGGAAGGATATGACACTCAAAACTTCTGAATGCCACTTGAGAGAAAACTCAAGTGATGAGGACTGTGATGATGACTTGGCACTTCTAACAAGAAAGTTTAAAAAGTTCTTTAAAAGAAACAAGTTTAAGAATGATACAAAAAATAAACTTGAACCCAAGAAGGACCAAGTAATCTGCTATGAATGCAAAAAACCGGGACATTACAAGAGTGATTGTCCCCAAGTCAAAAGGAGAACGTCAAAGAAAAAGGCGCTTCAAGCAACTTAGGATGACTCAAGCGCATCCGAAGAAGAGGAGTCCAACACCGAGCAAGTTGCTCATTATGCCTTAATGGTCATCGAAGATGAGGTAACAAATTCAATAGATGCAGATTTATCATTCGATGAATTATTAAATGCTTTCCATGAATTGTTTGATGAGTGTAAGATTATCAGTAGTAAATACAAACTGCTAAAAAAGGAGCATGATAGTCTTATTAGTAATTTCGATAAGTTAAATACTGAATATCATGATAGTTTAAGCCCATGCATGAAATGCCATGATCTAGAAACTCTCAAAAAAGAAAACTTGCTACTTAAGGACACCTTGAAGAAATTCGAGGTTGGTAGCAAGTCATTGAACATGATCCTTACAAACAAGGGTCACGTTCCCAAAAGAAGTGGTATTGGATTCGTGAGAAGTCCTCACCAAAATCCAACCACCTTCATAAAAGGCCCCATCTTACATGTTAGACATCAAAGCAAATGCAACTTTTGTTGCAAGTTTGGACACAAGACGCACTATTGTCCATTTAAGAAAATTAGTCCAAATAAATTGATTTGGGTTCCTAAAGGAACCATAATAAACTCTATGCAACATGATAGAAAATGTAGATCTATTTGTGAGGCACTCAAAAGCAAATGGGTACCTAAACATCATCCCTTCTTGTAGAAAACTAAATCATCGCAAGCTAGGAGCAAGAGATGGTACCTTGATAGTGGATGCTCAAGGCATATGACCGGAGATCCATCTCAATTCTCTAAGCTCACTAGCATAGACGAAGGATATGTCACCTTCGGAGACAACAACAAGGGTAAAATCATTGGCAAAGGAACCATAGGTAACAAATCCAACTTCTCTATTGAAGATGTTTTGCTAGTTGATAGTTTAAAACATAACCTCTTGAGCATTAGTCAATTATGTGATAAAGGATATATTATCAGATTTGAATCTAATGCTTGCATCATTAAAAAACCACACAAAAACATATCTATGATTGCATTAAAACAAAATAACGTATACACTATTGACATCAATAATTTATGTAATAAAATGTGTTTTTCTGCTTTGAATGAGGATGCTTGGATATGGCATAGAAGATTAGGTCATGCTAGCATGAAACTAATCACTCAAATATTATCCAAAGAACTTGTAAGAGGAATTCCTCATATCAAGTTCATCAAAGACAATGTATATGATGCTTGCCAATTAGGTAAACAAATTAAGAGTAGCTTCAAATCTAAAAACCAAATAAGCACCTCTAGGCCCTTACAATTGATCCATATGGATTTGTTCGGACCTATCTCCACATCAAGCCTAGGAGGTAGCAAATACGCCTTTGTCATCGTGGATGACTATAGCAGATACACATGGACTTACTTCTTAAAACAGAAGAGTGAATGCCTTAGATATTTTACCAAGTTTTGCAAACTTGTTCAGAATGAGAAAGGTTCTATGATTTCGTCAATTAGAAGTGATCATGGTGGTGAATTTCAAAACCATGATTTCCAGGAATTTTGTGAACTCAATGGATACAATCATAATTTCTCTACTCCTAGAAATCCTCAACAAAATGGAGTTGTACAAAGAAAAAATCGAAATTTACAAGAAATGGCAAGAACCATGTTGAATGAATACAACTTACCCAAATATTTTTGGGCTGAAGCCGTAAATACTGCATGCTACATTTTTAATAGAGTTCTAGTAAGACCTCTACTAACCAAAACTCCCTATGAGTTATGCAACAATAAAAAACCCAATGTTTCATATTTTAAAGTCTTTGGGTATAAGTGTTTTATCCTAAATGAAAAGGACAACTTAGGAAAATTTGATGCTAAATCTGATGAAGGAATCTTTCTTGGTTATTCTACTGTTTCTAAAGCCTTTCGTATCTTCAATAAAAGAACTTTAATTATTGAAGAATCCATTCATGTTTTCAATGAGATTTCCGAAATCACGAAAAATGATCTTGACGAAGATGTTAATTTTGATTCTTTGAATTTAAACGAGACCCCTTCTCCAACGAACAACTTGGATGCATCCACTCCCGAAATATCCTTACCCAAGGATTGGAAGTATGTAGATGCTCATCCCAAGGAGCTAATCTTAGGAGACACGTCAAAGGGGGTTCAAACACGATCTTCTCTTAAAACCTTTTGTGCAAATGCCGCCTTTCTCTCCCAAATTGAACCCAAATGCGTTGACGAAGCCATGAAAGATGATTCATGGATTATCGCAATGCAAGATGAATTGAATCAATTTGAGAGAAATGAGGTGTGGAAGCTTGTTCCTAGGCCAAATGACCATTTAGTTATTGGTACTAAATGGGTCTTCAGAAACAAGCAAGATGAAAATGGTATCGTGGTTAGAAATAAGGCTAGATTAGTGGCCAAAGGTTTCAACCAAGAAGAAGGTATCGATTACGAAGAAACCTTCGCCCCTGTGGCTCGATTAGAAGCCATAAGGATGCTCCTTGCCTACGCTAGTAGTAATAATTTTAAACTGTTTCAAATGGATGTTAAAAGCGCTTTTCTAAATGGCTTTATTTCCGAAGAAGTTTATGTTGAACAACCTCCTGGATTTGAAAATAATAGCCTCCCTAATCATGTGTTTAGATTAACTAAAGCTCTCTATGGTTTAAAACAAGCCCCAAGGGTTTGGTATGAGAGACTTAGTTCATTTCTTATCGAAAATAATTTCACAAAAGGCAAGGTTGATACTACATTATTTATCAAGAATTTTGAAATTAATTTTCTCATTATTCAGATTTATGTTGATGATATTATCTTTGTCTCTACAAATGAATCTCTCTGTGAATCTTTTGCTAGAACCATGAGTCTTGAATTCGAAATGAGCTTAATGGGAGAATTAACATTCTTCTTAGGTTTACAAATCAAACAATTAAGCAACGGCATCTTTATTAGTCAAACTAAATATGCTATGAATTTATTAAAAAAGTTTAATATGAACAACTCAAAGGCTATTAGAACCCCTATGAGCACCTCCACTAAGTTAGAAATTGATGAAAGTGGAGAAAGCTTCAATCAAAAGACTTATAGGGGTATGATAGGAAGTTTACTTTACCTCACTGCCACCAGACCAGACATCATGTTCAGTGTAGGACTTTGTGCTAGATTTCAATCAAACCCTAAGATATCTCATCTCAAAGCCGTCAAAAGAATACTTAGATATCTTAATGGAACCACAAATCTAGGATTATGGTATCCAAAATCAGAAAATTTTGAGTTAACAGCTTATGCTGATGCGGACTTCGCTGGCTGTAGACTAGATAGAAAAAACACATCAGGATCATGTCAATTTTTAGGACATGCCCTTGTTTCCTGGTCATCTAAGAAACAAAGCTCGGTTGCTCTATCAACAACCGAAGCTGAATATATTGCAGCAAGTGCATGCTGTGCACAAGTTGTATTGATGAAAAACACTTTAGAAGATTACAAAGTTAATCTTAAAGATATTCCCATTAAATGTGATAACACGAGTGCAATATGCTTAACTAAGAATCCTATACAACACTCAAGAACAAAACATATTGATATTAGACACCACTTTATATGAGATCATGTCACTAATCATGACGTAACCATAGAGTTCATTGATACTAAACATCAACTGGCTGACATTTTTACAAAACCTCTAAGTGAAGAACAATTTGATTTCATTAGAAGAGAATTAGGAATGTTGATGTGTCCGAATAGATAAACTCAGTTTTTCGGACTATATGATTGCCATGTTTATATGTGAAAATGTGCAACAAAATCTTGTCCAAATGCATCTTATTTGTTCGAATGCTATAAAACAAATTTATTCGTACACTTTCATGAAAAATAAGTTCCTGAAATAAATCTGATAAAGTGATTCCTGTGTATGTATTTCATCCTGTAATATCTTTGCGGGTTAAATGGATTATAACAAAAAGGGGGAAGAAGTGTTCAAAGCTATCTATGCAAAATTCCTCTATAAGCTTGCTAATATTGTTTTCCTCGTATCACAATTACAATGCTTTTTGTTGATGACAAAGGGGGAGAAACATATGAATTGATAAACACTGCCATGATCATGTCTATGTCATGGTTGCAAATACTTGAGTGATGCTATAAACTATGTTATGGTTATGCCATCCTTGCATCACCAAGAGATATATGAACGTGTGCTATAGTTTGCATTATGTCTTGAGTTGATATCCTATCTTGTGAAGTAAATGCAAACTTGCTAGAATGATAATATGTGTGCATCATGTAATAGTCCCTCGCAGCGTTAAATGATAATGTTCAATTACATGGTGAATAGTTACATACACAATCATACAAACTTGATGATGTATGTCAAGCTTTGACATCATTCTTGAAGAGATACATCATGATGAGTATCATGATGGGAGTATTGATAAGTTTAACTGATCTAACTTATCAATACGTCACTTGAATTCTTAGGTCTTGAATTCAAGGTTGACTTATCTCAACAATAGCATATAGATAGGGGGAGTTAAGGATAACTCCATTATCAATTGATTGTCATCATCAAAAAGGGGGAGATTGTTGAATCTCAGATTTTGATGATGAAGTCAATTGTCATTTGTTGTCTAATCTATGTGTTGAGATAAGTGTGCAGGATTAACTACGATGAAAGTCAGACAAGCAGCAGGAGTTGCGCCGGAGTCAAGATCATGATCACATTGGGAGTTCGAGAGTTCGACGGAAGTTCGGACGGTCGTCGGAGGTTCTGCGAGAACAGATCCGAGAAGTCCGGAAGCTTGCCAAGCGAAGCTCGTCGGAACTCGCCAAGTGGATCGTCGCAAAATCCAGGAGTTTGCTGGAAGTCCGCAGAAGCATCACCGAGGGTTCATCGGATGATCGACGGAAGTTCGCCGGAAACTCGCCGGAAGAAGCGATTGACGTACCGAAGCAAAGCTGCAGAAATTGTCTTAGATTTAATCGTAGTTAGCACGTTGATTAAGTTAGAAATGGGAGGTGATCCCATTAGCTTAATCCTGGGGCAATTGGGCCCCTGAAGAACTCAGATTGGGTCGAATGGTTCAACCCATTCGGACCCAAGTTACTGTGGGCGGTGCAACCGCCCCAGCCAAGAGGTGCAACCGCCCAGGGCTCAGTCTCCAAGCGATACTGGGCGGTGCAACCTCCTCTGTCAAGAGGTAGCACCGCCAGAGCTCAAGTTTCGAGCTCTGCCAAGAGGTGCAACCACCGAGCTCGGTCTTCGAGCTCTGGCAGAGAGGTGCAACCTCTCTGGACAGGAGATGCATCGCCTGAGCTCGGTCTTCGAGCTCTGGCAGAGAGGTGCAACCACCTCTGGCAGAAAGGTGCAACCTCTATGGTCAGGAGATGCACCGCCTGAGCTCGGTCTTCGAGCTCTGGCAGAAAGGTGCAACCACCCATGATAGAGAGGTTTATCCGCCTGAGCTCAGTCTTCGAGCTCTGCCAGGCGGTGCAACCTCTCCAGTCAAGAGGTGCAACCGCCTGATCCCGGAATTCCAGGATTTGATCGTTTTGAGCTCCAAAATTGAACTGGGTTGGGGCCTATAAATACCCCACCCATTCAGCACAGAACAGATACAGATCCACTCCGAATTCTTGATCTTTTCTGTGATTCTAAGAGCTCAAAATTGTGTAAAGTCCAATAGTTCTCCTCTTTCTGTTCTTCAAAGTCTTGAGTTGTAAAGAGAGGAGAGAAAGGATCTGTAAAGGTTGTCTCCTGAGCCTGTCAAAAGGAGAGAAACTGTAAAAGGGCAGTTGGCCTTCGCCTATTGAAGGAAGGCCTCTAGTTGACGTCGGCAACCTCATCGGTGGAGGAAGCCAAAAGTGGAGTAGGTCAAGAATGACCGAACCACTCTAAATCTCTGGTTTGCATTTATTTTTGAGCACTTTATCATTACTGCAAACCTCCTACATAGCTACTGCCCTCTACGCTTTTACGAACGATTCTCTAAGTTCATATCTTTCCGAATCTGCATTGAGACGTAAATCGGTGTTTTCGTACGATCTTTACATCGCAGTTTACGCTTACGCTTTGATTCCATTCATAACTGCGAACTGCTTTCTGCACATTCACAAAAAGATTTTCAAAGTTCAGTTTCTGCGTTTAGACGCAAAACTGTGTTTAGACGTAAAACCACGTTTAGACCCAAAACTGCGTTCAGACGCAAAACTGCGTTCAGACGCAAAACTGCGTTCAGACGTAAAACTGCGTTCAGACAAAAAACTGCGTTCAGACGCAAAACTACGTTCAGATGCAAAACTACGTTCAGACGTAAAACTGCGTTCAGACGTAAAACTGCGTTTAGACGCAAACTGCGTTTAGACGTAAACTGCTCTTAGACGCAATCTGCGCTTAGACGCAAACTGCGCTTAAATACAAACTGTGAATCGGCTTTTGCATCATAATAGATTTTATTGAACGAACGCACCTTTCGGTTTTAAATTGCTGTAAGATTTCCGCTGCACTAATTCACCCCCCCCTCTCAGTGCTCTAGATCCTAACATCTTGAACATCACCGAGAATTGCTAGCTTGAAATCTCAAGAAAATGCAAATTGACATCTTGCTTATCTCAAGATGCAAAACATGCTAACTTGCACTTTGCAACAGAAGCAAAATTGCTAGCTCAAACTTTGCAAAAGAAGTAAAAAATAGCACTTCTCAAAAGAGAAGAAAGAAATTGTTATCTTGAACATCACCAAGAATTACTAGCTTGAAAAATCAAAAAGATGCAAAAATATGTTAGCTTGCTCATCTCAAAAGAGAAGCAAAGATTGCTAACTTACATATTTCTAGAAGCAAAAGTGCTATCTTGCCCATCTCAAGAAGCAAAACTTGCAACTTGCACATTGCAATAGGAAGCAAGAATTATGAGCTTACACAAGAAAGCTATCTTGTATTTGCTTTCGAAATTTTTGCTAGCTTGTATATAGTAAAACTTGCATATCATAAAATTTGCTAGCTTGTAGTCTAAGGAGAAGCAAACAGTTGCTATCTCAAGAAAAGTAAACATGCTAAACTTGCACATCTTTACTTGCTAGATTGCATGATGATAAAATTTGATATTATATTTTTCATGCAATGAGTTGAACTTATATTACAAACACATTAGAGTTGGAACTTCTCCATTTTGTTGATGACAAAAGGGGAGAAGTATGATGTTATGCATAAGTTTATGCATAAGTTCATGATGACGTGTTGCACGTAGCAATGACTTGAATTCAGTTTGAATTCAAGATTATATTAATATGGCATATTAATAGGGGGAGTTTGTTTAAACTCCGGGAGTTAAGTTTAACTCCATCATCAATTGGTCGTCATCATCAAAAAGAGGGAGATTGTTGAATCTCATATTTTGATGATGAAATCAATTGATAATTATATTTATATTTTGATATGCATTTTGAGTGACGCAGGATGCTTCGATCAGGATGAGAAAATTAAAGTAGAAAAAATCATGTTGGGCCGGAGGAACATGTCAGAAGATTGGACGTCGGGACGATAGATCTGTTGACGTATCGATAGAAGGCTTTGAGCCATGGACTCGGGCATCGGGCCAAGAAGAGTAGGTATTGCGCCAAGGATATCGGAGTTGCAGAGTCAACTGGCTGATTGGGCAATAGGCCGTAGGAGAGGATGATGCACCGAAGAATCGGATGAAGCATCGAGGGACCAATGACATGCTGGACAACTTGATTAATGCTTAGTATTAATTGTCTAGATTGAAGTTTGTTTTAGATGTGCAGGATTAACTACGATGGAAGTAAGACATGCAGTAGGAGTTTCGCCGGAGTCAAGACCATGATCACGTTGGGGGTTCGAGAGTTCAACGGAAGTCTGGACGGTCGTCGGAGGTTCTGCAGGAACAAATCCGAGAAGTCCAGGAGCTTGCCAAAGAAGCTCGTCGAAACTCGCCAAAGTGGATCATCGCAAGTCCAGGAGTTGGACGGAAGTCCGCCGGAGCATCGTCAAGGGTTCGTCGGATGTTCGCCAGAAGTTCGCCGGAAGCTCACCGGAAGAAGCGATTGACGCACCGGAGCAAGTTGCAGTAAATGTCTTAAGAAATATCATAGTTAGTATGTAGATTAAGCTAGGAATGGGAGGTGATCCCATTAACTTAATCTGGGGGCAATTGGGCCCTTGACAGACCCAAATTGGGCCGAATGGATCAGCCCATTCGGACCCAGATTTCTTGGCTAGCGGTGGCACCACCTGGATCGGTGGTGGCACTGCCCAAGAGCTCAGTCTCCCAAGAAAGCTGGGCAGTGTAACCGCCCAGGTCAAGTGGTGGCACCGCCTAGGCTCAGTCTCCGAGCGAGATTGGGCGGTGGAACTGTCCTAGTCAGGCGGTGGCATCGCTAGAGCTCGGTCTCCGAGCTCTGTCAGGTGGTCATACCGCCCAGTCTAACGGTAGCACCGACAGAACCCCAGAAATCCGGGAGATGACATTTTTTAGCTCCAAATTCAAACCAGTTTGGGGCCTATGTATACCCCACCCTTTCCTGCATGAAAGGGCACCGAAAATCCAATCTTACCCTATGATTTTTAGAGCTCAAAAGTGTTTAAAGGCTAGAAGTTCTCCTCCCTCTTTTCTTCCAAGTTTTGATCTTTCAAGAGAGGAGAGAAAATTCTGTAAGGGTCATCTCCTAAGCCTGTCAAAAGGAATGAAATTGTAAAAGAGTGGTTGGCTTTCGCCTATTGAAGGAAGGCCTCTAGTGGACGTCGGTGACCTCATCGGAGGAGGAAGCCAAAAGTGGATATAGGTCAAGATTGACCGAACCACTCTAAAATTACAGTGCTCTCTAGTTTGCATTTATTCTTGCTGCTTACCTTACTGCAAACCTCTATATGTGCTTTACTTCCTCATTTTTTTTACTGCACTCCTTTACGAACTCGCTTTCAAGTTAAGTTTCCAAAAACAGTTTTACATCGGAAACAAACTTCATTTTAAATCGTCGAAAGTTTTCCGCTGCACTAATTCACCCCCCCCCCCCCCCCCCCCTCTTAGTGCTCTTGATCCTAACAGGCACCGCCTAGAAGGTAGTGCCCCTGGATTTCTGGGTGGTGGTACCGCCGGCAACAGTGTTGCCAGTGGTGGTACCACCCCTATTCGGCGATGGTACCGCCTAGTGTTAGATCAGCGGCGGTAGTACCACCTAGTAACGACGGTGGTACCACTAGTACCCCGGATTCTAGGGATGTGACACTTTTTTGCTCCAATTTTGAAGCCATTAGGGCCTATAAAAACCCCACCCTTTTCCATATGAAAGGGCACAAAAGAATTGGCTTAATCTTGAATTCTTGAGTTATAAAAGTGTTGTAAAAGTTAAAGTTCTCCTCCTTCATCTCTTAACTTGTAACCATCAAAGAAAGAGGAGTGAGACTTGTAAGGGTTATCTCCTAAACTCGGGAAGAGGACAAAGTGCTGTAAAGAGGTGTTCGGTCTTCACCTATTGAAGGAAGGCATTTAGTGGACGCCGGTGACCTCGTCGGTGGACGAACCCAAAAGTGGATGTAGGTCACCTTAGCTGAACCACTATAAATTACGGTTTGTTTTCATTTGTGCAATTTACTTTACTGCAAACCTCATTAATCTTCTCTTACACTTTTACAAAAGCTTTTAAATTCAACTTCTCTTCGAAACAAATTAAATCGAAAGCGTTTTTGTTGGAATCGGTTTTAAATGAAATGAACAATTTTCTGAAATCGCAAAAGTAAGTTAATGGGATCACCTCCCATTCCTAGCTTAATCTACATGCTAACTATGATATTTAAGACATTAATACTGCAACTTGCTCTAGTGCGTCAATCGCTTCTTCCGGCGAGCTTCCGACAAACTTCCGACGAACATCCGACAAACCCTCGGCGATGCTCCGGCGGACTTCTGGCAAACTCTTGGACTTGCAACGATCCACTTGGCGAGTTCTGACGAGCTTCTTTGGCAAGTTCCTGGACTTCTCGGATTTGTTCCCGTAGAACTTCCAACGACCATCTGGACTTCCGTCGAACTCTCGAACCCCCAACGTGATCATGGTCTTGACTCCAGTGTAACTCCTACTGCATGTCTTACTGCCATCATAGTGAATCCTACACACTTATCTCAATATATAGATTAGATAACAAATGACAATTGACTTCATCATCAAAATCCGAGATTCAACATTAAGAAGTGGAATACAAACACCTTTGGCAATATTACCACCCGGGTTTAATTTTCCAGAAAAGAACTAATGACAATGCAACATGAGCTGCAACTTCAGCCCCATGATGAAAATCATATCTACAAAGAGACATAAGCCAGAAATAACTTCATGTAAGCCCTAAAGTAGGAGAAAAAATTTACAAAAGCAGAAGTCTTGACAACATTGGCTTACTATAGGGGATTCCAATACTAAGTTTTTCTATGCTTCCATTGCTACTCGAAGGGCTGTTAACCGCATCAAAAAATATAGAGACAAATATGATAATCTTATTAAGAATTTAGATGAGGTTAAAGCACACACTGACCAATTTTTTTATTCCTTACTCTATCAAGCGGTGTAACCTAATAACATTCATGTGGAGCCAACTAGTGATTCGGGTGCCATTTCAATCCTCAATGCCCCAATTATAGATGTTGAAATTGTAAGAATTGTCTTTAAGTCACCGAAGCACAAAAGCCGTAGTCTGGACAGATTTTTAACTGAATTTTAATAAATTGCATGGTCTATTATTGGTAATGATGTGATTAAAGCTTGCAATTTTTATTTTCTTTAGGTCATATCCTTAAAGAGATGAATTGTACTTTTATTTCTTTAATTCCTAATAATGCAGGGGGTGATTCATTAGAGAACTATCGATCCATATCATTATACAACTTTATTTATATTATCATCTCCAAAGTGTTGGTAGATATAATGGAAAAGGTAATACACAAGATCATTAGTCTAATCAGGCTACTTTCATCAAAGGGAGAAGTATACATCATAATATTCTTCTTGCTAATGACTTGGTCAAGGATCTACACTTGAAAGCAAGAGGGATGCTTTCATTTCTTTCAAGTGTAAATCCATGATCAAGTCATTAGCAAGAAGAATATTATGATGTATACTTCTCCCTTTGATGAAATTAGCCTGATTAGGATTAATGATCTTGTATATTACTTTTTGCATTCTATCTGCCAAAACTTTGGAGATGATCTTGTAAATCAAGTTGCATAATGATATGGGTCGATAGTTCTCTAGTGAAAGCAAGAGGGATGAAGCTCTCCATAGAGGAGCAGAGAGCGGAGATCTGCTCACCCAAACACCCTATAGGGCGCACCTTCTTTGGAACGAGATCGGCGCTCAATGAAGCAAGGAGATCTCACAAATATTGCTAGGCGACGTTGGCGAAGACTCTTCCAAACTGTTGGCAACTGGAAGGCTGTGATCATCGACCTGCTATGATCGCACCCTTCCCTCTACAGCCCCTCTGCTCTCTTTATCATGCCCCCCGAATTATCACTCGAGAGGTGTGACCCTGTCTAAAATCAATAATATTATAATTAATCATCAATTCAATCCAGGATCCAATCAAACAATTTGAGGATACTAAGAACCATTCAAATCAATATTCACAACTCATAAACCTGTATGTTACATAAATCATATAATCCACTTCACTCAGAGATTCAGAAAATTCAAAGGCAACTCAACTAAATATCAACCACAACACAAATCCATAATCATAGAAATATATACAATCACAAAAAGATAATTATTTACCATGAGTTCTTATCCTTATACAACTTAAACTTATCATTCCACAAACATGAGCGGTCCTTTAAACTTTTACAACACATAAGTATCAACATATCCTTAATATTACATCAGAAGTAAAGTATACTATACAACAAAAACCTATCATCCAACAAAGATTAGCTCAAAAATCTTCTAGTCTTTCACTGCTTCAACCCAATTCTAGCTTTTTAGTGTATGACAAGCTACCTTAAAAAATTTATATAGCAACGGGGTTAGCATAAAGAGCTCAGCAAGCGACTAACGTATCTATGGTGATATGAGAAGTTCAAGCAGGCTTAGTATCAAGATAACAAAAGCAGAAATACAAGCATTCATTTGGAATCATCTCATTTGATATAAAAAAATCACAAAGGGTTACCTCATTCGAAAATAGGCGTTAGACATAACAATAGGAGAAAGGAAATTGGAGTGTTTCATTAGCAAAAGAAGCATTTAGGCATGTATCAAATGACACATGAAGCATTTAGGTGCATATTAAAGGCGTAAGAGTGTTTGGGAGCATAACAATGACATATGAAATATTTCAAAGTATAACAAGTGAATCGAATAATAAACACAAGCTTATATGTCATTTTTGATGTAGTATGCATTCCGTTTTTATGCAAAGCATAAATATAAACTCATAAGCAAATCTTTGGACATCATATCAAAAACATAAAGGGTGTTGTGGGACCACAAACATAATGCGATTCATCCATTTCTGGATGACCAGCAAGCATAAGTCTCCGGCGTCTATGAGCTCCATCCACCCATGTCTGAGTGAAGTCAATGGGGGCTCAGACCTCGTACCCTAGCATAATGCGATTTATCCATTTCTAGCAAAGGTTCACATTATCCCACAAGAACACCAGAGTACAAAAGGGTAGTATGAACAATAACATTGGCGTATATCGGAAGCACATGCAGAACAACGGAAATATGCATGTGCCTTTATCAAACAAGGAAATGCAAACAAAATATTACATAATAAATTTTAGACATACAACAATTTCAGGATGAACAATACAAGAATTTCAAAAGACTAATATAAAGCTCAATTGAAGAAGAATTTAGCAGAAATCAAATTTCAAAGAGGATGAAACTTGAATAAGCAAAACTCAACAAAGTTTTCAATTCTAGCAGAATATGAATGGTATATTTTCTGATTTGTTTGAGTGACCAAGCATGCTCCAATTCACTAAAAATAGATGTCATTGGAAAGCTGTATCAATCTATTGGAAAGTTGTATCTCTGTTTTGCAGAATTAATATAATTAATTTAAACAGATGTTTCAGAAGGCAAACATACTTCAAATTTTCCAAATTAGGTGTCAAAAGAAATATATGGGAATCTAGTTTCCAAAGAACCAAGTTTTTCATAATTCAAAATTTTTACTAGACAGTTATGAGCAATTTAGTAATAGAAGATTAGAATTGATCATCTCTGTTTTGCAGAATTGATAGAATCAATTTAAATAGATGTTTCGAAAGGCAAACAGACTTTAAAATTTCCAAATTTAGTGTCAAAAGAAATATGTACGAATCTAGTTTCCAAAGAACTAAGCTTTTCATAATTCAGAATTTTTACTAGATAGTTATGAGCAATTTAGTAATAGAAGGTTAGAATTAATCATCTCTATTTTGTAGAATTGATAGAATCAATTTAAACAGATTTTTCGAAAGGCAAACATACTTCAAAATTTCCAAATCAGGCCTCAAAAGAAAGATATGTGAATCTAGTTTCTAAAAAACTAAGCTTTGTAGAATTCAGTGTTAGGATCAAGAGCACTAAGAGGGGGGGGGGGGAGGGTGAATTAGTGTAGCGGAAAACCTTCTACGATAAAAACTACGTTCGTTAGTTAAAAGTGATTTCGGTAAGAAAGCCGATTTGTAAATCACTTTAACTTTTGTTTAAGCAAAATGCAGCAATGATATAAATGCAGTTTGCAGTTATGATTCAAATCAGATATGTAATATCCCTCACTTTTGAAAATTATTAATAAGAAACTATATGTAAATTTGAGGACCTATATATAAATATAAAAATTTCAAGGACTAAACTGCTAAATTGCAAAATGAAAAGAAAATAAAGAAAACCGAAAATTTTGGTTTTATCCCACCGCCTCCCACGCACTCTCTGTTTCTTCGAGAAACAGAGAGGAGCGGTGGGGCGTGAGGAGAGAAGAAAGAAGAAGAAGAGGGAAAAGAAGAGAGGAGGAAGAGGGAGAAGAGAAGAAAAGAAGAAGAAGAAGAAGAGAGTGAAGATGGAGAGGAGAGGGAGAGGCAGCAGCAGCAGCTTGGGCTGCTGCACCTCTGTTTCCCGCAGGTGGAAACAGAGGAGAGTATGTGTGGGGCGTTGGGGAGGAGAAGAGAAGAAGAAGAAGAAGAAGAAGAAGAAGAAGAAGAAGAAGAAGAAGGAGAAGAAGAAGAAGAAGAAGAAGAAGAAGAAGAAGAGAGGAGGATAGCTGCAGCAGGGCTGCAGCGAGGAGGTGTGTGGCGTTGGGGAGGAAAAGGGAAGAGGAGAAGAAGAGAAGGAGAAGAAGAGGGAAAAGAGAGGGAAGAGGGAGAGGAGCGAGAGGTGGCAGCAGCTAGGGCTGCAGCACCTCTGTTTCCAGCAGGTGGAAACAGAGGTGAGGTGTGGGGCGTTCGAAGAGGAGAGGAAGGAGAAGAGGAAGAGAAGAAGAAGAGGAAGCAGGAGAAGAGGTTGTGATACCTCTGTTTCCTGCAGAGGAAACAGAGGAGAGGGTGTGTGTGACGCCGGGGAGGAGGAGGGAAGAAGAAGAGGAGAAGAAGAGAAGGGGAAGGAGGAGCTGCGGCTGCGGCAGTGGAAGCTGCAGCTGGAAGAGAAGGAGAGGAAGAGATGGTGAGGAAGAAGAGAAGAAGTAGAAGCGGGTGAAGAGGCGGCACCTCTGTTTCCTGCAGGAGGAAACAGAGGAAAGGAGGTGCTGTTCGTCGAGGAGAAGAAGGGGAGGAAGGAGAAGAAGAGAAGAAGAAGAAAGGAAGAAGAAGAGAAAGGGGAGGAGAGGAAGAAGAGAGGAAGAGGAGAAGGGGTGGCAGCTGCAGTTGGAAGAGAAGGAGAGGAAATAGAGTAGCAGAGGAAGAAGAGGCTGCGGTTGTGGTGGCTGCGGCCATGGTTGCGACTGCGACTGCGGCAGTTGCAGCTGGGAAAGAAAAGAAAGGAAAGGGAGAAAAAGGGGCTGCGGATGGGATTGCGGCCGCAGCGGCAGCGACTGCGTATGCAGCAGTTATTGTCTGCGAGAGAAGAGGAGGAAGGAAGGTAGTGCGGTGGAAGGGGCTGCGATTGTGGCAGCGGTAGCGGCGGCGGCTGTGGCAGCTACGTTTGGGAAAGAAAAAGAAGGAATGAGAGTAAGAGAGAGCAGGTGACTGTGCCTCGATGTTCGACACGTGGTGTAGTTGCGAAGAAAGGAAGAAAACGGGAGCACAAAACGAAACAGAGAGAGGACACGAAGGAAAAGTAGAAGGATTTGGGCTAGCACCTTCTTTGGATCTTCGGATCGTAATCTTTGAAAGGTAAGTTCCCTGATCGTTTCTCCTATAATTGCTTTGATATTTCTTATTGCAAGTTCCCTGATCGTTTCTCCTATAATTGCTTTGATATTTCTTATTGCAAGTTCCCGATTCGTTCCTCTTGAAATTGTTCTAATCTTTCCAATTGCAAGTGTCCTGATCTTTCCTTACTGCAATTTTACCGTTACATTTGTTTTGAATATGAGGAACTTTGAATTGTTCTAGCCTTTCATTTGATATATCTCCTGTTTAGATGTATCGATTCGAATCTATGCAACTTCTGATATTCTGACCCTTCTACTTTGTTATGGCTATAACTTCATGTATTGACCTCTGATTTTGGACAAAACTTATTTGATCAGAATATAGACTCATAAACCTTTGTTTTGATAGCTTATTTTAAGAATTCGGAGTAAGTTTGTCTGCCCAAACTTCTGTTTCAAATGAGCCTACAGATTCTGCAAAACAGGGATCGTAATTTCTGACCTTTCGATACTGAACTGCTTATAAGTCCCTGTTGCAAACATTGATTTACTCAAAGCTTATTTCATTGGAAACCAGACTCATAGATCTTTCTTTTGATATATGGATTGAAAGATTTGGAATCCAAACACCTGCCTATTTATCTGTTGAATATGACATTATGAATTCTGCCAAACAGAGAATTTGTTCTACGACCCTTGTTTACCAAATTATTTGTAACTCTCTCTATTGGATAGTTCAATTCATATGAAGCCTGTCTTATCTGAAAGTATAATCCAATGATATATTTCTGAGTCAATTGGAGCACGATTGATACTTTGAATCATTTGTTCAATGTGCCTCTTGTATTCTGCCAGAAATCGAGCTTTGGTCGATTTCTAATATTCTGATTTCATTCCTTTGGAAATTGATATCCTTTAGCTTTCTTATTCAATTGAGCTTTATAATACTGCTCTGAATTCTTGTATGCTCTTGTCCTTAAAGTTATTTGCATTCTTGAAAACTATTGTGTAACGTTTAAGCTATATCGTATTGACTTCTATAGGCACATGTATAACCCATGATTCCGCATTTGCTTCGATGTGTGCCTATTCTAGTTTCATTCCTTTGGATATTGAATTCTTCTAACCTTCTTATTTGAATTGAGCTGAATATGATTGCTTGGATTCCCTGTATACTCTTGCTTCCATTTCATTCCTAATATGAATACATTTGTGAGAGATTTGTTCCTTGTAGCATATTGTCTTGAAAAGGCACATGTACGTTTTGTTGTTCCGCGTGTGCTTCCGATACATGCTACTTATTATTGAAACTGCCCTTTTGTACTCTGGTGTGTGGGATTGTCTGGACCTTTGCCAGAAATGGTAAAGGGTATGCGCTATTTGCCCGCTATGTGGGGTCCCGTTATGTGGGATATTCTGGACCTTTGCCAGAAATGGTAAAGGGTATGCGCTTATTGCCCGCTCTGTGGGGTCCCGCTCTGTAGGATATTGTAGACTTTTGTCAGGTGGTCATTCAGAAATGGATGAATCACATTCTGACTGAGATCCCACTACACCTTCTGTATGTTTGATATGATATCCAGAGCTTTGGTTATGTGTTTTTGTACATACTTTGGATAAGATTGATATGTTTGCAACGTCAAAGACGACGTTTGAGCTTTTGTACGACATTTGTTATTGATATGCTCTGAAATGTTTCATCCACTGTTGATATGTTTCGAAATGTTCCATATGTCGTTGATATGCTCCGGAACATTTCATACGCCATTGATATGCTCCAATTACTCTGTGCTCCATTTGCTATGAACTGATATGTTCTGAATTGTCCTATTTGCCATTGATATGCTCTAATTACTCTGTGCTCCATTTGCTATGAACTGATATGTTCTGAATTGTCCTATCTGCCATTGATATGCTCCAATTACTCTGTGCTCCATTTGCTATGAACTGATATGTTCTGAAATGTCCTATCTGCCATTGATATGCTCCAATTACTCTGTGCTCCATTTGCTATGAACTGATATGTTCTGAAATGTCCTATCTGCCATTGATATGCTCCAATTACTCTATGCTCCATTTGTTATGAATCAAATATGTTTTGAATGACCTGATACATATGATTTTGTATCTATTGAGATGGTATCCTTGAGAATTCTTGTATTCTGCCTTACATTATGATACCTTACTCGTTTGAAACCGTTCCTTTTGTTCTGAATATGTTTTGTCACTTGCTGAGCCGTTTTTGGCTCACTCCATTGTTATATAAATCTTTCAGGTCAGCGTGTCACTCTTCGAGATGTTTGATTTGGGCTGAGGCAATGGATAGCTATTCAGAATTATGGGCAAGTCTTGTTGGTTGTTATGTTATTGTTGTATAAGCATATTTTGTATGTAATGAAATGTTGTTGATGAATCGAAATGGATATACTGTGTAAAAGTGTTAGAAGATCTCTCTTATTTGGAATTTCGAAATGTTAAGCCTAATTTATGATGATATGAACTTGTGGTGAATAGTTGGAGTTCTAATTGTATAATTTATTTAGCTTGTGGATTTATAAGTGTTGTTCATGTTTGTCAAGTTGGCTTGGGTTGCCATAAATGTGAATTATCGAGTGATGTGATATATGATTATAAACTGCACAGGTTTTATGGATGTGAATTTGATTGAATGTTTTTCAGTGTCCTCAAACGTTAGTTTGGATCCTGGATTGGTCTGTGATGAAAATTTTAAAAATTATGGATATTTTGAGGGGCGTGACAAGATAGTAGGCGCAAACTGAAATATGATATTCGTATGAAGAAACTGATTTACGTCTAAATGATGATTCGTAAATCACTTGATTAAGCAAGATGCAGTTTAAGCAAAGATATAAAGGCAGTTTGCAGTTATGATAGAAATCAAAATGTAAACGCAAACTGAAATATGATGATCGTATGAAAAAGCTGATTTACGTCTAAACGGTGATTCGGAAAATGCAAAGCTTGAAACCCGATCGTATATGCGCAGAAAGCAGTAAGCTTTTGAGGAGGTTTACAGTAAAGATAAGATGCTCAAAGTAAATGCAAACCAAGATTTAGAGTTGGAAGACAAGGTCACCGACGTCAACTAGAGGCCTTCCTTCAATAGGCGAAGGCCAACCACCCTTTTACAATTTCACTCCTTTTGACGGGCTTAGGAGACAACCCTTACAGAATTTTCTCTCCTCTCTTTACAACTCAGAACTTGGAAGAAATGAGGGAGAAGAACTTTTGGCCTTTACAACAATTTTGAGCTCTAAGAATCACATAAAAAGATCAAGATTTCGGCGTTAGTTCATACCCTTTCAGTGCTGAATGGGTGGGGTATTTATAAGCCCCAACCCAGTTCAAATTTGGAGCTCAAAACTGTCAATTCCCGGAATTCCGGGATTAGGCGGTTGCACCTCCTAACTGGAGCGGTTGCAACGCCTGGCAGAGATCGAAGACTGAGCCTCTGGGCGGTGCTACCTCCTGTCAGGGGCGGTTGCACCTCCTGCCAGAGCTCGAAGACCGAGCTCAGGTGGTGCCACCGCATGACTGAGGCGGTTGCACCTCTTGGCAGAGCTCGAAGACCGAGCTCAGGCGGTGCTACCTCCTGTCAGGGGAGGTTGCACCACCCAGTCTCGCTCGGAGACTGAGCCCAGGTGGTGCTACCTCCTAGTTGGGGTGGTTGCACCGCCCAGTCTCGCTCGGAGACTTAGCCCTAGCGGTGCTACCTCCTGGCTTGGGTGGTTGCACCTCCCAACAGAAATTAGGATCTGAATGGGTTAATCCATTCGACCCAATTTGGGTTTTTCAGGGGCCCAATTGCCCCAAGATTTAGTTAATGGGATCACCTCCCATTTCCAACTTAATCATTGTGCTAACTATGATATTTCCTAAGACAATTTCTGCAACTTGCTCCAGTGCGTCAATCGCTTCTTCCGGCGAGCTTCCGGCGAACTTCCGTCGATCATCCGATGAACCCTCGGTGATGCTCCTGCGGACTTCCAGCAAACTCTTGGACTTGCGACGATTCACTTGGTGAGTTCCGACGAGCTTCTTTGGTAAGCTTATGGACTTCTCGGATTTGTTCCTGTAGAACCTCCGACGATTGTCCGAACTTCCGTCGAACTCTCGAACTCACCAACGTGATCATTGTCTTGACTCCGACGCAACTCCTGCTACCTGTCTTTCTTCCATCGTAGTTAATCCTGCACACTTAAAACAAAACTTCGATCGAGACAATTAATCCTAAGCAATTAACCAAGTTGTCCGGCATGTCATTGGTCCCTCGACGCTTCGTCCGATTCTTCGGCGCATCGTCCTCTCCTGCAGCCTATTGCCCAATCGACCAGTTGACTCCGCAACTTCGATATCCTTGGCATAATACCCGCTCTTCTTGGCCCGATGTCCGAGTCCACGGCCCAAGCCTTCAGTCGATACGTCGACCGATCCACCGGCCCGACGTCCAATCTTCTGACATGTTCCTCCGGCACAACATGATTTTCCTGCTTTTAATTGTCTCACCTTGATCGAAGCATCCTGCGTCACTCAAAACGCAGATTAAATCATAAACATATATCAAGTAGTTTTATCATCAAAATACGAGATTCAACATTCAGAATTTTCACTAGAGAGTTATGAGCAATTTAGTAACAGAAGGTCAGAAGCTATAGTATCTGTTTTACCGAATACATAAAGTCTTTTCATTCATATTTTTGGATAGGTAAATTTACTCTAAATCTTTCAATTTTTATATCAATGAAAGCTCTATAATTCTCCTTTCGTATAAAAGAGGTTTGTCCTTAATCTGAATTTGTTGCAAAAAGTTATGGCCACACGAGTACTGAAAGGCCAAAATCTGAAAAAAATTCTAGATTCAACATTTGATGTATAAGCGGCATAGATATCTTACATGTAGCCACAATCTTCTAATTTTCTCAAAAACAAGGTGAAGATAAGTATCAAAATTTATCTCTAGGATGGGTTAGAACACTTGCCTTAAAAAGTTTTGATTTCCAAATGTGGGGGATTTAATGCAAAGCCTTAAGCCAACATAAAACTTCTTCAATTCTTTCTCTTTCTCTTCTCCTTCAATTCTTTCTCCTCTTCACAAGTTACGTTGGCTGCAAAGTTTTCCTTAATTGTGCTTTAAATTACTTAGCTTTGGCTCATGCTAAAATAGTGAGGTGGCAAGCATGCATGGAGGTTTAGGTGTCATCTTTAGAATAAATGTAAGTGGCTCATCCTTGCTAATGACACATGTCCTCCATTTTATTTTATTTTATTTTATTTTTTTGTGTGAATTTTTCACATATCACCTTCAATTAATGAGATTCACATTTTGGTCCCTCACAATATTTTGAATATATAAAAAATATTTAGTGCTAATGAATTATTTAAAAAAATCCTCATATTTACAAATAAGTACTTATAATTTTAAAAAAAAATGAGGGATGTTACACTCTCCCCTCCTTAAAAGAAAATTTAGTCCTCTAAATTTGTCATACCTCTTTTGGCAAAAAGATGAGGATAAGCTTTCTTCATTTCTTTCTCTAGCTCCCAAGTCGTTTCATTTGTAGGATGATGTTTTCAAATTACTTTAACTAGAGTAATGATTCTATTTTTTAAGATCCTCACCTTTTTATCAATAATCTGAATGAGCTCTTCCTTGTAAAACATGTCTTTCTCAATCACAATCGGCTCATACTCAATGACATGAGAGGGATCAGGTATATACTTTTTGAGTATTGGCATATGAAATATATTATGGATATGACACATCGATGGTGGCAAGACAATCTTGTAAGCGATAGAGCCAATTCTTTCAAGGATCTCAAAAGTTCCAATGAACCTTGGGTTTAACTTTCCTTTCTTTCCAAATCTTACAACGCCTCTAGAAGGGGAGACCTTTAGGAATACAAAATCCTCTACTTGGAATTCGATATCTCGTCTTCTATTATCAGCATAGCTCTTTTGCCGATTCTGAGCAGCCTTTAGCCTTTTTATGATAACCTGAATCTTTTCAGTAGTCTCTTGTACTTTATCTGGTGCTAACAACTTTCTATCACCAACTTCCTCCCAATATATAGGCGTTCTACATTTTTGCCCATACAATGCTTCATAAGGAGCCATCTGAATGCTCGAATGGTAACTATTATTGTAAGTGAACTCAATAAGAGAAACATCTTTATCCCATTCACTTCTCCAATCCATAACATAGGCTCTAAGCAAATTCTCATGTACTTGAATTATTCTTTCAGATTGACCATCAGTTTGAGGGTGATAGGCAACGCTAAACTTTACTTTGGTGCCCATAGAATCTTGTAATCTCCTCCACAATCTAAAAAGAAATCTAGAGTCTCTATCCGAAATGATCTCCTTTGGGACACTATGAAGCCTTACTATTTCATCAACATACAAATCTGCAAGCCTATCAAGAGAATAAGTCATATTGATTGGTAAGAAATGTGCAGACTTGGTTAACCTATCAACAATAACCTAAATAACATCATGCTTTCGAGAGGTTCTGGGTAGTCCTGAAACAAAGTCCATAGTAATGCATTCCCATTTCCATTCAAGAATATCTAAGGGCTGTAACAGACTTCTAGGTCTTTAGTGTTTTGCTTTGATTTGCTGACATGTCAAACACCTTGAAACTTATATTGCAATCTCCTTCTTCATGCCTTTCCACCAATAATGACATTGGAGATCTCTATACATTTTCGTGCTACCAGGATGCATGGTGTACTTTGAATTATGACCTTCGTTCAATATCTGGTTCTTGATATCTGGGTCAGTTGGAACATATATTCTATCCCCAAATCTCAATAGGACATCATCTAAAATTTGAAAATTCAACTTTAATCCCTTTTTAACTTCATTCCTCAAGTATATTAAATGTGGATCTCGTAGTTGTCCTTTAATTTGTTGAATGAGATCAGTTTGCACTTGGATAGAGGCCATCAACATTATTGAGGCTTGCCCTTTCCTCGTTACATTCGAATCATAATTTATTTCTAATAGCTTCCATTGTTTCACAACCAAACTAGCCATAAAACTTGTAGATTTTCTACTAAGTGCATCAGCTACAACATTTTCTTTACCGGGGTGATAACGGATGGTACAATCATAATCCTTTAGAAGTTCTATCCATCTTCGCTGCCTCATATTTAACTCCTTTTGTATAAAAATGTACTTTAAACTCTTATGATCAGTAAAGATTTCAAATGTCCACCCATACAAGTAATGTCTCCAAATCATTAGAGGAAAGATGATTGCTGCCAATTCCAAATCATGAGTCGGATAATTCAATTCATAATTCTTTAGCTGCCTTGAAGCATAAGCAATTACTCTCCCTTCTTGCATCAAAACACATCCAAGGCCCTTTCTTGAAGCATTTGTTAGGATCGAGAGCACTAAGAGGGGGGGGGTGAATTAGTGCAGCGGTAATCTTACAGCAATTTAAAAGCTAGAGCTGCATTCGTTCGATAAAAAACTATTTCGATATAAAAGCAGAATCACAGTGCAGTTTGCGTCTAAGCGCAGTTTTGCGTCTAAGCGCAGTTTGCGTCTAAACACAGTTTGCGTCTAAGCACAGTTTGCGTCTAAGCGCAGTTTGCGTCCAAACTCAGTTTTACGTCCAAACGCAGTTTTACGTCTAAACGTAGTTTTACGTCTAAACGCAGTTTTACGTCTAAACGCAGTTTTGCGTCTAAACATAGTTTTACGTCTAAACGCAGTTTTACGTCTAAACGCAGTTTTATGTCTAAACGCAGTTTTACGTCTAAACGCAGTTTTGCGTCTAAACGCAGTTTTACGTCTAAACGTAATTTTACGTCTAAATGTAGTTTTGCGTCTAAAAGCAGTTTTGAACCTTGAAAAGCGTTTTACGTAGAAAGCAGTTTGCAATTATAAATGGAATCCGAATGTAAGCGTAAACTGCAGTGTGAAGATCGTACGAAAACACGATTTACGTTTGAATGCAGATTCTGAAAGATCAGAGCTTAGAAACTCGTTCGTAAAGGCGCAGAGGGCAGTAGCAATGTAGGAGGTTTGCAGTAATGATAAAGTGCTCAAGGTAAAAGCAAACCAGAGATTTAGAGTGGTTCGGTCAGTCTTGACCTACTCCACTTTTGGCTTCCTCCTTCGACGAGGTCACCGACGTCAACTAGCTGCCTTCTTTCAATGGGCGAAGGCTAACTGCCCTTTTACAGTTTCTCTCCTTTTGACAGGCTCAGGAGACAACCTTTACAGATCCTTTCTCTCCTCTCTTTACAACTCACGACTTGAAGAACAGAAGGAGGAGAACTTTAGGACTTTACACAAATTTGAGCTCTTAGAATCACTGAAAAGATCAAGAATTCGGTGTGGATCTGTTGTCAATTCAGTGTTGAATGGGTGGGGTATTTATAGGCCCCAACCCAATTCAAATTTGGAGCTCAAAACGATCAAATCCCGGAATTCCGGGATCAGGCGGTTGCACCTCTTGACTGGAGAGGTGGCACCGCCTGGCAGAGCTCGAAGACTGAGCTCAAGCGATTGCACCTCTCTGCCAGAGCTCGAAGACTGAGCTCGGTGGTTGCATCGCCTGGCAGAGCTCGAAGTCTGAGCTCGGTGGTTGCATCACCTGGTAGAGCTCGAAACTGAGCTCAGGCTGATGCACCTCTCTGCCAGAGGTGGTTGCACCTCTCTGCCAGAGGTGGTTGCACCTCTCTGCCAGAGCTCGAAGACTGAGCTCAGGCGATGCATCTCCTGTCAAAAGAGGTTGCACCTCTCTGCCAGAGCTCGAAGACCGAGCTCGGTGGTTGCACCTCTTGGCAGAGCTTGAAACATGAGCTCTGGCGGTGCTACCTCTTGACAGAGGAGGTTGCACCGCCCAGTCTCGCTTGGAGACTGAGCCCTGGGCGGTAGCACCTTTTGGCTGGGGCGGTTGCACCGCCCAGTCCCGCTGGAAGACATGGCCTGGGCGGTTGCACCGCCTGGCTGGGGCGGTTGCACCGCCCAGTCCCGCAGCCCAGGCGGTTGCACCTCCTGGCCTAGGCGGTTGCACCGCCTGGTGCAATCAGGGTCCGAATGGTTCGCTCCATTCGGCCCAATTTGAATCTTTTCAGGGGCCCAATTGCCCCAAGATTAAGCTAATGGGATCACCTCCCATTTTCAAGCTTAATCATCGTGCTAACTACGATTAACTCTAAGACAACTCCTGCAGCTTTGCTCCGATGCGTCAATCGCTTCTTCCGGCGAGTTTCCGACGAACTTCCATCGATCATCCGATAAACCCTCGGTGATCCTTCTGCGGACATCCGGCATACTCCTGGACTTTGCGACGATCCACTTGGCGAGTTCCGACGAGCTTCGCTTGGCAAGCTTCTGGACTTCTCGGATCTGTTCTCGCTGAACCTCCGACGACCGTCCGAACTTCCGTCGAACTCTCGAACTCCCAACGTGATCATGATCTTGACTCCGGCGCAACACCTGCTTGCTTGTCTTACTCTCATCGTAGTTAATCCTACACAACAAAACAAAACTTCGATCGAGACAATTAATCCTAAGCAATTAACCAAGTTGTCCGACATGTCATTGGTCCCCCGACGCTTCGTCCGATTCTTCGGCGCATCGTCCTCTCGTGCAGCCTATTGCCCAATCGGCCAGTTGACTCCGCAACTCCGATATCCTTGGCGCAATACCCGCTCTTCTTGGCCCGATGCCCGAGTTCACGGCCCGAAGCCTTCTGTCGATACGTCGACCGATCCACCGACCCGACGTCCAATCTTCTGACATGTTCCTTCGGCACAACATGATTTTCCTGCTTTAATTGTCTCATCCTGATCGAAGCATCCTGCGTCACTCAAAACGCAGATTAAATCATAAACATATATCAAGTAGTTTCATCATCAAAATACGAGATTCAACAATCTCCCCCTTTTTGATGATGACAACCACTTGATGACGGAGTTAAACTTAACTCCCGGAGTTTAAACAAACTCCCCCTATCAATATGCCATATTGATAGAACCTTGAATTCAAACTGAATTCAAGTCATTGCAATATTCATCATGAATACTTGCAACACGTCAACATGAACATATGCATAAACTTTATGCATCACATGTCATGTCATCAACATACTTTCATCAACATACTTCTCCCCCTTTGTCATCAACAAAAAGGAGAAGTATCACAATCAAGTGTTTGTGATATTGATTCTACTCATTGCATGAAAAAACATAGTATCAAGTTTTATCATCATGCAATCTTGGAGCTAGAAGATTTAGCAAGTGTTATATAATGCTTAGAACATTCATGCTATCAAGTTTTAGATATTCAAGTTTTATAACATATAAGATAGCACTTTTGGTAATGTTCAAGATAGCAAGTTCTATATCATGCAAGCTAGCAAATTAGAGATGTTCAAGAAGGCAACTCTTGCTTCTTGAAAATTTTGCTCACTTTGTTAGATGCGCAAGTTAGCATTTTTGCCTCTTGAGATAGGCAAGATAGCACATTTGCTTCTTTTGAGATAGCAACTTTTTGCTTCTCTTTAGACCAACAAGCTTGCAATTTTTATGATATACAAGTTTCACAATATATAAGCTAGCAAAAATTTCGAAAGCAAATGCAAGATAAATTTCTTGTGTAAGCTCATGATTCTTGCTTCCTATTGCAATGTGCAAATTGTAAGTTTTGCTTCTTGAGATATTCAAGATAGTGATGTTCAAGAAGACAATTTTTCTTCTTGAAATAAGCAAGTTAGCAATCTTTGCTTCTTAAAATAGGTAAGCTAGCAATCAAGTTTATGCATCTTCTTGACTTGTACAAGCTAGCTATCTCCCCCTTTGTCATTGTAAAAAAAAGAAAGAGAGAATACAGTTTTGTAGTTCTCTTTTCCTTTTACAATGATTTCAAAATCATGACAAATGATGAATAATCAAGTTATAAATGTCAAGATAATTTTTCATCATGAATATTTTATCATTGCATGCATCATTATCATAAATTGAAGTATTACATGCATGATATCATATCACCATTCATAATTACATTAATATTTCAATATAACAATTTCTTCTCAAAATGTGTAACTTGGCACTCATAGCATTTTAAATCATGATTTACATCATATGCAATACATCACATCATATTTAGAAAGCACAAGTATTGCATGCATAATTGTACATCATAAATGTTTCATATCATGATGGTATCAATTTTGTCAAATTATATCCTACCATGCATGATCAGAACTTCTCCCCATTTTATCATTGAAAACAAGAAGAAAGTAGGGGGAAGAGCATAAAAGTGTTAAATATTTCAATCATTTCAAGGCATTTACATCATAGATCAAGTCATGATTCGTGATTCATCATAAAGCAAGTTAGTTTTCAATCATCACATAAGGCATTTAAGGAATTTTTGAAACATAGGAGAATGATTAATTTAAGCATACAATGTTTCAATCCAATTCAAGTCATGAATATCAATGCTTTCATATTGTGAGTATCAATTCATGAATACCACAAGATATTATTTGTGACTTCAATTTTGCAAGATGAAGATTATGATTTAGATAAAACTTATTCAAATCAAATCATTAATTTGAAATTCATAATCTAGTCATTAAAATTAATTTCGAGATTCACAAAATATCATGAAATCATTAATCTCGATCAAATGGGAAAAGCATTTTTTAAGAGATTCCTTTTCATCTAAGCATGCCTTAGTCTTTATATGCCAAATTAAGATAAGCATGAAAGTTCAAGACATAAGGCAAAGAAATCTTATATTATGAAATATATGATATCAAGGCTCATGATTCATTCGAAAAGATATAGTACAAAGAGCAACTTGAAACATTCTTATCAAGATCACATTTTAAAATATTTCAAGTTTCAAGACATCAATATGACACTTCATTGAATTGCATTTCATTTGAAGAACTCCTTTTTTGATAAATGTAGGGAGCATAATGAACGATCTTGATTTATAAAGAGCTCCATGTTATAATTACCAAGATCATGATTTTAATAATTATTCTCTTTAGCAAAGAATCACAAAAGCACTTTATTTTTGCATAAGAAATCACATTGTGTTATGATTTATAAATTCTTTTTCTGCACACGAATCATAGGAGATATGAATGTGAAACAAATCTTTGCAAGCAAAAACACTATCATTCATATTTCAAGATGGAGTTTATAAGCATGAATCATTTCATCAAATCCATTTTAGAAAAATATTTTTCATAAGTGTATGAGAAAATCCAATTGTTAGGATACCAATTGTTAAGTGAATCCGAAAATGAAATTTACACTTTCATATATTCAAACATGATTTTTGCTATAGATCTTGAAATTAAGTCAAGAAGATCAAACAAGCTCATGATTATGGATAACTTAAAATCACATGCATAAAATTGTTAATAACCATTTCATATTACATCTTTATGCATTACTTTAAATCAAACATGATTTCATTCAACAATGTTAATCAAACATGATACACATTATTACTTCTTAACCATGATCAAAATCATTTTGTTTGTTTATCATAAAATATGCAATATTATTTTCAAAATTATCAGCATGATCATAATTTTTGTATTTTTATTTTTAAACATGTAATTTTCAAGAAAATTAATTCTAAGCTAAAAAAGAAAATATATCATGAAAGCATCAAGTAATTTCAAAATAAACCAAAGGCATTTTAATTACCTCAACGTCGTAGGCTGGTAAGGCGTATTTTGTCGCCTCGCTTTTGTTGACTTTCTCGTCTTCAGATGAGCTCGATTCATCCCAATTTTTGTTCTTCTTCTTGCGTTTGAAGCAAGTAGTTCCATTCTTTTTGCTTTTTAATTTTCGTTTCATTTGTAGTTTAAGTTCACCATCACTTGAGCTTACGCTCGAGTGGTCTTCAAATGTTCTATGTCCCAAATCCTTCCTGTTCTTTGGAAGGTTGGTTTGTTCATCATTGTCCTCATCACTTGAGTCATCGCTCAAGTGGCATTCATTTGTCCAGAGTTCCAAATCCTTCCTGTTCTTTGGAAGGTGATTGTGTTCAACATGTTCATCATGTGCATTGTGCACCATTTCATATGTCATCAATGAACCAATTAGTTCTTCAAGTGGTAAGTTGTTTAGATTTTTAGCTTCTTGTATTGCAGTTACTTTTGAATCCCACTTTTTAGAAAGAGAACGCAAAATCTTGTTTACGAGTTCAAAATCCGAAAAACATTTTCTAAGAGCTCTTAAACTATTGACGACATCCGTGAAATGGGTGTACATGTCGCCTATAGTCTCGCTTGGTTGCATTTGAAAAAGCTCGAAATCATGCAATAAAAAGTTAACTTTCGAGTCTTTGACTCTACTAGTTCCCTCGTGCGTGATTTCGAGTGTTCGCAAAATGTCAAAAGCCGTTTCGCACGTGGAAATCCGATTGAACTCATTTTTGTCCAAAGCGCAAAATAAGGCATTCATAGCCTTTGCGTTTAAAGAAAAATACTTCTTTTCCAAATCCGACCATTCGTTCATCGGTTTAGAGGGAAGTTGAAAATCGTTTTCAACGATATTCCATAAATCCAAATTTAGAGAAATCAAGAAAACTCTCATTCGAGTTTTCCAATAAGTGTAGTCCAATCCGTTAAAGAACGGTGGACGAAAGACCAACAAGCCCTCTTGAAGAGCCATTTCTCTCGGGTGTAAATCCGAAATGAGAAATAACCCGCTGATACCAATTGTTAGGATCGAGAGCACTAAGAGGGGGGGGGTGAATTAGTGCAGCGGTAATCTTACAGCAATTTAAAAGCTAGAGCTGCGTTCGTCCGATAAAAAACTATTTCGATATAAAAGCAGAATCACAGTGCAGTTTGCGTCTAAGCGCAGTTTTGCGTCTAAGCGCAGTTTGCGTCTAAACACAGTTTGCATCTAAGCACAGTTTGCGTCTAAGCGCAGTTTGCGTCCAAACTCAGTTTTACGTCCAAACGCAGTTTTACGTCTAAACGCAGTTTTACGTCTAAACGCAGTTTTGCGTCTAAATGCAGTTTTACGTCTAAACGCAGTTTTACGTCTAAACGCAGTTTTACGTCTAAACGTAGTTTTACGTCTAAACGCAATTTTACGTCTAAACGCAGTTTTGCGTCTAAACGCAGTTTTACGTCTAAACGTAATTTTACGTCTAAATGTAGTTTTGCGTCTAAAAGCAGTTTTGAACCTTGAAAAGCGTTTTACGTAGAAAGCAGTTTGCAGTTATAAATGGAATCCGAATGTAAGCGTAAACTGCAGTGTGAAGATCGTACGAAAACACGATTTACGTTTGAACGCAGATTCTGAAAGATCAGAGCTTAGAAACTCATTCGTAAAGGCGCAGAGGGCAGTAGCAATGTAGGAGGTTTGCAGTAATGATAAAGTGCTCCAGGTAAAAGCAAACCAGAGATTTAGAGTGGTTCGGTCAGTCTTGACCTACTCCACTTTTGGCTTCCTCCTTCGACGAGGTCACCGACGTCAACTAGCTGCCTTCCTTCAATGGGCGAAGGCTAACTGCCCATTTACAGTTTCTCTCCTTTTGACAGGCTCAGGAGACAACCTTTACAGATCCTTTCTCTCCTCTCTTTACAACTCACGACTTGAAGAACAGAAGGAGGAGAACTTTAGGACTTTACACAAATTTGAGCTCTTAGAATCACTGAAAAGATCAAGAATTCGGTGTGGATCTGTTGTCAATTCAGTGTTGAATGGGTGGGGTATTTATAGGCCCCAACCCAATTCAAATTTGGAGCTCAAAACGATCAAATCCCGGAATTCCGGGATCAGGCGGTTGCACCTCTTGACTGGAGAGGTGGCACCGCCTGGCAGAGCTCGAAGACTGAGCTCAGGCGATTGCACCTCTCTGCCAGAGCTCGAAGACTGAGCTCGGTGGTTGCATCGCCTGGCAGAGCTCGAAGTCTGAGCTCGGTGGTTTCATCACCTGGCAGAGCTCGAAACTGAGCTCAGGCTGATGCACCACTCTGCTAGAGGTGGTTGCACCTCTCTGCCAGAGGTGGTTGCACCTCTCTGCCAGAGCTCGAAGACTGAGCTCAAGCGATGCATCTCCTGTCCAAAGAGGTTGCACCTCTCTGCCAGAGCTCGAAGACCGAGCTCGGTGGTTGCACCTCTTGGCAGAGCTCGAAACTTGAGCTCTGGCGGTGCTACCTCTTGACAGAGGAGGTTGCACCGCCCAGTCTCGCTTGGAGACTGAGCCCTAGGCGGTAGCACCTCTTGGCTGGGGCGGTTGCACCGCCCAGTCCCGCTGGAAGACATGGCCTGGGCGGTTGCACCGCCTGGCTGGGGCGGTTGCACCGCCCAGTCCCGCAGCCCAGGCGGTTGCACCTCCTGGCCTAGGCGGTTGCACCGCCTGGTGCAATCAGGGTCCGAATGGTTCGCTCCATTCGGCCCAATTTGAATCTTTTCAGGGGCCCAATTGCCCCAAGATTAAGCTAATGGGATCACCTCCCATTTTCAAGCTTAATCATCGTGCTAACTACGATTAACTCTAAGACAACTCCTGCAGCTTTGCTCCGATGCGTCAATCGCTTCTTCCGGCGAGTTTCCGGCGAACTTCCGTCGATCATCCGATAAACCCTCGGTGATCCTTCTGCGGACATCCGGCATACTCCTGGACTTTGCGACGATCCACTTGGCGAGTTCCGACGAGCTTCGCTTGGCAAGCTTCTGGACTTCTCGGATCTGTTCTCGCTGAACCTCCGACGACCGTCCGAACTTCCGTCGAACTCTCGAACTCCCAACGTGATCATGATCTTGACTCCGGCGCAACACCTGCTTGCTTGTCTTACTCTCATCGTAGTTAATCCTGCACAACAAAACAAAACTTCGATCGAGACAATTAATCCTAAGCAATTAACCAAGTTGTCCGACATGTCATTGGTCCCTCGACGCTTCGTCCGATTCTTCGGCGCATCGTCCTCTCGTGCAGCCTATTGCCCAATCGGCCAGTTGACTCCGCAACTCCGATATCCTTGGCACAATACCCGCTCTTCTTGGCCCGATGCCCGAGTTCACGGCCCGAAGCCTTCTGTCGATACGTCGACCGATCCACCGGCCCGACGTCCAATCTTCTGACATGTTCCTTCGGCACAACATGATTTTCCTGCTTTAATTGTCTCATCCTGATCGAAGCATCCTGCGTCACTCAAAACGCAGATTAAATCATAAACATATATCAAGTAGTTTCATCATCAAAATACGAGATTCAACAGCATTAGTATAAACTGTAAATTCTTTATTACCACTTAGAATATTGAGAATAGGGGCACTAGTCAATCTTCTTTTTAATTCTTGGAAACTTTGCTCACAATTACCACTCCATTCAAATTTCACATTCTTTTTAGTCAATTTGGCAAGGGGATGAGCAATTTGAGAAAATCCCTCCACAAATCTCCTGTAATAACTTGTCATGCCCAAGAAACGTCTAACTTCTGTTACATTTGTTGGCACTTCCCAATTAACTATTGCTTCCACTTTCTTTGGATTAACAGAAATGCCATTTCCTGAAATCACATGACCTAAGAAAGCAATTTCCTTCAACCAAAATTCACATTTGCTGAACTTTGCATAGAGCTTCTTTTCTCTTAGTATAGATAATACATCTCTCAAGTGTTTATCATGCTCTTGATTACTCCTTGAATATACTAATATGTCATCAATGAATACAATTACACAATCATCTAAGAGTGGCTGAAATATTCTATTCATCAGTTCCATAAAAGCTGCAGGAGCATTAGTCAAGCCAAAAGGCATTAATAAAAATTCGTAGTGACCATATCGAGTTCTAAAGGCTATTTTCAGAATATCCTCCTTCTTGACCTTCAACTGATAGTAACCTAATCTTAGATCAATCTTGGAGAATACTTGTGCAACCTGCAATTGATCAAACAAGTCATCAATCCTGGGTAGGGGATACTTGTTTTTGATGGTCACCTGATTCATCTGTTTATAATCAATACAAAGCCTCAACGTCCCATCATTCTTCTTAACTAATAGCACTGGAGCACCCTACGGTGAGACGATAGGTCAAATGAAACCCTTATCTAACAATTCTTGTATTTGCTTCTTCAATTCCTCGAGCTCGAGTGGTGCCATTCTATAGGGAGGCTTAGATATTGGGGCTGTCCCAAGGACTAAATCAATAACAAACTCACCTTCCTTGTTTGGAGGTAGTCAAAGCAAATCCTCTGGGAATACATCAAGGAACTCTTTAGCCTTGAAAATTTCATTTATGTGACTTTCTAGTTTTGAATGTTCCTTTACACATATAACATAACAAAAACATCCCTTCTACAGAAGGCGTTAAGTTTGAAGTGCTGATATTAAGCAAAGAGGCAAATCATTCCTAATACCCTCAAAGTAGAAGATAGGCTGATTTGGTATGCAGAAAGTAATTATTTTTATATAACAATCAATACTAGCATGATAGGAAGATAACCAATCCATGCCTAGTATAAAATCAAAACCTTGGATTTCTAGGAGTATCAAATCGGCAAGGAGTTCATGTTCTCCGATAGAAATCAAACAAGATAGATAAACCATATTTGTAGTTAAGGAATCCCCAACAGCAGTAGTTATGTATAGCAAATAATCTAGTGGTTTAGGTTGAATGCCTAAGTGACAAGCAAAATATTGTGAAATAAAAGATAAGTTGGAACCAGGATCAAACAAAACTTTTGCATTTCTATTAAAAACATGTAGAATACCTTCAACCACTGATTTAGAGGCTCTGGAATCTTGTTCTGTAATAGCATATACTCTAGCATAAGCTATTGGCTTAGGGGGTAGTGGCTCTTTCTTCTTGTTTAGTGGGCAATCTTTGACTTTATAATCTAACTTTCCACAGGCAAAACAGGCTCCAATCACCCGAAAACACTCACTTGTTTCATGATTACATCCACATTTTGTACACGATAGAGTTCCTTGCGATAGAGTTCCTTTCTCATATCTAGGCACCTTTACCCTCTTGTTACTTTTTTTTGTTTCATTTCCTCTCTTACTTTTACTAACAAACTTATCCTTGTTGTTCCTGTCCCTGATTACTTGGATCTCCTCCAAGTCTTTTTCAAGTATGAAAGCTCTTTCTACTACATCAGTGTATACTTGGAGTTTTAAAGCTGATATCCAGCTTCTTATTGCTGGCCTTAGTCCTCTATCAAATCTTCTTGCTGTCCTATATTCATCATCAATCATATGTGTAACAAATCTAGAGAGCTTAGTGAATTTAGACTCACATTTGGCTACTGTCAAATTTCCTTGGATGAGATTTTGGAACTCCAATTCTTTCTGCTCTCTGATACAATCTGGAAAATATTTATCATTGAACTTTTCTGTAAATACCTTAAAGTGATTGGCTCCTATCGAGCTTCAGAAATCCTCTTCTTGGTTCATGCTCAGCCTCTCCTTCTAGCATGAAGGTAGCAAGAGAAACCTTCTTATCATCTGGGCAATTTAAAACATCAAATATTTTCTCTATCTGCATCATCCATTATTCTGCTACCATTGGATCAGGCTCACTACTAAAACTAAGAGGACTAAGCTTCTTAAATTGTTCAATTCCCAACCCAGTCTGATTTGAATTCCCCGTTTCATCATTTCTTCCTTGTCGGACTTATTGTTGCATTACTTGTGTCATAGCCTCTAGTGTTTTCATAATTCCACTCAATTGATCAGAAGTAGATGCAATAGGAGAAACATATGACCTCGTCATCCTTGCTTCCTAAAAATAGCAAAAGAAAACTTTTGATCAGTCTCTAAATAGAAATCACTAAAACTCAAAATTTATTACACATCTAGCATATCAAAATTCTTAGAAATCCTCAAATCACGCTCTGATACCAACTCTGTCACGCCCCCCGAATTATCATATTCAGGAGGTGTGACCCTGTCTAAAATCAATAATATTATAATTCATCGTCAATTCAATCCAATATCCAATCTAACAATTTGATGATACTAAGAACCATTCAAATCAATATTCACAATTCAAAAACCTATATGTTACATAAATCATAATCCACTTCACTCAGAGATTCACAAAATTCAAATACAACTCAACTAAACATCAACCGCAACACAAATCCATAATCGTAGAAATATATACAATCACAAAAAAATAATTATTTACCATGAGTTCTTATCCTTATACAACTTAAACTTATTATTCCATAAACATGAGCGGTCCTTTAAACTTTTATAACACATAAGTATCAATATATCCTTAACAATATATCGGAAGTAAAGTATACTATACAACAAAAACCTATCATCCAACAAAGATTAGCTCAAAAATCTTTTAGCCTTTCACTGCTTCAACCCAATTCTAGCTTTTCTGTGCGTGACAAGCTACCCTGAAAAATTAATATAGCAACGGGGTGAGCATAAAGAGCTCAGCAAGCGATTAACGTATCCATGGTGTTAGGAGAAGTTCAAGCAGGCTTAGTATCAATATAATAAAAGCAAAAATACAAGCGTTCATTTGGAATCATCTCATTTGATATAAAAAAATCACAAATGGTTACCTCATTCGAAAATAGGCATTAGACATAACAATAGGAGAAAGAAATTGGAGCATTTCATTGGCAAAAGAAGCATTTAGGCATTTGCCCGAGCATGTGTACTGGTTTCTTCTGACGAAGATCTTCTTAATGAGGATTTTTATCGTGATTTGGATGGGAACACTTGTAAGGATCATGTCTCATATTCCTGGTAGCCACAACGATGTCAGAGATACTTATTTTTTGGTCATGCAAATGGAGCTTGTCAGCAAACTCCGAAACTAATTACTAAGATTTACTAGCCACGTCAAGCAACTCAACAATAAGATGAGTCTCCTCCAGTGGTAGTAGAACCGATGGTGACGAAGATGAAAGGCGAGTCTCCTCCAATGCTAGTAGAACCGATGGTGACGAAGACGATTGAGCATTCTGACTTGCAAGGACAACACCGCGAACAGAAGGATAAATCAGGAACTTTATCTCTTCCTATTATGTCGGAGCCTTCCACAGTAGAAGTTTCATATGGTACTTGTGGACAGGAGAAGCAGAACTCAGGAACTTCATCTCTTCCTATATTATCAGATCCGTCCACAACAGGAATTCCAATATCCACTCATCATGCCAACCAGGACTTTGTGTCTCAACAAACTCAAGCATTAACAAACCTCGCCAGAAAGGATATTCTTAAACTATCTCATGCCCCAACAAGCCATACTAACTAGGATATTATGCCTCAACATTCTTATTACGCATCAACAGACCCTGCCAACCATGACTACATGACTCAAGGTATAAAGTTTAAACATTTGGAAGCTATGGATGAAGTAGATTAATATACGAATAAAGCCTTAAAAGGTAAGAATATTGTGCAAAAGGAAAATGCAAAATCTAAGGATAAGAGAAAGGTTGGCACTGTCCATCCAAAGTAGTAGTAGGATGAATACCTTACTTCCTTTTTTATTTATTTTATTTCTGATGAAGATAACTTGCTGGAATGTTAGTGGACATAATAAGCTTGAAAAATGTCAAGAGCTCAACAGAATAATCAAGTCTACTGCATATGATATTGCTATTCTTGTGGAAATAAAAATTAAACAATCGCTCATTCATGCTCAAAAGAATTTAATATAGCCGGACGCAGAACTGTTTACCAATGACTCTAGTGAAACTCTTGGTAGAATATGGGTCTTATGACATCCTAACTCTATTAATGCTTAGTTTATTTCTGCTACCGATTAATTCATCCATCTTAAGATGGAGGGCAAATAGAATGGTTGTCAATTCAATGTCACTGGTATATATGCTTCAAACAGTATACAAGAAAGAAATATACTATGGACTGATCTGACTAACATTGCAAATGGCTATCTTAATGTACCTTGGATTGTTCTTGGTGACTTTAATACTGTTCGATACATAAATGAAAAAGTGGGAGGTTGATAGCTTTCAAAAAGTCAGCTTTAAAGTTTTAATGATTACATAGATACCACTACATTGATGTATATCAAATCTGTGGGCAATTGGCTCTCCTGGAGTAGTCAAGGTGCTGCTAATAGAAAAATAATGACTCGACTCAACTGGTGTTGATTAATTAAGAATGGTTAATAGTCTACCCTGATTCACTTCTTGAGTATGATGCACCACTGTTTTGTGATCATTATTTAATGTATATACATACAGACAAAGCACCACCAAAAGACAAGAAACCTTTTAGATTTTTTAACATGTGGAGTACTCATCATTAGTTCCTTGATGTTATCAGATAAGCTTAGAATGTTAATATACATGGTTCCCCCTCTTATATCTTATGTCAAAAGCTCAAAGCTTGTAAATCAGCACTTAAGGAGTGGAATATAAACACTTTTAGCAATATTATCATTCGGGTTCAATTTTGTAGAAAGGAACTAATGGCAATGCAACATGAGCTGCAACTTCAACCCCATGATGAGAATCTTAACTACAAAGAGACATAAGCTAGAAATAACTTCATGTAAGCCTTAAAGTCAGAGGAAAGTTTTGCAAAGTAGAAGTCTCGACAGCATTGGCTTACTCTAGGGGATTCCAATATTAAGTTTTTCTATGCTTATATTGGTACTCCAAGGGCCGTTAACCACATCAAAAAATGCAGAGACAAATATGATATTTTTATTAAGAATTTAGATGAGGTTAAAGCACACACTGAACAATTTTTTTATTCCTTAGTCAATCAAGCGATGCAACATAATAACATTCATGTGGAGCCAACTAGAAAGCTCAATTTGGGTGCCATTTCAATCCTCAATGCCCCAATTACAGATGACGAAATTGTAAGAGTTGTCTTCAAGTCACCGAAGCACAAAAGCCCTAGCCTAGACGGATTTTCAACTGAATTTTACCAAATTGCATAGTCTATTATTAGTACTTATGTGATTAAAGCTTGCCAACATTTTTTCTCTTTAAGTCATATACTTCAAAAGATGAATTGCACTTTTATTTCTTTAATTCCTAAGAATAAAGGGGTTGATTCACTAGAGAACTATCGACCCATATCATTATGCAACTTTATTTACCAAATCATCTCCAAAGTGTTTGTAGATAGAATACAAAAGGTAATACATAAGATCATTAGTCCTAATTAGGCTGCTTTTATCAAAGGGAGAAGTATACATCATATATTCTTGTTACTAATGACTTGGTCAAGAATCTACACTCGAAAGCAAGAGGGACGGAAATATATTTTAAAGCTGATTTACGAAAAGCCTTTGATTTAGTTAATAGGAAATTTATCTATAAGATGCTCCTCGGTATGAACTTCCCTTAGCAAAAGTTTTATTGGATTCACTGTTGCTTGGAAACTTCAAAGTTTTAGACACTCTTCGATGACTTACCTATTGGCTTTTTTGGGAGTACGAATGGCATCTGACAAGGCAATCCACTCTCTCAATATCTCTTTACTATTGTAATGGAAGGACTTAACTATATGTTGGAACAAGCAGTCTCTGATGGAAGCATTAAGGTACCCCATGCTAGTTCTATTCATATATCATACATAACCTTTGCAAATGATCTTCTTATCTTTCTTCAGAATGATTCAACTTTAGTGAGGAGCCTAGCTACTATTCTGAATAACTTTGGGGTAGTTTCTGGCCTTAGTTAAATCATGCAAAAAGTAAAGTCTACATGGGTCCTTGCATCGTGGATAAGGATTTTATTGTACGCATTCTCGGGGTTAGTGAGGGAAATCTACTAGTTCCATATCTGGGTCTCCCACTTATATCCACTGGCATTCACAAAACCCATTGTCAGCCTATCTTGTAAAAAATAAAGAATATAATTTTCTCTTGGAAAAATAGGCTTCTTTCAAAAGTAGGATGACTTAAACTCATCCGTTCGGTGTTATATTCTTACTCTATTTATTAGTCTAGTGCATTTCTTCTACTTGTTGGATTTCTCCAGGATATTGAACAATTATTTTTGAACTTTTTCTAGAATGATACAAATGGTAAGACAATACATATGGTCAATTGGGATGGTATCCGCAAACCGAAAGATGAAGGGGGCCTGAACTTGAGAAATACTAGAGATTGGAATAAAGCATGTTTAGTTCAGCAATTATGGGATCTTTTGCAAAACAATTGTTCCTTATGGTCATAATGAGTTTCTACTAGGTATCTTTCCAAGGAATCAATTTGGAATGTTTCAGTAAGAACATATCACTCTACAACTTGGAAAGGAATTTTGAAGGTAAAGAATTGGCTAATCAAACATATTTTCTTTGCAATCTCTTCCGGAACTAGTAATAATATGTGGTATGATCCTTGGGTGAATGGGAAGAGTATATTTCAATTATATGGTGATAGAATATAAAAAGACCTTAGGGCTCCTAATGATTAAAAGGTTTCCGAGTTCATTGCTAATGGTACATAGTGTCTCCCTAATCCTATTTCTCCTGAAATGTTATCATTTTGGCTGACTATCATGGCTATTTCAATCAGGATCAACTCTTTATATATACTTATTTGGCCTCATGACAATGGTAAATTTAGTGCCACATCAGCATGGAATCAAATAAGGCAAAGGAACTGTAACAAGTGGATCCCAAGCAGTTGGACATGGGATCGACCGGGATCATAGAGACATTCCTTATGCATATGGCAGGCCCTTCTTGGTAAACTACCTATAATAGATAATATGAAGAGAAGAGGTATTTATCATCTTAATCGATGCTCCCTTTGAATGGAATACGAAGAAACTGTTGACCACCTCTATTTTACTTGTGACTATACTAAATGGATATAGAAGGAGATTTTTCGACGATTTGAACTCAATAGGCTACCACAGCCAAACTTGCATAAAGAATTAGGTGAACTCATGCAATGTTTCTCAAGAAAAGGGCCTCTTACAAAATTAGCAAATGTTACTTTCAGATGTTCTATTTGGTGGATGTGGAAGGAGAGATGTAGCAGAATCCTTGAGTGTCGACGTACAAAAAAATGCTCAGCTTTTAACAGAAATTATTAGAGACTCAAGATCATGTATGGAGCACAATCTCAAAATGGCTTTATACGAAGAGAGAAAGATATTTTTATCATATTCAATTTTGCTATTAGTTAAAGATCTTTGGAATAATACTGAAGAATTATATGTATCCTAGAGTTATCTACGAGTTATTTGTTTAATAATGTGCTGTACCCACTGGTACTCTTTGCATATCTAGATATTATATTTTATTTGTTGGCTATAGTTAGGAGTCATAGTCTATAACATGTATAGTAATGACTACACTTTATTTGTTGGCTATAGTTAGGAGTCATAGTGTCATGCCCCTCAAAAATATCGATGATATTTAAAATTTTCATCACAAACCAATCCAAGATCCAAACTAACATTTGAGGACACTGAAAAACATTCTATCAAATTCACATATATAAAACCTGTGCAGTTTATAATTATATATCGTATCACTCGATAATTCACATTTATGGCAACCCAAGCCAACTTGACAAACATTAACAACATTTACAAATCCACAAGCTAAATAAATTATACAATCAGAACTCCAACTATTCACCACAAGTTCATATCATCATAAACTAGACTTAACATTCCGAAATTCCAAATAAAAGAGATCTTCTAATACTTTTACATAGTATATCCATTTCGATTCATCGACAACATTTCATTACATACAAAATATGCTTATACAATAGTAACATAATAACCAACAAGACTTGCCCATAATTCTGAATAGCTCTCCATTACCTAAGCCCAATTCAAAATATCTCAAAGAGTGACAACTTGACCTGAAAGATTTATATAACAACGGAGTGAGCTAAAAATAGCTTAGCAAGTGACAAAGCATATTCAGAAAAAAAGGAATGATTTCAAACAAGTAAGATATCATAATGCAAGGCAGAATAGAAGAATTTTCAAGATACCATATCATTAGATACAAAATCATATGTGTCATGTCATTCAAAACCTATTTGGTTCATAACAAATGGAGCATAGAGTAATTGGAGCATATCAATAGCGTACGAAATGTTCTGGAGCATATCAATGGCAAATAGGACCATTTCGGAACATATCAATGGTATGTGAAGCATTTTGAAGTATATCAATGGCATAGGAAACATTTTGGAGCATATCAATACAAAATACGAAACAGAAGCTCAGACGTCGTACCCTAGCATAGTGCATGTGAGGTTTAACTTAGTGGTGGCTCCACACCGTGATAAGTTCTCAACTCCATCCACGGGTAACCCTTTCCTACTTGAGCCCTCTCACCCTGCCCAAGTGCTAGGTCGGCTCTGAATTTCATATCAAACAGATAGAAGGTGAAGTGAGATTCTAAATATAATATGGTCCATCCATTTCTGAATGACCACCAAACATATTCTAGAGCATCAAGGGCTCTAAGCACATATCCTTTACCATTTCAGGCAAAGGTCCAAATAATCCCACAAACACCATAGTACAAAAGGGTATTGTGAACAATAAATTGGGACATATCAGAAGCATATGCGGAACAACGAAATGTACATGTGCATTTATTAGTCAATACGATGCAAACAGAATCCTTTACAAATGTATTCAGATTTGAAACGAAATGAAAGCAAGAGCATACAAGGATTCCAAGCAATCACATATAGCTCAATTCAAATAAGAAGGTTAGATGAAATCAATTTCTAGAGGAATGAAACTAGAATATGCGAAATCGACCAAAGCTCGATTTATGGCAGAATTCACGAGGCACATTGAATAAATGATTCAAACTATCAATCGTGCTCCAATTTAACTTAAAAAATATATCATTGGAAAGATATTTCAATCTAGTTTCTAATGAAATAAGTTTCATATGAATCAAGATTTCCAACAAGGAGTTACTAGTGATTTAGTAACCAAAGGTCAAAAACAAAATTACTATTTTACAGAATCTGTAGGCTCATTTGAAACAGAAGTTTGGGCGGGCAAACTTACTCCGAATTCATAAAATAAGCTATCAAAAGAAAGGTTCATGAGTCTATATTATGATCAAATAATTTTATCTAAATCAGAGGTCAATACATGAAGTTATAACCATAACAAGGTAGAAAAGTCAGAATCTTGGAAGTTGCACATATTCAAATCGTTACATCTAAACAGGAGATATATCAAATGTAAGGCTAGAACAAATCAAGGTTCATCATATTCAAAGCAAATGTAGAGATAAAATTACAGTATGGAAAGATTAGAAAGCTTGCAATAGGAAGGATCGGAACACTTGCCTTTCAAAGATTTTGATCCAAAGATCCAAAGAAGGTGTCAGCCCAAATCCTTCTACTTTTCCTCCATGTCCTCTCCTTGTTTCGTGTTCAACATATGTCTTCTCTTTTTCTTCAACAACTGAAACTCATGCAGAATATAGAGGCATAGTCACCTGCTCTCTCTTACTCTCATTCCTTCATTTTCTTTTTCAAACATAGCTGTCGCAGCCATCACCGCTGCCACTACCACAGTCGTAACCAATACCGCAGCTGCTGTCACAATCGCAGCCCCTTCCATTGTACTACTTCCTTCCTCCCTTCTCTCATTCCTATTTTTTTCTTTCCCAAACACTACTGCCGCAGACGCAGCCGCTACCACCGCAGCCGCAACCTCTTCTTCTTTCCCTGCTCTGTTTCCTCTCTTTCTCTTCCAGCTGCAACTGCCACTGCCGCAGTCGTAGCCTCAGCCACGGCCGCAGCCTCATCTTCCTCCCCTGCTCATCTTCCTCTCCTTCTTCTCTTCCAACTGCAGCTGCCATCGCCACAGCCGCAGCCCCTTCTTCTCCTTCTCTTCTTCCTCTCCTTCCCTTCTTCCTTCCTCTTCCTCTTTCCCTGCCACAGTTGCAACTGCCACAGCCGCAACCACAGCTACTTCTCCTCTTCCTTCTCCTTCCTTTCTTCTTCTTCTCTTCTTCTCCTTCCTCCCCTTCTTCTCCTCGACGAACATCACCTCCTCACCTCTGTTTCCTCCAATAGGAAACAAAGGTGCCGCCTCTTGACTCGCTTCTACTTCTTCTCTTCCTCTTCTTCTTCTTCTCCTTCTTCTTCTCCTCTTCTTCCCTTCTCCTACCCGACACCCCACACCTTCTCATTGCAGCCCATGCCGCAGCCATCCTTCTTTTTTTCTTTTTCTCTTCTTCTTTTTCCTATTCTTCTTCTCCTCCTCCCCAACGCCCCACACCTCGTCTCCTCTATTTCCGCCTGCAGGAAACAGAGGTGCTGCAGCCCTAGCTGCTGCCACCTCTCGCTCCTCTCCCACTTCCCTCTCTTTTTCTTCTTCTTCTTCTATTCTTCTCTTCTCCCACTTCTTCCTCCTCTCTTCTTTTCCCTCTTCTTCTTCTTTTCTTGTTCTCCTCTTCTTCCTTTCTCCTCCCCAACGCCCCACAGCTCCTCGCTGTAGCCCTTGCCGCAGCCACCTCCTCTTTTCTTCTTCTTCTTCTTCTGCTTCTCTTCCTTTGCTTCTCTTCTTCTCCTCTTCTTCCCTTCTCCTCCCCGACACCCCACACATGAACTCCTCCGTTTCCTCCTACTTGAAACAGAGGTGCTGCAGCCCTAGCTGCTGTAGCTATCTCTCTTTCCTCTCCCTCTTCCCTTTCTTCTTCTTCTTCTTCTTTTCTTCTCTTCTCCCTCTCTTCTTCTCCCCACGTCCCACCGCTCCTCTCTCTGTTTCTCGAGAAATAGAGAGCGTGGGAGGCGGTGGGATAAAACCAAAATTTTTGGTTTTCTTTTCTTTTTTTTTAACTTAACAATTTAGTCCTTAAAATTTTTATATTTACATATTGGTCCTCTGATTTATAAATAAATCTTTATTAATAATTTTCAAAAGCGAGGGATATTACACTCTCCCCCCCTTAACAGAAAATTTAGTCCTCTAAATTGATTATAGCTCAATCGATGAAAAGATTAAGATTAAGATTAAGATTTCTTTATTTCCTCATTCTGCTCTCAAATAATTTCATCAATATAATACAATTATACAATTATCCAAGAGCGACCGGAATATTCTCCTCTTTGGTCCTCGATAGATGGTAACCTGACCTTCAATCAATCTTTGAAAATACTTGTGCACCCTGCAGTTAATCAAACAAGTCGTCACGTTAGAGAATACTCATTTTTGATGGTCATCTGATTCAATTGTCTATAATCAATACAAAGTCTCAATGTTCCATCCATCTTTTTAACTAACACCAGAGCACCCCATGATGAAATATTAAACCAAATAAAATTCATATTTAATAGTCCTTGTAGTTGCTTTTCTAATTCCACTTACTCAAATGATGTAATTCTGTAGAGAGGCTTCGATTTTAGGATTGTCCCAATGATCAAATCAAAAGCAAAGTCACGTTTGGAGGTAATCCAAGCAAGTCATCCTGGGATACATTAGGCAAGGAGATAAATAATGTCCGATACTCTCAAAATAAAAGATCGACTGATCAAATATGCAAAAAGTGATTATTTGTTATATACCAATCCATACTGGTATGATAGGAAGATAGCCAATCCATACCAAGTATAATATCAAAACTTCAAATCTCTAGGAGAACTAAATCAGCAAAAAGTTCAAGTTCTCCAATAAAATCGAAAAAGAGGATCAGATTCAAGTCCGTTATCAAAGAATCTCCAATGATTGTATTTACATATATCACATAATGCAGTGGTCTAGATTGAATACCCAAGTGATAAGCAAAATATTACGAATCAAATCGTAGATAGGACCCATGGTCAAACAAATATTTGCATTCTTTCATAAACATGCATAATACCTTCGACTACTAATTCAAAAGTTTTAGAATTATATTCAGTGATAGCATACACTCTGACATGGGCTGATGATTTAAGAGGCAATGACTCTTTCTTCTTGTTCAAAGGGTAGTCTTTTATTTTATGATCCAACTTTCTACAAGCAAAATAGACTCCAATCACCCGAAAACACAAACTTGTTTCATAATTTAACTTACAATTCACACATGATTGAGTCTCTTGTGGTGACTTCCTTTTTCAAATCCAAATGTCTTGACCCTCTTGTAATCACTTTCTGATTCATTTCCAATCATATTTTTATTGGTAAACTTGTCCTTGTCATTCTTGCCATTGATCTTCAAAAATTATTTTTATTGTTCCCATTAATGATCAGCCTCTACTTCCAATATAAGGTGGCAAAAGAAATCGTTTGATCATTGGAACAATTTTGAATATCAAATATCTTCTCTGTTTGTATCATCCATTTTTCTACCACCAAGGAAATTAGGTTCACCATGCTTTCATTGTGCTACTCTGATTTAGTATCTTCGATCAACCCTTTCATCCCCCTTAATTAATCAGAAACAAATGAAATAGGAGGACCAAATGTCCTCATCAGCCTAGATTCCTAAAAGGCATCAAAGAAAATTTCCACCAATCACTATAGTTCACTAGACCTCAATATGTTTTGCACGTCAACATATCAAATATTCCAGTGATCCTCAAATCATGCTCTGATACCACCTCTGTCACGCCCCTCAAAAATATCGATGATATTTAAAATTTTCATCACAAACCACTATAGGATCCAAACTTGTTGAATCTCGGATTTTGATGATGAAGTCAATTGTCATTTGTTGTCTAATGTATGTGTTGAGATAAGTGTGTAGGATTAACTACGATGAAAGTAAGACATGCAGTAGGAGTTGCGCCGGAGTCATGACAATGATCACGTTGGGAGTTCGAGAGCTCGACGGAAGTTCGGACAGTCGTCGGAGGTTCTGCAGGAACAAATCCGAGAAGTCCAGAAGCTTGCCAAAGGAGCTCGTCGGAACTTGCCAAGTGGATCGTCGCAGTCCAGGAGTTTGCCGGAAGTCCGCAGGAGCATCACCGAGGGTTCATCGGATGATCGACAGAAGTTCGCTGGAAACTCGCCGGAAGAAGCGAGTGACGCACCGAAGCAAGCTGTAGAATATGTCTTAGGAAATAATCGTAGTTAGCACTTTGATTAAGTTAGAAATGGGAGGTGATCCCATTAGCTTAATCCTGGGGCAATTGGGCCCCTGAAAAAAACTCAAATTGAGTCGAATGGTTTAGCCCATTCGGACCCAGGTTGCTGTGGGAGGTGCAACCGCCCAAGCAGGGAGGTAGCACCGCCCAGGCTATGTCTCCCAACGAGACTGGGAGGTGCAACCGCTCCAGCCAAGAGGTGGCACCACCCCGGGCTCAGTCACCGAGCGAGACTAGGCGGTGCAACCTCCTATGTCAGGAGGTAGCACCGCCAGAGTTCAAGTTTCGAGCTCTGCCAGGCGGTGCAACCGCCTGAGCTCGATCTTCGAGCTCTGGCAGAGAGGTGCAACCGCCCCTAATAGAGGTGGCACCGCCTAGAGGCTCAGACTTCGAGCTCTGCTAGGCGGTGCAACCGCTCCAGTCAGGAGGTGCAACCGCCTGATCTCGGAATTCCGGGATTTGATCGTTTTGAGCTCCAAATTTGAACTGGGTTGGGGCCTATAAATACCCCACCCATTCAGCACTGAAGAGATACAGACCTACACCGAATTCTTGATCTTTTCTGTGATTCTAAGAGCTCAAATTTGTGTAAAGAGAGGAGAGAAAGGTTCTGTAAGGGTTGTCTCCTGAACCCGTCAAAAGGAGTGAAACTGTAAAAGGGCAGTTGGCCTTCGCCTATTGAAGGAAGGCCTCTAGTTGACATCGGAGACCTCATCGGTGGAGGAAGCTAAAAGTGGAGTAGGTCAAGACTGACCGAACCACTCTAAATCTCTGGTTTGCTTTTATTTCGAGCACTTTATCATTACTGCAAACCTCCTACATAGCTACTGCTCTCTGCGCTTTTACGAACAAGTTTCTAAGTTCTGATCTTTCCGAATCTGCATTCAGACGTAAATCAGTGTTTTCGTACGATCTTTACATTGCAGTTTACAATTACGTTTTGATTCTATTTATAACTGCAAACTGTCTTCTGCGCTTTTACGAACGAGTTTCTTTGTAGTTTACGTTTACGTTTTGATTCCCTTTATAACTGCAAACTGCCTTCTGCGCTTTTACGAATGAGTGTCTGAGTTCAGATCTTTCCGAATCTGAGCTTAGACGCAAATTGCGCTTAGACGCAATCTGTGCTTAGACGCAAACTGCGCTTAGACGCAATCTGAGCTTAGACGCAAACTGCGCTTAGATGCAAACTGCGCTTAGACGCAATCTGAGCTTAGACTCAAACTGCGCTTAGATGCAAACTGCGCTTAGACGCAATATGCATTTAGACGTAAACTACGCTTAGACGCAAACTGCATTTAGACGCAAACTGCGTAAACTGCTCTTAGACGCAAACTGTGTTTAGACGTAAACTACACTTAATCATAAGTAATCTTAGAATCGGCTTTTGCATCAAAATAGTTTTTATCGAACGAACGCAGCTTTCGTTTTTAATCGCTGAAAGATTTCTGCTGCACTAATTCACCCCCCCCCTCTTAGTGCTCTCGATCCTAACAATTGGTATCAGAGCCCGGTTAACTCCCAAACGGATTAAAACCCAAGAGAGATGGCTTACGCCGGAAACCAAGAGGGCCATTCTATTACACGTCCACCCATGTTTAATGGGACGGACTACACCTATTGGAAGACCCGAATGAGGATCTTTCTTATTTCTATGGACGTTGAACTCTGGAATATTGTCGAGAATGGTTTTTCAAAGTCTTCTCTTCCAATGATCGATTGGAACGATTCGGAGAAGAAGGCTTTCGCTCTTAATGCAAAGGCTATGAATGCCTTATTTTGTGCACTTGATAAAAATGAGTTTAATCGTGTTTCGATTTGTGAAACTGCATTTGATATTTGGCACACACTCGAAGTGACTCATGAAGGCACAAGTAGAGTGAAAGAGTCAAAAATCAATCTTTTCTTACACTCTTTCGAACTTTTTCGGATGAAACCGAGTGAGACTATTGGCGACATGTTTACCCGTTTCACGGATGTTGTCAACGGTCTAAAAGGACTCGGAAAAAGTTTTTTGGATTCTGACCTCGTAAATAAGTTTCTAAGATACCTTCCTAAGAGTTGGGATCCTAAAGTCACTGCTATTCAAGAGGCAAAAGATCTAAACAACTTCCCTCTTGAAGAACTAATTGGGTCATTAATGACCTACGAGATGACTTGCAAAGCTCATGAAGAGCAAGAAGACATCCTTCCAAAGAACAAGAAGGATATGGCACTTAGAACTTTGGAAGATCACTTGAAAGAAAACTCAAGTGATGAGGACTGTGATGATGACTTGGCACTTCTAACAAGAAAATTTAAAAAATTCATTAAAAGAAACAAGTTTAAGAATGACACTAAAAGTAAACTTGAACCCAAGAAAGACCAAGTTATTTGCTATGAGTGCAAAAAGCCGGGACACTACAAGAGTGATTGTCCCCAAGCCAAAAAGAGAACAACAAAAAAGAAGGCGCTCAAAGCAACATGGGATGATTCGAGCACGTCTGAAGAAGAGGAGCCTAACACCGAGCAAGTTGCTCATTACGCCTTAATGGCCATCGAAGAGGAGGCAACAAATTTATTAGATGCTGATTTATCTTTCGATGAATTATTAAATGCCTTCCATGACTTATTTGATGAATGCAAGATTATCAATAGAAAATACAAATTGTTGAAAAAGGAGCATGATAGTCTTACTTGTGATTTTGATAAGTTAAAAATTGAATATCATGATAGTTTAAATTCATGTATCAAATGTCATGATCTAGAAACTCTCCAAAAAGAAAACTCGCTACTTAAGGACACCTTGAAGAAATTCAAGGTTGGTAGCAAGTCATTGAACATGATCCTTGCAAACAAGGGTCACGTTCCAAAAAGAAGTGGAATTGGATTTGTGAGAAGTCCTCACCTAAATCCAACCACCTTTATAAAAGGCCCCATCTTACATGTTCAACACCAAGCAAAATTTAACTTTTGTTGCAAAATTGGACACAAGACGCATTATTGTCCATTCAAGAAAATTAGTCCAAATAAATTGATTTGGGTTCCTAAAGGAACCATGATAAACTCTATGCAACATGATAAACAATGTAAATCTATCTTTGAGGCACGCAAAAGCAAATGGGTACCTAAAAATCATCCTTTCTTGTAGAAACCCACACCATCGCAAGCTAGGAGCAAGAGATGGTACCTTGATAGTGGATGCTCAAGGCATATGACCGGAGATCCATCTCAATTCTCTAAGCTCACTAGCATAGACGAAGGCTATGTCACATTCGGAGACAACAACAAGGGTAAAATCATTGGCAAAGGAACCATAGGTAACAAATCTAACTTCTTTATTGAAGATGTTTTGTCAGTTGATGGTTTAAAACATAACCTATTGAGCATTAGTCAATTATGTGATAAAGGATACGTTGTCAAATTCAAATCTAATGCTTGCATCATTGAAAAACCACATAAGAACATGTCTATGATTGCATTAAAACAAAATAACGTATACACTATTGACATCAATGATTTATGTGATGAAATGTGTTTTGCGGTTATGAATGAGGATGCATGGCTATGGCACAGAAGATTAGGTCATGCTAGCATGAAACTAATCACTCAAATATCATCTAGAGAACTTGTAAGAGGAATTCCTCATATCAAGTTCATCAAAGATAATGTATGTGATGCTTGCCAATTAGGTAAACAAATTAAGGGTAGTTTCAAAGCTAAGAATCAAATAAGAACCTCTAGGCCCTTACAATTGATCCATATGGACTTATTCGGACCAATCTCTACATCGAGTCTTGGAGGTAGCAAGTACGCCTTTGTCATTGTTGATGACTATAGCAGATATACATGGACCTACTTCTTAAAACAAAAAAATGAATGCTTTAAATATTTTACCAAGTTTTGTAAACTTGTTCAAAATCAGAAGGGTTCTATGATTTCGTCAATTAGAAGTGATCATGGTGTAGAATTTCAAAACCATGACTTCCAAGAATTATGTGAACTCTATGGATACAACCATAACTTCTCTACTCCAAGAAATCCTTAACAAAATGGGGTAGGAGAAAGAAAAAATCGAAATCTACAAGAAATGGCAAGAACCATGTTGAATGAACATAGCCTACCCAAATATTTTTGGGCCGAAGCCGTAAACACTGCATGCTATATTTTGAATAGAGTTCTAGTAAGTCCCTTACTCACCAAAACTCCTTATGAGTTATGGAATAACAAAAAACCCAATGTCTCATATTTTAAAGTCTTTGGGTGTAAATGTTTTATCTTAAATGAAAAGGATAACTTAGGAAAATTCGATGCTAAATCTGATGAAGGAATCTTTCTTGGTTATTCTTCGGTTTCTAAAGCTTTTCGTATTTTCAATAAAAGAACTTTAATTATTGAAGAATCCATCCATGTTGTTTTCGATGAGATTTCCGAAATTAGGAAAAATGATCTTGACGATGATGTTAATTTTGATTCTTTGAATTTAAACGAAACCCCGTCTCCAACTAGCAACTTGGATGCATCCACTTCTCAAATTTCCTTACCCAAGGATTGGAAGTATGTAGATGCTCATCCTAAGGAGTTAAACTTAGGAGACACATCAAAGGGGGTTCAAACACGATCTTCTTTTAAAACTTTTTGTGCCAACGCCACCTTTCTCTCCCAAATTGAACCCAAATGTGTTGATGAAGCCATGAAAGATGAATTGAATCAATTTGAGAGAAATGAGGTGTGGACGCTTGTTCCTAGGCCAAATGACCATTTAGTTATTGGTACTAAATGGTTCTTTAGAAACAAGCAAGATGAAAATGGTATCGTGGTTAGAAACAAGGCTAGATTAGTGGCCAAAGGTTTCAACCAAGAAGAAGGTATCGACTATGAAGAAACCTTCACTCTTGTTGCTCGATTAGAAGCCATAAGAATGCTCCTTGCCTACGCTAGCAGTATTAATTTTAAATTATTTCAAATGGACGTTAAAAGCGCTTTTCTTAATGGCTTTATTTCCGAAGAAGTCTATGTTGAACAACCTCCTGGATTTGAAAATAATAGTCTCCCTAATCATGTGTTTAGATTAACTAAAGCTCTCTATGGTTTAAAACAAACTCCAAGGGCTTTGTATGAGAGACTTAGTTCTTTTCTTATTGAAAATAATTTCATAAAAGGCAAGGTTGATACTACATTATTCATCAAGAACTTTGTAAATAATTTTCTCATTGTTCAAATTTATGTTGATGATATTATCTTTGGTTCTACGAATGAATCTCTTTGTGAATCCTTTGCTAAAACTATGAGTCTTGAATTCGAAATGAGTCTAATGGGAGAGTTAACATTCTTCTTAGGTCTACAAATCAAACAACTAAGCAATGGCATATTTATTAGTCAAACTAAATATGCTATGAGTTTACTAAAGAAGTTTAATATGAATAACTCAAAAGCTATTAACACTCCTATGAGCACCTCCACTAAGTTAGAAATTGATGAAAGTGGAGAAAGCTTCGATCAAAAAACCTATAGGGGTATGATAGGAAGTTTACTTTACCTCACTACAACTAGACCAGACATAATGTTCAGTGTAGGACTTTGTGCTAGATTTCAATCAAACCCTAAGATATCTAATCTCAAAGCAGTTAAATGAATACTCAGATATCTTAATGGTACCACAAATCTAGGATTATGGTACCCAAAATCAGAGAAGCTTGAGTTAATTGCTTATGCTGATGCGGACTTCGCTGGCTGTAGATTAGATAGAAAAAGCACATCAGGAACATGTCAATTCTTAGGACATGCCCTTGTTTCCTAGTCATCTAAGAAACAAAACTCGGTTGCACTATCAACAACCGAAGCTGAATATATTGCAGCAAGTGCATGCTGTGCACAAGTTGTTTGGATGAAAAATACCTTAGAAGATTATAAAGTTCATCTTAAAAATATTCCCATTAAATGTGATAACACAAGTGCAATATGCCTAACAAAAAACCTTATACAACACTCAAGAACAAAACATATTGACATCAGACATCACTTTATACGAGATCATGTTACGAATCATGATGTAATCATAGAATTCATTGATACGAAACATCAACTAGCTGATATCTTTACAAAACCTCTAAGTGAAGAACAATTTGATTTCATAAGAAGAGAATTAGGAATGTTGATGTGTCCGAATACTTAAACTAGTTAAAATTATTTTTCGGACGTTATTGATTACTATTACATGCCTTGGTATCACTTGATCAAATAACATGTTAGAAATTATGTGAGAAATGTTTTTGAAAATCAGTAGCTTACTCATATCCGAATGCATGTAAGAAGTTCATCTTATTTTCGGTTTGAATGCTAAAAATAGGATTTTCCTATATACTCTTATGAAAACTTTTTGAAAAATGAGTTTCCTCCTTCAAGCAACGAACTATAACATAACAAGGAGAAGAGATATTCAAAGTATTATATGTGTCATACCTTCCTTTATGTGCTTGATAACCTGCTGGAATCACATCTACCATGCTTTTTGATAATGCTACCATGCTTTTTGTTGATGACAAAGGGGGAGAAAAATATGAATTGATATGGTTGCTATTACTAATGTTATGATTAGGCCATACCTGCTATCACTGATAATGATATGGTTGCTATTACTGATGTTGATATGGTTGCTATCACTGATACTATGATTAGGCCATACTTGCATCACCAAGAAATATATGATTGCCATATGCCCTGTATCAAGATATCAAACAAAAATTTGCATCGTACGAACTGATATCTTACCATGGGATGCAATGCTACACTTGCTAAAATATTCGAAATGTGTACATCATATGATATAAAAATCTTGCTTCACAGCTTTACATGTCGATATCTTACAATATGATGAATTGCTACAATAACCATCATTCAAATTTGTTAAATTTGAAAATGTATGTCAAGCCTTGACATCATCTTCAAAGAGATACATTATGATAGGAATCATGATGGGAATATGTCTCTTGAATTTATAAAGTTTTTAAATTCGAGAAGTATGGCATATAGACAGGGGGAGTTAAGGTTAACTCCATTATCAAATGATTGTCATCATCAAAAAGGGGGAGATTGTTGAATCTCGGATTTTGATGATGAAGTCAATTGTCATTTATTGTCTAATGTATGTGTTGAGATAAGTGTGCAGGATTAACTACGATGAAACTAAGACATGCAGCAGGAGTTGCGACGGAGTCATGACAATGATCACGTTGGGAGTTCGAGAGCTCGACGGAAGTTCGGACAGTCGTCGGAGGTTCTGCGGGAACAAATCCGAGAAGTCCAGAAGCTTGCCAAAGGAGCTCGTTGGAACTTGCCAAGTGGATCGTCGCAGTCCAGGAGTTTGCCGGAAGTCCACAAGAGCATCACCGAGGGTTCATCGGATGATCGATGGAAGTTCACCGGAAACTCGCCGGAAGAAGCGAGTGACGCACCGAAGCAAGCTGCAGAATATGTCTTAGGAAATAATCGTAGTTAGCACTTTGATTAAGTTAGAAATAGGAGGTGATCCCATTAGCTTAATCCTGGGGCAATTGGGCCCCTGAAAAAAACTCAAATTGGGTCAAATGGTTCAACCCATTCGGACCCAGGTTGCTGTGGGAGGTGCAACCACCCAGGCAGGGAGGTAGCACCGCCCAGGCTATGTCTCCCAGCGAGACTGGGAGGTGCAACCGCTCCAGCCAAGAGGTGGCACCGCCCCGGGCTCAGTCTCCGAGCGAGACTGGGCGGTGCAACCTCCTCTGTCAGGAGGTAGCACCGCCAGAGCTCAAGTTTCGAGCTCTGCCAAGCGGTGCAACCTCTCTAGTCAGGCGGTGCAATCGCCTGAGCTCGGTATTCGAGCTCTGGCAGAGAGGTGCAACCGCCCCTAACAGAGGTGGCACCGCCTAGAGGCTCAGTCTTCGATCTCTGCCAGGCGGTGCAACCACTCCAGTCAGGAGGTGCAACCGCCTGATCCCGGAATTCTGGGATTTGATCGTTTTGAGCTCCAAATTTGATCTGGGTTGGGGCCTATAAATACCCCACCCATTCAGCACTAATGAGATACAGACCTACACCGAATTCTTGATCTTTTCTGTGATTCTAAGAGCTCAAATTTGTGTAAAGTCCAAAAGTTCTCCTCTTTTTGTTCTTCACGTCTTGAGTTGTAAAGAGAGGAGAGAAAGCTTCTGTAAGGGTTGTCTCCTGAGCCCGTCAAAAGGAGTGAAACTGTAAAAGGGCAGTTGGCCTTCGCCTATTGAAGGAAGGCCTCTAGTTGACGTCGGTGACCTCGTCGGTGGAGGAAGCCAAAAGTGGAGTAGGTCAAGACTGACCGAACCACTCTAAATCTCTGGTTTGCTTTTATTTCGAGCACTTTATCATTACTGCAAACCTCCTACATAGCTACTGCTCTCTGCGCTTTTACGAACAAGTTTCTAAGTTCTGATCTTTCCGAATCTGCATTCAGACGTAAATCGGTGTTTTCGTACGATCTTTACATTACAGTTTACAATTACGTTTTGATTCTATTAATAACTGCAAACTGTCTTCTACGCTTTTATGAACGAGTTTCTTTGCAGTTTATGTTTACGTTTTGATTCCATTTATAACTGCAAACTGCCTTTTGCGCTTTTACGAATGAGTCTCTGAGTTCAGATATTTCTGAATTTTAGCTTAGACGCAAACTCCGCTTAGACGCAATCTTAGCTTAGACGCAAACTGCGCTTAGACGTAAACTGCGCTTAGACGTAATCTGAGCTTAGACGCAAACTGCACTTAGATGCAAACTGCGCTTAGACGCAATCTGCATTTAGACGTAAACTACGCTTAGACGCAAACTGCATTTAGATGCAAACTATGTAAACTGCGCTTAGACGCAAACTGTGTTTAGACGTAAACTACACTTAATCATAAGTAATCCTAAAATCGGCTTTTGCATCAAAATAGTTTTTATCGAACGAACGCAGCTTTCATTTTTAATCGCTGAAAGATTTCCGCTGCACTAATTCACCCCCCCCCTCTTAGGGCTCGCAATCCTAACAAAACTAACATTTGAGGATACTGAAAAACATTCTATCAAATTCACATCTATAAAACCTGTGCAGTTTATAATCATATATCACATCAGTCGATAATTTACATTTATGGCAACCCAAGCCAACTTGACAAACATGAACAACATTTACAAATCCAGAAGCTAAATAAATTAAACAATCAGAACTCCAACTATTCACCACAAGTTCATATCATCATAAACTAGACTTAACATTCCGAAATTCCAAATAAGAGAGATCTTCTAATACTTTTACACAGTATATCCATTTCGATTCATCGACAACATTTCATTACATACAAAATATGCTTATACAACAATAACATAAAAACCAACAAAACTTGACCATAATTCTGAATAGCTCTCCATTTTCTAAACCTAATTCAAAATATCTCAAAGAGTGACAACATGACTTGAAAGATTTATATAACAACGGAGTGAGCTAAAAATAGCTCAACAAGTGACAAAGCATATTCAGAACAAAAGGAATGATTTCAAACAAGTAAGATATCATAATGCAAGGCAGAATAGAAGAATTTTTAAGATACCATATCATTAGATACAAAATCATATGTGTCATGTCATTCAAAACCTATTTGGTTCATAACAAATGGAGCATATAGTAATTGGAGCATATCAATAGCGTACAAGATGTTCCGGAGCATATCAATGGCAAATAGGACCATTTCGGAACATATCAAAGGTATGTGAAGCATTTTAAAGTATATCAATGGCATATGAAACATTTTGGAGCATATCAATACAAAATACGAAACAGAAGCTCAAACGTCGTACCCTAGCATAGTGCATGTGAGGTTTAACTCATTGGTGGCTCCACGCCGTGATAACTTCTCAACTCCATCCATAGGTAGCCCTTTCCTACTCGAGCCCTCTCACCCTGCCCAAGTGCTAGGTCGGCTCTGAATTTTATATCAAACAGATAGAAGGTGAAGTGGGATTTCAAATATAATATGGTCCATCCATTTCTGACTGACCACCAAACATAATCTAGAGCATCGCGGGCTCTAAGCACATACCCTGTACCATTTTTGGCAAAGGTCCAAATAATCCCACAAACACTAGAGTACAAAAGGGTATTGTGAATAATAAATTAGGACATATCAGAAGCACATGCGGAACAACGAAATGTACATGTGCATTTATGAGTCAATACGATGCAAACATAATCCTTCACAAATGTATTTAGATTTCAAACGAAATGAAAGAAAGAGCGTACAAGGATTCCAAGCAATCACATATAGCTCAATTCAAATAAGAAGGTTAGATGAAATCAATTTCCAAAGGAATGAAACTAGAATATGCGAAATCGACCAAAACTCGATTTTTGGCAGAATTCAAGAGGCACATTGAATAAACGATTCAAACTATCAATTGTGCTCCAATTTTACTAAAAAAATATATCATTAGAACGACATTTCAATCTAGTTTCTAATGAAACATGTTTCGTATGAATCAAGATTTCCTACAAGGAGTTGCCATTGATTTAGTAACCAAAGGTCAAAAACAAAATTACAGTTTTGCAGAATCTGTAGGCTCATTTGAAACAGAAGTTTGGGCAGAAAAACTTACTCCAAATTCTTAAAATAAGCTATTAAAAGAAAGGTTTATGAGTCAATATTCTGATCAAATAAGTTTTGACTAAATCAGAGGTCAATACATGAAGTTATAACCATAACAAGGTAGAAAAGTCAGAATCTCGGAAGTTGCACAGATTCGAATCGTTACGTCTAAACAGGAGTATATCAAATGTAAGGCTAGAACAATTCAAGCTTCATCATATTCAAAGCAAATGTAGAGATAAAATTGCAGTAAGGAAAGATTAGAAAGCTTGCAATAGGAAGGATCCGAACACTTGCATTTCAAAGATTTTGATCCAAAGATCCAAAGAAGGTGTCAGCCGAAATCCTTCTACTTTTCCTCCGTGTCCTCTCATTGTTTCATGTTCAACATATGTCTTCTCTTTTTCCTCAACAACTACAACTCATGCAGAACATAAAGGCAAAGTCACCTGCTCTCTCTTACTCTCATTCCTTCATTTTCTTTTTCAAACATAGCTGTCGCAGCCATCGCCGCTGCCACTACCATAGTCATAACCACAACCGCAGTTGCTATCACAATCACAGCCCCTTCCACTGTACTACTTCCTTCCTCCCTTCTCTCGTTCCTATTTTTTTCTTTCCCAAACACAACTGTCGCAGACGCAGCCACTACCACCGCAGCCGCAACCTCTTCTTCTTTCCCTGCTCTGTTTCCTCTCTTTCTCTTCCAGATGCAACTGCCACTGCCATAGTCGCAGCCTCAGCCACGGCCGCAGCCTCTTCTTCCTCCCCTGCTCATCTTCCTCTCCTTCTTCTCTTCCAACTGTAGCTGCCATCGCCGCAGCCATAGCCCCTTCTTCTCCTTCTCTTCTTCCTCTCCTTCCCTTCTTCCTTCCTCTTCCTCTTTCCCTGCCACAACTACAACTACCACAGCCGCAGTCGCAGCTACTTCTTTCCCTTCTCCTCTTCCTTCTCCTTCCTTTCTTCTTCTTCGCTTCTTCTCCTTCCTCCCCTTCTTCTCCCCGATGAACAGCACCTCCTCTCCTCTGTTTCCTCCAGCAGGAAACAGAGGTGCCGCCTCTTTAACCGCTTCTACTTCTTCTCTTCCTCTTCTTTTTCTTCTCCTTCTTCTCCTTCTTCTCCATCTTCTTCTCCTCTTCTTCCCTTCTCCTACCCGACACCCCACACCTTCTCACTGCAAGCCCATGCCGCAGCCATCCTTCTTTTTTTCTTTTTCTCTTCTTCTTTTTCCTCTTCTTCTTCTCCTCCTCTCCAACGCCCCACACCTCGTCTCCTCTATTTCCGCCTGCAGGAAACAGAGGTGCTGCAGCCCTAGCTGCTGCCACCTCTCGCTCCTCTCCCACTTCCCTCTCTTTTTCTTCTTCTTCTATTCTTCTCTTCTCCCACTTCTTCCTCCTCTCTTCTTTTCCCTCTTCTTCTTCTTTTCTTGTTCTCCTCTTCTTCCTTTCTCCTCCCCAACGCCCCACAGCTCCTCGTTGCAGCCCTTGCCGCAGCCACCTCCTCTTTTCTTCTTCTTCTTCTTCTTCTTCTTCTTCTGCTTCTCTTCCTCTGCTTCTCTTCTTCTCCTCTTCTTCCCTTCTCCTCCCCGACGCCCCACACATGAACTCCTATATTTCCTGCTACACGAAACAGAGGTGTTGTAGCCCTAGCTGCTGCAGCTATCTCTCTTTCCTCTCCCTCTTCCCTCTCTTCTTCTTCTTCTTTTCTTTTCTTCTCCCTCTTCTTCCTCTCTTCTTCTCCCCACGCCCCACCGCTCCTCTCTCTGTTTCTTGAGAAATAGAGAGCGTGGGAGGCAGTGGGATAAAACCAAAATTTTCGGTTTTCTTTTCTTTTTTTTTAACTTAACAATTTAGTCCTTAAAATTTCTATATTTACATATAGATCCTCTGATTTATAAATAAATCTTTATTAATAATTTTAAATGTGAGGGATATTACACATAGTCTACAACATGTTGTCACGGATTGTTCCACCACGATCCGCTGCACTAGGTCGCCTCCTGGTGACGACTCCATTGCATTTTGATCCTTGTGGGATGAATTCGGATTGTGATCCCTCCATATGTGGCCTATGCCAACACATCGCAGGGTCTCTTCCACCTTCGATTTTGTTTGCTCCTTTGGCAATCGACCTTCTTCCCCTCGCTCTCGGGTCACACTCAGATGAAACACAACTCTAGAACCATCTGTCGCCTAGTAGCTCCCGAAGTCCACCGACTTCATTGAAAATGGTGCACCGTTGTTTGGATCCTGGGCTTCTACCCCTACCAGCACAATCTCCGCTATGCATTGCTTCCTTCATGGCAACTTGAATGGCAACACTAAGGCATATTATTCAAGAGTACCCGCCTTCGCATCCTCTTGCCCCGTGCCAAGGCCTTCTGAACCCAACTTCGCCTCCGCAAGTCGAGTCACCTTATTTCCTCCATCAAATGCTTCTCCGAGATAAGGTGCATATGCCTAGAAGCTCCCTTCATCTTTGGCACCATGCAAGATGAGTCCGCTCCATTATAATGAAGGACCCATGGAACAACACGATCATGTTTTTACCTCTACAAGAGTTCATGTCCCTGACCTCTATCCAAGGAAAGCTTTGTGCCTCCGCTCCATGTTTCATCTTCTATGCCGGCTCCCTTCATGCAGCTTGGGTATTTTGCCTTGCACCCATGTTGCTACACTTCTCGTTTTGCATTAAGTTGATGGTGGCCCTCGTGCCCACCATTCCACGGGTCAGCCCTCCCTTGAGTCTGATCTCCATATCGACTCCAAGTGTGCCTTTATTTGTGTTGCTTTGGGTCGCTCCCCCACTTGATCTCTAAATGCATCCACCAAATAATTCTCTCAAGCGAGATCATGCGATGACTCCTCACCACTCGCTTGGTCCATTGAGCTTAGTGGAGTTGTTATTTTTGAGGTACTACTGCTCAACATATGCGGTCTGTTGCATGTGATTCTCGCTCTAGATAGGTCGGACTTATCCCTCTTAGATATCTATCCCGTTGGAGCAACATCTCTCTTTGTTTTCTTCCCTCTAAAAGTTTTGAAGACCACCATCCCCTTGGACTACTCTGCCTTACTGAACAAACTATGCATTGTTCTGCCTCCTGCAAACGCACTTGCTAGATTGTGACTCCACATCAATACAGCCACTTATGCACCCCACGAGGCCTAGCAACATGCTGAACTCACTACACACTTTAGACTCCTACGAACGTATCCTTCTCATGATGAAGAGAAAGTTTTAATGCTCCATGGCACCGAGTTTCGATCACCGTGGGATGGCCACGAACACTCCAACGTTCACATACAAGCCATTGCATGAGTATCGAATTCTTTGAGTTAGCAATTCCCCTCACCTCCATGAGCTTTGCATAACTCTTTCAGTCGTTGACCAACTCATTCCACCTTACATGGTCTCATCCTTTACCAAGCGCCTCGCTTGCCTTGAGTACCATCAAGTATTGATGTCAACGTTGAGCCGTAGCTCAAACTCAGCCATCTCAACCTTTATGTGATATGCATTCTTCCAAGCTTGCTTTTTCTCATTGTGCCTCTTATGCGAAGGGTTGGCCATTCCTCTGAATGCCAATCTCAGATGCTCGCTCCCCCGAGCAACTCCTTTTCCCTACATCACCATGCTCATTTTTCTCTCAAACGGTGGCGTGAAATAGTACAGCGGTAGAAACGTCAATTTCTGAAAAATCTCTCATACGTTGAAAATTGATTTCGAAAACTTAACATGAAAGCATGTTTATAAAAGTATTGAAAGCAGTTTGCAGTTAATGTAAATTGCAAGAAGGAAATGCAAACCAGATTTTATATTGGTTCAGTCGTCGTGACCTACATCCACTCCACCGATTCCTCTTCCGTCGAGGCCACCGGCATCCACTATCGGTCTTCCTTCAATAGGCAAAGACCAACCATCTTTTACAACTCGATTCTCCTTTTACCGGGTTTAGGAGATAACCTTTACACCCCAACTTACTCCTCTCTCAAACTATTCTAACACTTAGAACTTTTGAGAGGAGTTCACATAAGATTATTGTAGCATTTCTTTCTATTTTTACTCTCAAGTCTTGTGTAAGTTAACTAGGGATGAGATGGGTATTTATAGGCCTCAAGTTGATTCAAACTTGAAGCCTAAAAACATCTTATCTCAGGTTTCCTAGGTTCTGACAGTACCACCGCCTGTGTTGGGCGGTACCACTACTAGTGTGAGTTTCACACTAACACTGCATTGGGCGGTACCACCGCCCAGTCTAGCAGTACCATCGCCTAGCAACCTACCACTGGGTGGTACCACCGCTTGGCACCCTGCTAGGGGTGGTACCATCACCCAGACTAGCGGTACCACCGCCTATCAAAATCTTAAAGACTGTGCCATGACGGTTCCATCTCTTAGGCCACTATTTGTCCTTTCATTGGGCCCAACATAGTCCTTACATAGGCCCAACTGGCCCATAATTGGGTTGGCCTAAATCCAATCCCAATTACGTGCTAACTACAAAATTTAGGACATACTTAAGCTAAACAAGTCCCTAGGTCTTGATTTCTTCCGACGATCATCCAACGAACTTCTGACGATCTCCCGGTAATGTTCCAACGGACTTCCGATAAGCTCCTAGACTTCAGGATGATTTTCTTGGTGAGTACCGAGGAACTTCTTCTAGCATGCTCCTGTACTTCTTAACTAGCTCCTTTAGAACTTCCGATGAACGTTTGGACTTCCGATGAACTCTCGAACTCCCAATGAAATCGTGTTCTTCACTCCGGGACTTCATTTTACTTCATATCTTGCTATCGTAATTAATCCTACACATGTAAGACACACTTCGATCTAGACAATTATTACTATACATGAATCATGTTGTCCGGCATGTCATTGGTCCATCAACGCTTCGTCCGATTCTTCGACCGATCGTCCTCTCTTGTAGCCTATTGCCCAATCGGCCAGTTGACTTCGCAACTCTAATATCCTTGGCACAATATCTGCTCTTCTTGTCCTGATGCCCGAATCCATGGCTCGAAGCCTTCTATCGATACGTCGACCGATCCTCCGGCTCTTCGTCCAATCTTCGGACATGTTCTACCAGCCCAACATGATTCTTCCTACTTTAATTGTCTCATCCTGTTCGAAACATCCTGCATCACTAAAAATATAGATCAAATCATAAACAATTATCAATTAGTTTCATCATCAAAATCTGAGATTCAATAATCTTTTTTTTTTGTATGTAAAAATAAATGGATTATGTGTAAAGTTTCTATAAATAGCTTTGTCTATACAAGTCACAAACGAAGCCAAGTAACTCATAGAGTGCACATGTGTAATCTCGGATTTTGATGATGAAGTTAATTGTTATTTGTTATCTAATCTATATGTTGAGATAAGTGTGCAGGATTAACTATGATGAAAATAAGATGTGCAGCAGGAGTTGCGCCGGAGTCAAGACAATGATCACGTTGGGAGTTCGAAAGTTCGACGGAAGTTCGGACAGTCGTCGGAGGTTCTGCGGGAACAAATCCGAGAAGTCCATGAGCTTGCCAAAGAATCTCGTCGGAACTCGCCAAGTGGATCGTCGCAAGTTCAGGAGTTTGCCGGAAGTCTGTAGGAGCATCAACGAGGGTTCATTGGATGATCGACGGAAGTTCGCCGGAAGAAGCGATTGACGGACCGGAGCAAGTTGTAGTAAATGTCTTAGGAAATATCGTAGTTAGCACAATGATTAAGTTGGAAATGGGAGGTGATCCCATTAACTTAATCTTGGGGCAATTGGGCCCCTGAAAAACCCAAATTGGGCCGAATGGATCAACCCATTCGGACCCTGATTTCTGCTAGGCGGTTGAACCGCCCAAGCCAGGCGGTGGCACCGCTTGGGCTCAGTCTCCGAGCGAGACTGGGCGGTGCAACCGCCCCAGCCAAGAGGTGGCACCGCCTGGGCTCGGACTCCGAGCTCTAGCTGAGCGGTGCAATTGCCTTAGTCAGGCGGTGGCACCGCTTGAGCTCGGTCTTCGAGCTCTGGTAGGAGGTGCAACTGCCCCTGACAGAGGTGGCACCACCTAGAGGCTCAGTCTTCGAGCTCTGCAAGGCGGTGCAACCGCCTCAGTTAGGCGGTGCAACCGTGAGATCCCGGAATTCCGGGAATTGATAGTTTTGAGCTCCAAATTCAAACTGGGTTTGAGGCCTATAAATACCCCACCCTTTCAGCACTGAAAGGGCACCCATAAACCACCGAAATTCTGATTTTATTTTGTGATTTTTAGAGCTCAAAAGTGTTGTATGAGTTGACAGTTCTTCTTCCTCTTTTCTTCCAAGTTCTAATTTGTTAAGAGAGGAAAGAAAATTCTGTAAGGGTTGTCTCCTAAGCTCGTCAAAAGGAGTGAAACTGCAAAAGGGTGGTTGGCCTTCGCCTATTGAAGGAAGGCCTCTAGTTGACGTCGGTGACCTCGTCGGTGGAGGAAGCCAAAAGTGGAGTAGGTCAAGATTGACCAAACCACTCTAAATCTCGGTTTGCATTTACTTTGAGCATCTTATCCTTACTGCAAATCTCCTCAATAGCTTACTCCCTTCTGCGCATATACGATCGTGTTTCAAGCTCTACATTTTCCGAATCGGCGTTTAGACGTAAATCGTTTTTATCATACGAACATCATATTTCAGTTTGCGTTTACGTTGTGATTTCTATCATAACTGCAAACTGCCTTTATATATTTGCTTTAACTGCATCTTGCTTGGTTACAAGTTAAAGTGATTTACGAATCAGATTTTCTACCGAAATCGCTCTTATCGTACGAACGCGATTTTAATCGTCGAAAGTTTTCTACTGCACTAATTCACCCCCCCCTCTTAGTGCTCTTGATCCTAACAATTGGTATATAAGCGGGGTTAGCTCTCAAACGGATTAAAACCCAAGAGAGATGGCATACGCCGGAAACCAAGAGGGTCTTTCTTTTACACGTCCACCCATATTCAATGGGACGGACTACACGTATTGGAAGACCCGAATGAGGATCTTTCTTATTTCTATGGATTTTGAACTTTGGAATCTTGTCGAAAATGGATTTTCGAAGTCCTTTTTTCCAATGATCGATTGGAATGAATTGGAGAAGAAGGCTTTCACTCCTAATGCAAAGGCTATGAATGCCTTATTTTGTGCACTTGATAAAAACGAGTTCAACAGTGTTTCGGTTTGTGAAACCGTATTTGATATTTGGCACACACTCGAAGTGACTCACGAAGGCACAAGTAGAGTGAAAGAGTCAAAAATCAATCTTTTGTGACATTCTTTCAAACTTTTCTGGATGAAACCGAGTGAGACTATTGGCGACATGTTTACTCGTTTCACGGATGTCGTCAATGGTCTAAAAGGACTCAGAAAAAGTTTTTCAGATTTTGAGCTCTTAAATAAGATTCTAAGATCTCTTCCTAAGAGTTGGGATCCTAAAGTCATTGCTATTCAAGAGGCGAAAGATCTAAACAACTTCCCTCTTGAAGAACTAATCGGGTCATTAATGACCTACGAGATGACTTGTAAAGCTCATGAAGAGCAAGAAGACATCCTTCCAAAGAACATGAAGGATATGACACTTAGAACTTCAGAAGACCACTTGAGAGAAAACTCAAGTGATGGGGACTGTGACGATGAGTTGGCACTTCTAACAAGAAAATTTAAAAAATTCATTAAAAGAAACAAGTTTAAGAATGGCACAAAAAATAAACTTGAACCCAAGAAGGACCAAATTATTTGCTACGAGTGCAAAAAGCCGAGACACTACAAAAGTGATTATCCCCAAGTCAAAAAGAGAACATCAAAGAAGAAGGCGCTCAAAGCAACGTGGGATGACTCGATCACGTCCGAACAAGAGGAGTCCAACACCGAGCAAGTTGCTCATTACGCCTTAATGGCCATCGGAGAGGAGGTAACGAATTTAATAAATGCAGATTTATCATTTGATGAATTATTAAATGCCTTCCATGACTTATTTGATGAATGCAAGATTATTAGTAGAAAATACAAATTGCTAAAAAAGGAGCATGATAGTCTTACTTGTAGTTTCGATAAGTTAAAAACTGAATATCATGATAGTTTAGGTTCATGCATAAAATGCAATGATCTAGAAACTCTCCAAAAGGAAAACTTGCTACTTAAGGCCACCCTGAAGAAATTCGAGGTTGGTAGCAAGTCATTGAACATGATCCTTGCAAACAAGGGTCACGTTCCCAAAAAAAGGAGAATCGGATTTGTGAGAAGTCCTCACCAAAATCCAACCACCTTCATAAAAGGCCCCGTCTTACATGTTCGACACCCAAGCAAATGTAATTTTTGTTGCAAACATGGACACAAAACATATTATTGTCCATTCAAGAGAATTAGTACGAACAAACTAATTTGGGTTCCTAAAGGAACCATGATAAATTCTATGCAACATGATAAACAATGTAGATCTATTTTTGAGGCACCCAAAAGCAAATGGGTACCTAAAGATCATCCTTTCTTGTAGAAACCTATACCATCACAAGCTAGGAGCAAGAGATGGTACCTTGATAGTCGATGCTCAAGGCATATGACCGGAAATCCATCTCAATTCTCTAAGCTCACTAGCATAGACGAAGGCTATGTCACCTTCGGAGACAACAACAAGGGTAAAATCATTGGCAAAGGAACCATAGGTAACAAATCCAACTTCTTTATTAAAGATGTTTTGTTAGTTGATAGTTTAAAACATAACCTCTTGAGCATTAGTCAATTATGTGATAAAGGATATATTGTTAGATTCGAATCTAATGCTTGCATCATTGAAAAACCACACAAAAACACATCTATGATTGCATTAAAACAAAATAACGTATACATTATTGACATCAATGATTTGTGTAATGAAATGTGTTTTTCGGTTTTGAATGAGGATGCTTGGCTATGGCATAGAAGATTAGGTCATGCTAGCATGAAACTAATCAATCAAATATCATCTAAAGAACTTGTAAGAGCAATTCCTCATATCACGTTCATCCAAGATAATGTATGTGATGCTTGCCAATTAGGTAAACAAATTAAGGGTAGTTTCAAATCTAAGAATCAAATAAGCACCTCTAGGCCTTTACAATTGATCCATATGGACTTGTTCGGACCAATCTCTACATCAAGCCTAGGAGGTAGCAAATATGCCTTCGTCATTGTGGATGACTATAGCAGATACACAAGGACTTACTTCTTAAAACAGAAAAATGAATGCTTTAGATATTTTACCAAGTTTTGTAAACTTGTTCAAAATGAGAAGGGTTCTATGATTTCGTCAATTAGAAGTGATCACGGTGGTGAATTTCAAAATCATGATTTCCAAGAATTTTGTGAACTCAATGGATACAACCATAATTTCTCTACTCCAAGAAATACTCAACAGAATAGAGTAGTAGAAAGAAAAAATCAAAATTTACAAGAAATGGCAAGAACCATGTTGAATGAACATAACCTACCCAAATATTTTTGGGCCAAAGCCATAAACACTGCATTCTATATTTTAAATAGAGTTCTAGTAAGACCCTTACTCACCAAAACTCCCTATGAGTTATGGAACAACAAAAAACCCAATGTTTCATATTTTAAAGTCTTTGGGTGTAAGTGTTTTATCTTGAATGAAAAAGATAACTTAGGAAAATTTGATGCTAAATCCGATGAAGGAATCTTTCTTGGTTATTCTTCGGTTTCTAAAGCTTTTCGTATCTTCAATAAAAGAACTTTAATTATTGAAGAATCCATCTATGTTGGTTTCAATGAGATTTCCGAAATCAGGAAAAACAATTTTGATGATGATGTTAATTTTGATTCCTTGAATTTAAATGAAACCCCGTCTCCAACTAGCAACTTGGATGCATCCACTTCCGAAACATCATTACCCAAGGATTGAAAGTATGTAGATGCTCATCCTAAGGAGCTAATCTTACGAGACACATCAAAGGGGGTTCAAACACGTTCTTCTCTTAAAAATTTTGATGCCAACGCCGCTTTTCTCTCCCAAATTGAACCCAAATGTATTGACGAAGTCATGAAAGATGATTCATGGGTTATCGCAATGCAAGATGAATGAAATCAATTTGAGAGAAATGAGATGTGGAAGCTTATTCCTAGGCCAAACGACCATTTAGTTATTGGTACTAAATGGGTTTTTAGAAGCACGCAAGATGAATATGGTATCGTGGTTAGAAACAAGGCTAGATTAGTGGCCAAAGGTTTCAACCAAGAAGAAGGTATCGATTACGAAGAAACCTTCGCTCCTGTGGCTCGATTAGAAGCCATAAGGATGCTCCTTGCCTACGCTAGTAGCAATAATTTTAAGTTGTTTCAAATGAATGTTAAAAGCACTTTTCTTAATGGCTCTATTTCCGAAGAAGTCTATGTTGAACAACCTCATGGATTTGAAAATAATAGCCTCCCTAATCATGTGTTTAGATTAACTAATGCTCTCTATGGTTTAAAACAAGCTCCGAGGGCTTGGTGCGAGAAACTTAGTTCTTTTCTTATTGAAAATAATTTCACAAAAGGTAAGGTTGATACTACGTTGTTCATCCAGAATTTTGAAAATAATTTTCTCATTGTTCAGATTTATGTTGATGATATTATCTTTGGTTCTACGAATGAATATCTTTGTGAATCTTTTGCTAAAACTATGAGTCTTGAATTCAAAATGAGTTTAATGGGAGAATTAACATTCTTCTTCGGCTTATAAATCAAACAACTAAGCAATGTCATCTTTATTAGTCAAACTAAATATGCTATGAATTTGCTAAAAAAATTTAATATGAATAACTCAAAAGCCATTAACACTCCTATGAGCACCTCCACTAAGTTAGAAATTGATGAAAGTGGAGAAAGCTTCGATCAAAAAACTTACAGGGGCATGATAGGAAGTTTACTTTACCTCACAGAAACTAGACCAGATATCATGTTCAGTGTATGTCTTTGTGCTAGATTTCAATCAAACCCTAAGATATCTCATCTAAAAGCAGTTAAAAGAATACTTAGATATCTTAATGGTACCACAAATCTAGGATTATGGTATCCAAAATCAGAGAATCTTAAGTTAATTGCTTCTGCTAATGCGGACTTTGTTGGCTGTAGACTAGATAGAAAAAGCACATCAGGAACATGTTAATTTTTAGGACATGCCCTTGTTTCCTGGTCATCTAAGAAACAAAACTCGGTTGCACTATCAACAACTGAAGCTGAATATATTGTAGCAAGTGCATGCTGTGCACAAGTTGTATGGATGAAAAACACCTTAGAAGATTATAAAGTTCATCTTAAAAATATTCCCATTAAATGTGATAACACAAGTACAATATGCTTAACAAAAAACCTTATACAACACTCGAGAACAAAACATATTGATATCAGACATCACTTTATACGAGATCATGTTACTAATCATGATGTAATCATAGAGTTCATTGATACTAAACATCAACTAGCTGATATTTTTACAAAACCTCTAAGTGAAGAACAATTTGATTTCATAAGAAGAGAATTAGGAATGTTGATGTGTCCGAATACATAAACTAGTTAAAATTATTTTTCTGACTTTCTTGAATGATCAAATCACTTGATTGTCATTACATGCGTAAATAACATGTTGGAAATTATGTGTTGAATACAAAAGTTTTCATAACAATAAGCATGTTTTGTCTTCATGATTATATTTGAAAATCTATAGCATATTCTTGTCCGAATGCATGAAAGTGTTAATTTCATTTTCGGAGTCGCTTAACAATTGGTATCCTAATAATCGAATTTTCTCACACACTTATTATATGAAAAATATTTTTTTGAAATGGATTTGATGAAATGATTCTTGCTTATAAATTCCAACTTGAAATATGGATGATAGTGTTTTTACTTGCAAAGATTTGTTTCACATACATATCTTGATCCTTGTAAAAATGAAGCATGATTTAATCTCTCATCGATTTTAACTTCACTCAAGTAAACTCACAAATAACTAGTATCACAAATGGCCTTCCTCCTTCATGCAAAAACATTATAACAAATAAAAAGGAAGAAGTATTCATAGCGATCTACATATCATGATTTCCTTTATATGCTTGTATAATTGATTTCCTATCACTCACTATTTGAAAATAACATGAACCTAGTAAAGGCATGAACAATTATCGCACTTATGCTCAAAATTTGCTTATATTATTCTCCTGGTATCACAATTACCATACTTTTTGTTGATGACAAAGGGGGAGAAATATATGAGTATTAATGTCATGCTTGCATCACCAAGAGATATATGAATAGATGTTATGATTGCTATAATTTGCATTATGCCTTGTTAGTATCGTGTCAAGATATCAAACAAAAAACTTGCATCATACTTTTACGTATTGATATCTTACCATGGGATGAAATGCAATACTTGCTAAAACATTTGAAATGTGTGCATCATGTTGATATCTTACAATATGATGAATTGCTACTATTACCATCATTCAAACTTGTAATGTAAAATTTAAAAATGAATGTCAAGCCTTGACATCATCTTCAGAGAGATACATCAGGATGGGAATCATGATGGGGGTATTGATAAGTTCAAATGATTTTAACTTATCAATATTGTTGAATCTCGGATTTTGATGATGAAGTCAATTGTCATTTGTTGTCTAATCTATGTGTTGAGATAAGTGTGCAGGATTAACTACGATGAAAGTTAGACAAGTAGCAGGAGTTGCGCCGGAGTCAAGTTCATGATCATGTTGGGAGTTCTAGAGTTCGACGGAAGTTCGAACGGTCGTCGGAGGTTCTGCGAGAACAGATCCGAGAAGTCCAGAAGCTTGCCAAGCGAAGCTCGTCGGAACTTGCCAAGTGGATCGTCGCAAAGTCCAGGAGTTTGCCGGAAGTCCGCAGAAGAATCACCGAGGGTTCATCGGATGATCGATGGAAGTTCGTCGGAAACTCGCCGGAAGAAGCGATTGACGCATCGGAGCAAAGCTGCAGAAATTGTCTTAGATTTAATCGTAGTTAGCACGTTGATTAAGTTGGAAAATGGGAGGTGATCCCATTAGCTTAGTCTTGGGGCAATTGGGCCCCTGAAAAGATTGAAATTGGGCCGAATGGAGTTAACCATTCGGACCCTGATTGCACCAAGAGGTGCAACCGCCTGAGCTAAGTCTTCGAGCTAGACTGGGCGGTGCAACCTCCCTGACAGAGAGGTGGCACCGCCTGAGCTCGGTCTTCGAGCTCTAGCAGAGAGGTGCAATCGCCTCAGTCAAGAGGTGGCACCGCTTGGGGCTCAATCTCCGAGCCAGACTCAGGGGGTGCAACCGCCCCTGACAGAGAGGTGCAACCGCCTGGGCTCAGTCTCCGAGCTCTGCTAGGCGGTGCAACCTCTCCAGTCAAGAGGTGCAATCGCCTGATCCCGAAATTCCGGGATTTGATCGTTTTGAGCTCCAAATTTGAATTGGGTTGGGGCCTATAAATACCCCTCCCATTCAGCACTGAAGGGATACAGATCCACACCGAATTCTTGATCTTTTCAGTGATTCTAAGAGCTCAAATTTGTGTAAAGTCCAAAAGTTCTCCTCTTTTCTGTTCTTCAAGTCTTGAGTTGTAAAGAGAGGAGAGAAATGATCTGTAAGGGTTGTCTCCTGAGCCCGTCAAAAGGAGAGAAACTGTAAAAGGGCAGTTGGCCTTTGCCCATTGAAGGAAGGCAGCTAGTTGACGTCGGTGACCTCATCGGAAGAGGAAGCCAAAAGTGGAGTAGGTCAAGACTGACCGAACCACTCTAAATCTCTGGTTTGCTTTTATTTCGAGTACCTTATCATTACTGCAAACCTCCTACATAACTACTGCTCTCTGCGCCTTTACGAACAAGTTCTAAGTGCTGATCTTTCCGAATCTGGATTCAGACGTCAATAGGTGTTTTCGTACGATCTTTACATTGCAGCTTACATTTACATCTTGAATCTGTTTATAACTGCGAACTGTCTTCTGCGCTTTTACGAACGAGTTTCCTTGCAATTTACATTTACATTTTGATTCTATTTATAACTGCAAACTGTCTTCTGCAATTTTACGAACGAGTTTCAACATTTAGACGTAAAACTGCATTTAGACGTAAATCGACTTTCCTCGCACAATCATCAGATTTCAGTTTACGTTTATGTCTTGATTTCAACTGCATACTGCCTTCTGCGAGTACACAAACGAGTTTCAAAGTTCAGACATAAATCTGCGTTTGGACGTAAATCTGCGTTTAGACGTAAATCTGCTTTCTGCAGATTACTTTTTGAGCTGTACAATAGCAGCACATTGTCTTTATACTTTTGTTTAAACTGCGCTTAGACGCAAACTGTGTTTAGACGCAATTTGCGCTTAGACGCAAACTGCGCTTAGACGCAATCTGCGCTTGGACGCAAACTGCGCTTAGACGCAATCTGAGTTTAGACGCAATCTGCATTTAGACGCAAATTGTGTTTAGACGCTAACTATGTTTAAACGTAAACTGCACTTAATCATAAGTAATCTTAGAATCGACTTTTGCATCAAAATAGTTTTTATCGAACGAACGCAGCTTTCGATTTTAATCGCTGAAAGATTTCCGCTGCACTAATTCACCCCCCCCCCCCTCTTAGTGCTCTCGATCCTAACAATTGGTATCAGAGCCAAGGTTAACTCTCTAACGGACTAAAACCCAAAGAGAAATGGCCTACGCCGGAAACCAAGAGGGGCATTCTATTACGCGTCCACCCATGTTCAATGGGACGGACTACACCTACTGGAAAACCCGAATGAGGATCTTTCTTATTTCTATGGATTTTGAACTGTGGAATCTTGTCGAAAACGGATTTTCGAAGTCTTCTCTTCCAATGATCGATTGGAATGATTTGGAGAAGAAGGCTTTCGCTCTTAATGCAAAGGCTATGAATGCCTTATTTTGTGCACTTGATAAAAACGAGTTTAACCGTGTTTCAACTTGTGAAACTGCATTTGATATTTGGCACACACTCGAAGTGACCCATGAGGGCACAAGTAGAGTAAAAGAGTCAAAAATCAATTTGCTGTTACATTCTTTCGAACTTTTTCGGATGAAACCGAGTGAAACCATTGGCGACATGTTTACCCGTTTCACGGATGTCGTCAACGGTCTAAAAGGACTCGGAAAGAGCTTTTCGGATTTTGAGCTTGTTAATAAGATACTAAGATCCCTTCCTAAGAGTTGGGATCCTAAATCACTGCTATTCAAGAGGCAAAAGATTTGTGAAATTTTCCTCTTGAAGAACTAATCGGGTCATTAATGACCTACGAAATGACTTGTAAAGCTCATGAAGAGCAAGAAGACATCCTTCCAAAGAACAGGAAGGATATGACACTCAAAACTTCTGAATGCCACTTGAGAGAAAACTCAAGTGATGAGGACTGTGATGATGACTTGGCACTTCTAACAAGAAAGTTTAAAAAGTTCTTTAAAAGAAACAAGTTTAAGAATGATGCAAAAAATAAACTTGAACCCAAGAAGGACCAAGTAATCTGCTATGAATGCAAAAAGCCGGGACACTACAAGAGTGATTGTCCCCAAGTCAAAAGGAGAAAGTCAAAGAAAAAGGTGCTTCAAGCAACATGGGATGACTTAAGCGCATCCGAAGAAGAGGAGTCCAACACCGAGCAAGTTGCTCATTACGCCTTAATGGCCATCGAAGATGAGGTAACAAATTCAATAGATGTAGATTTATCATTCGATGAATTATTAAATGCTTTCCATGAATTGTTTGATGAGTGTAAGACTATCAGTAGTAAATACAGATTGCTAAAAAAGGAGCATGATAGTCTTATTTGTAATTTCGATAAGTTAAATGCTGAACATCATGATAGTTTAAGCCCATGCATAAAATGCCATGATCTAGAAACTCTCCAAAAAGAAAACATGCTACTTAAGGACACCTTGAAGAAAGTCGAGGTTGGTAGCAAGTCATTGAACATGATCCTTAAAAACAAGGGTAACGTTCCCAAAAGAAGTGGAATTGGATTCGTGAGAAGTCCTCACCAAAATCTAACCACCTTCATAAAAGGCTCCATCCTACATATTCGACATCAAGACAAATGTAACTTATGTTGTAAATTTGGACACAAGACACATTGTTGTCCATTCAAGAAAATAAGTCCAAACAAATTGATTTGGGTTCCTAAAGGAACCATGATAAACTCCATGCAACATGATAAACAATGCAGATCTATCTTTGAGGCACCCAAAAGCAAATGGGTACCTAAAAATCATCCTTTCTTGTAGAAACCCACACCATCGCAAGCTAGGAGCAAGAGATGGTACCTTGATAGTGGATGCTCAAGGCATATGACCGGAGATCCATCTCATTTCTCTAAGCTCACTAGCATAGACGAAGGCTATGTCACCTTCGGAGACAACAACAAGGGTAAAATCATTGGCAAAGGAACCATAGGTAACAAATCCAACCTTTTTATTGAAGATGTTCTGTTAGTTGATGGTTTAAAACATAACCTCTTGAGTATTAGTCAATTATGTGATAAAGGATATACTGTCAAATTCGAATCTAATGCTTGCATCATTGAAAAACCACATAAAAATATGTCTATGATTGTATTAAAACAAAATAACGTATACACTATTGACATCAATGACTTATGTGATGAAATGTGTTTTGCGGTTATGAATGAGGATGCTTGGCTATGACATAGAAGATTAGGTCATGCTAGCATGAAACTAATCACTCAAGTATCATCTAGAGAACTTGTAAGAGGAATTTCTCATATCAAGTTCATCAAAGACAATGTATGTGATGCTTGCCAATTAGGTAAACAAATTAAGGGTAGTTTCAAATTTAAGAATCAAATAAGCACCTCTAGGCCCTTACAATTGATCCATATGGACTTGTTCGGACCAATCTCTACATCGAGTCTAGGAGGTAGCAAATACGCCTTTGTCATTGTTGATGACTACAGCAGATATACATGGACCTACTTCTTAAAACAGAAAAATGAATGCTTTAGATATTTTACCAAGTTTTGTAAACTTGTTCAAAATGAGAAGGAATCTATGATTTCGTCAATTAGAAGTGATCATGGTGGAGAATTTCAAAACCATGATTTCAAAGAATTCTGTGAACTCAATGGATACAACCATAATTTCTCTACTCCAAGAAATCCTCAACAAAATGGGGTAGTAAAAGAAAAAATCGAAATTTACAAGAAATGGCAAGAACCATGTTGAATGAACATGGCCTACCCAAATATTTTTGGGCCGAAGCTGTAAACACTGCATGCTATATTTTGAATAGAGTTCTAGTAAGACCCTTACTCTCCAAAACTCCTTATGAGTTATGGAATAACAAAAAACCCAATGTCTCATATTTTAAAGTCTTTGGGTGTAAGTGTTTTTTCTTGAATGAAAAGGATAACTTAGGAAAATTCGATGCTAAATCTGATGAAGGAATCTTTCTTGGTTATTCTTCGGTTTCTAAAGCTTTTCGTATTTTTAATAAAAGAACCTTAATTATTGAAGAATCCATCCATGTTGTTTTCAATGAGATTTTCGAAATTAAGAAGAATGATCTTGATGATGATGTTAACTTTGATTCTTTGAATTTAAACGAAACCCCGTCTCCAACTAGCAACTTGGATGCATCCACTTCCTTACCCAAGGATTGGAAGTATGTAGATGCTCATCCTAAGGAGCTAATCTTAGGAGACACATCAAAGGGGGTTCAAACACGATCCTCTTTTAAGAATTTTTGTGGCAACATCGCCTTTCTCTCGCAAATTGAACCCAAATGTGTTGATGAAGCCATGAAAGATGATTCATGGATTATCGCAATGCAAGATGAATTGAATCAATTTGAGAGAAATGAGGTGTGGACGCTTGTTCCTAGGCCAAATGACCATTTAGTTATTGGTACTAAATGGGTCTTTAGAAACAAGCAAGATGAAAATGGTATCGTGGTTAGAAACAAGGCTAGATTAGTGGCCAAAGGTTTCAACCAAGAAGAAAGTATCGATTACTAAGAAACCTTCGCACCTGTGGCTCGATTGGAAACCATAAGGATGCTCCTTGCCTACGCTAGTTGTAATAATTTTAAGTTATTTCAAATGGATGTTAAAAGCGCTTTTCTAAATGGCTTTATTTCCGAAGAAGTTTATGTTGAACAACCTCCTGGCTTTGAAAATAATAGTCTCCCTAATCATGTGTTTAGATTGACTAAAGCTCTCTATGGTTTAAAACAAGCTCCAAGGGCGTGGTATGAGAGACTTAGTTCCTTTCTTATTGAAAATAATTTCATAAAAGGCAAGGTTGATACTACATTATTCATCAAAGACTTTGAAAATAATTTTCTCATTGTTCAAATTTATGTTGATGATATTATCTTTGGTTCTACGAATGAATCTCTTTGTGAGTCCTTTGCTAAAACTATGAGTCGTGAATTCGAAATGAGTCTAATGGGAGAATTAACATTCTTCTTAGGTCTACAAATCAAACAACTAAGCAATGGCATCTTTATTAGCCAAACTAAATATGCTATGAGTTTACTAAAGAAGTTTAATATGAATAACTCAAAAGCTATTAACACTCCTATGAGCACCTCCACTAAGTTAGAAATTGATGAAAGTGGAGAAAGCTTCGATCAAAAAACCTGTAGGGGTATGATAGGAAGTTACTTTACCTCACTGCGACTAAACCAGACATAATGTTTAGTGTAGGACTTTGTGCTAGATTTCAATCAAACCCTAAGATATCTCATCTCAAAGCAGTTAAAAGAATACTCAGATATCTTAATGGTACCACAAATCTAGGATTATGGTACCCAAAATCAGAGAAGTTTGAGTTAACTGCTTATGCTAATGCGGACTTCGCTGGTTGTAGATTAGATAGAAAAAGCACATCAGGAACATGTCAATTCTTAGGACATGCCCTTGTTTCCTGGACATCTAAGAAACAAAACTCGGTTGCACTATCAACAACCGAAGCTGAATATATTGTAGCAAGTGCATGCTGTGAACAAGTTGTTTGGATGAAAAATACCTTAGAAGATTATAAAGTTCATCTCAAAAACATTCCCATTAAATGTGATAACACAAGTGCAATATGCCTAACAAAAAACCCTATACAACACTCGAGAACAAAACATATTGATATCAGACATCACTTTATACGAGATCATGTTACGAATCATGATGTAATCATAGAATTCATTGATACGAAACATCAACTAGCTGACATCTTTACAAAACCTCTAAGTGAAGAACAATTTGATTTCATAAGAAACGAATTAGGAATGTTGATGTGTCCGAATAGATAAAGTTGTTAAAATTATTTTTTGAATGATCAAATCACTTGATTGCCATGTGAAAATCTGCAACAAAATCTTGTCCGAATGCATCTTATTTATTCGAATGCTATAAAACAAATTTTCTCGTACACTTTCATGAAAAATAAGTTTCTGAAATAGATTTGATGAAGTGATTCATGTGTATGTATTCCATCCTGCTAAATCTTTACATAGACAATGGCTTATAACAAAAAGGGAAGAAGTATTAAAGCAATCTATGTAAAATTCCTCTATAAGCTTGCTATTATTATTTTCCTGGTATCATAATTACTATGCTTTTTGTTGATGACAAAGGGGGAGAAACATATGAATTGATAAAAACTGCCATGATCATGTCATACTTGCAAAATACTTGAGTGATGCTATAAACAATGTTATGATTATTCCATCCTTGCATCACCAAGAGATATATGAACGTGTGCTATAGTTTGCATTATGCCTTGAGTTGATATCTTATCATGTGAAGAAAATGCAAAACTTGCTAGAATATTTCAAATATGTGCATCATGAAATAGCGCTTCACAGCTTTATATGATAATGTTCAAACTACATGATGAATAGTTACAAACACAATTATACAAACTTGATGATGTATGTCAAGCCTTGACATCATCTTTGAAGAGATACATCATGATGAATATCATGATGGGAGTATTGATAAGTTTAACTGATCTATCTTATCAATACGTCACTTGAATTCTTAGGTCTTGAATTCAAGGTTGACTTATCTCAACTATGGCATATAGACAGAGGGAGTTAAGGATAACTCCATTATCAATTGATTGTCATCATCAAAAAGGGGGAGATTGTTGAATCTCGGATTTTGATGATGAAGTCAATTGTCATTTGTTGTCTAATCTATGTGTTGAGATAAGTGTGCAGGATTAACTACGATGAAAGTTAGACAAGCAGCAGGAGTTGCGCCGGAGTCAAGTTCATGATCACGTTGGGAGTTCGAGAGTTCGACGGAAGTTCGGACGGTCGTCGGAGGTTCTGCGAGAACAGATCCGAGAAGTCCAGAAGCTTGCCAAGCGAAGCTCGTCGGAACTCGCCAAGTGAATCGTCGCAAAGTCCAGGAGTTTGCCGGAAGTCCGCAGAAGAATCACTGAGGGTTCATCGGATGATCGACGGAAGTTCGCCGGAAACTCGCCGGAAGAAGCGATTGACGCATCGGAACAAAGCTGCAGAAATTGTCTTAGATTTAATCGTAGTTAGCACGTTGATTAAGTTGGAAAATGGGAGGTGATCCCATTAGCTTAATCTTGGGGCAATTGGGCCCCTGAAAAGATTGAAATTGGGCCGAATGGAGCTAACCATTCGGACCCTGATTGCACCAAGAGGTGCAACCGCCTTAGCTCAGTCTTCGAGCGAGACTGGGCGGTGCAACCTCCCTGATAGAGAGGTGGCTCCGCCTGAGCTCGGTCTTCGAGCTCTGGCAGAGAGGTGCAACCGCCTCAGTCAAGAGGTGGCACCGCTTGGGGCTCAGTCTCCGAGCCAGACGCAGGCGGTGCAACCGCCCCTGACAGAGAGGTGCAACCGCTTGGGCTCAGTCTCCGAGCTCTGCCATGCGGTGCAACCTCTCCAGTCAAGAGGTGCATCCGCCTGATCCTGAAATTCCGGGATTTGATCGTTTTGAGCTCCAAATTTGAATTGGGTTGGGGCCTATAAATACCCCACCCATTCAGCACTGAAGGGATACAGATCCACACCGAATTCTTGATCTTTTCAGTGATTCTAAGAGCTCAAATTTGTGTAAAGTCCAAAAGTTCTCCTCTTTTCTGTTCTTCAAGTCTTGAGTTGTAAAGAGAGGAGAGAAAGGATCTGTAAGGGGTGTCTCCTGAGCCCGTCAAAAGGAGAGAAACTATAAAATGGCAATTGGCCTTCGCCCATTGAAGGAAGGCAGCTAGTTGACGTCGGTGACCTCGTCGGAAGAGGAAGCCAAAAGTGGAGTAGGTCAAGACTGACCGAACCACTCTAAATCTCTGGTTTGCTTTTATGTCGAGTACCTTATCATTACTGCAAACCTCCTACATAACTACTGCTCTCTGCGCCTTTACGAACAAGTTCTAAGTGCTGATCTTTCCGAATCTGGATTCAGACGTCAATAGGTGTTTTCGTACGTTCTTTACAATACAGCTTACATTTACGTCTTGAATCTGTTTATAACTGCCAACTGTCTTCTGCGCTTTTACGAACGAGTTTCCTTGCAGTTTACATTTACATTTTGATTCTATTTATAACTGCAAACTATCTTCTGCAATTTTACGAACGAGTTTCAACATTTAGACGTAAAACAGCAATTAGACGTAAATCGGCTTTCCTCGCACAATCATCAGATTTCAGTTTACGTTTACGTCTTGATTTCAACTGCATACTGCCTTCTGCGAGTATACAAACGAGTTTCAAAGTTCAGACGTAAATCTGCGTTTAGACGTAAATCTGCGTTTAGACGTAAATCTACGTTTAGACGTAAATCTGCTTTTTGCAGATTACTTTTTGAGCTGTACAATAGCAGCACATTGTCTTTATACTTCTGCTTAAACTGCGCTTAGACGCACACTGTGTTTAGACCCAATCTGCGCTTAGACGCAAACTGTGCTTAGACGCAATCTGCGCTTGGACGCAAACTGCGCTTAGACGCAATCTGAGTTTAGACGCAATCTGCATTTAGACGTAAACTGTGTTTAGACGCTAACTGTGTTTAAACGTAAACTGCACTTAATCATAAGTAATCTTAGAATCTGCTTTTGCATCAAAATAGTTTTTATCGAACGAACGCAGCTTTCGATTTTAATCGCTGAAAGATTTCCGCTGCACTAATTCACCCCCCCCCCCTCTTAGTGCTCTCGATCCAAACAAATATGTCTCTTGAATTCAAAGGTTTTGAATTCAAGAATGACTTTATCTCAAGTATGGCATATAGACAGGGGGAGTTAAGATTAACTCCATTATCAATTGATTGTCATCATCAAAAAGGGGGAGATTGTTGAATCTCGGATTTTGATGATGAAGTAAATTTTCATTTGCTATCTAATCTATATATTGAGATAAGTGTGCAGGATTAACTACGATGAAAATAAGATATGCAGCAGGAGTTGCACCGGAGTCAAGATAATGATCACGTTGGGAGTTCGAGAGTTCGACGGAAGTTCGGACAGTCGTCAGAGGTTCTGCGGGAACAAATCTGAGAAGTCCATGAGCTTGCCAAAGAAGCTTGTCGGAACTCGCCAAGTGGATTGTCGCAAGTCCAGGAGTTTGCCGGAAGTCCGCAGGAGCATCACCGAGGGTTCATCGGATGATCGACGGAAGTTCGCCGGAAGCTCGCCGGAAGAAGCGATTGACGCACCGGAGCAAGTTGCAGTAAATGTCTTAGGAAATATCGTAGTTGGCAAAATGATTAAGTTGGAAATGGGAGGTGATCCCATTAACTTAATCTTGGGGCAATTGGGCCCCTAAAAAACCCAAATTGGGCCGAATGGATCAACCCATGCGGACCCTGATTTCTGCCAAGCGGTGGCACCGCTTGGGCTCAGTCTCCGAGCGAGACTGGGCGGTGCAACTACCCCAGCCAAGAGGTGGCACCGCAAGGGCTCGGTCTCCGAGCTTTGGCTGAGCAGTGCAACCGCCTCAGTCAGGCGGTGGCACCGCCTGAGCTCGGTCTTCGAGCTCTGTCAAGAGGTGCAACCGCCCCTGACAGAGGTGGCACCGCCCCTGACTGAGGCGGTGGCACCGCCTGAGCTCGGTCTTCGAGCTCTGTCAAGAGGTGCAACCGCCCCTGACAAAGGTGGCACCGCCCAAAGGCTCAGTCTTCGAGCTCTGCCAGGCGGTGCAATCGCCAGATCCCGGAATTCTGGGAATTGACAATTTTGAGCTCCAAATTCAAACTGGGTTGGGGCCTATAAATACCCCACCCTTTCAGCACTGAAAGGGCACCCAGAAACCACTGAAATACTGATTTTACTTTGTGATTTTTAGAGCTCAAAAGTGTTGTACGAGTTGACAGTTCTTCTTCCTCTTCTCTTCCAAGTTCTAATCTGTTAAGAGAGGAAAGAAAATTCTATAAGGGTTGTCTCCTAAGCCCGACAAAAGGAGTGAAACTGTAAAAGGGTGGTTGGCCTTCGCCTACTGAAGGAAGGCCTCTAGTTGACGTCGGTGACCTCGTCGGTGGAGGAAGCCAAAAGTGGAGTAGGTCAAGATTGACCGAACCACTCTAAATCTCGATTTGCATTTACTTTGAGCATCTTATCCTTACTGCAAATCTCCTCAATAGCTAACTGCCTTCTGCGTATATACGATCGTGTTTCAAGCTCTGCATTTTCCGAATCGACGTTTAGACGTAAATCATTTTTATTGTACGAACATCATATTTTAGTTTGCCTTTACGTTCTGATTTCTATCATAACTGCAAACTGCCTTTATATCTTTGCTTTAACTGCATCTTGCTTGGTTACAAGTTAAAGTGATTTACGAATCGGATTTTTTACCGAAATCGCTCTTATCATACGAACGTAATTTTAATCGTCGAAAGTTTTCTGCTGCACTAATTCACTGTTAGGACTCTAGCTATGAGAGTCCTAATTGAGAGGGATATTCTATTAGGACTCTAGCTAGGAGTGTCCTAATTGAGAGGGACATTCTGTTAGGACTCTAGCTAGGAGAGTCCTAATTGAGGGGGACATTCATGTAAGAGGATTTTTCTTAGAGAAGAATTAGGAGTTGTAAGGGAATAGGAGTCTTGAGTAGGACTCCTATTAGGAGTTGGTTAGAAGTAAGAGTTTTAAGTAGGATTCCTATTAGGAGTTAGGGTTTAGAAGCCCTATAAATAGCCATGTATTCCTCCTCTTTTCATAAGCAATAGATGAATCTTTTCTGCAGCCTTTAAGCAGCAACTTGGAGGGAGGAACCCCTATAGAATTCCAAGGAGGCCGATCCCCTAAAGAGATCAATCCCAAGTTTAGAATCTGCAAGGGTTCTAACACCTGGTATCAGAGCAGCGTTCTTGGCATCTCGCTGCCCTTCCACTACCATCCATCAACCCTCCACAACCGCCCAAAGCAATTCCCACAATTGCTTAAAAGATCGTCACCAAATTCCACCGTCATCTCCACCACCGCAGATCATCCTTTGATCTCCCTGTGAATTGCAACAGCAAACTTTCACTGATTTCTATCAAACCTATACATGCCTTTAACCCGTCAACAAAAGAGAGATCTTAACATCACAGATTTGGAGTCATATACTATGGCATCTAAGGAGGCAATCAATGCTAAATTTGAAGCCTTTGAGGCACGAATGGAGGATAAGATTCGGATTCTCCTTACCGAATTCAGTTTGGGCCGACCACCAAGCTCGAAGAAATCACATCAAGGAGAGAGCTCTAACCAATCAAATCATGCCCAAAGAGATGACTTCCAAGAGAGGGGAGGTTTTATGACCGACCCCAACTATTCGCGCATGAGAGTGGACTTCCCTAGATGGGAAGAAGGAGACCCAATTGGTTGGATCTCGCGCGCGGAGCGATATTTTCGGTACCATAAAACTACGGATGCATCCATGGTGAAATTTACAGCTATACATCTTGAAGGGGATGCCATACAATGGTTTGACTGGTTTGAACACACTTATGGAGCCCTTTCATGGCGACAATTCAAAGAAGGACTACTGATTCGCTTCGGACCAACTTATTACGAGAACATTAACGGACAACTAGCAAAGATCCGACAAACCTCCACCATTCAGGAGTACCAAACTTGGTTTGAAAGATTATCTAATCAAACTCATGATTGGTCTGAAAACCAACTATTGGGGACCTTTATTGAGGGCTTAAAGCCAGAGATCCAGGGAGAAGTTAAGGCACGACAACCATACACGCTTATGGCAGCCATCTCTTTTGCACGACTTCAAGAGGAGCGATTGAACCATGAATCCCGAAGGACTAAGATCACTCCATGACTTACAATACTAAAGCCCTCAGCCCCCCCTACTATCAACCGAGTCCCTGCACCGAAAAGGTTAACAAGAGAAGAACTTCGGGAGTGATCTGCGAAGGGGTTATGTTGGCATTGCGACGAGCCGTGGAGCCGCGAGCATCGCTGTAAAAAAGGTAGACTTCTTATGATTGAACCAATAGAAGAAGAGGTCATTAAACATCTAGAAGAGAGCCTTGAACATGAAGAAGAAGATATGGAAGAAGAGTCATAGCCGACCGACATTACGGTATATGCACTAATCGACTACTCAAATCTGCAAACGATGAAAGTTGGAGGCCTTCTCAAACAACAGCCGATCACTATTCTCATCGACACGAGTAGCACTAATAACTTCCTAAATAGTAAGGTTGCTGCTCGGATGGCACTGCATATTGAAGGTTGCAGCAAGTTCGATGTAAAGGTTGCTGACGGCAGAATCCTAAAGTGCGACCAAAGATGCCCGCAGGTGAAACTATTACTACAAGACCAAGAAATTATCACCAATTTCTTCCTCCTACCAATCGATGACTATGAGGTAGTGCATGGTATAGAATGGCTGACTACACTAGGTGATGTCTCTTGGAACTTTTCTAAATTAATTATGAAATTTTACTGTAAGGGTAAACAGATCATCCTACGTGGGAAGCACGGAAGCAACGTTACCACTATTTCGACCCAACGAATGGAGAAAGTTTTACACAAGGTAAATGGTGGCTTTTTGATGCACCTCCAGCAGCAACCAGAGGGGAAGAAAATAGATATTGAAGATCAAAATCTTGCCCAATTGCTTACTGAATTTGCCGACATATTTGCTGAACCGCGCGGTCTTCCTCCTTCTCGGCAACATGACCATCGAATTCCAATCCTTCCGGGCAAGCCACCAGCGAACACTCGACCGTACCGATATCCTCACCTCCAGAAAGATGAAATTGAAAAGATCGTAAAGGAGATGCTTGAAACAGGGGTGATTCGGCCAAGTTGCAGCCCCTATTCCTCACCGGTGCTACTTGTACGCAAGAAGGACGGAACTTGGTGGATGTGCATCGACTACCGAGCTTTAAATGGCATCACCGTCAAGGACAAGTACCCAATACCAGTGGTGGATGAACTTCTTGATGAATTGAAACGAGCTCCAGTCTTCACGAAGTTGGACCTCCGATCCGGTTACCACCAAATTCGGGTATGTGACGATGACATTCCAAAAACTGCATTTCGCACACATGATGGCCATTATGAATTCTTGGTAATGCCTTTTGGACTCACTAATGCTCCTTCAACCTTTCAAAGTCTCATGAACGATATTTTTCGGAGCTTTCTTCGTAAATTTGTGCAGGTATTTTTTGATGATATTCTCGTTTACAACCCTTCTCTTAAGACTCACTTTCAGCATTTACGGATTATTTTGATGATCCTTCGGGAGAATACTCTTTTTGTTAAGCAACCAAAGTGCAGCTTTCTCTATCAAAAAGTAGAGTACCTTGGGCATATAATATCAGAAGAAGGAGTGGCGGTAGACCCAACAAAAATTGAGGCAATGCAAGGCTGGCCGAAACCTACAAATGTGAAATTACTACGGGGGTTCCTTGGACTAACGGGCTACTACCGAAAATTTGTTAAGGACTATGGGAAGATTAGTGCACTACTCACTTCTTTACTGAAAAAAGATGCTTTCCAATGGTCGGACAAAGCCTCTGCTGCCTTCGACAAACTTAAAGTAGCCATGATAACGACGTCGGTGCTTGCGCTACCAGATTTCAATAGACCCTTCATCATTGAGGCCGATGCATCTGGAGTCGGAATTGGAGCTGTTCTCATGCAAAATGGTCGACCACTCGCATACACTAGCAAGGCATTATCTCCCTCCCATCAAAACATGTCAGTATATGATAAGGAGATGCTTGCCATTGTACACGCAGTAACGAGGTGGAGACCCTACCTGATCGGCTGGCGATTTCAAATTAAAACTGACCATAAAAGCCTCTAGTACTTTTTGGAGCAAAAGATATCATCCCCTGAGCAGCAAAAATGGGTAACCAAATTTCTTGGATTTTATTATGAAATTATTTACAAAAAGGGGAAAGAAAACATTATTGCAGATGCACTCTCACGGCTACCTGAACAAGCTAAGGTTTCAACCATCTCCCTTCCTACCACCGGTCTCCTCGAGGACATTAGGGAAGAATGGAAGAAGGATCCAGAGATCAGCAAGATCTTAAAAAAATTGGAGGAGGATCCAAGTGCAATAGCCCAACTACACCTGGGATTCGAGGGATCTACGCTACAAAGGTCACATTGTGCTTATACCTGACTCCCCTTGCATCGCAATCATCTTACATGAAATGCACTCTATACCTTCAGCAGGGCACTCTGGATTCCTAAGAACCTACAAAAGAGTGAAGCAAAATTTTTATTGGAGAGGGATGAAAAAAATTATTGTTGAATATGTGGCACAATGTGATGTATGTCAACAAAACAAGGGTGAAACTGTGGCAAATTCAGGGAAGCTACAACCACTACCCATACCAGACTCAGTGTGGACTGACATCTCCATGGACTTCATTGAAGGGCTGCCATCTTCCAAAGGTAAAAGCACGATTCTCGTGGTGGTTGATCGACTTACGAAATATGCTCATTTTTGTGCTATGAGAAATCCCTACACTGCTGCTAGTATTGCCTAGATTTTCATAGAAAATATTGTTAAACTGCATGGGATGCCAAGGTCCATCAAGGCACCAAACTCAAGATGAGCTCAGCGTATCATCCACAAATTGATGGCCAAACAGAGGTGGTAAATAGGTGCTTAGAGACGTACCTCTGGTGTTTCGCTAGCGACCGGACAAAAGAGTGGGCGAAATGGCTTCCTTGGGCCGAATGGTGGTATAATACTACATATCATTCATCTACAAAACGTGCCCCTTATGAAGCATTGTATGGTCGACCAGCACCTATGATTCCAAAGTATGTAATTGGCTCGGCCAAGGTAGATCAGTTTGACCAAGAATTGTTTGATAGGGACAAACTCTTACAACTGTTAAAAGATAATCTCTCTACTACTCAAGCCAGAATGAAGCAGCAAGCCGACACACGACGAAGTGAAAGAGAATTTTCAGTGGGAGATTGGGTTTATCTTAGCCTACAACCATACAAGCAACTCTCTATCAATACTCGAGCCTCCATGAAGCTATCCCCACGTTTTTATGGGCCCTATTAGATCACAGAGCGTATTGGAGCCATGGCATACAGACTTAAATTACCTGAGGATGCCAAAATTCACCCTGTCTTCCACGTATCATGCCTAAAGCCCAAGTTGGGAGAACACGAGTCACCCCAGATCCAACTGCCCAACACAACTGAGGATGGAGTTATTCAAGCCCAACCACAAGCCATCCTTGATCGCAGGATCGTGATGCGTCGCTGATATCCCTCTACTAAAGTACTAATGCATTGGAATAATCTACCACTTGAAGACGTCACATGGGAACCATATGAGGAGCTGAAGACCCGGTTCCCTGAGTTCATGGAATCTCAGCCATGAGGACAAGACTGATTTGAAGAGGGCAGGTCTGTTAGGACTCTAGCTAGGAGAGTCCTAATTGAGAGGGATATTCTGTTAGGACTCTAGCTAGGAGAGTCCTAATTGAGAGGGACATTATGTTAGGACTCTAGCTAGGGGAGTCCTAATTGAGAGGGACATTCATGTAAGAGGTTTTTTCTTAGAGAAGAATTAGGAGTTGTAAGGGAATAGGAGTCTTGAGTAGGAGTCCTATTAGGAGTTGGTTAGAAGTAAGAGTTTTAAGTAGGATCGCTCTTAGGAGTTAGGGTTTAGAAGTCCTATAAATAGCCATGTATTCCTCCTCGTTTTATAAGCAATAGATGAATCTTTTCTGCAGCCTTTGAGCAGCAACTTGGAGGGAGGAACCCCTATAGAGTTCCAAGGAGGCCGATCCCCTAAAGAGATCAACCCCAAGTTTAGAATCTGCAAGGGTTCTAACATTCACCCCCCCTCTTAGTGCTCTTGATCCTAACAGTTCACATAATATTATTGCAGCATTTCTTTCTATTTTTACTCTCAAGTCTTGTGTAAGTTAACTAGGGATGAGATGGGTATTTATAGGCCTCAAGTTGATTCAAACTTGGAGCCTAAAAACATCTTATCCCAGGTTTCCTAGGTTCTGACGGTACCACCGCCTGTGCTGGGCGGTACCACTGCTAGTGTCAGTTTGACACTGACACTACATTGGGCGGTACCACCACCCAGTCTAGCAGTACCATCGCCTGACAACCTACCACTGGGTGGTACCACCGGTTGGCACCCTGCCAAGGTTGGTACCATCACCCAAACTAGCGGTACCACCGCCTATCAAAATCTCAAAGACTGTGCCATGACGGTTCCATCTCTTAGGTCACTATTTGGGCCTTTCATTGGGCTCAACATAGTCCTTACATGGGCCCAACTAGCCCATAATTGGGTTGGCCAAAATCCAATCCCAATTACGTGCTTACTACGAAATCTAAGACATACTTAAGCTAAACAAGTCCCTAGGTCTTGATTTCTTCTGACGAGCTTCCGACGATCATCCGGCGAACTTCCGACGATCTCCCGGTAATGTTCCAACGGACTTCCGATAAGCTCCTAGACTTCAGGATGATTTTCTTGGTGAGTTCCGATGAACTTCTTATAGCAAGCTCTTGGACTTCTTGACTAGCTCCTGTTGAACTTCCAATGAACGTTTGGACTTCTGACGAACTCTCGAACTCCCAATGAAATCGTGTCCTTGACTCCGGGACTTCATTTTGCTTCATTCATACCTTGCTATCGTAATTAATCCTACACATATAAGACACACTATATTTCGGCTTGGGGTGATTGGTTAGAGCTCTCTCCTTGATGTGATTTCTTCAAGCTTGGTGGTCGGCCGAAACTGAGTTCGGTAAAGAGAGTCCGAATCTTATCCTCCATTCGGGCTTCGAAGGCTTCGAATTTAGCTTTGATTACCTCCTCATATGCCATAGTATATGTCTTCAAATCTGTGATGTTAATATCTCTCATTTGTTATAGGGTTAAAGGCATGTATAGTTTGAGAGAAGTGATGGTCGAAAGGGTTAGTGGATTGGTGGATGTAGGCTGTGGTTTAGGCTTATTTTGTGGCTATTTTGGGTGCAGTTTGAGGGTGTGGTTTGGTGGAGTTTTAGGGCTGTGGATGAAAGTTTTGGATATATGGTAGATGGCAGCAAAGGTTTGATAGAAATCAGTGGAAGTTGCAACAAGTATGTGTTGTCTTGTAAGAGCAGAATTATCGTCCAAGAAATAGCGGTTTCTCGACGAAATTTTCACCAAATACATGAGAGAATTAAGGAGGGAATTGACAACAAAATCACAGTTTATATGACAGCAAGGATGTCTAATTTAATCAAAAAAATTTTGGTAGTATAACAGTAAGGAAATTGGTGCAAGTTGCGATAGCAGAATTCTTGTCGAAAAATTTCAACAGTTTACGATGAAAATTTGCAGCAACATAAAATTATTTTTAGAGATGAATTCCTCAATAGATCAATCTTAGATGGAAGCCAAGATGATCTATGAAGTGTATAAGAAATTTCATTCAAAAAAGATTGCAAATAGATAGGTTAAGTATAGTAGAATGGACGTAAAAGATCAATGGTTTATATTGAGAATTTTTTGACGAAACAAATGAAAAATCCACTGTTAGGAAGTGTCAAAGCTATTATAAAAATTTTGTAGAGATTTGGATAGAAACAATATAGTATCAAGATCAAACAAATAGTGCTATGCGGCTGAAATTTTACGGTACAGATTTTCAAGTATAGCAGATTAGACATAAAATATCAAAGGTTTATATTGAGAATTTTTTGACAAAACCAAAGGGAAATCTGCTCTTAAGAAGTGTTAAAACTGTCATACAAATTTTATCAAGATTTGGATAGAAAAAATATAGTAACAATATCAAACAATCTATGTTATGCGGCTGAAATTTTGCAACGTATCTTTCGTCGTAGAGATGAAAACTTTGCAACGAAAAGTTTATGTAGTAATTTTGGAATAATTTTTTTTTAGATTTTCGAATAATGATAACTAAATTGCAATAGTAGTAAGGTAGGAAACCACAACCTGTTGTAATTCACGGGGAGATCAAAGGATGATCCGCGGTGGTGGAGATGACGGCGGAATTTGTCGACGATTTTTTAAGCAATTGTGGGAATTGCTTTAGGCAGCTGTAGAGGGTTAATGGATGGCTGTGGAAGGGCAGCAAGATGCCAAGAATGCTGCTCTAATACTAGGTGATAGAACCCTTATAGATTCTAAACTTGGGGTTGATCTCTTTAGGGGATCGGCCTCCTTGGTACTCACTCTATAGGGGTTCCTCCCTCCAAGTTACTGCTCAAAGGCTGCAGAAAAGATTCATCTATTGCTTATGAAAAGAAGAGGAATACATAGCTATTTATAGAGCTTCTAAACCCTAACTCATCCTACTGAAGACTCCTACTTCTAACCAACTCCTAATAGGACTCCGACTCAAGACTTCTATTCCTTTACAACTCCTAATTCTTCTCTAAGAAATAACCTCCTAACCCTAGCCGGCCTCTTCGCCTCTTTAATAGGTGTTGGCTTAGGTAGGTTTTACATGAATGTCCCTCTAAATTAGGACTCTCCTAGCTAGAGTCCTAATAAATTGCTAGGCTGGTGGTGTTAGGATCAAGAGCACTAAGAGGGGGGGGGGGGATGAATTAGTGCATCGGAAAACTTTCGACAGTTTACAACGAAGTTCGTACGATAAAAACACTTTCGATGAAAAATCATTTCGGAAAGTTCTTCAACTTAAGATTAAGGGAAATACAGTTGAAGAAAAGCAATGGGGGTAGTTTGCAATTAAGATAGAGTATAATTTAAATGCAAATCGAGATTTAGATTGGTTTGGTCAATCTTGACCAACATCCACTTTTGGCTTCCTCCTCCGATGAGGTCACCGACGTCCACTAGAGGCCTTCCTTCAATAGGCGAAGGCTAACCACCCTTTTACAGCTTTACTCATTTTGACGGGCTTAGGAGACAACCCTTACAGATTTTTACTTCTCTCTTGAATGATCAAAACTTAGAAGAAAAGAGGGAGAAGAACTTCTAGCCTTTACAACACTTGTACGCTCTCAATTTCTCAAAATACATGCAAGCTTTCGGTGCCCTTTCATGTAGGAAAGGGTAGGGTTTATATAGGCCCCAACTGGTTCGAATTTGGAGATAAAAAATATCATCTCCCAGATTTTAGGGGTTCTGGCGGTACTACCACCTGTCATCTGTCACTGAGCGGTACTACCGCTCAGTCTGGGTGCTACTACGCTTGACATCACTTAGAGACCGAGCTCAAGCGGTACCACCCCCTGATAGGGGCGATACCACCGCTGGTAGTAATAACTACCGGTGGTACCACCGTCGGTAGGAATAACTATCGGTGGTACCACCGCCTAACAGGGGTGGTACTACCGTCCAGAATTCCTGGGAGACCAAGTCTCCTGGGCGGTGCCACCGCCTGGTAGGAATTCTGGGTCCGAATGATCTGATCCATTCGGCCCAATTTAGGTCCACCAAGGGCCCAATTGGCCCCAGATTAAGTTAATGGGATCACCTCCCAATCCTAACTTAATCTACATACTAACTACGATAATTAAGACATCAATACTATAGATCATGTTCTGGTGCGTCAATTGCTTCTTCCGGCGAGCTTCTAGCGAACTTCTGGCGAACTTCCGGCGAACATCCAACGAACCCTCGACAATGCTCCGGCGGACTCCCGGCAAACTCCTGGACTTGCGACGATCCTCTTGGCGAGTTCCGATGAGCTTCTTTGGCAAGCTCCTGTATTTCTCGAATTGTTCCCGCATAACCTCCAACGACCATCCGGACATCCGACGAACTCATGAACCCCCAGCGTGATTTTAGTCTTGACTCCGGCTCAATACTTGCTGCATGTCTTACTGCCTTCGTAGTTAATCCTACACACTTATCTCAACATATGGATTAGATAATCAAATGACAATTGACTTCATCATCAAAATCCAAGATTCAACTATCTCCCTCTTTTTGATGATGACAATCAATTGATAACGGAGTTAACCTTAACTCTTCCTATCTATATGCCATACTTGAGATAAGTCATTCTTGAATTCAAAGCCTTTGAATTCAAGAGACATATTGATAAGTTAAGTTCATTTAAACTTATCAAGACCCCATCATGATTCCTATCATGATGTATCTATCTGAAAATGATATCAAGGCTTGACTTCCATTTTTAAGTCTTATATTTCAAATGTGAAAAATAGCAATCGTAGCAATTCATCACATGGTAAGATATCAATTTGTAAAATTGTGATGTAAGCAATGTAAGCTCTTGATATCTTAACATAATGCAAATATGGCATTCATAGCAATTCATCACATGGCAAGATATCAACATTGTAAAATTGCAATGTAAGCTCTTGATATCATAATGCAAATATGACATTCATAGCAATTCATTCTATCATCAATTTACCACATATTTAATCTTCATTATATGGCAAGTGTATAACAATTTATTCTATCATCAATTTACCATATATTTCTCCCCCTTTGTCATCAACAAAAAGGAGAACGATTCAAGCATATTTCAAGCATAGTAATAAGTATGGTAAAGATTCATGTCATTTTTCAACAATAAGTGATAGGATACTAATTATACAAAATTTTCAAGCAAACATAACATGGAGATAGCTTTCATTACATCTTCCTTTTTATTTGTCATTATGTATTTGCATGAAGGAGGAAAGCCATTGTGATATTACTTAAATGAAGTTAAATAAAACGATAAGAGATTAAATCATGCTTCATTTTTATATGGATCAAGATATGCATATGAATTAAATCCATGCAAGTGTTCATCTCAAAAGGAAATCTTCCTTCATCAAGAAGGAATTCATATGAAAGAATCATTTCATCAAATCCCTTTCTCGATTAAACATTCAAGATAAATCTATGAGAGATGCATTTTCTATCAAAAATCATGGAGCATTGATATGAAATAAACTTGATACATTGATAGAAAATCATTTAGGCTCATGAAAGCTCCATTAAGTCCAGAAGAGAAATACTAAATCATGTTAGGATCAATAAAATCCGAAAATAAATTTTAACACTTTCATGCATTCGGACATGGTTTGCTATAGATTTTCAAACACAATCATGAAGATAAAACATGCTTATCATCATGGAAATTTTACATCCAAAACATATAATTTCCAACATGTTATTAAGGCATGTAATTGTGTAAAATTCTCTTCATATCAATTAAGTGATTAATCATAGAATCAAGAAAGTCCGAAAAACCAATTTAATAAGTTCATACATTCGGACAAATCAACATTCCTAATTCTCTTCTAATGAAATCAAATTATTCTTCACTAAAAGGCTTTATAAAAATATCAGCTAGTTGATGTTTAGTATCAATTAACTCTATAATTATATCGTAATTAGTGGCATGATCTCATATAAAGTGATGTCTAATATCAATATGCTTTGTTCTTGAGTGTTGAATGGGATTCTTTGTTAAGCATATTGGACTTGTGTTATCACATTTAATGAGAATATTTTTAAGCTGAACTTTATAATCTTCTAAGGTGTTTTTCATCCACACAACTCGTGCATAGCATGCACTAGCTGGAATATACATAGCTTTGGTTGTTGATAGTGCAACTGAGTTTTGTTTCTTAGATGACCAGGAAACAAGGGCATGTCCTAAAAATTGACATGTTCCTGATGTGCTTTTTCTATCTAGTTTACACCCAGTAAAATCTACATCAGTATAAGCAATTAGCTCAAAATTCTTGGATTTTGGATACCATAATCCAAGATTTATAGTACCTTTAAGATATCTAAGTATTCTTTTAACAGCTTTGAGATAAGATATCTCAAGATTCGATTGAAACCTAGCACAAAGTCCTACACAGAACATGATATCCAGTCTAGTTGCAGTGAGGTAAAGTAAACTTCCTATCATACCCCTATATGTTTTTTGATCAAAGCTTTCTCCACTCTCATCTATTTCTAATTTAGTGGAGGTTCTTATAGGAGTGTTGATAGCTTTTGAGCTATTTATATTAAATTTTTTTAGCAAATCTAAAGCGTATTTAGTTTAATTAATAAAGATGTAATTGCTTAGTTGCTTAATTTGTAAGCCTAAAAAGAATGTTAATTCTCCCATCAAATTCATTTCAAATTCAAGGCACATAGTTTTATCAAAAGATTCACAAAGAGATTCGTTCGTAGAACCGAAGATAATATCATCAACATAAATTTGAACAATGAGAAAATTATTTTCAAAATTTTTGATAAACAATGTAGTATCGACCTTTCCTTTAGAGAAATTATTTTCAATTAGAAAACAACTAAGTCTCTCAAACTAAGCCCTTGGGGCTTATTTTAAACCATAGAGAACTGTAGTTAATTTAAACACATGATTAGGGAGACTATTATTCTCAAATCCAGGAGGTTGTTCAACATAAACTTCTTCGAAAATAAAACCATTAAGAAAAGCGCTTTTAACATCCATTTGAAACAACTTAAAATTAGTACTACTAGCATAGGCAAGGAGCATCCTTATGGCTTCTAATCGAGCCATAGGAGCGAAGGTTTCTTCGTAATCGATACCTTCTTCTTGGTTGAAACCTTTGGCCACTAATCTAGCCTTGTTTCTAACCACGATACCATATTCATCTTGCTTGTTTCTAAAGACCCATTTTGTACCAATAACTAAATGGTCATTTGACCTAGGAACAAGCTTCCACACCTCATTTCTCTCAAATTGATTTAACTCATCTTGCATTGCGATAATTCATGAATCATCTTTCATGGCTTCGTCAATACATTTAGGTTCAATTTCGGAGAGAAAAGCGGCGTTTGCATAAAAATTTTTAAGAGAAGAACGTATTTGAACCCCCTTAGATGTGTCTCCTATGATTAGCTCCTTAGGATGAGCATCTACATACTTCTAATCCTTGGGTAAGGATGTTTCTGAAGTGGATGCATCTAAGTTGCTAGTTTGAGAAGGGGTTTCATTTAAATTCAAAGTATCGAAATTAACATCATCATCAAAATCATTTTTCTTGATTTCGGAAATCTCATTGAAAACAACATGAATGGATTTTTCTATAATTAAAGTTCTCTTATTGAAGATACGAAATGCTTTAGAAATCGAGGAATAACCAAGAAAAATTCCTTCATCGGATTTAGCATCAAATTTTCCTAAGGCATCTTTTTCATTCAAGATAAAACACTTACACCCAGAAACTTTAAAATATGAAATATTGATTTTTTTATTGTTCCACAACTGATAAGGAGTTTTGGTGAGTAAGTGTCTTACTAGAACTCTATTCATAACATAGCATGTCGTGTTTACGGCTTCGACCTAAAAATATTTGGATAGGTTATATTCATTCAACATGGTTCTTGCCATTTCTTGTAAATTTCTATTCTTTGTTTCCACTACTCCATTTTGTTGAGGATTTCTTAGAGTAGAGATGTTGTGGTTGTATCCATTAGATTCACAAAATTCATGGAAATCACGATTTTGAAATTCACTACCGTGATCACTTCGAATTGATGAAATCATAAAACTCTTTTCATTTTGAACAAGCTTACAAAACTTGGTAAAATATATAAAGCATTCACTTTTGTGTTTCAAGAAATAAGTCCATGTGTATCTACTATAATCATCTATAATAACAAAAGCGTATTTGCTTTGCTACCTCCTAGGCTTGATGTAGAGATTGGTCCGAATAAGTCCATATGGATTAATTGCAAAGGTCTAGAGGTGCTTATTTGATTCTTATATTTGAAGCTACCCTTTATTTGTTTTCCTAATTGACAAGCATCACACACATTATCTTTGATAAACCTGATATGAGAAATTCCTCTTATAAGTTCTTTGGATGAAATTTGGGTGATTAGTTTCATGCTAGCATGACCTAATCTCCTATGCCAAAGCCAAGCATCGTCATTCAAAACCGAAAAACACATTTCATTGCAAAGATCATTGATGTCAATAGTGCATACATTATTTTGTTTTAATGCAATCATAGATATGTTCTTGTGTGGTTTCTCAATTATGCAAGCATTAGATTCGAATTTAACAATATATCCTTTATCACATAATTGACTAATGCTTAAGACGTTATGTTTTAAACCATCAAAAAACAAAACATCTTCAATAAAGAAGTTGTATTTGTTACCTATGGTTCCTTTGCTAATGATTTTACCCTTGTTGTTATCTCTGAAAGTGGCATAGCCTTCGTCTATGCTAGTGAGTTTAATGAATTGAGATGGATCTCCGGTCATATGCCTTGAGCATCCACTATCAAGGTACCATCTCTTGCTCCTAGCTTGTGGTGATATATGTTTCTACAAAAAAGGATGATTTTTAGGTACCCATTTAATCTTGGATGCCTTAAAAACCAATCTAAATTGTTTGTCATATTGCATGGAATTTATTACTGTTCCTTTGGGAACCCAAATCAATTTGTTAGGACTAATCTTCTTGAATGGACGATGTTAAGTTTTATGTCCTTGTTTGCAACAAAAGTTGCACTTATTTTGATGCGAAACATGCAAGATAGGACCTTTAATGAAAGTGGTTGGATTTTGGTGAGAGCTTCTCACAAATCCGATTCCACTTCTTTTAGGAACGTGACCCTTATTGGTAAGGATCATGTTCAACGACTTGCTACCAACCTCAAATTTCTTCAAGGTATCCTTGAGTAGCAAATTTTCCTTTTGAAGTATTTCTAAGTCATGACATTTCGTACATGGAACTAAACTATCATTATGCTCAATTTTTAATTTATCAAAATTACTAACAAGAGTATCATGCTCCTTTTTTAATAATTTATATTTTATGCTAATTGTTTTGCATTCATCAAATAAATCATGGAAAGCAATTAACAATTCATCAAATGATAAATCTGCATCAATTAAATTTGATACCTCCTCTCCAATGGCCATAAGTGCGTAATGAGCAACTTGCTCAATGTTAGACTCCTCTTCTTCGGACACGCTTGAGTCATCCTACGTTGCTTTGAGTGCCTTCTTCTTTAGTGTTTTCTTCTTGGCTTAGGGACAATCGCTTTTGTAGTGTCCCGGCTTCTCGCATTCGTAGCAAATAACTTGGTCCTTTTTGTGTTTAAATTTATTTTTAGTATCATTTTTAAATTTATTTCTTTTAATGAATTTTTTAAATTTTTTTGTTAGAAGTGCCAAGTCATCATCAAAGTCCTCATCACTTGAGTTTTCTCTCAAGTAGTCTTCTAGAGTTCTAAGTGACTTATTCTTTCTATTCTTTGGAATGATGTCTTCTTGCTCTTCATGAGTATTGCAAGTCATTTCATAGGTCATTAATGACCCGATTAATTCTTAAAGAGGGAAGTTGTTTAAATCTTTAGCCTCTTGAATAGTAGTGATTTTAGGGTCTCAACTCTTTGGAAGAGATCTTAGAATTTTATTGACGAGCTCAAAATCCAAAATACTTTTACCGAGTCCATTTAGACTATTGACGATATCCGTGAAATGGGTGTACATGTCACCTATAGTCTCGCTCGGTTTCATTCGAAAAAGTTCATAAGAATATATTAAAAGATTGATTTTTGACTCTTTCACTCTACTTGTGTCTTCTTGAGTCACTTCGAGTGTATGCCAAATATCAAATGCAGTTTCACAAATCAAAATACTATTGAACTCATTTTTATCAAGTGCACAAAATAAGGCATTCATAGCCTTTGCATTCAGAGCGAAAGTCTTCTTCTCCAATTTATTCCAATTGATCATTGAAAGAGAAGACTTTGAAAATCCATTTTCAACAATATTTCAAAGTTCAAAATCCATGAAAATAAGGAAGATCCTCATTTGGGTCTTCCAATAGGTGTAGTCCGTCCCATTGAACATGGGCGGACATGTAATAGAGTGACCCTCTTGGTTTCCGGCATATGCTATCTCTTTTGGGTTTTAATCCGATTGAGAGTTAACCCGACTCTAATACCAATTGTTAGGATTAAGAGCATTAAGAGGGGGCGGTGAATTAGTGTAGCATAAAACTTTCGATGATTTACAATGACGTTTGTGCGATAAAAACACTTTCGATGAAAAACCATTTCGGAAAGTTCTTCAACTTAAGATTAAGCGAAGTACAGTTAAAGAAAAGCAATAGAGGCAGTTTGCAGTTAAGATAGAGAGCAGAATGTAAATGCAAACCAAGATTTAGAGTGATTTGGTCAAATCTTGACCTACATCCACTTTTGGCTTCCTCCTTCGATGAGGTCACCGACATCCACTAGAGTCCTTCCTTCAATAGGCGAAGGCCAACCACCCTTTTACAGCTTTATACCTGTTGACAGGCTTAGGAGATAACCCTTACAGATTTTCACTTATCTCTTGAATGATCAAAACTTAGAAGAAAAGATGGAGAAGAACTAATAGCCTTTTATAACACTTTTAAGCTCTCAAATTCTCAGAATAAATGCAAGCTTTCGATGCCCTTTCATGTAGGAAAGGGTGGGGTTTATATAGGCCCCAACTGGTTCGAATTTGGAGCTTAAAAATGTCATCTCCTAGATTTTCGGGGTCCTGGCAATACTACCGCTCAGTCTGGGCGATACTATAGCCTAACATCGTTCGAAGATCGAGCTCAAGCGGTACCACCGCTGGTAGTAATAACTACCGACGGTACCACCGCCTGACAGGGGCGCTACTACCGCCTAGAATTCTTAGGAGACCAAGTCTCCTAGGCGGTGCCACCGTCGGCCCTGGTAGTGCCACCGCTTGGCAAGAATTATGGGTCCGAATGGACTGATCCATTCGGCCCAATTTGGGTCTGCCAAGGGCCCAATTAGCCACAGATTAAGTTAATGGGATCACCTCACAATCATAACTTAATCTACATGCTAACTACGATAATTAAGACATCAATACTGTAGATTATGTTCTGGTGTGTCAATCGCTTCTTCCGGCGAACTTCTGACGAACATCCAACGAACCCTCGGCGATGCTCCAGCGGACTCCCGGCAAACTCCTGGACTTGCGACGATCCTCTTGGCAAGTTCTGACAAGCTTCTTTGGTAAGCTCCTGGACTTCTCAGATTGTTCTCGTAGAACCATCGACGACCGTCCAGACTTCTGACGAACTCTCGAACCCCCAATGTGATCTAGGTCTTGACTCCGGCTCAACACCTAATGCATGTCTTACTACCATCGTAGTTAATCTTGTACACTTATCTCAACATATGGATTAGATAACCAAATGACAATTGACTTCATCATCAAAATCCGAGATTCAACGGGTGGTGGGCAGCAGAGATGGCAGTAAAAGCAGCAAGATTGCTGCTCTGATACCAGATGTTAGAACCCTTACATATTCTAAGCTTGGGGTTAATCTCTTTAAGGGATCGGCCTCCTTGGAACTCTATAGGGGTTCTTTCTTCCAAATTGCTGCTCAAATGCTATATAAAAGATTCATCTATTGCTTAAGAAAAGAGGATGAATATATGGCTATTTATAGGGCTTCTAAACCCTAACTCCTAATAGGACTTCTAACCAACTCCTAATAGGACTCTTACTCAACACTCGTATTCCTTTACAACTCCTAATACTTCTCTAAGAAATAACCTCCTAACCCTAACCGACCTCTTCACCTCTTTAATAGGGGTCGGTTAGGTAGGTTAACATGAATGCCCCTCTCAATTAGGACTCTACTAGCTAAGTCCTAACACACACATATAGTAGGCATTGCGACGAGTAGAGGTTTGGATATGAGATATCCATCGGAGCCCCTATCTTATTAGATATCCTATCAGCCCCAAAATTATTGGATCCTCTGTATGAGATCAAATAAGAGCCAATGAGATATATTGGATAGAGATCCACTAATCTAAGAGGCTTGGGTGGTTGGATGAAGATCCAACACCCGATAGGGCAAGATCCATTAGGGTTAAGTAGATAGAGGACCTCTATAAATAGGAGGGAACCAAAGACCCATTAGTAAAAAGACTTATTGGTTGCCACCTCTTATTCTCCTCTATCCTTCTATTCCTTAGAAAGTAAGTGTGGAGATTTAGACAACGAATTGAGGAGCGTCATCACAACCCTACTGTATGGATCACCACTAAAGAGGAGGGTGCTTGACCTCCTTCATCATCTCCTACAGATCTGTAGGGATTTAGGGATATACGATCTCTTTAGGTAATACACAACTATCTCACATGTGGATTTATGTTTTGCGATTTTTTTGCACATGTGATGTCGCCCCTAGATTTTTGTACAGCGAGAACTTGCAACGAATTGCATATGTGATGAGCACTGCCATGCTCCAATACCTATGTGTTCTCATAAGAATCTGACAGATAGAGACTAATCATGAATGTACCTAAAGCTTCTTCAAGCTTCTGTTTTACCCTCTCTGCAAGGTACTCTTTGTAGTTCCTCTATTGCCGCAATGGAAGCACTAGCCTTTATCCTTTGTTAGGTCTTTCTTAGCAACCTTTGCTTTACTCAGTCTGCCCTCGTCCTTACCCTTCTTAAGGGACTTTTCTGCCTTCCTTTTCTTTCTGGTCTCACTAGCAAAGATTACTAGCTTCTCCTTCTTGATAATACACTCTATCTCCCTCAGCATAATAATGAGCTTAGGGAGACTCACTTCAAGCTTTTTCATATTAAAATTCATTATGAACTAAGAAAATACATTTGGTAGAGACTAAAGTATAAGGACCATTCCTAGACTTGTGAGTTTCTCTATCCATTCAATCATCTTTAGGATATGGTTCTAAACTAGTGTCTTATCAGTCATCCTGACATGGAAGAGACTCATAGACATCTCATATCATTGTGCACTTACCTGTTCCTCAAACAATTTACAAAGATGAGGGAGAATGGATCTGACATCCATCTTTTCATGTTGTCTTTATAACTCAAGAGTCATGGAGCTCAACATGTAACATTGAGCAAGAGTCGTGTCATCTATGTACTTTACGTAGCGAATGATCTCATCCTCGCTTTCTCCTTCCTCGAGCGTAGGCATCGCTATATCAAAGACACATGATTTTCTCCATCATGAGAACGATTCTCAAGTTACAGAGTCAATCAGTGTAATTTGGATTGGGAAGGTGGTTGATATCAAGTATGCCACATAAGAGATTTGAAAGCGATATTTTTTGAAAGATGTAGCAAAAATAAATAACATGCAGACTTTGTAAAAATCAAACAATTAAGATATGGTCTTCTATCTTAATCTACTCGCACTATTTTCTCGCGAAACATACAACTCTCTCTGATATGTGAATCGGAGACCCCCGGTAGATCTCCAGTGGGGATCGCGATCCAATCGACATCTTAACATTGTTGAATCTCGGATTTTGATGATGAAATCAATTGGTAACTTATTTGATCTAATCCATGTATTGAGATAAGTGTGGAGGATTGACTACGACAGCACTAAGGCATAAAACATATGATGGGCTGGAGTCGAAGACTCGGATGATATACCGGGAGCTCACCAAGAGTTCATCGTAAAATCACTAGAAGCATGCTAGTAGACTTACTGAAAGCTCGTTGGGAGATCGTCGGAAGCACACCGGAAGACTAGCCGAGAGTTGGTCGGGAGTTTACAAGAAGACTCGTCGAGAAGTTCGCTGGAGGATTGCCGAGTAAAAAATCGACGTACCGGACTATGCTTGCCTTAAATCATAGTTAGAATGATAATTAGAGTTTGATTTGGGAGGTAATCCCATCAACTCGATTAGGGGCCAACTTGGCTCGAAGCTAGGATGGTTTGGGCCGAATACAAGGCCCAACCAGGTTGCTAGACTATGACCAATGATGGCACCGCCAGGGCTGGTGGTGGCACCGCTTGGAAGACCCAGTCTCCCAAATGGTCTGGGCGGTGGTACCACCAGCAATTATTTCTAACAGCGGTGGTACCACCAGAGCTCGATCTCCGAGCTCTGTCAAGCGGTAGTACCACCCAGATTGAGTGGTAATACCGCCTAGTATCAAACTACAAGCGTTAGTACCGCTCAGTAATTGCGGTGGTCCCGCCAGTACCCTGAAATTCTGAGATGAGACACTTTTTGGCTCCAATTTTGAAGTCATTGGGGCTTCTAAATACCCCACCCTTTTCTGCATAAAAGGGTATGAAAGTATTGGCATAATCTTGAATTCTTGAGTCTTAAAAGTGTTGTAAAAGTTAGAAAGAGTTCTCCTCCTTCATCTCTTAGCCTTGTAACCATCCAAGAAAGAGGAGTGAGACTTGTGGTTGTCTCCTAAACCCGACAAAAGGAGAAAGTGGTGTAAAAGGTGATTGGCCTTTGCCTATTGAAGGAAGGCCTTTAGTGGTCGCTAGTGACCTCATCGAAGGAAGAATCTGAAAGTGGATGTAGGTCACATTGACCGAACCACTCTAAATTCTGGTTTGCTTTTCATTTATGCAATTTACATTACTGTAAATCTCCTTAATCTTCTCTTGCACTTTTATGAAAGCTTTCAAGTTCGACTTCTCTCTGAAACGGATTGAATCGAAACTATTTTCATCGGAATCAGTTTTAATCGAAATGAACATTTTTTAAAAATTGGAAAAGTTTTCCGCTGCACTAATTCACCCCCCTCTTAGTGCCGCTCTTGATCCTAATAATTGGTATCAGAGAAAGGATCACTCTCATTTAGTTTTAAACACAAGAGAGATGGCATTTAATGGCAACCTAGAGGGTCATTCAATTACATGTTCGTCCATGTTCAATGGGGCGGATTATGTTAGGAACGAGTCGACACTAAGAGGGGGGGGGGGTGAATTAGTACAGCGGTAAAATACGTCTTGAAATCGGTTTCGAAAAATCTCTTCATATGATAAAACCGATTTTGAAAATGCTTAACTTTGAAAGCAAAGTAAGAGTATATTGAATGTAAAGCAAGTAAGTAGGTAAAATGGTTTGCAGTAAAGATAAATTGCTCAAAGTAAAATGCAAACCATATTTTAGAGTGGTTCGATCGTCGTGACCTACATCCACTTCATCGATTCCTCTTCCGTCGAGGCCACCGGCATCCACTATCGATCTTCCTTTATTAGGCGAAGATCAACCTCCTTCTTTCACCCCTCTTCTCCTTTTACCGGGTTTAGAAGACAAACCTTATAAGCATATACACTCCTCTCCAAACTGAATTCTAACACTTAGATTAGAGGAGGATTCTCACAAGAGATTTCTACAACGTTTTTTCCTTTTTAAATTCTCTATGTTTGTGTTTTTTAACCAGGGATGAGAGAGGTATTTATAGGCTTCAAGTTGATTTAAACTTGGAGCCTAAAAAGGTCTCATCTAAGGTTTCTGGTGAATCTCATATTTTGATGATGAAGTCAATTGTCATTTGGTTATCTAATCGGTATGTTGAGATAAGTGTGTAGGATTAACTACGATGGAAGTAAGACATGCAACAGCTGTTAAGCCGGAGTCAAGACCAAGATCACGTTAGGGGTTTGAGAGTTCGTTAGAAGTCCGAACGATCATTGGAGGTGTTGAGGAAACAATTCGAAAAGTCCAGGAGCTTGCCAAAGAAGCTCATCGGAACTTACTAAGAGGATCATCGCAACTCCAGGAGTTTGCCGGGAGTCCGCTGGAGCATCGCTGAGGGTTCATCGGATGTTTGCCGAAAGATTGCCGGAAGCTCGTCGGAAGAAGCGATTGACGCATCGGAACATAATATGTAGTATTGATGTCTTAATTATCATAGTTAGCATGTATATTAAGTTAGGATTGGGAGGTGATCCCATTAACTTAATCTGGGGCCAACTAGTCCCTTGGCAGTCCCAAATTGGGCCGAATGGATCAGCCCATTTGGACCCAGAATTCCTGGCCGACGGTGGCACCACCCAGGAGACTCGGTCTCCTAGGAGTTCTAGGTGGTAGTACCACCCCAATCAGGCGGTGGTACCACCGATAGTTATTACTACTAATGGTGGTACCATCCTTATTAAGTGGTGGTACCACCCCTATTCGGCGGTGGTACTGCCTGAGCTCGGTCTTCGAGTAATGTCAGGCGGTAGTACCGCCCGGACTGAGCGGTAGTACCGCTCAGTCACAAATGATAGGCGGTAGTGTTGAATCTCGGATTTTGATGATGAAACTAATTTATTGTGTTTAGATGTTTAATTGCATTTTGAATGATGCAAGTCTACTCGATCAGGATTAGACAGTTGACGCAGGAGGAATTGACGTTGCGCCGGAGGAGATCACGTCAGGATATAGGACGCCAGAAGGCTTCGAATGTCGGGCATCGGGCCAAGGAGAGTGAAATTGCGGCAAGGATATCGGTGTTGTAGAGGTCAACCGTCGATTGGGCAACAAGCCACAAGAGAGGACGATGCGCTGAAGAATCGGACGAAGCGCCAACCAATGACGTGCCGGGCAACAGAATGTCAATTCGCATTGTCATAATTGTCTAGATCGGAATAGAGTTTTGGCTTGTGTGTATAGGATTAACTACGAAGACATAAAGCGAAACAAAGTATTGGAGTCAAGCGCGAAGGATTCGTTGCGAGTTCGATAGTTCGACGGAAGTCCGAAGATTCATTGGGAAAGCTGTTGGAACTAGTTGAGAATGAGTAGGGAGCTTGTCGAAGGGTTTTTCGGAAGCTCACCGAAAGGTTCATTGGAAGTTCGCGGAGCTCACCGAGAAAGATCGAAGCTTGCTAAAGAAGCTCGTTGGAACTCACCAAGATCAAATCGTGAAGTCTAGGAGCTTGCCGGGAGTCCGCAGAATGGTTTCCGAGAGTTTCTCGGAAGATCGTCGAAAGTTCGCCGGAAGCTCATCGGAAGAAGTCTTGACTTGCAAACTTTGTAATAGCTTAGGAAATATCTTTAAATTTATAGTTAGCACGTTAATTAGGGTTAGGATTAGGTGTTAATCCTATAACCCAAGTAGGGGCCAATTGAGCCCGAGTTCGGATTAGTTTGGGCCAAGTTTGGAGCCCAACTAGTGAGCTGAAATAGTATAGGCGATGGCACCGCCAGATTAGGTGGTGGCACCACCCAGAACCCGAGAACTGAGCGGTGGCACCGCCTAGCACCCGAGAGGTCCAGCGGTGCCACCGCTAGTACACTATCAGTGTCAGACACTAACAAGCGGTGGCACCGCCATCGACATGCCATGGCACTGCCAGCCTTGGAAACCCAAGAGAATTCAAAATTTGGAGTCCAAATTTGAATCTTCTTGGGGCCTATAAGAGGTTTAGCAATTCTTAGCAGAGAAGACAACCTTTGAGAAGTTAGAAATTGAGAAAAGCTTTAGTAAAAGTCTTGTTTTCAATAGCTTAAGTATTCACCTCCCTCTTTCTCTTCAAAAATTGTAAGAGTGTGAACCACTTGTAAAAGGTTATAAGAGGGGTATTTGTCCTTCCCCTTCAAAGAGATTTGCTAGTGGAAGTTGGGAGCCTCATTGAAGAAGGCTTCGCAAGTGGATGTAGGTCATTTGACCAAACCACTTTAAATTGGCATGTTCATTAAATGTGTGAGTGCTTACTTTCCTGAAATTATTATTTACACTACTGCTAGTTTTCAGTTTTCATCTACTCAAGTTACTATTGAAATGAAATCTCCTTGCATTTTACGGAATCTTTTTCGAACTTACAAGTTTTAATCCACTGCACTAATTCACCCCCCCCCCCTCTTTGTGTCACTCCGATCCGAACAATTGGTATCAGAGCCTGGTATTTCTCATTTCGGATTTACACCCGAGTGAAATGGCTCTTCATGGCTTTCAAGAGGGCTTATCGGTTGTTCGTCCACCATTGTTTAACGGATTGGACTACACTTATTGGAAAACTCGAATGAGAGATTTTTTTATTTCTATTAATTTGGATTTATGGAATATTGTCGAAAACGGTTTTCATCTTCCCTCTAAACTGATGAAAGAATGGTCGAATTTGGAGAAGAAGTATTTTTCTTTAAACGCAAAGGCTATAAATGCCTTATTTTGCGCTTTGGACAAAAATGAGTTCAATCGGATTTCTACGTGCGAAACGGCTTTTGATAGTTGGCGAACACTTGAAATCATGCACGAGGGAACTAGTAGAGTCAAAGACTCGAAAGTTACATTTTATTGCATGATTTTGAGCTTTTTCGAATGCAACCAAGCGAGACTATAGGCGACATGTACACTCGTTTCACGGATGTCGTTAATAATCTAAGAGTTCTTGGTAAATCTTTTTCGAATTTTGATCTCATAAGCAAGATCTTAAGATCCCTTCCAAAAAAAGGTGGGATCCTAAAATAACCACAATACAAGAAACAAAAGATTTAAATATTTTTCCACTTGAAGAACTAATTGGTTTGTTGATGACATATGAAATGGTGCATAATGCACATGATGAACATGATGAACAAAATCACCTTCCAAAGAACAGGAAGAATTTGGAACGCCGAACAAATGAATACCACTTGAGCAATGACTCAAGTGATGAGGACAATGATGAACTTGAACTTCGAACACTAAATCTTAATAAGTTTATTAAATAAAAATCTAAAATAAACAATAAACTTGAACGGAGGAAGAGGCAAAAGAAGAGGAAGGCAACCAAGGATGAATCAAAAACTTCCAAAGGTGAAACGGCGAATTGGGCTTTGACGAGCTTCGACTACAAGGTAAGTTACTCAACTCTCTTGAATTATTTTGAAATTACATAATACTTTTCATGAGTTATTTTTAATTTAGTTTAGGATTAATTTTCTTAAAAAATACATGAAAATAAAAAATTAGAAATCATTCTTATCATTCTAGTAATTTTGAAAATAATCATGAAAATTGTATGTTTATGATAAACAAAATGATTTTGATTAAAAATGCCTTATGAAATATGATATCATGCCTAATAAATTTATTTTTTGAAGCTATGCATGATGATGATGAGTTTTGGGTAATTTATAGTTTATTGATTATTGATGATTTCCATAATGATCTTTTACGATTTATGGATTATCGATTTATACCATGATGAAAGTTGATTTCGAAAATGATGCATGACTTTTGTATACAAACTAAGCATGAAAAGATAGATTCACCTAAAAAGAAAAATGTATAACTACAACAAATAACAAATGATTTTGGTTGAAAATACTTTATACTCAATGAAACCATCATTGATGAATATGCTTTATGTTTAATAGTTTCTTTGGCTTATATGCTCTATCATGATAAATATTTTGAAAATAAATGAAATCATGTTTGATTTGAAGTAATGCATAATGATCATGCTTAATGATGCATTTTTTGATTTGACATAAAAATGGCTTTAAAAAATGATGTATGTTTTGATTTGACATAAATGAAATAGGCATGCTTATATAAAATAGTGAAGTGTCATGCTTGACAATTGTATACTTAATGATGCATAAAGTTGTAATGAAAATATTAATATTTTAATACTATGATTTGATGATTTTATGCATGACATTGTAAAATTATATATAATGATGCATAATGATGAAATTGTGTAATAAAATTATTAAACATTTTGAAACCATGTTTTAGTGTCATGCATATTGATCATGCTTAATAAATCTCAAAATTATGCATGATGAATCTTATGATTTATGGATTATTGATTTTTACCATAATGAAAGTACCTTATTGATCATTGTTGTAATAAATCTTACTCTTTCGGTTTTAAATATTATACATATTTTTATTTGGCATAAATGAAACAAAATCATATGTTTTGAAACAATCGAAAAGAGGAAAACATTCTTGAAAATTATTTTGCTCAATCTTATTGATTTTGATGAATCCATTTGTATCATCTTTGTGAATCTCTTGAATTTTGATAATGATTTTGATGATTTAAATTTGAATAATTTTTTATCGAAATCACGATCTTGATCTCTTGAAATTTATAACATGAAATCCTTTATGAATCAAGATTGTTTTCTATTTAAAAGGAGATTTGTTGAAATGTTTCATAGTCTTTTAGTATTCATGATCTTGATAATTATGTTTTGAAACTTTATGTAAACCAAGAATAATCATCATGATTCTCTCTTTGAATATTTAAAGAGGAGAATTTTCTAGATGAATCATGATTTTGATGATTGAATATTTGATGTGCATGAATTGAGATCTTGCTCTCCTACTATTCTTTTTCCTATTCACCAAAAGGAAGACTAATTCTAAAAAACCATGATATGCTATATGAATTTTATTGTATTCATGAAGTAATATCTCATCACTAATTTTTGTTTATATTCCTTCATGTGATGATATGAATATATGAAACACTTATGATACGATTTTTTATACAATTCCATGTATTCGTGAAATATTTATCTCATCACCCAATTAATTTCTCTTGATACTCCTAATGTGATGAAGTGAAATTATACATGAAATACAAATGGGGAGACGTTTTGATCATTCATGGTAGGATATAATTTGACAAATTGATACCATCATGATATGAAATATTTATGATTTGCAATGATGTATGCAATACTTGTGCTTTCTAATTATGATGTGATGTATTACATATGATGTAAATCATGATTTAAAATACAATGAGCTATGCTAAAATGATGTATTATAAATATTGATTTAATATTTTGTATCATGAATACTCTAAATAATGAATGTTTGGTATCAAGATCAAAATGTTGACAAATAGTTAAAAATTTTAGTATCATGTATGACATCCTCATAATGTTGATCGATTTATTCAATATCGTGCATGAATGAATATAAGGTTTTTGAAAATATACATATTCTAATTTGAAAATATGATGATGCACAAATAAGATTGATACTTACCTTTGTCATAATTGATGTAAAGGCTCTTCCCTTCTTTTTGACAATGACAAAGGGGGAGATAGCTAGCTTGCACAAGTCAAGAAGATGCAAAAACTTGATTGCTAGCTTGCCTATCTTAAGTAGCAAAGATTGCTAACTTGCTTATTTCAAGAAGCAAAAGTTGTCTTCTTGAACATCACTATCTTGCCTATCTCAAGAAGCAAGACTTGCAACCTGCATATTACAATAGGAAGCAAGAATCGATAGCTTACACACTTCAACAAGAAAGCTATCTTGTATTTGCTTTCGAAATTTTTGCTAGCTTGTATGTTGCAAAACTTGATCACTTTTTCAAACACTTTGCTAGCTTGCACTTTGTAAAGGAAGCGAAAATAGCACTTCTCAAAAGAGAAGAAAGAACTTACTATCTTGAACATCACAAAAATTTGCTACCTTGCATGATGTAAAATTTGCTAAGATCACTTTCTCAAAAGAGTTGCTATCTCAAAAAAAAGCAAATGTGCTATATTGTCTATCTCAAAATACAAAACATGCTAACTTGTTACGGAAGGAAAATTGCTAGCTCAAACATTGCAAAGGAAGCAAAAATATGCTAGCTTGCAACTTGCATATCATGAAAATTGCTAGCTTGTAGTCTAAAGAGAAGCAATTAGTTGTTATCTCAAGAAAAGCAAAAATGCTAAACTTGCACATCTTTAATTGCTACATTGCATGATGATAAAACTTGATATTATATTTTTTTCATACAATGTATTGAACTTTTTACCTCTAAACACTTGATACTTGGAATATTTTAAAATGTGATCTTGATAAGAATGTTTCAAGTTGCTCTTTGTGCTATATATTTTCAAATGAATCATGAGCCTTGATATCATATATTTCATAACATAGAAATAATAAGATTTCTTTGCCTTGTATGCCTTATGTGATGATTGTACATCAATTTGCTTTATTATGAATTATATGAATCTTGATCGTTAACTTGTTAAGAAGAATTTTAATGAACCATGAATCATATCTTTGGTATTCATGAATTGATCCTTATTGATATATTTCATGAATTCTTTGCATATTTTGCTTGTTGAATGGTTGAAATTTTTAGTCATTGAGTCCTCCCTTTCTTTTTTACTTTGATAAAGGGGGAGAAGGTTTTGCTAGCTTGTGCATTGAAAATGAAAGTAAACTTCCTAGCATGCTAAGAAAGTAAAACTTGCAAGCTTGCACTTCTCAAAAAGAGAAGAAAGATCTTGCCTATCGAAAGAAGCAAAAAGTATAAAACTTAAAAAACTTGTAACAAAATTGCTCTTGCCATGCTTTGTATCAAAAATAGGTTGATATCCTTAAAAGCATCGTATTAAATTTTTTAGTGTATTGCAATGTATCACATGTATCGCAAATTAAAATTTTTTAGACTATTATCATATCATGTTCAACAATTGATATCTTTCATTGATATGATAAATTATCATCCCATGATGTATCGCATAATGATATCATGATTTATGATTGTATCATGTGATCCTTGGTGAATTTTCACATTGATATCCTTCATGAAATGATTTCTTTACATTATTATCTTGTATGCATCATGTGATGATTGAAATATTGATTGATGCAAAGTTGATGTAAAAGTCTAAATCATTGGTTCCTCTCCTTCTTTTTGACATTGACAAAAGGAGAGAAAGTTATTGCTAGCTTGCACACTTAAATGAAGAATTTGCTAGCTCGATCATTGTAATGAAGAAATTTGCTATATCAAACATCATAAATATTGTTACTTGCAAAGAAAAGCAAAGTGCAATCTTGCACAAAAATTCAAGTGTTGAATTACCATGATTGAACTTAAGAATCTTGCTATGCTTTTGTCCTTATATGTTGTGATGAAAATCTAGCTTCATGTTGCAAAAACTTGCATATCTTTTAAAATAGCTAGAGCTACTTCTCCTTTTTGTTGATGACATAGGGGGAGAAGTATATTGATGACTTCATGCATTGAATTGAATATTTTATATATATTTGAATGATGCTTTAAATGTTTTTCATAACATGTGATAAATGTTACTTGGATTTGGGATAATCCAAGTGTTCTATCAATGGCATATTGATAGGGGGAGTTTGGTTAAACTCCGGGGAGTTAAGGTTAACTCCATTAGTCATCAATTATTTGTCATCATCAAAGAGGGGGAGACTGTTGAATCTCGGATTTTGATGATGAAACTAATTGATTGTGTTTAGATGTTTAACTGCAATTTGAGTGATGCAGGTCTACTCGATCAGGATTAGACAGTTGATGTAGGAGGAATTGACGTTGCTTCGGAGGAGATCACGTCAGGATATTGGACGGCAGAAGGCTTCGGACGTCGGGCATCGGGCCAAGGAGAGCGAAATTGCACCAAGGATATCGGGGTTGCGGAGGTCAATCGCCGATTGGGCAACAAGCCACAAGAGAGGACGATGCGCTGAAGAATTGGACGAAGCACTAACCAATGACATGCCGGGCAACAGAATGTCAATTCGCATTGTAATAATTATCTAGATCGAAGTAGAGTTTTGGCTTGTGTGTGTAGGATTAACTACGAAGACATAAAGCGAAACAAAGTGTCGGAGTCAAGCGTGAAAGATTCGTTGCAAGTTCGATAGTTCGACGGAAGTCCGAAGATTCATTGGGAATGCTGTCGGAACTAGCCGAGAATGAGTAGGGAGCTTGCCGAAGGGTTTTTCGGAAGCTTGTCGGAAGGTTCATTGGAAGTTCGCAGAGCTCGCCGAGAAAGATCAGATCTTACCAAAGAAGCTCGTTGGAACTCACCAAGATCAAATCGTGAAGTCTAGGAGCTTGCCGGGAGTCCGTAGAATGGTTTCCGAAAGTTTATCGGAAGACCGTCGGAAGTTCGCCGGAAGCTCACCGGAAGAAGTCTTGACTTGCGGACTTTCTAATAGCTTAGGAAATGTCTTTAAATTCGTAGTTAGCACGTTAATTAGGGTTAGGATTAGGTGTTAATCCTATAACCCAAGTAGGGGCCAATTGGGCCCGAGTTCGGACTGGTTTGGGCCAAGTTTGGAGCCCAACCAGTGAGCTGAAATAGTGTAGGCGGTGGCACCGCCCAGAACCCGAGAACTGAGCGGTGGCACCGCTGGAATGAGCGGTGGCACCGCCCAGCACCCGAGAGGTCCGACGGTGGCACCGCTGGATTGGGCGGTGGCACCACTAGTACACTGTCAGTGTCAAACACTGATAAGCGGTGACATCGCCACCGATAGGTGGTGGCTCTGCCAGCCTCAGAAACCCAAGAGAATTCAAAATTTGGAGCCCAAATTTGAATCCTCTTGGGGCCTATAAATACCCCTCAATTGTCAACAAAGAAGACAACCTTTGAGAAGTTAGAAATTGAGAAAAGCTTTAGCAAAAGTCTTGTTTTCAATAGCTCAAGTGTTCATCTCCCTCTTTCTCTTCAAAAATTGTAAGAGTGTGAACCGCTTGTAAAAGGTTATAAGAGGGGTATTTGTCCTTCCCCTTCAAAGAGATTTGCTAGTGGAAGTTGGTTGCCTCATTGAAGAAGGCTTCGCAAGTGGATGTAGGTCATTTGACCGAACCACTTTAAATTGGCGTGTTCATTGAATGTGTGAGTACTTACTTTCCTAAAATTGTTATTTACACTACTACTAGTTTTCAGTTTTCATCTACTCAAGTTACTATCGAAACGAAATCTCCTTGCATTTTACGGAATTATTTTCGAACTTACAAGTTTTAATCCGCTGCACTAATTCACCCCCCCCTCTTAGTGCTGCTCCGATCCAAATAGGTAGTACCGCCCAATTATGCTACCACTCAGTCACAGATGATAGGTGGTAGTACTGCCCAATTATGGCAGTAGTATCGCGAGGACCCCGAAAATCCAAGAATGGACACTTTTGAGCTACGAATTCAAACTAATTGGGGCCTATATAAACCTCACCCTTTCCTGCATGAAAGGGCACCGAAAGCTTGCTTTTATTCTAAGTATTTGAGAGCTTAAAAGTATTCTAAGTATTGTAAAAGGCTAGAGTTCCTCTCCCTCATTTCTTTCGAAGTCTTGATCATTCAAGAGAGGAGTGAAAACTTGTAAGGGTTGTCTTCTAAGCCCATCAAAAGGAGAAAAGCTGTAAAAGAGTGGTTGGCTTTCGCTTATTGAAGGAAGGCCTCTAGTGGATGTTAGTGACCTTATCGGAGGAGGAAGCCAAAAGTGGATGCAGGTTAAGATTGATCGAGCACTCTAAATCTCGGTTTGTATTTACATTCTACTCTTTATCTTAACTACAAACTTCCTCCATTGCTTTACATCAACTATACTTCTATTTGCTCTTAAGTTAAAGATCTTTCCGAAACGGTTTTCATACGAAGTCTTTTTGAACTAACGAAAGTTTTTCGCTGCAGTAATTCAGCCCCCCCCCCCTCTTAGTGCTCTTGATCCTAATAATTGGTATCAGAGCGGGTTCACTCTCAGTTGGATTAAAACCCAACAGAGATGGCATATATCGAAAACTAAGAGGGTCACTCAATTACACGTCCGCCCATGTTCAATGGGACGGACTACACCTATTGAAGACCCGAATGAGGATCTTCCTTATTTCCATAGATTTTGAACTTTGGAATATTGTTGAAAATGAATTTTCAAAGTCTTCTCTTCCAATGATCAATTGGAATGAATTGGAGAAGAAGACTTTCTCTCTAAATGCAAAGGTTATGAATGCGTTATTTTGTGCACTTGATAAAAATGAGTTTAATCATGTTTTGATTTGTGAAACTACATTCGAAATTTGGCATACACTCGAAGTGACTCACGAAGGCACAAGTAGAGTGAAAGAGTCAAAACTCAATCTTTTAGTACATTCTTATGAACTTTTTCGAATGAAACCGAGCGAGACCATAGGTGACATGTACACCAGTTTCACGGATGTCATCAATGGTTTAAAAGGACTCAGTAAAAGTTTTGTAGATTTCAAGCTCGTTAATAAAATTATAAGATCCCTTCCAAAGAGTTGGGACCCTAAAGTCACTGTTATTCAGGAGGCTAAAGATTTAAACAACTTTCCTCTTGAAGAATTAATCAGGTCATTAATGACCTACGAAATGACTTGCAAAGCTCATGAAGAGCATGAGGACACGACACTCTTCCAAAGAACAGGAAGGATATGGCACATAGAACTCAAGAAGACCACTTGAGAGAAAACTCAAGTGATGAGGACTTTGACGATGACTTAGCACTTCTAACAAGGAAATTTAAAAAATTCATTAGAAGAAATATATTTAAAAATGACACTAAAAATAAATTTGAACCCAAAAAGGACCAAGTTATTTGCTACGAATGCAAGAAACCGGAACACTATAAAAATGATTGTCCCCAAGCCAAGAAGAGAACACCAAAGAAGAAGGCGCTCAAAGCAACGTGGGATGACTCAAGCGCATCCGAAGAAGAGGAGTCCAATACCGAGCAAGTTGTTCATTATGCACTCATGACCATTGGAGAGGAGGTATCAAATTTAATTGATGCAGATTTATCATTTGATGAATTGTTAAATGCTTTCCATGATTTATTTGATGAATGCAAAACAATTAGTAGAAAATATAAATTGTTAAAAAAGGAGCATGATACCCTTATTAGTAATTTTGATAAATTAAAAATTAAGCATAATAATAGTTTAGTTCCATGTACGAAATGTCATGACTTAGAAATACTTCAAAAGGAATACTTGCTACTCAAGGACACCTTGAAGAAATTTGAGGTTGGTAGCTAGTCATTGAACATGATCCTTACCGGTAAGGATCACGTTCCAAAAATAAGTGAAATCGAATTTGTGAGAAGCTCTCACCAAAATCCAACCACTTTCATTAAATGTCATATCTTACATGTTTCGCATCAAAACAAGTGAAACTTTTATTGCAAACATAGACATAGAACTTATCATTGTCCATTCAAGAATATTAGTCCCAACAAATTGATTTGGGTTTCTAAAGGAATTGTAATAAATTCCATGCAACATGACAAACAATTTAGATCGGTTTTTGAGGCACCTAAGATTAAATGTGTACCTAAAAATCATCCTTTTTTGTAGAAACATATATCACCACAAGCTAGGAGCAAGAGATGGTACCTTGATAGTGGATGCTCAAGGCATATGATTGGAGATCCATCTCAATTCTCTAAGCTCACTAGCATAGACAAAGGCTTTGTCACCTTCGAAGACAATAACAAGGTTAAAATCATTAGCAAAGGAACCATAGGTAACAAATCCAACTTCTTTATTGAAGATGTTTTGTTAGTTGATGGTTTAAAACATAACCTCTTGAGCATTAGTCAATTGTGTGATAAAGGATATATTGTCAAATTCGAATCTAATGCTTGCATCATTGAAAAATCACATAAAAACACATCTATGATTGTATTAAAATAAAATAACGTGTACACCATTGACATCAATGATCTTTGTAATGAAATGTGTTTCTCGATTTTGAATGACGATGCTTGGGTTTGGCATAGTAGATTAGGTCATGCTAGCATGAAACTAATCACCCAAATTTCATCCAAAGAACTTGTAAGAGGAATTCCTCATATAAAGTTCATCAAAGATAATATGTGTGATACTTGTCAATTAGGAAAACAAATAAAGGGTAGCTTCAAATCTAAGAATCAAATAAGCATCTCTAGACCTTTGCAATTGATCCATATGGACTTATTCGGACCAATCTCTACATCAAGCATAGAAGGTAGCAAATATGCTTTTGTTATTGTAGATGATTATAGTAGATACAATTGGACTTATTTCTTGAAACACAAAAGTGAATGCTTTAGATATTTCACTAAGTTTTATAAACTTGTTCAAAATGAAAAGGGTTCTATGATTTCATCAATTCGAAGTGATCATGATGGTGAATTTCAAAACCATGATTTCCAAGAATTTTGTGAATCTAATTAATACAACCACAACTTCTCTACTCCAAGAAATCCTCAACAAAATGGAGTAGTAGAAAGAAAGAATAGAAATTTAAAAGAAATATCAAGAACCATATTGAATGAACATAGTCTATCCAAATATTTTTGGGCCGAAGCCATAAACACGGCATGCTATGTTATGAATAGAATTCTAGTATGACCCTTACTCACCAAAACCCCTTATGAGTTGTGGAACAACAAAAAACCCAATGTTTCATATTTTAAAGTTTTTGGGTGTAAGTGTTTTATATTGAATGAAAAAGATTCCTTAAGAAAATTTGATGCTAAATCCGATGAAGGAATTTTTCTTGGTTATTCCTTGATTTCTAAAGCATTTCGTATCTTCAATAAAAGAACTTTAATTATAGAAGAATCCATTCATATTATTTTCAATGATATTTTTGAAATCAAGAAAAATGATTTTGATGATGATGTTAATTTTGATTCCTTGAATTTAAATGAAACCCCTTCTCTCCAACTAGCAACTTGGATGCATCCACTTCCGAAATATCCTTACCCAAGGATTGGAAGTATGTAGATGCTCATCCTAAGGAGCTAATCATAGGAGACACATCTAAGGGGGTTCAAACATGTTCTTCTCTTAAATTTTTTGTGCAAACGTCGCTTTTCTCTCCTAAATTGAACCTAAATGTATTGATAAAGCTATGAATGATGATTCATGGATTATCACAATGCAAGATGAGTTAAATCAATTCGAGAGAAATGAGGTGTGAAAGCTTGTTCCTAGGCCAAATGACCATTTAGTTATTGATACTAAATGGGTCTTTAAAAACAAGCAAGATGAATCTGGTATCGTGGTTAGAAACAAGGTTAGATTAGTGGCCAAAGGTTTCAACGAAGAAGAAGGTATCGATTACGAAGAAACATTCGCTCTTGTGGCTCAATTAGAAGCCATAAGGATGCTCCGTGCCTATGCTAGTAGTAATAATTTTAAGTTGTTTCAAATGGATATGAAAAGTGCTTTTCTTAATGGCTTTATTTCCGAAAAATTTTATGTTGAATAACCTCCGGATTTGAAAATAATAGTCTCCCTAATCATGTGTTTAAATTAACTAAAGCTCTCTATGGTTTAAAACAAGCCCCATGAGCTTGGTATGAGAGACTTAGCTCTTTTCTTATTGAAAATAATTTATCTAAAGGAAAGGTCGATACTATATTGTTTATCAAAAATTTTAAAAATAATTTTCTCATTATTCATATTTATGTTGATGATATTATCTTTGGTTCTACAAAGGAATCTCTTTGTGAATCTTTTGCTAAAACTATGAGCCTTGAATTTGAAATGAGTTTGATGAGAGAATTAACCTTCTTTTCAGGTTTACAAATTAAGCAACTAAGCAATGACATCTTTATTAGTCAAACTAAATACGCTTTAGATTTGCTAAAAATATTTAATATGGATAGCTCAAAAGCTATCAACACTCCTATGAGCACCTCCACTAAGTTAGAAATTGATAAAAGTGGAAAAAGTTTTGATTAAAAAACTTATAAGGGTATGATAGGAAGTTTACTTTATCTCACTGCAACTAGACCAGATATCATGTTTAGTGTAGGACTTTGTGCTAGGTTTCAATCGAATCTTAAGATATCTCATCTCAAAGCAATTAAAAGAATACATAGATATCTTAAAGGTACAACAAATATAGGATTATGGTATCCAAAATCTAAGAATTTTGAGCTAATTGCTTATGCTGATGCGGATTTTGCTAGGTGTAGACTAGACAGAAAAAGCACATCAGGAACAAATCAATTTTTAGGACATGCCCTTGTTTCTTGGTCATCTAAGAAATAAAACTCGGTTGCATTATCAATAACCAAGCTGAATATATTGTAGCTAGTGCATGTTGTGCACAAGTTGTGTGAATGAAAAACACCTTAGAAGATTATAAAGTTCATCTTAAAAATATTCTCAATAAATGTGATAACACAAGTGCAATATGCTTAACAAAAAATCACATTCAACACTCAAGAACAAAGCATATTGATATTAGACATTACTTTATATGAGATCATGTCACTAATCATGATGTCATTATAGAGTTCATTGATACTAAACATCAACTAGCTAATATTTTTACAAAGCCTTTAAGTGAAGAAAAATTTGATTTCATTAGAAGAGAATTAGGAATGTTGATTTGTCCGAATGCATAAAATTATTAAATTATTTTTTTAGACTTTCTTGGTTCTATGATCAATCACTTAATGTTGAAAATCTTATGATACGAATTTTACATGACTATATGCTTCAATAACATTTTAAAAATTGTGTTTCTTGATTTCCATGATGATAAGCATGTTTTACCTGCATGATTTTGTTTGAAAAGCTATAACAAAACTTTGTCCAAATGCATGAATTTGTTAAACTTCATTTTCGGACTTTCTTGATCCTAACAAGCATGATTTTATATTTCTCTTCCGGATTAAATGTATTTCTTGAATGGAGCTTTCATGAGGCTATGTCATATCAAGTTTATTTCATATTAATGCTCCATGATTTTTGACATATGGAATTGATTAACAAATGCATCTCTCATGCATTTACCTTGTGAAAAATGATTTTTAATCGGGAAATGGATTTGATGAAATGAATTCCTTCTTGATGAAGAAAGACATTTTGTTTTAATAAACACTTGTAAGAATTTATTTCACATGTATATCTTGATTCTTATAAAAATGAAGCATGATTTAATCTCTTATCATTTTTAACTTCATTCAAAGTTAGTTCACAATGGCTTTTCTCCTTCATGCAAAACATTAATGACAAATAAGGAAGAAGTAATGAAAGTTATCTCCTTAATGGACTTTTGAATAATACCATGTCATAATTGCTTGAAAAATAATTTGTATGAATGGTATCGTATGGTTCAAAAATAACATAAATCTTTACCACACTTATTACTATGCTTGAAACACGCTTGAATTGTTCTCCATTTTGTTGATGACAAAGGGGGAGAAATATGTGGTAAATTGATGGTAGAATGAATTGCTATGATTGTCATATTTGCATCATGTTAAGATATCTAGAGCTTACATTGCAATCTTACAAATTGATATCTTGCCATGTGATGAATTGCTACGATTGTTATCTTTCACATATAAAATATAAGACATGAAAATGGATGTCAAGCCTTGACATCATTTTCAGAAAGATACATCATGATAGGAATCATGATGGGGGTATTGATAAGTTTAAATGAACTTAACTTATCAATATGTCTCTTGAATTCAAAGGCTTTGAATTTAAGAATGACTTATCTCAAGTATGGCACATATCTAGGGGGAGTTAAGGTTAACTCCGTCATCAATTGATTGTTATCATTAAAAAGGCGGAGATTGTTGAATCTCGGATTTTGATGATGAAGTCAATTGTCATTTGATTATCTAATCCATATGTTGAGATAATGTGCAGTATTAACTACGATGGCAGTAAGACATGCAATAGGTGTTAAGCCGAAGTCAAGACTAAGTTCATGTTAAGGGTTCGAGAGTTCGTCAGAAGTCCGAACGGTCATCGGAGGTTCTGAGGGAACAATCCGAGAAGTCTAGGAGCTTGCCAAAGATGCTCGTCGGAACTCGCCAAGAGGATCGTCGCAAGTCCAGGAGTTTGCCGGGAGTCCACTGAAGCATCGCCGAGTGTTCGTCGGATGTTCGCCGGAAGTTCATTAGAAGCTCGTTGGAAGAAACGATTGACGCATCGGAAAATGATCTGCAGTATTGATATCTTAATTATCATAATTAGCATGTATATTAAGTTAGGATTGGGAGGAGATCCCATTAACTTAATATGGGGCCAATTGGGCCCTTGGCAAACCCAAATTGGGCCGATTGAAAGGGCACCGAAAGCTTGCTTTTATTCTGAGTATTTGAGAGCTTAAAAGTGTTGTAAAAGGCTAGAGTTCCTCTCCCTCTTTTCTTTCTAAGTCTTGATCATTCAAGAGAGGAGTGAAAACTTGTAAGGGTTGTCTCCTAAGCCTATCCAAAAGGAGAAAAGCTATAAAAGGGTGGTTAGCCTCCGCCTATTGAAGGAAGGCCTCTAGTGGTCGTCGGTGACCTCATCGAAGGAGGAAGCCAAAAGTGGATGTAGGTCAAGATTGACCAAACCACTCTAAATCTCGGTTTGCGTTTACATTCTGCTCTTTATCTTAACTGCAAACTACCTCCATTGTTTTACATCAACTATACTTCCATTTGCTCTCAAGTTAAAGATCTTTTTGAAACGATTTCGTATGAAGTCTTCTTGAACCGACAAAAGTTTTTCGCTGCACTAATTCACACACCCCCCCCCTCTTAGTGCTCTTGATCCTAACAATTTCTTGGGTACTAGCGGTACCATCATCGTTCCTATGCGGTACTACTATCGTAGGATCTGGTACTGGGTGGTACCACCATCGAACAGGGCCGGTACCACTACTGGCAATATTGTTGCTGGAATCCTGGGGTACTGTTCCCTAGGTAGTGCCACCGCCAGCCCTGGCGGTGCCACCGCTAGCTAGGGTTTCAGCACCCTGATTGGGCCTTGAATCCAGCCCAAACCAGTCCAACTATGGGCCTAGTTGGCCCCTAAAAGAGTTGATGGGATTACCTCCCAATCCCAACTCTAATTATGTGCTAACTATGATTTCTAAGACATATTCTAAGCAAGATATGTCTGATTTCTTCCGGTGAGCTTCCGACGATCTTTCCGATGAACTTCCGACGATCTCTCGGTAATGTTCCGGTAGACTTCCGGTAAGCTCTTAGACTACACGATGATCTTCTTAGTGAGTTCCAACGAGCTTCTTTGGCAAACTCTTAGACTTCTCAGTTGGTTCCGGTAGAATTTCCGACGAACGTCCGGACTTCCGACGAACTCTCGAACTCCCAACGAAATCGCATTCTTGACTCGGGGACTTCATTTTGCTTTATGCCTTACTATCGTAGTTAATCCTGCACACATAAAAATATACTTCGATCTAGATAATTATTACTAAGTACGAATCATGTTGTCCGGCATGTCATTGGTCCATCGACGCTTCGTCCGATTCTTCGGCACATCATCCTCTCTTGCGGCCTATTGCCCAATCGACCAGTTGACCTCCACAACTCCGATATCCTTGGCGCAATATCCGCTCTTCTTTGCCCAATGCCCGAATCCATGGCCCGAAGCCTTCTGTCGATACGTCAATCAATCCTCCGGCCCGACGTCCAATCTTCTGACATGTTTTCCTCCGGCCCAACATGATTCTTCCTGCTTTAATTGTCTCTCCTTTATCGAAGCATCTTGCATCACTCAAAATACAGATTAAATCATAAACACTTATCAATTGGTTTCATCATCAAAATCCGAGATTCAACAATCTTCCCCTTTTTTATGATGACAACCAATTGATGACAGAGTTAACCTTAACTCCCAGAGTTTAAACAAACTCCCCCTATCAATATGCTATATTGATATATCCTTGAATTTAAGCTGAATTCACATCATTGCAAATTTTATCATGAATATTTGTAACACGTCATCATGCATAATATGATCATACTTCTCCCCCTTTGTCATCAACAAAAAGGAGAAGTTCCAACTATCAAGTGTTTGGACATAAGTTCAAATCATTGTATGAAAAAGATAATATCAAGTTTTATCATCATGCAATTTGTAAGCTAAAAAATTTAGCAAGTGTTACATCTTGCAAGCTATCAAGTTTTAGATAAGTAAGGTAGTAAGATAGCAGCTTTACAACATACAAGCTAGCAAAAATTTCGAAAGCAAATGCAAGGTAGCTTTCTTGTTGAAGTGTGTAAGCTAGCGATTCTTGCTTCCTAATATATTGTTCAAGTTACAAGTTTTGCTTCTTGAGATTGGCAAGATAGTGATGTTCAAGATAGCAAGCTCTTTCTTCTCTTTTGAGAAGTGTCATTTTTGCTTTCTTTGCAAAGTGCAAGCTAGCAACATTTTATATGACAAAGGGGGAGAAATATATGAATTGATGCTATAAACACTGATGCTATGAATATGCCATGCTAGCATCATCGAGAAATATATGAATTGATGCTATAAACACTGATGCTATGAATATGCCATGCTAGCATCATCGAGAAATATATGAATTGATGCTATAAACAATGTTGCTATGATTATGCTATGCTTGCATCACCAAGAGATAAATGAATAGATGCTATGATTTGCATTATGCCTTGTTTGTATCATGTCAAGATATCAAACAAAAAACTTGCATCGTAATTTTACGAGTTGATATCTTACCATGTGATGAAATGCAATACTTGTTAGGATCGGAGCGGCACTAAGAGGGGGGGGGTGAATTAGTGCAGCGGATTAAAACTTTGGTTTCGGAAAAATCTTTCGCACGATAACAAATAATATCAATGAGAACCGATTTGGAAGCTTGAAAACTTAGAGACGTATGGAAGTGTAATGACTAAGTAAAGAAATTTGCAGTATGTTAATGACAAGATTAGGATGCAAACCAGATAACACAGTAGTTTTAAAGTGGTTCGGTCAAAATGACCTACATCCACTTGCGAAGCCTTCTTCGAGGAGGCTCCCAACTTCCACTAGCAAATCTCTTGTAGGGGAAGGACTAATACCCCTCTTACAACATTTTACAAGTGGTTCACACTCTTACAAATTTTTGAATAGAAAGAAGGAGGTGAACACTCAAAGCAATTGAAGACAAAAACTTGCTAAAGACTTTGCTAAGACTTTTGGCTCACTCTCTTGCTTCTCAAAGGTTGTAATCTCAGCTGAGATTTGAGTGGTATTTATAGGCCTCAAGAGGATTCAAATTTGGCCTCCAAATTTGAATTCTCGTGGAGTTCCCGATGCTGGCGTTGCCACCGCTTGTCAGTGGCGGTGCCACCGCCTGTAACTGTCAAACGTTGACAGTGCTGGGCGGTGCCACCGCCCAGCCCAAGCGGTGCTACCGCCCAGCTCTCGAGCACTGGGCGGTGCCACCACCCTGCCCAGGCGGTGCTACCGCCCAGCTCTTGGGTACTAGGGGGTGCCACCGCCCAGCCCAGGCGGTGCTACCGCCTACAGTGTTTTCAGCCCAACTATAGTGTTTTCAGCCCACTAGTTGGGCTTCAATCTTGCCCCAAACTAGTCCGAACTTGGGCCCAATTGGCCCCTACTTGGGTTATAGGATTAACACCTAATCCTAACCCTAATTAACATGCTAACTACGAATTTAAAGACATTTTCTAAGCTATTACAAAGTCCATAAGTCAAGACTTCTTCCGGCGAACTTCCGATAAACTCTCGGAAACCATTCTGCGGACTCCCGGCAAGCTCCTAGACTTCACGATTTGATCTTGGCGAGTTCCAACGAGCTTCTTCGGTAAGCTCCGATCTTTCTCGGTGAGCTCCGCGAACTTCCAACGAACCTTCCGGCGAGCTTCCGAAAAACCCTTCGGCAAGCTCCCTACTCATTCTCGGCTAGTTCCGGCAGCATTCCCGACGAACCTTCGGACTTCTGTCGAACTCTCGAACTCCCAACGAATCCTTCGCGCTTGACTCCAGCACTTTGTTTCGCTTTATGTCTTCATCGTTATCGTAGTTAATCCTGCACACACAATCCAAAACTCTACTCCGATCTAGACAATTGTTACAACGTGAATTGACATTCTGTTGCCCGGCACGTCATTGGTTGGCGCTTCGTCCGATTCTTCGGTGCATCGTCCTCTCTTGCAGCTTGTTGCCCAATCGGTAGTTGACCTCCGCAACCCCGATATCCTTGGCGCAATTCCGCTCTTGGCCCGATGTCCGACGTCCGAAGCCTTCTGTCATCCAATATCCTAACATGATCTCCTCCGACGCAACGTCAATTCCTCCTGCGTTAACTGTCTAATCATGATCGAGTAGACCTGCATCACTCAAAATGCAGTTAAACATCTAAACACAATCAATTAGTTTCATCATCAAAATCCGAGATTCAACAATACTTGCTAAAATATTTGAAATGTGTACATCATGTAATGATATCAAAATCTTACTTCGCAGTTTTACATGTTGATATCTTACAATATGATGAATTGCTACTATTACCATCATTCAAACTTGTAATGTAAAATTTGAAAATGAATGTCAAGCCTTGACATCATCTTCAGAGAGATACCTCATGATGGGAATCATGATGGGAGTATTGATAAGTTCAAATGATTTGAACTTATCAATGTCTCTTGAATTCGTAGGTTTTGAATTCAAGAATGACTTATCTCAAGTATGACATATAGACAGGGGGAGTTAAGGTTAACTCCATTATCAATTGATTGTCATCATCAAAAAGGGGGAGATTATTGAATCACGGATTTTGATGATGAAGTCAATTGTCATTTGTTATCAAATCTATATGTTGAGATAAGTGTGCAGGATTAACTACGATGAAAGTAAGACATGCAGCAGAAGTTACGCCGGAGTCAAGACAATGATCACGTTGGGAGTTCGACGAAAATTCGGACAATTGTCGAAGGTTCTACAGGAACAAATCCGAGAAGTCCATAAGCTTGCCAAAGAAGCTCGTCAGAACTCGCCAAGTGAATCATCGCAAGTCCAGGTGTTTGCCGAAAGTCCGCAGGAGCATCACCGAGGGTTCATCGGATGATCGACGGAAGTTCGCCGGAAGCTCGCCAGGAGAAGCGATTGACGCACCGGAGCAAGTTGCAGAAATTGTCTTAGGAAATATTGTAGTTAGCACAATGATTAAGTTGGAAATGGGAGGTGATCCTATTAACTTAATCTTGGGGTAATTGGGCCCCTGAAAAACCCAAATTAGGCCTAATGGATCAACCCATTCAGACCCTGATTTCTGTTGAGAGGTGCAACCGCCTTAGCCATAAGGTGACACCGCCTGGGCTCAGTTTCCAAGCGAGACTGGGCGGTGCAACCTCCCCTGATAGGAGGTAGCACCGCTTGAGCTCGTTCTTCGAGCTCTGCCAGGCGGTGCAACCGCCTTAGCCAGGAGGTGCAACCGCCTGAGCTCGTTCTTCGAGCTCTGGCAGGAGGTGCAACCGCCCCTGACAAGAGGTAGCACCGCCTAGAGGCTCAGTCTTCGAGCTCTGCCAAGCGGTGCAACCGCCTCAGTCAGGAGGTGCAACCGCCTGATCCCGGAATTCCGGGAATTGACAGTTTTGAGCTCCAAATTTGAACTGGGTTAGGGCCTATAAATACCCCACAAAATTGTTGTAAAGGCCAAAAGTTCTTCTCCCTCTTTTCTTCCAAGTTCTGAGTTGTAAAGAGAGGAGAGAAAATTCTATAAGGGTTGTTTCCTAAGCCCGTCAAAAGGAGTGAAACTATAAAAGGGTGGTTGGCCTTCGCCTATTGAAGGAAGGCCTCTAGTTGACGTCGATGACCTCGTCGGTGGAGGAAGCCAAAAGTGGAGTATGTCAAGATTGACCGAACCACTCTAAATCTCGGTTTGCATTTACTTTGAGCATCTTATCTTTACTGCAAACCTCCTCAATAGCTTACTGCCTTCTGTGTTTTTACGAACGTGTTTCAAAGTTCAGTGCTTTCCGAATCGGGGTTTAAGACGCAAATTAGTTTTATCGTACGAACGTCGTATTTCAGTTTGCGCTTACGTTCTGGTTTCCATTATAACTGCAACTGCCTTTATATCTTTGCTTTAACTGCATCTCGCCTTATCTCAAGTTAAAGTGGTTTACGAATCAGGTTTTATACGGAAATCGCTTTTATCGTATGAACGTCGTATTTCAGTTTGCGCTTATATTCTGATTTCCATCATAAGTACAAACTGCGTTTATATCTTTGCTGCATCTCTCCTAGTCAAAAGTTGAAGTGATTTACGAATCGGCTTTCTTTCCAAAATCAGTTTTATCAAATGAACGCAGTTTTCGATTTTAATCGTAGAAAGTTTTCCGCTTAGTGCTCTTGATCCTAACACTAGGGCTGCAGCACCTCTGTTTCGTGAAGGAGGAAACATAGGAGTTCATGTGTGGGGCGTCGGGGAGGAGAAGGGAAGAAGAGGAGAAGAAGAGAAGCAAAGGAAGAAAAGTAGAAGAAGAAGAAGAAGAAGAAGAATAAGAAAAGAGGAGGTGGCTACGGCAAGGGCTGCAGTGAGGAGCTGTAGGGCGTTGGGGAGGAGAAAGGAAGAAGAGGAGAAGAAGAAAAGGAGAAGAAGCGGGAAAAGAAGAGAGGAAGAAGAGGGAGAAGAGAAGAAAAGAAGAAGAAGAAGAAGAGAGGGAAGAGGGAGAGGAAAGAGAGATAGCTGCAACAGCTAAGGATGCAGCACCTCTGTTTCATGTAGGAGGAAACAGAGGAGTTCATGTTTGGGGCGTCGGGGAGGAGAAGAGAGGAAGAAGAAGAAGAAGAAAAGAGGAGGTGGCTACGGTAAGGGCTGCAGCGAGGAGCTGTGGGGCGTTGGGGAGGAGAAAGGAAGAAGAGGAGAAGAAGAAAAGAAGAAGAGGAGGAAAAAGAAGAAGAGAAAAAGAAAAAAAAATGAAGGATGGCTGCGGCATGGGCTGCAGTGAGAAGGTGTGGGATGTCGGGTAGGAGAAGGGAAGAAGAGGAGAAGAAGAAGGAGAAGAAGGAGAAGGAGAAGAAGAGGAAGAGAAGAAGTAGAAGCGGGTGAAGAGGCGGCACCTCTGTTTTCTGTAGGAGGAAACAGAGGAGAGGAGATGCTATGCGTCGGGGAGAAGGGGAGGAAGGAGAAGAAGAGAAGAAGAAGAAAGGAAGGAGAAGGAAGAGGAGAAGGGAAAGAAGTAGCAGTGGCTGCAACTGTGGCAGCTGCAGCTGTGGTAGGGAAAGATGGAGAGGAAGGAAGAAGGGAAGGAGCGGAAGAAGAGAAGGGGAAGAAGGGGCTGCGGCTGCGGCGATGGTAGCTGCAGTTGGAAGAGAAGAAGGAGAGGAAGATGAGCAGGGGAGGAAGAAGAGGCTGCGGCCGTGGCTGAGGCTGCGACGGCAGCAGTACAGCTGGGAAAGAAGAGAAGGAAAGGAAGAAGAAGAGAAAGGAAAAGGGAAGAAGAGAGGAAGAGGAGAAGGGGAGGCAGCTGCGACAGTGGCAGCTGCAGCTGGAAGAGAATGTTAGGACTCTAGGAGACTCCTAATTGATAGGGACATTCATGTAAAACCTATCTAAGCCGACCCCTATTAAAAAGGTAAAGAGCCTGGCTAGGGTTAGGAGGTTGTTTCTTAGAGAAAAATAAAGAGTTGTAAAGGAATAAGAGTCATGAGTAGGAGTCCTATTAGGAGTTGGTTAGAATTAGGAGTCTTGAGTAGGAGTCCTATTAGGAGTTAGGGTTTAGAAGCCCTATAAATAGTCATGTATTCCTCCTCTTTTGATAAGCAATAAATGAATCTTTTCTGTAGCCTTTGAGCAGCAACTTGGAGGGAGGAACCCCTATAGAGTTCCAAGGAGGCCGATCCCCTAAAGAGATCAACCCCAAGTTTAGAATCTGCAAGGGTTCTATCACCTGGTCTCAGAGCATCGTTCTTGGCAGCTCGCTGCCCTTCCACAGCCATCTATCAACCCTCCATAACCATCCAAAGCAATTCCCACAATTGTTTAAAAGATCGTGGCCGAATTCCACCATCATCTCCACCACCGCGGATCATAACATCACAGATTTGGAGGCATATACTATGGCATCTGAGGAGGCAATCAATGCTAAATTCGAAGCCTTTGAGGCACGAATGGAGGATATGATTCGGACACTCTTTACTGAACTCAGATTGGGCCGACCACGAAGCCCGAAGAAATCACATCAAGGAGAGAGCTCTGCCCAATCGCACCAAGCCTGAAGAGATGACTTCCAAAAGAGGGAAGGTTCTATGATCGATCCCAACTATCTATGCATGAGGGTGGAATTCTCTAGATGGGAAGAAGGAGACCCGATGGGTTTTATTTCGCGTGCGGAGCGATATTTTTGGTACCACAAAACCGTAGACGCATCTATGGTGAAAATGTAGCTATACATCTTGAAGGGGATGCCATACAGTGGTTTGACTGGTTTGAACACACTTATGGAGTCCTTTCATGACGACAATTCAAAGAAGGATTGCTGATCCGCTTTAGACCAACCAATTACGAGAATATTGACGGACAATTAGCAAAGATCCGACAAACCTCCACCATTCAGGAGTACCAAACCAGGTTTGAAAGGTTATCTAATCAAATTCATGATTGATCTCAAAAATAGCTATTGACGACCTTCATTGAGGGCTTGAAGCCAGAGATCCGAAGAGAAGTTAAAGCGCGACAATCGTACACGCTTATGGCAGCCATCTCTTTTGCACGACATCAAGAGGAGTGATTGAATCATGAAGCTTAGACGACTAGAGTTGCTCCTCAACCAGAAATACTGAAGCCCTCACCCCCCCTACTGTCGATCGAGTCCCTGCACCAAAGAAGTTGATAAGAGAAGGGCTTCGAGAGCAATCTGCGAAGCGGTTATGTTGGCATTGCGACAAGCCGTGGAGTTACAAGCATTGTTGTAGAAAAGGGAGACTTCTTTTGATTGAACCAGTAGAAGAAGAGGTCATTGAGCATTCAAAAGAGAGCCTTAAACATAACGAAGAAGATGCGGAAGAAGAGCCACAACCGACCGACGTTACAGTACACACACTAGCTGGCTACTCAAACCCGCAAACGATGAAAGGGAGACTTCTTATGCTTGAACCAATAGAAGAAGAGGTCATTGAACATTCAGAAGAGAACCTTGAACATAAAGAAGATGCAGAAGAAGAGCAACAACCGATTGACATTACAGTACACGCACTAGCCGGCTACTCAAACCCACAAACGATGAAAGTTGGAGGCCTTCTCAAACAACAACCGATCACTATTCTCATCGACATAGGCAGTACTACTAACTTCCTAAATAGTAAGCTTGTTGTTCGGATAGCATAACCTATCTAGAATTGCTGCATGTTTGATGTTAAGGTCACCGACGGACGGATTTTGAATTGTGACCGTAGGCGTCCGCATAAGAAACTATTGCTGCAGGACCAAGAGATAATTGCAGATTTCTTACTTCTCCCTCTTAAAAATCATGAGGCCATGCTCAGAATTAAATGGTTGACGACATTAGGTGATATTTCCTAAAATTTTATTAAACTAATTATGAAATTTTACAGTAAGGAGAAACAGGTGACATTGCACGGGAAACGTGGGGGCGACATAACAACGATTTGCACACAACAAATGGAGAAGGTTTTGCATAAAACATGCAGCGACTTTTCGGTACAACTTGAGCAGCAAACCAAGGGAGAGCCAATAGAATTTGAAGATCCAAATCTACTTCCTTTGCTTGCTGAATTTTCAAATATATTTGACGAACCGCGCAACATACCTCTTACCCGTCGGCATGATCATTGTATAACGATCCTCCATATTAGTATCCATATCTCCAGAAGGATAAAATAGAAAGGATAGTAAAAGAGATGCTCAAAACAGGAGTTATTCGGCCAAGTTGCAACCAGTACTCTTCACCGGTGCTACTTGTACGCAAGGACGGAACAAGGCGAATATGTGTTGATTACCGAGCTCTCAATGACATAACCATCAAGGACAAATACCTTATTCCAATAGTAGATGAATTGCTAGATGAAAGAGAGTACAAATCTTTACAAAGCTGGACCTTTATTCCGGGTATCATCAAATATGAGCGTGCGAAGAAGATATACCGAAAACCACCTTTTGAACACACAACAACCACTACAAATTTTTGCTTTCTTCAAAAGAAGGTGGAATATCTTGGGCATATCATATTAGAGGAAGGTGTGGCAGTGGACCCCTTCAAAATTGGAGCAATGCAAAACTGGCCGACCCCGAGAAACATAAAATTGCTATATGGCTTTCTAGGTTTAACAAGCTACTACCGCAAGTTCATGAAAAACTATGGAAAGATCAATGCACCAATTACTTCCTTACTAGAAAAAGATGTCTTCTAATGGTTGGACAGAGCCTTCGCTTCCTTCGACAAACTTAAGGCAGCCATGGCGACGACGCCGGTGCTAACACTGCCAGATTTCAACCGACCCTTCATTATTGAGGCCGACGCATTTGGAGTCATAATTGGTGTCATTCTCATGCAAGATGGTCGACCACTCGCATACACTAGCAAGACATTATCTCCCTCCCATCAAAATAAGTCAATATATGATAAGGAGATGCTCGCCATTGTGCGCGCAGCAATGAGGTGGAGACCCTACTTGATTGGTCGACGATTTCAAATTAAAACCGACCATAAAAGCCTCAAGTACTTTTTGGAGCGAAAAATATCATCCCCTGAGCATCAAAAATGGGTAACTAGACTTCTTAGATTTGATTATGAAATAACTTACAAAATGGGGAAAGAGAATATTCTTGCAGATGCGCTTTCGCAGCTACCCGAGCAAGCTGTAGTTTCGGCCATTTTACTTCCGACCAACGACTTACTTGAGGATATTAAGATGGAATGGCAGGAAGATTCAGAGACTAGTAAGATTATAAAAAATTTGGAGGAAGCACCAAGCTCCGTGGCTCATTACAATTGGAACTCAAAAAAATTACACTATAAGGGTACTAAATTGAAAAGGAGTATGGCATATCACCCACAAATCGACGGTGAGACAGAAGTTGTAAATAGGTGCTTGGAGACAACCCAAAGCCACCCGCCAAATATGATTTTCCAAGGAGAACTCCAAACCCAGCCAAGTACCATTATTGATCGACGGATCGTGACTCAACGACGACGACCCACTACTAAAGTACTAATACAGTAGGTGAACCTACCTAAAGAAGATGCCACTTGGGAGAACTATGACGACTTGAAGATCAAATTCCTAAAATTCATGAATCGTCAGCCTCGAGGACAAGGATGATTTGAAGAGGATGGGTTTGTTAGGACTCTAGCTAGGAGACTCCTAATTGAGAGGGACATTCATGTAAAACCTACCTAAGCCAACCCCTATTAAAGAGGTGAAGAGGCCGGCTAGGGTTAGGAGGTTGTTTCTTAGAGAAGAATAAGTAGTTGTAAAGGAATAGGAGTCTTGAGTAGGAGTCCTATTAGGAGTTGGTTAGAAGTAGGAGTCTTGGGTAGGAGTCCTATTAGGAGTTATGGTTTAGAAGCCCTATAAATAGTCATGTATTCCTCCTCTTTTGATAAGTAATAGATGAATCTTTTCTGCAGCCTTTGAGTAGCAACTTGGAGGGAGGAACCCCTATAGAGTTCCAAGGAGGCCGATCCCCTAAAGAGATCAACCCCAAGTTTAGAATCTGCAAGGGTTTTATCACTTGTTATCATAGCAACGTTCTTGCATCTCACTGCCCTTCCACAGCCATCTATGAACCCTCCATAACCATCCAAAGTAATTCTCACAATTTCTTAAAAGATCGTCGCCGAATTCCGCCATCATCTCCACCATCGCGGATCATCCTTTGATCTCCCCATGAATTGCAATAGGTTATGGTTTCCTACCTTACTACTGCTGCAATTTAGTTATCCTTATTCGAAAATCCAAAAAATAAAAAAAATTGTTCCTATATTGCTGCATAAACTTTTCGTCATAAAGTTTTCATCTCTATGACGAAAGATACATTGCAGAATTCCAGCCGCATAACACCATCTATTTGATCTTGCTACTATGCTTTTTCTATTCAAATTTCTATGAAATTTTTATGACATCTTTGACACTTCCTAACAGTGGATTTCCCTTTGGTTTCATCGAAAAATTCTCAATATAATCTACTGATCTTTTATGTCCAATCTACTGCACTTGAAAATCTATGCTGCAGAAAATTTCAGCCGCATATTGTTGCGTTAACCCATCTATTTGCAATCTTTTTTTAATGAAATTTCTTATATACTTCATAGATCATCTTGGCTTCCATCTAAGATTAATCTATTGAGAAATTCATCTCTAAAAACGATTTTGTGTTACTGCAAATTTTCGTCGTAAACCGCTGAAATTTTTCGACGATAATTCTGCAATCGCAACTTGCACTAATTTCCTTGCTGTTATACTGCCAAAATTTTCTTGATTATATTAGACGTCCTTGCTGTCATATAAACTGTGATTTTGCTATCAATTCCCTCCTCAATTCTCTTAAGTTTTTGGTGGAAATTACGTCGAGAAACCGTTGTTTCTTTGACGACAATTCTACTCTTACAAGACAGCACATACTTGCTGCAACTTCCACTTATTTCTATCAAACCTTTGCTACCATCTACCACAGATCCAAAACTTTCATCCACAGCCCTAAAACTCCACTAAACCACACCCTTAAACTGCACCCAAAACAGTCCCAAAACAAGCCTAAACCGCAGCCTACATCTACCAATCCACTAACCCTTTCGACCATCACCTCTCTCAACCTATACAAGCCTTTAACCCGACAACAAAAGAGAGATCATAACATCATAGATTTGGAGGCATATACTATGACATCTAAGGAGGCAATCAATGCTAAATTCGAAGCCTTTGAGGCACGAATGGAGGATACGATTCGGACACTCTTTACTGAACTCAGATTGGGCCGACCACTAAGCCCGAAGAAATCACATCAAGGAGAGAGCTCTGCCCAATCGCACCAAGCCTGAAGAGATGACTTCCAAAAGAGGGAAGGTTCTATGATCGATCCCAACTATCCATGCATGAGGGTGGACTTCTCTAGATGGGATGAATGAGACCCTATGGGTTGGATTTCGCATGCGAAGCGATATTTTTGGTACCATAAAATCGCAGACGCATCTATGGTGAAAATTGCAGCTATACATCTTGATGGGGATGCCATACAGTGGTTTGACTGGTTTGAATACACTTATGGAGTCCTTTCATGGTGACAATTCAAAGAAGTATTGCTGATCCGCTTCAGACCAACCGATTACGAGAATATTAACGGACAATTAGCAAAGATCCGACAAACCTCCACCATTCAGGAGTACCAAACCAGGTTTGAAAGGTTATGTAATCGAATTCATGATTGATCTCAAAAATAGCTATTGACGACCTTCATTGAGGGCTTGAAGCCAGAGATCCGGAGAGAAGTTAAAGCGCGACAACCGTACACGCTTATGGCGGCCATCTCTTTCGCACGACATCAAGAGGAGTGATTGAATCATGAACCTTAGAGGACTAGAGTTGCTCCTCAACCAGAAATACTGAAGCCCTAAGCCCCCCTACTGTCGATCGAGTCCTTGCACCAAAGAAGTTGACAAGAGAAGAGCTTCGGGAGCAATCTGCGAAGCGGTTATGTTGGCATTGCGACGAGCCGTGGAGTTACAAGCATTGTTATAGAAAAGGGAGACTTCTTTTGATTGAACCAGTAGAAGAAGAGGTCATTGAGCATTCAAAAGAGAGCCTTAAACATAACGAAAAAGATGCGAAAGAAGAGCCATAACCGACCGACGTTACAGTACACACACTAGATGGCTACTCAAACCCGCAAACGATGAAAGGGAGACTTCTTATGGATAAACCAATAGAAGAAGAGGACATTGAACATTCAGAAGAGAAACTTGAACATAAAGAAGATGCGAAAGTAGAGCCACAACCGACTTACATTACCGTACACGCACTAGCCGGCTACTCAAACCCGCAAACGATGAAAGTTGGAGGCCTTCACAAACAACAACTGATCACTATTCTCATCGACACGGGTAGTACTACTAACTTCCTAAATAGTAAGCTTGCTATTTAGATAGCATTACCTATCGAGAATCGCTGCAAGTTTGATGTTAAGGTCACCGACGGACGAATTTTGAATTGTGATCGTAGGCGCCCGCAGGAGAAACTATTGCTGTAGGTCCAAGAGATAATTGCAGATTTCTTCCTTCTCCCTCTTAACAATCATGAGGCCATGCTCAGAATTAAATGGTTCATGATATTAGGTGATATTTCCTAGAATTTTATGAAACTAATTATGAAATTTTACAGTAAGGAGAAATAGGTGACATTGCACGGGAAACGTGGGGGTGACATAACAACGATTTGCACACAACAAATGGAGACGGTTTTGCATAAAGCATGCAGCAGCTTTTTAGTACAACTTGAGCAGCAAACTAAAGGAGAACCAACAGAATTTGAAGATCCAAATCTACTTCCTTTGCTTGCTGAATTTTCAAAAATATTTAACGATCCACGCAACCTACCTCTTACCCATCGGCATGATCATTGTATAACGATCCTTCCAGGCAAATCTTCAGCAAATGCTCAGCCATATCAGTATCTACATCTCCATAAGGATGAAATAGAAAGGATTGTAAAAGAGAAGCTCGAAACAGGAGTTTTTCGGCCAAGTTGCAACCACTACTCTTCACCGGTGCTACTTGTACGCAAGAAGGACGGAACAAGGCGAATATGTGTTGATTACCGAGCTCTCAATGACATAATCATCAAGGACAAATGCCTTATTCCAATAATAGATTAATTGCTAGATGAAAGGGAGCACAAATCTTTACAAAGTTGGACCTTCGATCCGGGTATCATCAAATACGAGCATGCGAAGAAGACATACCGAAAACCACCTTTTGAACACACAACAACCACTACAAATTTTTGCTTTCTTTAACAGAAGGTGAAATATCTTGGGCATATCATATTAGAGGAAGGTGTGGCATTGGACCCTTTCAAAATTGGAGGAATGCAAAACTGGTCGACCCCGAGAAACATAAAATTTCTACATGGCTTTCTAGGTTTAACAGGCTACTACCGTAAGTTCATGAAAAACTATGGAAAGATCAATGCACCACTTACTTCCTTACTGGAAAACGATTTCTTCCAATGGTTGGACAGAGCCTTTGCTTCCTTCGACAAACTTAAGGCAGCCATGACGACGACGCCGGTGCTAACACTGCCAGATTTCAACCGACCCTTCATTATTGAGGCTGACTCATCTGGAGTCGGAATTGGAGCCATTCTCATGCAAGATGGTCGACCACTCACATACCCTAGCAAGACATTATCTCTTTCCCATCAAAATAAGTCAATATATGATAAGGAGATGCTCGCCATTTTGCGCGCAACAACGAGGTGGAGACCCTACTTGATTGATTGACGATTTCAAATTAAAACTGACCATAAAAGCTTCAAGTACTTTTTGAAGCGAAAGATATTATCCCCTGAGCAGCAAAAATGGGTTACTAAACTTCTTGTATTTGATTATGAAATAACTTACAAAATGGGAAAAGAGAATATTCTTGCAGATGCGCTTTAACAACTACCTGAGCAAGCTAAAGTTTCGGCCATTTCACTTCCGACTAGCAACTTCCTTGAGGATATTAAGATGGAATGGCAGGAAGATTCAAAGACTAGTAAGATTATAAAAAATTTGGAGGAAGCACCATGCTCCGTGGCTCATTACAATTGGGACTCAAAAAAATTACGCTATAAGGGTACTAAATTAAAAAGGAGTATGGCATATCACCCACAAATCGACGGCGAGACAGAAGTTGTAAATAGGTGCTTGGAGACAGCCCAAAGCCACCCGCCAAATATAATTATCCAAGAAGAACTCTAGACCCAACCAAGTACCATTATTGATCGACGGATCGTGACTCTACGACGACGACCCACTACTAAAGTGCTAATACAGTGGGTGAACCTACTAACAGAAGATGCCACTTAGGAGAACTATGACGACTTGAATATCAAATTCCTAAAATTCATGAATCGTCAGCCTCGAGGACAAGGCTGATTTGAATAGAGCAGGTCTGTTAGGACTCTAGCTACGAGACTCCTAATTGAGAGGGACATTCATGAAAAACCTACCTTAGTCGACCCCTATTAAAGAGATGAAGAGGCCGACTAGGGTTAGGAGGTTGTTTCTTAGAGAAGAATAAGGATTTGTAAAGGAATAGGAGTCTTGAGTAGGAGTCCTATTAGGAGTTGGTTAGAAGTAGGAGTCCTATTAGGAGTTAGGGTTTAGAAGCCTTATAAATAGTCATGTATTCCTCCTCTTTGATAAGCAATAGATGAATCTTTTCTACAGCCTTTGAGTAGTAACTTGGAGGGAGGAACTCCTATAGAGTTCCAAGGAGGCCGATCCCCTGAAGAGATCAACCCCAAGTTTAGAATATGTAAGGGTTCTATCAGAGAAGGAGAGGAAACAGAGCTGGGGAGGAAGATGAGGCTGCGGTTGTGGTGCCTACGGCCGTGGCTGCGACTACGATTGCGGCTGCGATGTTGGCTGCGATAGCTGCGGCAGCCGTCGTGGCTGCAGCAACTGCTTTTGGAAAAGAGAAAGAAAGGAAAGGGGCAAAAAAAAAAGGGGTTGTGGCCGTGATTGCGACTGCAGTGGTGGCGGCTATGTCTGCGACAGCTGTGTTTGGGAAAGAAAAACTAGGAACGAGAGAAGGGAGGAAGGAAGTAGTGCAGTGGAAGGGGCTGCGGTTGTGACAGCAAATATAGTCATGGCTACGACGGCGGTAGTGGTAGCGGCGATGGCTGCGACAGTTGTGTTTGTAAAAGAAAACGAAGGAATGAGGGTAAGAGAGAGTAGGTGACTATGCCTCTATATTCTACATGAGCTACAGTTATGGAGGAAAAAGAGAAGACATATGTAGAAAACGAAACAGGAAGAGGAGACGGAGGAAAAGTAGAAGGATTTGTGCTCACACCATCTTTGGATCTTGGGATCAAAATCTTTGAAAGGTAAGTGTTTCGATCCTTTCTATTGCAAGTGTTTCAATCCTTTCTATTGCAAGTGTCCCGATCTTTTCTCCAGCAAGTGTTATCTTTTATATTGCAAGTATTTCGATCCTTCCTCTTGCAAGCTTTCTAATCTTTCCTATTACTAGTGTCCCGATCTTTTCTATTACAAGTGTTCGAATCCTTTCTATTGCAAGCTTTCTAATCTTTTCTATTGCAAGTGTTATGATCCTTCCTATTGGAAGCTTTCTAATCTTTCCTATTACAAGTGTCCTGATCTTTCCTTATTGCAATTTTATCTCTGCATTTGCTTTGAATATAAGGAACTTTGAATTGTACTAGCCTTGCATTTGATATATCTCCTACTTAGACGTAACGATTCGAATCTGTGCAACTTCTGAGATTCTGACCTTTCTACCTTGTTATGGTTATAACTTCATGTATTCACCTCTGATTTGGACAAAACTTATTTGATCTGAATATAGACTCATAATCTTTCTTTTGATAGCTTATTTTAATAATTCAGAGTAAGTTTGCCTGCCCAAACTTCTGTTTCAAATGAGCCAACAGATTCTGCAAAACAGGAATCGTAATTTCTGACCTTTTGATACTGAGCAGCCTATAAGTCGATGTTGGAAACTCCGATTTGTTCAAAACAGATTTCATTAGAAACTAGACTCATATATCTTTCTTTTGATATATTGATTGAAAGATTTGGAGTCCAAAGACCTGCCCAGTTATCTGTTGAATCTGACCTTATGAATTCTGCCAAACAGAGATTTTGTTCTCCGACCCTTGTTTACCAAATTATTTGTAACTCTCTGTTGGATAGTTCAATTCAAATGAAGCTTATTTTATCCGAAAGTAGAATGAAATATCTTTCCAATGATATATTTCTGAGTAAATTGGAGCACGATTGATAGTTTGAATCATTTATTCAATGTGCCTCTTGAATTCTACCAGAAATCGAGTTTTGGTCGATTTCGCATATTCTAGTTTCATTCCTTTGGAAATTGATATTCTTTAGCTTTCTTATTCAATTGAGCTTTATATTACTGCTTTGAATTCTTGTATGCTCTTGTCCTTAAAATTATTTACATTCTTGAAAACTATTGTGTAACGGTTATGCTATATCGTATTGACTCATATAGGCACATGTATATCCCATTATTCCGCATTTGCTTTCGATATGTGCCAATTCTAGTTTTATTCCTTTGGACATTGAATTCATGTAACCTTCTTATTTGAATTGAGTTATATGTGATTGTTTGGAATCCTTGAATGCTCTGGCTTTCATTTCCTTTCAAATATGAATACAATTGTGAAAGATTATTGCTTACTTCGTATTGACTCATAAAGGCACATGTATGTTTTGTTGTTTCGCATGTGCTTCCGATATGTGATATTCATTGTTCATACTATCCTTTTGTACTCTGGTGTTTGTGGGATATTGTGAACCTTTGCCAGAAATGGTGAAAGGAGTTATGCATAGAGCCTGTGATGCTCTGCCGGCCCTTATGACTTCACTCAAACGTAGGTGGATGGAGCTCCCAAACGTCCGAGACTTATGTTTGGTGGTCATTCAGAAATGGATGTACCATATTATGTTATGGTCCCACTTCACCTTATGTATGTTTAATTTGGTATCCAGAGCTTTGGTTATGTGTTTCTATACATGCTTTGGATAAGAATGAAATGAATGCAACGTCAATTCGACGTTTGAGCTTCTGTTTCGTATTCGTTCTTTGAAATGCTCCGAAATGGTCCATACACCATTGATATGTTCCGAAAAGTTTCATTTATCATTGATATGCTCCGAAACATTTCATACGCCTTTGATACGCTCAGAAATGTTTCATTTGCTATTGTTATGCTTCGAAATGTTCCATATGTAGTTGATAAGCTCTGGAACATTTCTTACGCTATTGATATACTCCAATTACTCTATGCTCCATTTGTTATGAACCAAATATGTTTTGAATGACATAACACATATGATTTTGTATCTAATGAGATGGTATCCTTGAGAATTCTTGTATTCTGCCTTGCATTATGATATCTTACTTGTTTGAAATCGTTCCTTTTGTTCTGAATATGCTTTGTCACTTGCTGAGCTATTTTTAACACACTCCGTTGTTATATAAATCTTTCAGGTCAAGTTGTCACTCTTTGAGATGTTTTGAATTGGGCTGAGGTAGTGGAGAGCTATTCAGAATTATAGGCAAGTCTTGTTGGTTATTATGTTATTGTTGTATAAGCATAGTTTGTATGTAATGAAATATTGTCGATGAATCAAAATGGATATACTGTGTAAAAGTGTTAGAAGATCACTCTTATTTGGAATTTCGGAATGTTAAGTCTAGTTTATAATGATATGAACTTATGGTGAATAGTTGGAGTTCTGATTGTATAATTTATTTAGCTTGTGGATTTATAAATGTTGTTCATGTTTGTCAAGTTGGCTTGGGTTGCTATAAATGTGAATTATCGAGTGATGTGATATATGATTATAAACTGCACAGGTTTTATAGATGTGAATTTAATAGAATATTTTTCAGTATCCTCAAATGTTAGTTTGGATCCTGAATTGGTTTATGATGAAAATTTTAATATCATCGATATTTTTTAGGGGCGTGACAGAGGTGGTATCAGAGCATGGTTTGAGGATTATTAAAATATTTGATATGTTGACGTACAAAATATATTGAGGTCTAATGAACTATAGTGATTGGTGGAAATTTTCTTTGATGCATTTTAGGAATCTAGGATGATGAGGACATTTGGTCCTCCTATTTCATTTGTTTCTGATTAATTAAGGGGATGAAAGGGTTGATCGAAGATACTAAATCAGAGTAGCGCAATGAAAGCATGTTAGACCTAATTTCATTGGTGGTAGAAAAATAGATGATGTAAACGGAGATGATATATGATGTACAAAATTGTTCTGATGATTAAAAGATTTCTTTTGCCACGTTATATTGGAAGTAAAGACTTATTATTGATGGGAATAATGAAAAGAATTTCTAGAGATCAAAGGACAAGAATAGCTAGGATTAGTTTACAAATAAAAATATGATTGGAAATGAATCAGAAAGTGATAACAAGAGGGTCAAGACATTTAGATTTTAAAACGGAAGTCACCACACAAGACTCAATCATGTGTAAATTACAAGTTAAATTCTGAAACAAGTTTATATTTGTGGGTGACTAGAGTCTATTTTGCTTATGGAAAGTTGGATCATAAAATAAAAGACTACTCTTTGAACAAGAAGAAAGAGTTAGTACCTCCTAAATCATCAGCCCATGTTAGAGTGTATGCTATCACTGAATATGATTCTAAAACTTCTAAATTAGTGGTCGAAGGTATTATTTATGTTTATGAAAGAATGCAAATATTTGTTTGACTATGGGTCTCATCTATGATTTGATTCGTAATATTTTGCTTATCATTTGGTATTCAACCTAGACCACTACTTCTCGGTTGGTTCCAGCAAAACTTCTGACAAACGTCTAGACTTTCGACAAACTCTCAAACTCCCAACGAAATCGCGTTCTTGACTCTGGGACTTCATTTTGCTTTATGCCTTGCTATCGTAGTTAATCCTGCACATTTGTCCAGCATGGCATTGGTCCATTGACGCTTTGTCCAATTCTTCAACGTGTCATCCTCTCTTGCAGCCTATTGCCCAATCGGTCAGTTGACCTTCGCAACTCTAATATCCTTGGCACAATATCCGCTCTTCTTGGCCCGATGCCCGAATCCATGGCCCGAAGCCTTCTGTCGATACGTCGACCGATCCTCCGGCCTGACGTCCAATCTTCTGACACGTTTTCCTTCTACCCAACATGATTCTTCTTGCTTTAATTGTCTCTCCTAATCGAAGCATCTTACGTCACTCAAAACACATATTAAATCATAAACACTTATCAATTGATTTCATCATCAAAATCCGAGATTCAACAGATTACATATATTGGAAGACTAGAATGAGGATCTTCCTAATTTCAATGGATTTTGAATTATGGAATATTGTAGAAGATGAGTTTCAAAAGTCTTTTCTTCCAATGAACGATTGGAATGAGTTGAAAAAGAAGACTTTCACTTTAAACACAAAGGCTATGAATGCCTTTTTTTGTGCCTTAGATAAAAACAAGTTTAATCGTATGTCCATTTGTGAAACTGCTTTTGATATTTGGCACGCACTCAAAGTGACTCATGAAGACACTAGTAGAGTGAAGGAATACAAAATTAATCTTTTAGTGCATACTTATGAGTTGTTTCGAATGAAACCGAGTGAGACCATTGGAGACATGTACACTTGATTTACGGATATCGTCAATGGTCTAAAAGGACTTGGTAAAGGTTTCTCGCATTTTAAACTTGTTAATAAAATTTTAAGATCCCTTCCAAAGAGTTGGGACCCTAAAGTCACGGTCATTCAAGAGGCCAAAGACCTAAATAATTTTCCTCTCGAAGAACTAATTGGATCACTAATGACCTATGAGATGACTTGTAAAACTCATGAAGAACTTGAGGACACCCTTCCAAAGAACAGGAAGGATATGACACTAAAAACCCAAGAAGATCACTTAAAAGAAAACTCAAGTGATAAGGACCTTGATGAAGACTTGGCACTCTTAACAAGAAAATTTAAAAAATTTATAAAAATGAATAAATTCAAAAATGACACTAAAAATAAATTTGAACCCAAGAAAGATCAAGTAATATGCTATGAATGCAAGAAGCCGGGACATTACAAGAGCGAATGTCCCCTAGCCAAGAAGAGACAACCAAAGAAGAAGACTCTTAAAGCAACATGGGATGATTCAAGTGCATCCGAAGAATTGGAGCCAACCAACACCAAGCAAGTTACTCACTATGCACTAATGGCTATTGGAGATGAGGTAATAAGTTCATTTGATGTAAATTTATCGTTTGATGAACTATTAAATGATTTTCATGATTTATTTGATGAATACAAATCAATTAATAAAAAATATCAATTGTTAAAAAAGGAGCATGATTTTCTTGTTAGTGATTACAATAGATTAAAGGTTGAGCATAATAATAGTTTAACTCCTTGCATGAAATGTAATGAATTAGAAATACTTAAAAAGGAAAACTTGCTACTCAAAGAAACCTTAGAAAAATTTGAGATTGGTAGCAAGTCTTTGAACATGATCCTTGCCAACAAGGGTCACGTTTATAGGAGAGGTGGAATCGGATTTAAGAGTAACTCTCACCAAAATTCAACCACCTTTGTTAAAGGCCCGCCCTTGCATATTTCACCTCACACCAAATGCAACTTTTTTTGCAAACTCGGACATATTACCTATAAATGTTCACTTAAAAGATGTAGTCCACATAGATTGATTTGGGTTCCTAAAAGAACTTCAAATAACTCAATACAATATGATAAGATATGTAGATCGATTTTTGATCGATTTTTGAGACACTCAAGGTCGAATAGGTACATTTTTTTGTAGAAAAATATATCATCACAAGCTAGGAGCAAAAGATGGTACCTTGATAGTGGATGCTCAAGGCATATAACCGGAGATCCATCTCAATTCTTCAAGCTCACTAACCTAAACGAAGGATATGTCACCTTCGGAGACAACAAAAATGGTAAAATCATTAGCAAAGGAACTATAGGTAACAAATCCAACCTCTTTATTGAAGATATGTTGTTGGTTGATGGCTTAAACCATAACCTCTTGAGCATTAGTCAATTGTGTGATAAAGGATATACTGTTAAATTTGAATCTAATACTTGCATTATTGAAAAATTATACAAAAACACATCTATGATTGCACTAAAATAAAATAACATATACACTATTGATATTAATTATCTTTAAAATGAAATGTATTTTTTGGTTTTGAATGACGATGCTTGGCTTTGGCATAGGAGATTAGGTTATGCTAGCATGAAACTAATCTCTCAAATCTCGTCTAAAGAACTTGTGAGAGGAATTCCTCATATTAAGTTTGTTAAAGACAATGTGTGTGATCCATGTCAACTAGGAAAACAAATAAAAGGTAGTTACAAATAAAAAATTCAAATAAGCACCTCTATACCACTACAATTGATCCATATGGACTTGTTTGGACCAATTGCTACATCTAGCCTAGGAGGTAGCAAATATGCTTTTGTTATTGTTGACGATTATAGTAAATATACATAGACTTACTTCTTAGAACACAAAAATGATTACTTTAGGTATTTCTCTAAATTTTGTAACCTTGTTCAAAATAAAAAAAGGTTTCATTATTTCGTCAATTCGAAGTGATCACGGTGGTGAATTTCAAAATCGTAATTTTCAAGAACTTTATGAATCTAATTGAGTAGTGAATTTCAGAATCGTAATTTTCTTTACTCCAAGAAATCCTCAATAAAATAGAGTAGTAGAAAAAAAAGAATAGAAACCTACAAGAAATGGCTAGCACCATGTTAAACGAACATAGCCTACCCAAATATTTTTGGGCCGAAGCCATAAATACGACATGCTATGTTATGAATAAGGTTCTAGTAAGACCATTACTTTCCAAAACTCCTTATGAGTTGTGTAACAAAAAAAAGCCCAACGTTTCATACTTTAAAATTTTCGGGTGTAAATATTTTATTTTGAATGAAAAAGATTCCTTAGGAAAGTTTGATGCAAAATCTGATGAGGGAATTTTTCTTGTTTATTCTTCTATTTCAAAGGCTTTTCGAATCTTCAATAAAAGAACTTTAGTTATAGAAGAATATATTCGTATTGTTTTTAATGAAATTTCCGAAGTTAAGAAAAATGATTTTGATGATGATCTTAAATTTAATTATTTGAATTTAAATGAATCCCTTTTTCCATCTAGCAACTTGGATGCATCTTCTTTCGAACCTTCTTTACCGAAGGAATGGAAGTATATAGATGCTCATCCTAAGGAGCTAATTATAGGAGACACATCGAAAGGGATTCAAACTCATTTTTTTTCTTAAAACTTTTTGTGTCAACGCTGCATTTCTCTCCCAGATTGAACCTAAATGCATTGACGAAGCCATAAAAGACGAATAATGGGTCATCACAATGCAAGAAGAATTGAATTAATTTGAGAGAAATGAAGTGTGGAAGCTTGTTCCAAGGCCAAATGACCATTTAGTTATTAGTACTAAATAGGTCCTTAGAAACAAGCAAGATGAATTTGGTATCATAATTAGAAACAAAGCTAGATTAGTGGCCAAGGGTTTTAACCAAGAAGAATATATCGATTATGAAGAAATCTTTACTCCTGTGGCACGATTAGAAGTCACAAGGATGCTCATTGCCTATCTATGCTAGTAGTAATGATTTTAAGTTATTTCAAATGAATGTTAAAAGTGCTTTTCTTAATGGCTTTATCTCCGAAGAAGTTTATGTTGAACAACCTCCCGGATTTGAGAATGATAATTTTCCTAATCATGTGTTTAAATTGACTAAAGCTCTCTCTATGAATTGAAATAAGCCCCAAGGGCTTAGTTTGAGAGACTTAGCTCATTTCTAATTCATAAAATTTCTCTAAAGGCAAGGTCGATACTATATTATTTATTAAAATTTTTAAAAATAATTTTCTTATTATTCAAATTTATATTGATGATATTATTTTTGGTTCTACAAATAAATTCTTATGTGAATCATTTGCCAAAAGCAGGAGTCTAGAATTTGAAATAAGCCTAATGGGGGAACTAACCATTTTTTTAGGCTTACAAATTAAACAACTTAGCAATAGTATTTTTCTTAATTAAATAAAATATGCTTTAGACTTTCTAAAAAGATTTAACATGGATAGTTCAAAGGCTATAAACACTCTTATGAGTATCTCCACTAAGTTAGACATTGACGAAAGTGGAGAAAGCTTTGATCAAAAAGCTTATAGGAGTATGATAGGTAGTTTGCTTTACCTCACCACAACTAGACCGGACATCATGTTTAACGTAGGACTCTGTGCTAGATTTCAATCTAACCCTAAGCAATCTCATTTAAAAGCTATTAAAGGGATATTTAGATACCTAAAAGGAACTCCTAAACTAGGATTATGGTATCCTAAATCTAAGAATTTTTAATTGCTTGGTTATGCTGATGCGGATTTTGCTGGATGTAGTTTAGATAGAAAAAGAATATCAGGAACGTGTCAATTTCTAGGACACGCACTTGCTTCTTGGTCTTCCAAGAAAAAAAAATTGGTTGCATTATCTACAACCGAAGCTGAGTACATAGCTGCAGGTGCATGCTGTGCTCAAGTTATATAGATGAAAAACACTTTAAAGGATTATGGAATTGACCTAAAAAACATACCTATAAAGTGTGATAGCACTAGTGCAATATGCTTAGCAAAAAATCCTATTAAAAAATCTAGAACTAAACACATTGATATTAGGCATCACTTCATACGAGATCTTGTTAATAATTATGATGTAATATTAGAGTTTATTGATACGAAACATCAATTAGCCGATATCTTTACAAAACCCTTAAATGAAGAACAATTTGATTTCATTAGAAGGGAATTAGGGATGTTAAACTGTTTGAATGCATGAATTTGTTAAATTTTCGTTTTCGGACTTTCTTGATCACTCACTTAAATCATAATCTTATAGTGTGTGCAATGAGCCATATGCATTTTTTCCATATGAGTTTTTACGATGTTTGCGTACAAATGATGAATCATGAACTTACGATATACATTTTACAATACGAGTTTAATATAATATTTGAGTATGGTATATATTTTATACGATGAATCATGAACGTACAATCTTCAATACGAATTTTCTTTTCTTATGATGCGAATTTTATATGATAAGGTTGTGTGGTTCATAACAATAAATAACTTGCATGATAAGGTTGTGTGGTTACATGCGAATTGATATCACCCCCCTCCCCCACACAACTATGTGAGCAGTGCTCACTACCTATATGCAGTGGCACCGCCCAGTTGGCAGTAGCACCGCTAGTTGTCACAGGTGGTAGGCGATAGCATCGCCCAGCTGGTGGTAGCACCGTCAGTTGTCACGGGTGGTAGGCAGTAGCACTGCCCAACTAGCAGTGCCATCGGCCACAAGCTGCCCCTTATAAACCCCAAGTTAGGGTCGGTGGTAAATCCGACCCCAACACATTCTACACTACTCTAAACAGCACCAAATCTCTTGCTCTCCCTCTAACTACTCCAAAATACCCATCTCCCACTGAATCAAGGATCAATCTCCGACATCCTTTTGAAGATCACTAGAAGAAAAACAAAAAACCTACTAAGGTAATCTCTACAGCAAATTGATTCTCCTTTGTATTACTTATTCTTGCTCCTTATTTGCCTTTATTATTGTAGCCTCAATGGGTTCTAGAAGATCCTATAGGGACAAAGGGAAGAGGAGATTAGATGAAAATTATGACTCCCTACTTTTCGATTCTAATCAACATGCCCTAAAATTTTCTTCCATTAAGTCTAGACATGATCATAAGGGTAAATATGTTGATTTAGTTGAATTAAGTGATTTAGAATATATTCAATAGTTTGCTAATCTATACATTCTCCCAATCCTTCAAATAAGTGAACCTATCTACCCTAGACTTGTTAGGCTATTTTATAACAATCTATATGTACATGAAAATGAAAGGGTATCTACCTATCTATTAGGACATCATATACCCATTATGAACAGAACAATTTGTAACATCATAGGAATTCAGGTAAAAGAAAGAGGGTGTTATTTTAGAGGACAATGGGATGAAGAAATAGTTGGGACTACTTACGTGCCTTAGGAATAATTTTTGGTAATCCTAACTTAATGATTCTTCAAAAAAACTACGAACATTTACTACCTTTAAGCATCAAAATACTTCATCACATCTTGATAAGTATCATTCTCTCAAAACAATATCATCATGATGAAGTAAGTCAAATGAAATTAGGTACCATGTATTGGATTAGGAAGGGATATAACAATTGTTTTGGTTATCTAATCCAATAAAACATGATTGAACTATCAAAAAGGGACATGATGCTTCCCTATGGTGGCTTAATCACAAGACTACTCTATGCCTATGATATTGCTATTCCACCCGATGAAGAAATTATAAAACTAGATAGATTTAGTATTATAAATAAAAACCTACTTCGATAGTTGAGATGTACATTTAGAAATGGTATATGACTAGACTGCCTAGAAGGACTGATCCCCTCCAACCTGAACTAGTCCCTTTGAGAAATCACCTCCAGTAGAGCAAGTACCTCCCTCATCTATCGACGACATAGGGACTTGGATGGATCATTTTGAACAACGATAAGATCAACTTGAACAATGCCAAGATCAAATCTTAACTGAGTTGCAGCAAATTCATCAACAATTTAATACTTTGTTTAGACATTTGAACTTTCCACCACTTGAATAAGCTATGTATGTATTTGAGGAGAAGTGGATACAATTCCTCTTTGTTATGTTATAATAATATGTTGTTTACCTTAATGTTGTAAACTTAAAATGCGATTGCAATGCTGTGCTTTGATGCCTAAAATGCTACTTACTTTGATAGTAAAATTCTGCGCTAACTACCTTAATGGTTAAATTATGAGCTTACTTTAATGAATATATCACTCAGGAATTAAACTTGATATATCTTTTGAATGGATAAATTCCTTGATACATTTAATTGTTGGTATCTATGACTTGATGTATTATGATCATTTGCGGAGTTAGGAATGTTAATTTGTTCGAATGCATGAATTTGATGTATATCTTTTCCGGACTATCTTTCACTTAATGTATTCAAGAATGGAGCTTTCATGAGTCTATGCCAAATCAAGTTTCTTTCATATCTTTGCTCCATAATTTAATGATTTTTTATACATAGAATTAATTGACAAATGCATCTCTCATGGGTTTCTCTCTGGTGAATTTTTAATGAGAAATCGATTTGATGTGATCATTCATGAAATTTCTTTTATTGGAATTTCTTTTATCCTTCATACGATGATTCTTTCACATGAATTCTTTTTTAATTAAGGAATATTTTTTATGAATTTTTAGTATAAGATGAACACTTGCAAGAGTGAGGATTTGATTTCACATGAATATCTTGATCCTTGTGAAAATTGAAGCATGATTTAATGAAACTCTTTTATCGTTTTTGACTTGATTCAAATCAATTCACAAAGTTGGTTCTCAATGGATTTTCCTCCTTACTTTCCTTCTTCATGCAAAGTTTTGATGAAAAATAAAAAGTGAGAAGTTGATGGAAGCCATCTTTTTAAATGTTTATAACTTTTAATTTGAGAACTTTTGAATGATATCATTTCATGAATGCTTGAAATATGATTGGTATCGTCAAATACAAATTGAAATGTGGAATGAATTTTTATCACTTGCATTGTTGAACCGTTCTCATTTTTGTTGATGACAAAGGGAGAGAAATAATATCAAAATGTGATAAATTGATGACAAATATATGTAATGTATTTCATCATATATATTTGAAATGTTTGCTTGATAAATTTTCTTCATTATAATAAGATATTTAGAGCTTAACTTGCTATTTTACAATTGATATCTTGTCATAGAATGATGAATTGCTATCTTTGTCATCTTTCATATTTGAAATATCATACTTGAAAATGGATCTCAAGCTTTGACATCATTTTCAGAATATTAGATCATGATAGTAACCATGATGTGCATATTGATAAGTTTAAATGAATCTAACTTATCAGTTTGATACTTAATTCAAAGGCTTTGAATTCAAGAGTTTCTTTTCTCAAGTATGACATATAAATAGGGGGAGTTAAGGTTAACTCCGTCATCAATTGATTGTCATCATCAAAAAGGGGGAGATTATTGAATCTCGGATTTTGATTATGAAGTCAATTATAATTTGTTTGATCTAATCTATATGTTGAGAAAAGTGTGCAGGATTAACTACGATAACAGTAAGACATAAAGTAGGTGTTGTGCCGGAGTCAAATTTATTTCATATCGTAGTTAATCCTACACACTTTTCTCAATATATAGATTCGATCAAACAACTTACAAGACTTCATCATCAAAATTCAAGATTCAACAATCTCTCCCTTTTTGATGATGACAATCAATTGATGGGAGTTAACCTTAACTCCCCCTATCTATATGTCATACTTAAGAAAAGGCATTCTTGAATTCAAGGCCTTTGAATTCAAGAAACATATTGATAAGTTAAGTTCATTTAAACTTATCAATACACACATCATGATTCCTATCATGATCTAACATTCTCAAAATGACGTCAAGGCATGACATCCAATTTCAAGTTTTGATATTTTAAATATGAAGGATGACAAACATAGCAATTCATCATTCTATGGCAAGATATCAATTATAAAATTACAAGTTAAGCTCTAGATATCTTATCATAAAGAAGGAAATTTATCAAGCAAACATTTCAAGTATATATGATGAAATACATTGCATATATTTATCATCAATTTACCACATTTTGGTATTATTTCTCCCCTTTTGTCATCAACAAAAAGGAGAACAATTCAACAATTCAAGTGTGGTAGAAATTAATGCCATATTTCAACTTGTAAAAATTCTTACTAATTATATTTCAAGCATTCATGACATGGTATTAGTCAAAAGTTCTCAACATTAATAGTTATAAACATTAAAGAGATAGCTTCCTTCAACTTCTCCCCTTTTATTTTTCATTAAAACTTCACATGAAGAAGGAAAGTAAGGAAGAAATCCATTGAGAACCAACTTTGTGAAATGATTTGAATCAAATCAAAAATGATAAAAGAGTTTCATTTAATTATGCTTCAACAAAAAGAGTTTCAATTCGACCCAATTCAGCCCTGTTAAGGGTCTAATTGGCCTATAATTAAGTTAGTGGGATTGCCTCACAATCCTAACTTAATTTACGCTCTAACTACAATAATTAAGACATAATTTACAGTGCTTCTTGTTCCGGTGCGTCAATTGCTCTTTTAGCGAACATATGATGAACTCTTGGCAATGTTCCGATGGACTTCTGGTAAGCTCCTAGACTTTACAACGATCTTCTTGGTGAGTTCTGACGAGCTTCTATGGCAAGTTCCTGGACTTCTCGATTGGTTCCCGTAGAACTTCCGACGAACGTCCGGACTTCCATCGAACTCTCGAACTCCCAATAAGATCTCGATCTTGACTCTAGTACAACACTTGCTTTATGTCTTACTGTCATCGTAGTTAATCCTGCACACTTTTCTCAATATATAGATTAGATCAAACAACTTAAAATTCGAGATTCAATAGTTCCGGTGCGTCAATTGCTCTTCCGGCGAGCTTCCGGAGTACTTCTGACAAACATCCAATGAACTCTCGGCAATGCTTTGGCGGAGTCCCAACAAGCTCTTGGACTTTACGACAATCTTCTTGGCAAGTTTCGACAAGCTTCTTTGGCAAGCTCCTAGACTTTCTCGGTTGGTTCCGGCAGAACTTCCGACGAACGTCCGGACTTCCGACGAACTCTCGAACTCCCAACGTGATCTCGATCTTGACTCCGGCACAACACCTGCTTTATGTCTTATTGCTATCGTAGTTAATCCTGCATACTTTTCTCAACATATAGATTAGATCAAACAAATTATAATTGACTTCATCATTAAAATCCGAGATTCAAAAGATGTAGGTCACATTGATCGAACCACTCTAAATTCTGGTTTGCTTTTCATTTGTGTAATTTTTATTACTGCAAATCTCCTTAATCTTCTCTTGCACTTTTACAAAAGCTTTCAAGTTTAACTTCTCTCCGAAACAAATTGAATCGAAATTATTTTCGTCGGAATTAGTTTTAATCAAAACGAATATTTTTCTGAAATCGAGAAAGTTTTTCGCTACACTAATTTACCCCCCCCCCCCCCCCCCCTTTTTAATGCCACTATTGATCCTAACAAACATAACCTCGAGAGACTCGACCAATCACACTAAGCTCGTAAAGGTAGGCAACTCATACCAACCATAACTCTTTATAATTCTCGTCATGTTCGGCCTCTAAACTACCATGGCCTCGAGAGACTCAACCAACTACTATGAAGTTCGGTTGATAGAACCTTGAATTCAAGGTGAATTCAAGTCGTTGCAAATTTCAACATGAATATTTACAATACATCATCATACATAACATGATCATACTTCTCCCCCTTTGTGATCAACAAAAATGAGAAGTTACAACTATCAAGTATTTGAGATATAAGTTCAAATCATTGCATGAAAAACATAATATCAAGTTTTATCATCATGCAATTTGTAAGCTAGTAAATTTAGCGAGTGTTACATCTTGCAAGCTATCAAGTTTTAGATAAACAAGGCAGTAAGATAGCAAGTTTACAACATACAAGCTAGCAAAAATTTCGAAAGCAAATGCAAGATAGCTTTCTTGTTGAAGTGTGTAAGCTAGCGATTCTTGCTTCCTATTGCAATGTGCAAGTTGCAAGTTTTGCTTCTTGAGATTGGCAAGATAGTGATGTTCAAGATAGCATGTTCTTTCTTCTCTTTTGAGAAGTGTCATTTTTGCTTTCTTTGCAAAGTGCAAGCTAGCAAAATTTTACATTATTTTACAACAATCAAGCTAGCAATTTGGCAAGTGTTACTTCTCTTTGAAGTATGAAAGCTAGCAAGTTTTTGAAAAATAATGCAAGATAATAAGGTAGCAAGATACAATGTTTTACATGAAGCAAACTACATGAAGTACATTTGCATCTTCTCTTTAGATGTGCAAGCATGCAAGCAAGTTTTTGCATCTTCTTGACTTGTGCAAGTAAGTAAATTTGCTTTCTAGCAAGTTTTGCTCCCCCTTTGTCATTATCAAAAAAAAGGGAAGAATACAATTTTATATCTCTTTATCCCTTTACATCAATTTCTAAATCATGACAAAGGTAAGTATCGATCTTATTTGTGCATCCTTATATTTTCAAATTAAAACATGAACAATTTCTAAATCATGACAAAGGTAAGTATCGAACAGGGGCGGTACCACCGCAAGCAGTATTGCTATGAGCGGTACCACTACTGGCAGCATTGCTGTCGGTGGTATCATCACCCAGGAATCTTGGGTTGTTGTTCCCCAGTCAGCACCCTGGTTAGGCCTTGAATCCGGCCCAAACCAATCCAGCTTCGGTCCAAGTTTGCCCCTAACAGAGTTGATGGGATTAGGTCCCAATCCCAACTCTAATTATATGCTAACTATGATTCCTAAGACATTCTAAGCAAGATAAGTCTGATTTCTTCTAGTGAGCTTCCAGCGATCTTTCTGGTGAACTTCCGACGATCTCTCGGCAATGTTCCGGCAGACTTCTGGCAAGCTCTTGGACTTCACGATGATCTTCTTGATGAGTTCCGACAAGCTTCTTTGGCAAGCTCTTGGACTTCTCGGTTGGTTCCGGCAAAACTTCCGATGAACGTCCGGACTTCCGACGAACTCTCGAACTCCCAACGAAATTGCGTTCTTGACTTCGGGACTTCATTTTGTTTTATGCCTTGCTATCGTAGTTAATCCTGCACATACAAAAATACACTTCGATCTAGACAAATATTACTAAACATGAATCATGTTGTCCGGCATATCATTGGTCCATCGACGCTTCGTCTGATTCTTCAGTGCATCGTTCTCTCTTGCGGCCTATTGCCCAATCGACCAGTTGACCTCCGCAACTCTGATATCCTTGGCGCAATTTCCGCTCTTCCTGGCCCGGTGCTCAAATCCATGGCCCAGGCCCTTCTTGATATACCTTTAATAGACAATATAAAGAGAAGAGATATTTATCATGTTAACCGATGCTCCCTTTGTATGCAATAGGAAGAAACTATTAACCACCTCTATTTTGCTTGTGACTATACCAAATGGATATGGAAGGAGATTCTTCAGCGATTTGAACTCAATAGGCTACTATAGCCAAATTTGCATCAAGAATTAGGTGATCTCATGCAATATTTCTTAAGAAAATGACCTCTTACATAATTAGCAAAGGTTACGTTCAGATGTGTTATTTGGTGGATCTAGAAGAAGAGATATAGTAGAATCTTTGAATGTCAATGCACAAACAATGCTCAGCTCTTGATAGAGATTATTAGAGACTCAAGATCATGTATGGAGCATGATCTCAAAATGAAGCACTTTACACGAAGAGAGAAAGATACTTTTATCAAATTTAATTTTGCTATTAGCTAAAGATCTTAGGAATGATGTTGAAGAATTATGTGTATCCCGTAATTATCTGCTTTAATAATGTGCTATACTCATAGGTAGTCTTGGCATGTTTGGACATTACATTTTATTTGTTGGCTACAATTAGGAGTCCTAGTCTACAACATGTGTAGTCATGATTACCGTATATGTACTCTATGAGTTATCAAACTTATTATATGGCTTGTATTTGTAGAAACTTTACACTTAATAAATTTACTTTTAATTATAAAAAAAAGATCTTGTGAATTATGTTGAAGAATTGTATGTATCCCATAGTTATCTGCTTTAATAATGTGTTATACCCACAAGTAATCTTGGTATATCTGGACATTATATTTTATTTGTTGGCTATAATTAGGAGTTATAGTCTACAGCATGTGTAGTCATGACTACCGCATGTGTACTCTATGAGTTATCAGACTTAGTTTATGGCTTGTATAGACAAAGCTATTTATAGAAACTTTACACTTAATCAATTTACTTTTACTTTTTTTTTTGTAAGTTAAAGTAAATTAATTAAGTGTGAAGTTTGTACAAATAGCTTTGTCTATACAAGCCATAGATTAAAGCCTGATATCTCATAGAGTAGTCTAGGATAGTGAGGTAGAATGGTCTCACTCCATAAACTTAACTCCTAGAGTAGTCAAACAAAGAGATAGTCATGACTACACATGCTGTCGACTATGACTCCTAACTGTAGCCAACAAATAAAGTGTAGTCATGACTACAAATGCTGTAGACTATGACTCCTAACTGTAGCCAACAAATAAAATGTAATGTTCAGATATGCCAAGACTATCTGTGGGTACAACACATTATTAAAGCAGATAACTTCGGGATACATACAATTCTTCAGTGTCATTCCAAAGATCTTTAACTAATAGGAAAATTGAATCTGATAAAAATATCTTTCTCTCTACGTGTAAAGTGCTCCATTTTGAGATCGTACTCTATACATTATCTTGAATCTCTAATAATATCTGTCAAAAGCTAAGCATTGCTTGTGTGTCGATACTCAAAGATTCTACTACATCTCTCCTTCCACATCCACTAAATAACGCATCTGAAAGTAACTTTTGCTAATTGTGTAAGAGGCCCTTTTTCTTAGAAACATTACATGAGTTCGCCAAATTCTTGATGCAAGTTTGGCTACGGTAGCCTATTGAGTTCAAATCACCGAAGAATCTCCTTCCATATCCATTTAATATAGTCACAAGCAAAATAGAGGCGGTCAATAGTTTCTTCTTGTTACATACAAAGGGAGCATCGATTAACATGATAAATACCTCTTCTCTTCATATTATCTATTGTAGGTAGTTTATCAAGAAGGGCCTACTATGTGCATAAAGAATGTCTTTGTGATCCCAGTCGATCCCATGTCCAACTGCTTGGGATCCACTTGTTGTTCCTTTGCTTGATTTGATTCTATGCTGATGTGGTACTAAATTTACCATTATCATGAGGCCAAATAAACATATCTGAAGAGTTGATCCTGATTGGAATAGCCGTGATAGTCGACCAAAGTGATAACATTTCAAGAGAAATAGGATTAGGAGGCACTAGGTACTATTAACAATGATCTCGAAACCCTTCCAATCTTTGGGAGCCCCAAGGTCTTTTCGTATTCTATCACCATATAATTGAAATATACTCTTCCTATTCACCCAAGGATCGTACCACATATTAGTACTAGTTCCGAAAGAGATTACATTAGAAATGTGTTTGATTAGTCAATTCCTTACCTTCAAAATTCCTTTCAAAGCTGCAGAGTGATATGTTCTTGCTAAAACTTCCCAAATTGATTCCTTGGTAAGATACCTAGCTGAAACCCATTGTGTCCATAAGAAACAATTGTTTTGCAAAAGATCCCATAATTACTATACCAAACATGTTTTATTCTAATCTTTAGTATTTCTTAGGTTCAGCCCCCCTTCATCTTTCGGTTTACAAATACTGTCCCAATTTACCATATGTATTATCTTACCATTTGTGTCATTCCAAAAGAAGTTCATAAATAACCGTTCAATATCCTAGAGAAGTCCAACAGGCAGAAGAAGTGCACTAGACCAATAAATAGAGTAAGAATATAACACCGAACGAATGAGTTCAAATCATCCTGTTTTTGAAAGAACCTATTTTTCCAGTGTGACAAAACAATAGTTTTGGCATGGAGTGTGACGGTTTGCAGATACTCTCTCAATTTACCATATGTATTGTTTTACCATTTGTGTCATTTTAGAATAAGTTCATAAATAATCGTTCATCGTTCAAAAGAAGTCCAACAGGTAGAAGAAATACACTAGACCAATAAATAAAGTAAGAATATAACACCGAATGGATGAGTTCAAATCGTCGTGCTTTTAAAAGAAGCTTATTTTTCCAGTGTGACAAAGCAATAGTTTTGGCATGAGTGTGGTAGAACATGAGAATCATGTCATTACTGAGCTAACGTTTACGACAAAACTAAAGTTCGGGATTTCAATGACCGCCATGCTGCCTCCCTCAACATCTGCAACACTTGTCGCACCTTCTCCAGCGCTGCGATCATCACCTATGACAGCGTGACCACTACCTCCACATAACTCTTCTCCGCTTGTGCCACCACGAACTTCGACGCGAAGACTAGGTCCATGATGTATCGCCGCTCCTCGATCCCCTTTGACATCATCATGTTGATGTACTCGTAGCTACCGACCACAAATTCTAAGTGCGCTCCCGCCTCACCTTGCACACAACCTGGCATCGTAACCCATCTCCCGCAACTGCATCTCATGGCCACATGGCGGAACCGAGAGCGATCGCTCGGCCTCAACACTATGAGGGCCTCCACAACCTCAGAGGTAGAAGGGATCGCCCTTCCTCCAACCACGAATCAAGTCACCAACCGCAGCCATAGCCTATTGTATCCGATGGCCACAATCAAGCTCGTTCGCAATGGCATCGACATCTGCATCCAAGGAAAACACAGATTCATCACAGTCAAAGAAAGCATGAATGAGGCGTGTGGTACTCAAGCACAAGCCCTAAAGCTGGGCTTTAATTTAATGCAGGGTTTTCGCAGGTCCGAGAAGATGATGCTACACCACACGTACGATTATGTTTGGCCCCAGCAGGTTCATGGTTGCGACACCACAACACACGTATGGGTATGTTGGGCCTATGTGGGTAGTGCTCCCCAGGCACCGACAGATGCATCGTTGCGACAATATTCCACACGTCCGATTGTGTTTAGGGCATGCCAGTGATGTGCAGTTTTATTACCTTTTAAGTGCATCAGCTTAAGTGAATTTAGTTAATGCTTTTGATGTCGAGCAAAAGGAGATAGGCGATGTTTCCATCCCTTCGGATGTTGCCTCCACCAAAAAGTCACGACTATTACTATCTAATACACTTTGATTAGTAAAGAATATAATCGTTCATTGATATTTTTATTTTTAATTTAATCAGATAAAGATAAATTTACTTTGCTACAAAATAATAAAAATAAATATTATTATTTCATAATATATTTTAAAAAATATATTTCGAATGATACAATTATCATGAGGTAAATATGACCTAAATATAAATGTATATATTTTATAAACATAAACATATAGATATTACAATAAAAATATCTTATATGTATATATATATATATATATATATATATATATATAATGCCATGAGATAAAAAATATATATAAATATATTACAACATACAATATATATATATATATATATATATAAAATAAAATATGATATAAAAAATTCATGTAAATATTATAACATAAAATGTAAAAATACTAATATGCTATGTCAATCAATATGAGAAAACATATATATTATGACATAAAATATGAAAACATATATATTATAATAACATATGTTTTATGAGTACATATATTTTATAAGATATAGAAATTCTTAAATTTACTATTCTTTCTACATATATGTATAAAAATTTGAAATTATTTTGATATAAAATTTTAACTCTTTATTTTACATATACTATATTATAAAAATATATTTATTAAAAATAATAAAATAAAAAATATCATTAAAAATCGTATATCAATGTTTTCAAAATTTTATACACATGATATGATTCATGCTCACCTAATAAGACTATAAAAACTTATATTTACCAAATAATTACTCACTAAACAATTATTACTATATAATTACTCACTTATAATTACTAAATAACTATTGTAAAGATATAAATCTTAATACTCCATCAAATGATTGAATAAAATATTGAGTACATGCAAAACCATATCAACACAAATAGAGACGATACCTTATGAGCATTTTATATGTATAAATTTTAAATATATTATATTTATAATTTTTAATTAGATATTATAATTATATGGACATCAAAAACATTCTATTCAAGAAAAATCATTTCATTTTATTTAGTAAGTTAACATATCTTAATTTTAAAATTATCTACTTTTCATTGTCCTATTATAAATAAAAATAAGTGATGCCCTTAGGGTATGACTAAAACTAAAAGTGAGGGTGTTACAAATTTTTTTAAGTATATCAAACACTTATATGTAGATTAAGTTCTTTTTTCTGATATTATATGCAACTCAAAGTCATAAATTGTCTTGATTCGTTAAAAATGTTTTTTGAGTAGAAGAAATATTTTTTATTTATAAACCAAAACACGATGTAACAATTTGAACTAATGCAAGTGTAAATGAAAAATTCTTCATTGAGGCTAGTGAGGGACTTTAAAATATTAAAAGAACCAAATTTAAAGGGCTTTTCTAGGAAATATTCCCCATAATTGGAGGCTCTTCAGCATTTGATTTCAAATAATTAGTCAACTTAGAAACTATTTTCAGGTTGATTTCAAGACGAACGAAATGGAGGTTTTACAATACATATACGTACTGAAGATTTGGTTCTCCTACGTTTCGTCCGGGATAATTTTATGCTACCGAGATGTGAAGTATCGTCCACAAAATAACGCATGAGCCACAGGAAAAGCAGCCCAATAATTTTTCGGCCGTCAGTGGTACCTACATTGGCCTGTAACAACACAACCAAATTCGGCCTCGGCCTGACCCACTATCTTAACGGAATATTCTAATTTGGCGAGGCATGTGCATCCAAGACTTACCATAAAAATTTAAATTAAGGATGATTTATTCAAAATAAATCTCCACTTATTTATTTTTACCATCACACGACTCTATTGAGAAATTATCATGAGGCATTTTGTATGAAATTATCCAACGGCGGAGAGGAGAAGACGGGAGAGAAATGCGGGGATGATCTGAAATTGTTCTGAACTCGCTATGGTCATCAGATCTTATCAAGTCTCAACAGATCTTATTAGTCTCAACTTATGCTTCATACCCAACAGGGCGCCCTTGAGATGATATCAAGTGTTTGATGTGGTTGTAAACCAATGTGATATTGATGTGTCGTCTCCACTGATCTCTAACTTTATCGGAATTAAAGTTGAAGAGAAGGTCGATATAAGCCCATTGGCATTCGAAGCAGGCCATTCCCTTATAGAGTTTTTCTGCTTTGCCAAGATGGACTACGTATGCAGATATTACATGTTTCTGATTTCAAATAATTAGTCAACTTAGAAACTATTTTCAGGTTGATTTCAAGACGAACGAAATGGAGGTTTTACAATACATATACGTACTGAAGATTTGGTTCTCATACGTTTCGTCCGGGATAATTTTATGCTACCGAGATGTGAAGTATCGTCCACAAAATAACGCATGAGCCACAGGAAAAGCAGCCCAATAATTTTTCGGCCGTCAGTGGTACCTACATTGGCCTGTAACAACACAACCAAATTCGGCCTCGGCCTGACCCACTATCTTAACGGAATATTCTAATTTGGCGAGGCATGTGCATCCAAGACTTACCATAAAAATTTAAATTAAGGATGATTTATTCAAAATAAATCTCCACTTATTTATTTTTACCATCACACGACTCTATTGAGAAATTATCATGAGGCATTTTGTATGAAATTATCCAACGGCGGAGAGGAGAAGACGGGAGAGAAATGCGGGGATGATCTGAAATTGTTCTGAACTCGCTATGGTCATCAGATCTTATCAAGTCTCAACAGATCTTATTAGTCTCAACTTATGCTTCATACCCAACAGGGCGCCCTTGAGATGATATCAAGTGTTTGATGTGGTTGTAAACCAATGTGATATTGATGTGTCGTCTCCACTGATCTCTAACTTTATCGGAATTAAAGTTGAAGAGAAGGTCGATATAAGCCCATTGGCATTCGAAGCAGGCCATTCCCTTATAGAGTTTTTCTGCTTTGCCAAGATGGACTACGTATGCAGATATTACATGTTTTTGATAAATAATACGATAGAAAAACATTTCATAATTAAGAAAAATGGCGAAATGCGTGAGGATGAGAGATGTTGATGTATCATCATTACTGATCTGCAGCACGATTAGAACTCATGTGCAGAACCGAAACGATGAAGGTTGATATCAGTCCATTAGCATTCAAAGCAAGACATTGCCTCACAAGGCTCTTCCGCTTTGCCAAGATGGACTAGGTACCAAATCGTCATTAACACAGACCACGTGTTAATGGCGATGCCATTAGCTTTGAGAATAAAAAGGATAATTCATGCAAATACTAGTAAAATTTATCTAGTGGGAAAACGGAAGCCAGACCTGATCTTGCACCCAAATCAGAAGACGCTTGAAGTGTCACGAGTTTGCATCTTCCGTCCTATAGAGAAGAAACAAAGCTAGAAAATGCTGAGAAAAGAAAAAAAGGAAGAGAAAAAGTAGGACTAACACAGACCACAGGAGGAAGGGGTCAGGATCCGAAAGCGTCGGCGATCAACCACGGCCCGTTGGGGGCGGTGGAGGCCAAAAGCTGGATAAGACTTGTGGAGACAGGGAAATTTATATGGCGGGATTAGGTTACCGGAAGAGTGAGAGGGCTCAAAACGTACCAACGCCGTCCGATCCACTCGACGCTCCTGATTAAGTGATCATCAAATCGGAGGGTCCAACCTGTGGAGTTTTACTCATCCGACATGGTGGGTATGGTATCGGAGTTCATCCTGGTAGACTTTGTTAAAAGCCTCTGAACCAATGTGACAACAAAACGTATAAATCAGCCTAGTGAAAAAGGAAGTTTATGAGTTAATTATTAGCATTTATTTTTCGAATATATTAATACAATCCAGGATATCAGTACACTGAAAGGAAACCAAGCCAAACTCCAGATTAGTAGTCCTGCGGAAGCCTCAAGTTTAATATGGAACGATGATGGAATCTATAAACTCCTGAAGTGGCGCAAGTTCCTTCTTGTCAATCAAGCCAAACTCCTGCATCGCAATTACATGAAGATATTAGACGTAGGTCATGATCTGCATGTACAGTATATTTAGATAAAACTCAATCTCTACACATCATTTCTTTAAAGTTCGAAAGAAAAGGTTGACACAAAAATGTCTAATTTGCTATAATCAATTCATGTGGATCATGTGAATGTTATGGTATTCTTTACGACTCATAATTTTATTTTATTATTTTTAATTCAATCTATTCAAATATGATAATTTATAAGCATATTTCTTAGATAAAGTTATAATTGTTTTAATGTATTTTTCTTCGTGACTAAGAAATGTATTAAATGAGTTAGTTACTAGCCGTAAAATATTTAACTTCGTAATTCCCTATACATGAATGGTTGTTTCATATACTAATACTTATTTTGATGTTTTAGGGTTAAAAAAAGTTTATAAACTAAAGATATTGGTAGAAGATTTTTTAGAATTTTCTCTTAAATTCTATATCTCTTGGATGCATCCTTGAGTGATGAGCTTTTAGTTTTAGTTATGTGGGGTGATGAACTTTCTATATCGCTTTGTGATTTTAAACTTGATAGTGAGCTTTATTTTTATTTTATTAAAGTATTATCATGAGTTCGTTTCTTTTCCATTTAAAAAACTTATTCTAACAAATATTGTTGAATCTCGTATTTTGATGATGAAACTACTTGATATATATTTATGATTTAATCTGTGTTTTGAGTGACGCATGATGCTTCGATCAGGATGAGACAATTAAAGCAGGAAAATCATGTTGTGCCGAAGGAACATGTCAGAAGATTGGACGTCGGGCCGGTGGATCGGTCGACGTATCGACAGAAGGCTTCGGGCCGTGGACTCGGGCATCGGGCCAAGAAGAGCGGGTATTGTGCCAAGGATATCGGAGTTGCGGAGTCAATTGGCCGATTGGGCAATAGGCTGCAGGAGAGGACGATGCGCCGAAGAATCGGACGAAGCGTCGAGGGACCAATGACATGCTGGACAACTTGGTTAATTGCTTAGGATTAATTGTCTCGATCGAAGTTTTGTTGTGCAAGATTAACTATGATAACGATAAAGACATAAAGCGAAACAAAGTGTCGGAGTCAAGCGCGAAGGATTTGTTGCGAGTTCGAGAGTTCGACGGAAGTCCGAAGGTTCGTCGGGAATCCTACCGGAGCTCGCCGAGAAAGATCGGAGCTTGCCGAAGAAGCTCGTTGGAACTCGTTAAGATCAAATCGTGAAGTCTAGAGGCTTGCCGGGAGTCCGCAGAATGGTTTCCGAGAGTTCATCGAAAGACCGCCGGAAGTTTGCCGGAAGCTCGCCAGAAGGAGTCTTGACTTGCGGACTTTGTAATAGCTTAGAAAATATCTTTAAATTCATAGTTAGCACGTTAATTAGGGTTAGGATTAGGTGTTAATCTTATAACCCAAGTAGGGGCCAAATAGGCCCAAGTTCGGACTGGTTTGGACCAAGTTTGGAGCCAAACCAAGTGAGCTGAAATAGTGAAAGAGGTGCAACCGCCCAGGCAGGGAGGTAGCACCGCCCAGGCTAAGTCTCCCAGCGAGACTGGGCGGTGCAACCGTCCCAGCCAAGAGGTGCAACCGCCCAGAGCTCAGTCTTCGAGCTAGACTGGGCGGTGCAACCTCCCTGACAGAGAGGTAGCACCGCTTGAGCTCGGTCTTCGAGCTCTAGCAGAGAGGTGCAACCGCCTCAGTCAAGAGGTGGCACCACCTGGGGCTCAGTCACCGAGCCAGACTCAAGCGGTGCAACCTCCCTGACAGAGAGGTGCAACCGCCTGGGCTCAGTCTCCGAGCTCTGCCAGGCGGTGCAACCTCTCCAGTCAGGAGGTGCAACCGCCTGATCCCGGAATTCCGAGATTTGATCGTTTTGAGCTCCAAATTTGAACTGGGTTGGGGCCTATAAATACCCCACCCATTCAGCACTGAAAAGATATAGATCCACACCGAATTCTTGATCTTTTCAGTGATTCTAAGAGCTCAAATTTGTGTAAAGTCCAAAAGTTCTCCTCTTTTCTGTTCTTCAAGTCTTGAGTTGTAAAGAGAGGAGAGAAAGGATCTGTAAGGGTTGTCTCCTGAGCCCGTCAAACGGAGAGAAACTGTAAAAGGGTAGTTGGCCTTCGCCTATTGAAGGAAGGCCCCTAGTTGACGTCGGTGACCTCGCCGGTGGAGGAAGCCAAAAGTGGAGTAGGTCAAGACTGACCGAACCACTCTAAATCTCTGGTTTGCGTTTATTTTGAGCACTTTATCATTACTGCAAACCTCCTACATAGCTACTGCTCTCTGCGCTTTTACAAACAAGTTTCTAAGTTCTAATATTTCCAAATCTGGATTCAGACGTCAATAGGTGTTTTCGTACGATCTTTACATTGTAGCTTACATTTACGACTTGAATCTGTTTATAACTGCGAACTGTCTTCTGCGCTTTTACGAACAAGTTTTCTTGCAGTTTACATTTACATTTTGATTCTATTTATAACTGCAAACTGTCTTCTGCAATTTTACGAACGAGTTTCAACATTTAGACGTAAAACTGCATTTAGACGTAAATCGGCTTTCCTCGCACAATCATCAGATTTCAGTTTACGTTTACGTCTTGATTTCAACTACATACTGCCTTCTGCGAGTATACAAACGAGTTTCAAAGTTCAGACGTAAATCTGCGTTTAAGACGTAAATCTGCGTTTAGACGTAAATCTGCGTTTAGACGTAAATCTGCTTTTTGCATATTACTTTTTGAGTTGTACAATAGCAGCACATTGTCTTTATACTTCTGCTTAAACTGTGCTTAGACGCAAATTGTGTTTAGACGCAAACTGCGCTTAGACGCAATCTGAGTTTAGACGCAATCTGCATTTAGACGCAAACTACGTTTAGATGCTAACTGTGTTTAAACGTAAACTGCACTTAATCATAAGTAATCTTAGAATCGGCTTTTGCATCAAAATAGTTTTTATCGAACGAACGCAGCTTTCGTTTTTAATCGCTGAAAGATTTCCGCTGCACTAATTCACCCCCCCCCCCCTCTTAGTGCTCTTGATCCTAACAATTGGTATCAGAGCGGGCGAATTAGTGCGAATTAGTACAGCGGAAAACTTTCGACGTTTAAAACTATGTTTGTTCGTTGAAATCTGATTCCGACGTAAAAGTCATTTCGTGCAGATAATAACTTTGAAAGCTTACGGAAACATATTTGAAGTAAAGTAAGGAAAACAATTTGCAGTTAAGATAAATAGCACAAAAGAAATGCAAACCAGATTTTAGAGTGGTTTAGTCAAACTTGACCTACATCCACTTTCGGCTTCCTCTTCCGACGAGGTCACCGGTGTCTACTAGAGGCCTTCCTTCAATAGGCGAAGGCCAATCACCCTTTTACAGTTTCACTCCTTTTGACGAGCTTAAGAGACAACCCTTATAGAATTTTCACTCCTCTCTTGAATGATCAAAACTTGGAAAAAGAGAGGGAGGAGGACTTTTAGCTTATACAACACTTTTGAGCTCTAAAAATCACAAAGTAAGATTGGATTTTCGGTACCCTTTCATGCAGGAAAGGGTGGGGTTTATATAAGCCTCAAACTTGTTTGAATTTGGAGCTAAAAAATGTCATCTCCCGAATTTTCGGGGTCCTGGCGGTTCTACCGCCAGATTGGGCGGTATGACCACCTAATAGAGCTTGGAGACCGAGCTCTAGCGGTACCACCACCAGATAGGGGTGGTACCACCGACCAGTCTCGCTCGAAGACTGAGCCTAAGCGGTGCCACCGCATGACTAGGGCGGTTCCACCGCCTAGTCTCGCTCGGAGATTGAGCCCAGGCGGTGCCACCGCCTGACTTGGGCGGTTGCACCGCCTAGCTTTCCTGGGAGACTGAGCTCCTAGGCGATGCCACCGTCGACTAGAAAATCTAGGTCCGAATGGGCTGATCCATCCGGCCCAATTTGTGTCTATCAAGGGCCCAATTGCCCCCATATTAAGTTAATGAGATCACCTCCTATTCCTAGCTTAATCTACATGCTAACTATGAAATTTCTTAAGACATTTACTGCAACTTGCTCCGGTGCGTCAATCGCTTCTTCCGGTGAGCTTCCGGCAAACTTCCGACGAATATCCGACGAACCCTCGGCGATGCTCCGACGGATTTCGGGCCAACTCTTGGACTTGCAATGATCCACTTGGCGAGTTCCGACGAGCTTCTTTAACAAGCTCCTGGACTTCTTGGATTTGTTCCCGCAGAACCTCCGACGACCATCCGGACTTCCATCGAACTCTCGAACCCCCAACGTGATCAAGGTCTTAACTCCGGCGCAACTCCTGCTGCATGTCTTACTTCCATCGTAGTTAATCTTGCACATGTAAAACAAATTTCGATCTAAACAATTAATACTAAGCATTAATCAAGTTGTCTGGCATGTCATTGGTCCCTCGACGCTTCATCCGATTCTTCAGTGCATCATCCTCTCCTACGGCCTATCGCCCAATCAACCAGTTGACTCCGCAACTTCGATATCCTTGGCATAATACCCGCTCTTCTTGGCCCAATGCCCAAGTCCACAGCCCGAAGCTTTCTATCGATACGTCGACCGATCTACCGGCCCGACGTCCAATCTTCTGACATGTTCTCCAGCCCAACATGATTTTTCCTACTTTAATTGTCTTATCCTGATCGAAGCATCCAGTGTCACTCAAAATGCATATTAAAACATAAACACAATTATCAATTAGTTTCATCATCAAAATACGATATTCAACAATCTCCCCCTTTTTGATGATAACAACCAATTGATGACGGAGTTAGACTTAACTCCCGGAGTTTAAACAAACTCCCCCTATCAATATGCCATATTGATAGAACCTTGAATTCAAACTGAATTTAAGTCATTGCAATATTCATCATGAATACTTGCAACCCGTCATCATGAACTTATGCATAAACTTATGCATAACATCATACTTCTCCCCCTTTGTCATCAACAAAAAGGAGAAGTTCCAACTCTAATGTGTTTGTAATATTAATTCAACTTATTTCATGAAAAATATAATATTAAGTTTTATCATCATGCAGTTTTGAAGCTAGAAAATTTAGCAAATGTTACATTATGTTTAGAACATTCAAGCTATCAAGTTTTGATATGCAAGTTTTACAGCATACAAGATAGGACTTTTGGTAATTTTCAAGATAGCAAGTTCTATATCATGCAAGCTAGCAATGTTATAACATTTTAGAACATGCAAGCTAACAATTTAAAGATGTTCAAGAAAGCAACTCTTGCTTCTTGAAATATGCAAGTTTTACAATATACAAGCTAGCAAATTCAAAGATATGCAAGATAACACTTTTGCTTCTAGAAATATGCAAGTTAGCAATCTTTACTTCTCTTTTGAGATGAGCAAGCTAACATATTTTTGCATATTTTTGACTTTTTAAGTTAGCAATTCTTGGTGATGTTCACGATAGCAATTTCTTTCTTCTCTTTTGAGAAGTGCTAATTTTTTTGCTTCCTTTGCAAAGTTTGAGCTAGCAATTTTGCTTCTGTTGCAAAGTATAAGTTAGCATGTTTTGCATCTTGAAAAAGGCAAAATAGCATATTTTTATATTTTCTTAAGATTTCAAGCTAGCAATTCTCGGTGATATTCAAGATAGCAATTTCTTCTCTTTTGAGAAGTATAATTTTTGCTTTCTTCTTGAATCATGTAAGCTAGCTATCTCCCCTTTTGTCATTGTCAAAAAGAAGGGAAGACCCTTTATGTCAATTTCTAAATCATGACAAAGGTGAGTAATCATTCATTTTTCAAAATTTCATAATTGAGATAAACCTTGAATTCAAATTAAGGCAATTTTAATCATGATTCACATCATATGCAATACATCACATACATCATAATAAAAAGCATACGTATTGCATGCATCATTTTAGCAACAAATCATAGCATTTCATCACATTTTAAGATATCAGCAAGTAAAATTACGATGCAAGTTCTTGATATCTTAACATGATGCAAACATGACATATGGCAATCATAGCATTTCTATCATCAATTTACCATATATTTCGATGCAAGCTTCTTTTGATATCTTAACATAATTCAAATTTAAATATGACACTTATAGCATCAATTCATATATTTCTCATTTAAATATGGCACTCATAGTATCAATTCATATATTTCTCCCCCTTTGTCATCAACAAAAAGGAGAATGATATAAGCAAATTTTAAATGTAAATGCGGTAATGATTCATGCCATAACTAGGTTTATGTCATTTTTCAACAATGAGTGATAGGATATCAATTATACAAATATCTCAAGGAAAACATGACATAGAGATAGCTTTCATTACTTATTCCTCTTTATTTGTTATTATCTTTTTGCATGAAGGAGGAAAGTCACTTGTGAGCTTGCTTGAATGAAGTTAAAATTGATAAGATATTAAAGCACACTTCATTTTTACAAGGATCAAGATATGTGTGTGAATCAAATTCTTGCACGTAAAACTATTTCTCTAAAGATATAAGAAGGAATCATCAAATACATTTCTTGAAAGATATATTTTCACATGATAAGTCTATGAGATATGCATTTGCTAGTTGATTCCATATGTCAAAAATCAATGATATGAATCAAACTCGATATGGCATATGTTTATTAAGTCCGGAAGAGAATAATTCATCGAGAAAATCCGATTGTTAGGATCAAGAAGATACGAAAATAAAATTTAACACTTTCATACATTCGGACAAGGTTTTGCTATAGATTTTCAAATTAAATCATGAAGATAAAATATGCTTATTATCATGAAAATTTTTATATCCAAAACACATAATTTCCAACATGTTATTAAGGCACGTAATTGTGTAAAATCATCATGGCAATTAAGTGATTTGATCATTGAATCAAGAAAGTCAGAAAAATAATCTTAACAAGTTCATGCATTCGGGCACATTTTTGCCATAGTTTTTTAATGAAGATAAAACATGTTCATCAATATGGAAAATTTTTTGTATTCAAAACATATAATTTCCAACATGTTATTACGACATGCAATAGTATAAATTTCTCATCATAGCAATTATATCCTACCATGCATGATCAAAATTTCTCCCCATTTTATCATTGTAAACAAGAAAGAAGAAAGAAAGAACAAAATAGTGTAAAATATTTTAATCATTTTAAGGAATACAAGTCATAAATACAATCACATCATGTCATGAAAGATAAAATCACTTGAATACCAAAAGACATGATTCATTTTGACACATCTCCTCTTTAAATAAAAAATGAAAAGAATTCTTAGGAGATTATGATATAGATAAAATTTATTCAATCTAGTATAAGAACAAGATATTAACTTAAGCATATAAAATTTCTCAATTCATTATGAATCATAAAAAAATGTGGTTCCGAAAAATCATAATTCATTTAAGAAAATTTTCTCTTTAGTACATGACAAGAAGAAATATAGCAATGATACTAATCATGATTCATTTGGATGGTAGATGGCAAAAAGAAATATTGAGGATAAAAGATCTCGATTTTTATAGAGTAAATCTCAAGTTTTAAATTTCAAAAAATCAAGATAAAGCCCATTCAAATTCAAATCATCAAAATCATTTTCAAGAGATTCATAAAAAGATGATAAAATAGATTTATCAAAGTCAATAAGATAGAGAAAAATAATTTTCAAGAAAAATACTTTTCTCTATTTAGTTGTTTCATACAAGTATGCCTTTGTCCTTTTAGTGCCAAAAAGAATATATATCATCAATCGTTTAGGATCGAAAAATAAATTCCGTCATAAAAACCATCAAGATCAATAAACCACAAAAATCATCATGTATAACTTTAAAATCTCATGCATAAAATAAAATCATTAATCATGGAATTAAAACATTATTATGCATTATTAAATCATCAAGTATGATTTCATATTTTCAATCAAAAATCATTTTGTTTGTTTATTATAAGATATGCATTTTTCATAATTATTTAAAATCATTGGAAAGGTAAGCTTGATAAGCATAATCCTAATTCATTAGCATTTTCATTATATTATTTAAACATGTAATTTTTAAGAAAATTAATTATATACTAAAAAAGAAAATGCATTATGAAAAGCATCATGTAATTTTGAAATAAATTAAGAGGGTTTTGATTACCTTATCGTTGAATGTTGTTAAGGCGTAGTTTGTCACCTCGCCTTTCTTGATTTTCTCCTTGTCTTCGGAGGAGCTCGATTCATCCCACTTTATGTTCTTCTTCTTGCATTCAAATCAAGTAGTTTCGTTCTTTTTGTTCTTAAATTTTTTTTTATTTAATTTTTTAAATTTCTTAGTGAGTAGTTCTTGTTCACCATCACTTGAGCTTATGCTCGAGTGGTCTTCAAATGTTCTATGTCCCAAATCCTTCCTGTTCTTTAGAAGGTGATTTTGTTTATCATGTTCATTATGTGCATTATGCACCATTTCATATGTCATCAATGAACCGATAAGTTCTACAAGTGGAAAAATATTTAAATCTTTTGTTTCTTGTAATGCCATTACTTTTGATTCCCAAGCTTTAGAAAGTGATCGTAAAACTTTACTAACAAGTTCAAAACTCTAGAAATATTTACCAAGAGCTTTTAAACCATTGACGACATCCGTGAAACGGGTGTACATGTCAACAATGGTTTCGCTCGGCATTATTCGAAAAAGCTCGAAATCATGCATCAAAAAATTTACTTTAGAATTTTTTACACTACTTGTGCCTTCATGTATGATTTCAAGAGTACGCCAAATATCGAAAGCCGTTTTGCACGAAGAAACCCGATTGAATTCATTTTTATCTATGGTACAAAACAAGGCATTTATAGCCTTTGCATTTAGAGAAAACGTCTTTTTCTCCAAATCATTCCAATGGTTCATTGGAAGAAAAGATATTTCAAAATCGGATTCGACAATGTGCCATAAATTCAAATCCAACGAAAGCAAGAAAACTCTCGTTCGAGTTTTCCAATAAGTGTAGTCCGTCCCATTGAAGAAGGGAGGACGAATGAGAGAGTGACTCTCTTGGTTGCCGAAAAGAGCCATTTCTCTTAGGTGTTAATCCAAGTGAGAAATAATGAGGCTCTGATATCAATTGTTAGGATCAAGAGCACTAAGAGGGGGGGTGAATTAGTACAGCGGAAAAGTTTCTATCGCTTGTGATAACACCAATCAAGAAACCACATGTATTATAGAATCTCGAGAAACCTTTAGCTCTCTAACCGTTAGAAACTTTTCGAGAAACCACATTGGAATCACTTGTGGTGTTATCACAAGTTTCTCGATTGGTGTTATCACAAGCGATAGAAACTCAAAACTTTTGAGTGATATTGATAACTCAAAACATATAGTAAAACATAAACATAATTATCAATTGGTTTCATCATCAAAATACGAGATTCTACAATATCAATTTGGTATCAGAGCTAAAGGTTAGAGATCATGACAACCCTAATTCCCTTCTAATGAAGTCAAATTGTTCTTCATTTAAGGGTTTTGTAAAGATATCGTTTAATTGATGTTTCGTAGCGATAAACTCTAATATTACATCATGATTATTAATAAGATCTCATATAAAGTGATGCTTAATGTCAGTATGTTTAGTTCTAGAGTATTGAATAGGATTTTTAGCTAAGCATATTACACCAGTATTATCACACTTTACAGGTATATTTTTCAGGTCAATTCCATAATCCTTTAAAGTGTTTTTCATCAATACAACTTGAGCACAGCATGTACATGCAGTTATGTACTCAACTTTGGTTGTAGATAATGCAACCGAGTTTTGTTTCTTGGAAGACCAAGAAACAAGTGCGTGTCCTAAAAATTGACATATTCCGGATGTGCTTTTTCTATCTAAACTACATCCAACAAAATCCGCATCAGCATAACCAAGCAATTCAAAATTATTAGATTTAGGATACCATAATCCGAGTTTAGGAGTTCCTTTTAGGTATCTAAATATCCTTTTAATAGCTTTTAGATGAGATTGCTTAGGGTTAGATTGAAATCTAACACAAAGTCCTATGCTAAACATGATGTCCGGTTTGGTTGCGGTGAGGTAAAACAAACTACCTATCATGCCCCTATAATATTTTTTATCAAAGCTTTCTCCACTTTCATCAATGTCTAACTTAGTGGAGGTACTCATAGGAGTATTGATAGCTTTTGAACTATCTATGTTAAATCTTTTTAGCAAGTCTAAAGCATATTTTGTTTGATTAAGAAAAATATCATTACTAAGTTGTTTAATTTGTAAGCCTAAAAAGAAGGTTAGTTCCCCCATTAGGCTCATTTCAAATTCTAGACTCATGCTTTTTGTAAATGATTCACATAAGGATTCATTTGTAGAACCAAAAATAATGTCATCAACATAAATTTGAACAATAAAAAAATTATTTTCAAAATTTTTAATAAATAATTTAGTATCGACCTTGCCATTAGAGAAATTATATTATGAATTAGAAATGAGCTAAGTCTCTCATACCAAACCCTTGAGGCTTGTTTCAATCCATAGAGAGCTTTAGTCAATTTAAACACATGATTAGAAAAATTATCATTCTTAAATCCGGGAGGTTGTTCAGCATAAATTTCTTCAGAGATAAAGCCATTAGGAAAAGCACTTTTAACATCCATTTGAAATAATTTAAAATTATTGCTACTAGCATAGGCAAGGAGCATCCTTATAACTTACCAAAAAAAAAGGAGCATCTTTATGGCTTCTAATCGAGCCACAAGAGCGAAGGTTTCTTCGTAATCGATACCTTCTTCTTGATTGAAATCTTTGGTCACTAATCTAGCCTTGTTTCTAACCATGATACCATATTCATCTTGCTTGTTTCTAAAGACCCATTTAGTACCAATAACTAAATGGTCATTTGGCCTAGGAATAAGCTTCCACGCAGCTGCGTGGTGAGCATAGAGCGAACTATTCTTTTGCCTTTCACCTCATTTCTCTTAAATTGATTTAACTCATCTTGCATTACGATGACCCATGAATCATCTTTCAAAGCCTCGTCAATGTATTTAGTAGGTTCAATTTGGGAGAGAAAAGCAACGTTTGCACAAAAATTCTTAAGAGATAAACGAGTTTGAACCCTTTTAGATGTGTCTCCTATGATTAGCTCCTTAGGATGAGCATTTACATACTTCCACTCCTTGGGTAAGGATGTTTCGGAAGTAGATGCATCCAAGTTTCTAGATGGAGAAGGGTTTCATTTAAATTCAAAGCATCAAAATTAATATCATCATCAAAATCATTTTTCTTAACTTCGGAAACTTCATTAAAAACAACATGAATAGATTCTTCTATAATTAAAGTTCATTTATTAAAGATACGAAATACTTTAGAAATAGAAGAATAGCTAAGAAAAATTTTTTCATCAGATTTATAATCAAATTTTCCTACGGTATCTTTTTCATTCAAGATAACACACTTACACCCAAAAATTTTAAAATATGAAACATTTGGTTTTTTGTTGTGTCACAACTCATAAAGAGTTTTGGTGAGTAAGGGTCTTACTAGAACTCTATTCATTACATAGCATGTTGTGTTTATGGATTCGACCCAAAAATATTTGGGTAGGCTATGTTCATTCAACATGATTCTTGCCATTTATTATAAGTTTCTATTCTTTCTTTCTACTACTCCATTTTGTTGAGGATTTCTTGGAGTAGAGAAGTTGTGGTTGTTGTTAGGATCGAGAGCACTAAGAGGGGGGGGGGGTGAATTAGTGCAGCGGAAAACTTTCTGCGATTAAAATTGAAAGCTGCGTTCGAACGATAAAAACAACTTCTGTATGAAAGTTGATACTAAGCAAGGTTAAAGTCAATCTATGCAGGCAGTTTGCAGCTATGATGAAAACCAGAATATCGGCACAAACTGAAATCCGACGTTCGTACGAAGAAACTGATTTACGTCTAAATGCTGATTCGTAAATCACTTGATTAGATAAGACGCAGTTTAAGCAGGAGTATAAAGGCAGTGTGCAGTTATGGTAAAGCTCAAAACGTAAACGCAATATGCAATATGATGATCATACGAAAAAGCAGATTTACGTCTAATCGCAGATTTACGTCTAAACACAGATTTACGTCTGAACCTTGAAACTCGTTCGTAAAATCTCAGAGGGCAGTAAGCTATTGAGAAGTTTGCAGTGAAGGTAAAATGCTCAAAGGAAATGCAAACCAAGATTTAGAGTGGTTCGGTCAATCTTGACCTACTCCACTTTTGGCTTCCTCCACCGACGAGGTCACCGACGTCAACTAGAGGCCTTCCTTCAATAGGCGAAGGCCAACCACCCTCTTACAGATTCACTCCTTTTGACAGGCTTAGGAGACAACCCTTACAGAAGTTTTCTCTCCTTTCTTTACAACTCAAACTTTGAAGAACAGAAAGAGGAGAACTAGTAGTTTTGAGCTCTAAGAACCACAGAAAGACAGAAAGATTTCGAGTGTATGTTCTGTGCTTTCAGTGCTGAATGGGTGGGGTATTTATAGGCCCCAACCCAGTTCAAATTTGGAGCTCAAATCTGTCAATTCCCGGAATTCCGCGATCAAGCGGTTGCACCTCCTGACTGGGGCGATTGCACCGCCTGGCAGAGCTCGAAGACTGAGCCTTTAGGCGGTGCCACCTCTATCAGGGGCGGTTGCACCTCTCTGCCAGAGCTCGAAGACCGAGCTCAGGCGGTTGCACCGCTTGACTAGGGAGGTTGCACCGCCTGGCAGAGCTCGAAACTTGAGCTCTCGCAGTGCTACCTCTTGACAGAAGAGGTTGCACCGCCCAGTCTCGCTCGGAGACTGAGCCTGCGGCGGTGCCACCTCTTGGCTGGGGCGGTTGCACCGCCTAGTCTCGCTGGGAGACATAGCCTGGGCAGCGCTACCTCCTGGCTTGGGCGGTTGCACCTCCCACAGCAATCAGGGTCCGAATGGGTTAATCCATTCGACCCAATTTGATTCTTTCAGGGGCCCAATTGCCCCAAGATTAAGCTAATGGGATCACCTCCCATTTCTAACTTAATCAATGTGCTAACTACGATTATTTCCTAAGACATATTCTGCAGCTTGCTCCGGTGCATCAATCGCTTCTTCCGGCCAATTTCCGGCGAACTTCCATCGATCATCCGATGAACCCTTGGTTATCCTCCTGCGGACTTCCGGCAAACTCCTGGACTTGCGACGATCTACTTGGTAAGTTCCGACGAGCTCCTTTGGTAAGCTTCTGGACTTCTCGGATTTGTTCCCGCAGAACCTCCGACGATTGTCCGAACTTCCGTCGAGCTCTCGAACTCCCAACGTGATCATTGTCATGACTCCAGCGCAACTCCTGCTGCATGTCATTCTTCCATCATAGTTAATCCTGCACACTCAAAACAAAAACTTCGATCGAGATAATTAATCATAAGCAATTAACAAAGTTGTCCGGCATGTCATTGGTCCCTCGATGCTTCGTTCGATTCTTCGGCGCATCGTCCTTTCCTACAGCCTATTGCCCAATCGGCCAGTTGACTCCGCAACTCCGATCCTTGGCATAATACCCGCTCTTCTTGGCCCGAGGCCCGAGTCCACGACCCGAAGCCTTCTGTCGATACATCGACCGATCCACCGGCCCTGTTGAATCTCGTATTTTGATGATGAAACTACTTGATATATGTTTATGATTTAATCTGCGTTTTGAGTGACGCAGGATGCTTCGATCAGGATGAGACAATTAAAGCAGGAAAATCATGTTGTGCCGAAGGAACATGTCAGAAGATTGGACGTCGGGCCGGTGGATCGGTCGACGTATCGACAGAAGGCTTCGGGCCGTGGACTCGGGCATCGGGCCAAGAAGAGCGGGTATTGTGCCAAGGATATCGGAGTTGCGGAGTCGACTGGCCGATTGGGCAATAGGCTGCAGAAGAGGACGATGCGCCGAAGAATCGGACGAAGCGTCGAGGGACCAATGACATGTCGGACAACTTGGTTAATTGCTTAGGATTAATTGTCTCGATCGAAGTTTTGTTTTGTTGTGCAGGATTAACTACGATGAAAGTTAGACAAGCAGCAGGAGTTGCGCCGGAGTCAAGTTCATGATCACGTTGGGAGTTCGAGAGTTCGACGGAAGTTCGGACGGTCGTCGGAGGTTCTGCGAGAACAGATCCGAGAAGTCCAGAAACTTGCCAAGCGAAGCTCGTCGGAACTTGCCAAGTGGATCTTCGCAAAGTCCAGGAGTTTGCCGGAAGTCCGCAGGAGCATCACCGAGGGTTCATCGGATGATCGACGGAAGTTCGCCGGAAACTCGCCGGAAGAAGCGATTGACGTACCGAAGCAAAGCTGCAGAAATTGTCTTAGATTTAATCGTAGTTAGCACGGTGATTAAGTTAGAAATGGGAGGTGATCCCATTAGCTTAATCCTGGGGCAATTGGGCCCCTGAAGAACTCAAGTTGGGTAGAATGGTTCAACCCATTCGAACCCAAGTAGCTGTGGGAGGTGCAACCGCCCAGGCAGGGAGGTAGCACCGCCCAGGCTAAGTCTCCCAGCAAGACTGGGCGGTGCAACCGCTCCAGCCAGGCGGTGCAACCGCCCAGGCTAAGTCTCCCAGCGAGACTGGGCGGTGCAACCGCTCCAGCCAGGCGGTGCAACCGCCCAGGGCTCAGTCTCCAAGCGAGACTAGGCGGTGCAACCTCCTCTGTCAAGAGGTAGCACCGCCAGAGCTCAAGTTCCGAGCTCTGCCAAGAGGTGCAACCACCGAGCTCGGTCTTCGAGCTCTGGCAGAGAGGTGCAACATCTCTGGACAGGAGATGCACCACCTGAGCTCGGTCTTCGAGCTCTGGCAGAAAGGTGCAACCACCCCTGACAGAGAGGTGCATCCGCCTGAGCTCAGTCTTCGAGCTCTGCCAGGCGGTGCAACCTCTCCAGTCAAGAGGTGCAACCGCCTGATCCCGGAATTCCGGGATTTGATCGTTTTGAGCTCGAAATTTGAATTGGGTTGGGGCCTATAAATACCCCACCCATTCAGCACTGAAAAGATACAGACCTACACCGAAATCTTGATCTTTTCTGTGATTCTAAGAGCTCAAAAGTGTTGTAAAGCCTTTAAGTCTCCTCCTTCTGTTCTTCATGTTTTCAGTTGTAAAGTGAGGAGAGAAAGGTCTGTAAAGGTTGTCTCCTGAGCCTGTCAAAAGGAGAGAAACTGTAAAAGGGCAGTTTGGCCTTCGCCTATTGAAGGAAGGCCCCTAGTTGACGTCGGCAACCTCATCGGTGGAGGAAGCCAAAAGTGGAGTAGGTCAAGGCTGACCGAACCACTCTAAATCTCTGGTTTGCGTTTATTCTTGAGCACTTTATCATTACTGCAAACCTCCTTCGTTACTACTGCTCTCTGCGCTTTCACGAACAAGTTCTAAGTGCTGTTCTTCCGAATCTGCATTCAGACGTAAATTCGTATTTTCATACATTACAGTTTACGTTTACGTTTGATTCTGCAGAATTGTCTTCCGTGCTTTTACGAACGAGCTTCTTTGCAGTTTACACTTACATTTTGATCCTATTGATAACTGCAAACTGTCCTCTACAATTTTACGAACGAGTTTCAACATTTAGACGTAAAACTGCATTCAGACGTAAATCGGCTTTCCTCGCACAATCATCAGATCTCAGTTCACATTTACGTCTTGATTTCAACTGCATACTGCCTTCTGCGAGTATACAAACGAGTTTCAAAGTTTAGACGTAAATCTGCGTCTAGACGTAAAACTGCGTTTAGACGTAAATCTGCGTTTAGACGTAAATCTGAGTATTAGACGTAAATCTGAGTTTAGACGTAAATCTGCGTTTAGACGTAAAACTGCGTTTAGACGTAAATCTGCGTTTAGACGTAAAACTGCGTTTAGACGTAAATCTGAGTTTAGACGTAAACTGCGCTTAGACGCAAAACTGCGCTTAGACGCAAAACTGCGCTTAGACGCAATCTGCGCTTAGACGCAAACTGCACTTAGATACAAACTAAGAATTAGCTTTTGCATCATAATAGTTTTTATTGAACGAACGCAGCTTTTGGTTTTTAATCGCTGTAAGATTTCCGCTGCACTAATTCACCCCCCCCTCTTAGTGCTCTCGATCCTAACAATTGGTATCAGAGCCCGGTTAACTCTCAAAAGGATTAAAACCCAAGAGAGATGACTTACGCCGGAAACCAAGAGGGCCATTCTATTACACGTCCACCCATGTTTAATGGGACGGACTACACCTACTGGAAGACCCGAATGAGGATCTTTCTTATTTCTATGGATTTTGAATTATGGAATCTTGTCGAGAATGGATTTTCAAAGTCTTCTCTTCCAATGATCGATTGGAATGATTTGGAGAAGAAGGCTTTCGCTCTAAATGCAAAGGCTATGAATGCCTTATTTTGTGCACTCGATAAAAACGATTTTAACCGTGTTTCAACTTGTGAAACTGCATTTGATATTTGGCACACACTCGAAGTGACCCATGAGGGCACAAGTAGAGTAAAAGAGTCAAAAATCAATTTGCTGTTACACTCTTTCGAACTCTTTCGGATGAAACCGAGTGAAACCATTGGCGACATGTTTACCCGTTTCACGGATGTCGTCAATGGTCTAAAAGGACTCGGAAAGAGCTTTTCGGATTTTGAGCTTGTTAATAAGATACTAAGATCCCTTCCTAAGAGTTGGGATCCTAAAGTCACCGCTATTCAAGAGGCAAAAGATCTGCGAAATTTCCCTCTTGAAGAACTAATTGGGTCATTAATGACCTACGAAATGACTTGTAAAGCTCATGAAGAGCAAGAAGACATCCTTCCAAAGAACAGGAAGGATATGGCACTCAAAACTTCAGAATGCCACTTGAGAGAAAACTCAAGTGATGAGGACTGTGATGATGACTTGGCACTTCTAACAAGAAAGTTTAAAAAGTTCTTTAAAAGAAACAAGTTTAAGAATGATGCAAAAAATAAACTTGAACCCAAAAAGGACCAAGTAATCTGCTATGAATGCAAAAAGCCGGGACACTACAAGAGTGATTGTCCCCAAGTCAAGAAAAGAACAAAGAAGAAGGCGCTTCAAGCAACATGGGATGATTCGAGCGCATCTGAGGAAGAGGAGTCCAACACCGAGCAAGTTGCTCATTACGCCTTAATGGCCATCGAAGACGAGGTAACAAATTCAATAGATGCTGATTTATCTTTCGATGAATTATCAGATGCCTTCAATGACTTATTTGACGAATGCAAGAGTATAAGTAGAAAATATAAATTGCTGAAAAAGATGCATGATAGTCTTACTTGTGAGTTTGATAAGTTAAAAGTCGAACATCATGATAGTTTAAATTCATGTATTAAATATCATGATTTAGAAACTATGCAAAAAGAAAACCTGCTACTCAAGGACACCTTGAAGAAATTCGAGGTTGGTAGCAAGTCATTAAACATGATCCTTGCAAACAAGGGTCACATTCCAAAAAGGAGCAGGATTGGATTTGTGAGAAATCCTCACCAAAATCTAACCACCTTCATAAAAGGCTCCATCTTACATGTTCAACACCAAACCAAGTGCAATTTTTGTTGCAAATCTGGACACAAGACACATTGTTGTCCATTCAAGAAAATAAGTCCAAACAAATTAATTTGGGTTCCTAAAGGAACCATGATAAACTCTATGCAACATGATAGAAAATGTAGATCTATTTATGAGACACCCAAAAGCAAATGGGTTCCTAAAGATCATCCCTTCCTATAAAAACATTAAAAGTCTAGGCCGGAGCAAGAAATAATATTCTGCTCCTTGACTCTCAATGGTCATAAACCAAGAATCAAAAAGGAACTCGCAACGCTTAAGTAACAAGTGGAAGTTGTGAAATCACAAATACGATACAACCTTATTAGAAACGTATGATATCCAAATTCACATACCCCCCTGATCTTCAAAACCCGTTCATCTACGAATTAATTCTTGTAGAAACTAAATATGTCATGATCTTAAAAGGGATACCAAACAAACATACGTATGCACGTTAAAAGATCTATCTTGATCGTACAAGAGCTTCTTCCTTAAATAAAAACTCATACGAAATCACGTAACAAACATTAATTGCTCTGAAACTCTCCTCAAGGCAAAGGCTCCCTAATCAAATCATATTAGGTGCTCACTGGCTGCAGGCGGCGGCACCTCTCCAGCTGGCGGTGGCACCTCCAGCTATCACGGGTTGCCAGAGGTTGCACCGCTCCAGCCAGAGGTGCAACCGCCAGCAGCTCTGCCCTTTAAACCCACACTAGGGCCGGCTATGGAACCGACCCCAACTCACCCCCATTTCCTCCTCTACTCTTCCAAGTCTCCTCCATTCCCATTTCACTCCTCTAAGCCTTCCAAATACTTCCCATTTCGGAGCAAAACATCAAGAATCCTTCCTTCTCTTGAAGATTTCACAAAGGTACTCTCTAAGAAGCTCTTAAATTCTGTTTTGTTCTTCTTTTACTTTAGCTCATCATCATCCCTCTAAACAGCAGTAGTTATGGGATCTAGAAGATCCTCAAGGGACAAGGGAAAGAGGAGATTAGTAGAAGAGTTTGATTTCACTCTTTTCGATTCAAAATACCATGCTGAAAAATTTCCCTCTTTCCAACTTAGATGTATTGCTAAGGGAAAATACGTAGATCTAAATGAACTAAGAGACTTAGAGACCATCCAATGGTTTGCGAACCTAGATCTACTTCCAATCTTGCAGATTAATGAACCCATCTATCCTAGGCTTGTTAGATTATTTTACAATAACATACAAATAGATGATGAAGGAAGAATGTCCACCTATCTTTTGGGACAACACATCTCAATCACTGATAAATTCATTTGTGATATGATAGGCATTCCCATAAAAAGCTTAGGACTCTACTTTAGAGGATCATGGGATGATGAAAGTATTGGAACATCCTATGTTGAAGCCTTAGGAACAATCTTTGCCAATCCTAACATAGCATTGGTTCCTAAAAGTTGTGAACATCTATTGCCTTTGAACACTAAGATACTTCATTATATCATGACTAGTATAATTCTTCCTAAACAATACCATCATGATGAAATAAGTCAACTAGAATTAGGAACTATGTACTCTATCTTGAAGGGACATGACATCTGTCTTGGCTATCTTATTCAACAAAATATGTTAGAATTATCTAAGAAAGATATGATGCTCCCATATGGTGGTATAATCACTAGAATAATAAAAGCTTACGACATTCTAATATCACCAGAAGAAGAAGTAATGAAAGTAGATCGATACAGCATAATAAACAAAAATCTACTTCACCGACTAAGATGCTACTATAGAAACGGTAACTGGGTTAGACTCCCTAGAAGGACAAATCACCCTCAATCTGAACCAGAACCGAAAACACCAGTATTTAGGGGTACTCAATCTCCTCCGATCCTTCCCCTTGAGGAAACACATCCAGCTGAGCAAACTCATACATCCATCGAAGAAATTGGGATTCGTATGGATCGATTCGAACAGAGACAAGAACGGATTGAACAAAGACAAGATCAAATCCTATCTGAGCTGCAGCAAATTCATAGTCAATTTGACTCCTTGTTTAGGCACTTTAATTTTCCACCGCATCAATGAACTTATTGAACACCTGTTGTTGTTGTAAACTTCTTATGATACTCACTTATGATGAACTGGCTGTAAACATCTATTGTGGTAAAAGTTACTGTTTGTGATACTCACTTCTTATCATTACTGTTTGTAATGTGTCCAAATTAAGAATGTTGTGCTTTGAAACTAAAAGTTCTGAAAATCTTGTGTTTTAATTTCATTCGAAGAAAACTAGGAATGTTGATGTGTCCGAACAGATAAATTTGTTAAATTTTTTTTTTTTTTTTTTCGGACTATATTGTATGATCAAATCACTTGATTTCCATGATTATATGTGAAAATCTGCAACAAAATCTTGTCCGAATGCATCTTATTTATGAAACAGATTTTCTCGTGCACCTTCATGAAAATTGAGTTTCTGAAATAGATCTGATGAAGTGATTCATGTGTATGTATTCCATCTTGCAAAATCTTTACAATGGATTATAACACAAAGGGGAAGAAGTATTTAAAGCAATCTATGTAAAATTCCTCTATAAGCTTGCTATTATTATTTTCTGGTATCATAGTTACTATGCTTTTTGTTGATGACAAAGGGGGAGATATATATATGAATTGATAAACACTGCCATGATGAGAAATATATGAATTGATGCTATGAACACTGATGCTAAGCTTGCATCATCAAGAGATATATGAATTGATATGATTACCATATTTGCAATGCTTGCATCATTAAGAGATATATGAATTGATGCTATGATTGCCAAACTTGTATTATGCCATGTTTTCATCATGCGTTAAGATATCAAGAACTTGTATCGTAATTTTACGCGTTGATATCTTACCATGTGATGAAATACTATAATTGATAAACACTTGAAATGTTTGCATTATGATATCAAAAGCTTACATCGCAATTTTTCATGTTGGTATTTGATATTAGCAAACTTGCATGATGATAAAACTTGATATTATGATTTTCATGCAATGAGTTGAACCAATATCACACACACTTGTTTGTAGTACTTCTCCTTTTTGTTGATGACAAAGGGGGAGAAGTATGTTGATGACATGACATGTGATGCATAAGTTTATGCATAAGTTCATGTTGACGTGTTGCAAGTATTCATGATGAATATTGCAATGACTTGAATTCAGTTTGAATTCAAGGTTCTATCAATATGGCATATTGATAGGGGGAGTTTGTTTAAACTCCGGGAGTTAAGTTTAACTCCGTCATCAAGTGGTTGTCATCATCAAAAAGGGGGAGATTGTTGAATCTCGTATTTTGATGATGAAACTACTTGATATATGTTTATGATTTAATCTGCGTTTTGAGTGATGCAGGATGCTTCGATCAGGATGAGACAATTAAAGCAGGAAAATCATGTTGTGCCGAAGGAACATGTCAGAAGATTGGACGTCGGGCCGGTGGATCGGTCGACGTATCGACAGAAGGCTTCGGGCCGTGGACTCGGGCATCGGGCCAAGAAGAGCGGGTATTGTGCCAAGGATATCGGAGTTGCGGAGTCGACTGGCCGATTGGGCAATAGGCTGCAGAAGAGGACGATGCGCCGAAGAATCGGACGAAGCGTCGAGGGACCAATGACATGTCGGACAACTTGGTTAATTGCTTAGGATTAATTGTCTCGATCGAAGTTTTGTTTTGTTGTGCAGGATTAACTACGATGAAAGTTAGACAAGCAGCAGGAGTTGCGCCGGAGTCAAGTTCATGATCACGTTGGGAGTTCGAGAGTTCGACGGAAGTTCGGACGGTCGTCGGAGGTTCTGCGAGAACAGATCCGAGAAGTCCAGAAACTTGCCAAGTGAAGCTCGTCGGAACTTGCCAAGTGGATCTTCGCAAAGTCCAGGAGTTTGCCGGAAGTCCGCAGGAGCATCACCGAGGGTTCATCGGATGATCGACGGAAGTTCGCCGGAAACTCGCCGGAAGAAGCGATTGACGTACCGAAGCAAAGCTGCAGAAATTGTCTTAGATTTAATCGTAGTTAGCACGGTGATTAAGTTAGAAATGGGAGGTGATCCCATTAGCTTAATCCTGGGGCAATTGGGCCCCTGAAGAACTCAAGTTGGGTAGAATGGTTCAACCCATTCGAACCCAAGTAGCTGTGGGAGGTGCAACCGCCCAGGCAGGGAGGTAGCACCGCCCAGGCTAAGTCTCCCAGCAAGACTGGGCGGTGCAACCGCTCCAGCCAGGCGGTGCAACCGCCCAGGCTAAGTCTCCCAGCGAGACTGGGCGGTGCAACCGCTCCAGCCAGGCGGTGCAACCGCCCAGGGCTCAGTCTCCAAGCGAGACTAGGCGGTGCAACCTCCTCTGTCAAGAGGTAGCACCGCCAGAGCTCAAGTTCCGAGCTCTGCCAAGAGGTGCAACCACCGAGCTCGGTCTTCGAGCTCTGGCAGAGAGGTGCAACATCTCTGGACAGGAGATGCACCACCTGAGCTCGGTCTTCGAGCTCTGGCAGAAAGGTGCAACCACCCCTGACAGAGAGGTGCATCCGCCTGAGCTCAGTCTTCGAGCTCTGCCAGGCGGTGCAACCTCTCCAGTCAAGAGGTGCAACCGCCTGATCCCGGAATTCCGGGATTTGATCGTTTTGAGCTCGAAATTTGAATTGGGTTGGGGCCTATAAATACCCCACCCATTCAGCACTGAAAAGATACAGACCTACACCGAAATCTTGATCTTTTCTATGATTCTAAGAGCTCAAAAGTGTTGTAAAGCCTTTAAGTCTCCTCCTTCTGTTCTTCAAGTTTTCAGTTGTAAAGTGAGGAGAGAAAGGTCTGTAAAGGTTGTCTCCTGAGCCTGTCAAAAGGAGAGAAACTGTAAAAGGGCAGTTTGGCCTTCGCCTATTGAAGGAAGGCCCCTAGTTGACGTCGGCAACCTCGTCGGTGGAGGAAGCCAAAAGTGGAGTAGGTCAAGGCTGACCGAACCACTCTAAATCTCTGGTTTGCGTTTATTCTTGAGCACTTTATCATTACTGCAAACCTCCTTCATTACTACTGCTCTCTGCGCTTTCACGAACAAGTTCTAAGTGCTGTTCTTCCGAATCTGCATTCAGACGTAAATTCGTATTTTCATACATTACAGTTTACGTTTACGTTTGATTCTGCAGAATTGTCTTCCGTGCTTTTACGAACGAGCTTCTTTGCAGTTTACACTTACATTTTGATCCTATTGATAACTGCAAACTGTCCTCTACAATTTTACGAACGAGTTTCAACATTTAGACGTAAAACTGCATTCAGACGTAAATCGGCTTTCCTCGCACAATCATCAGATCTCAGTTCACGTTTATGTCTTGATTTCAACTGCATACTGCCTTCTGCGAGTATACAAACGAGTTTCAAAGTTTAGACGTAAATCTGCATCTAGACGTAAAACTGCGTTTAGACGTAAATATGCGTTTAGACGTAAATCTGAGTATTAGACGTAAATATGAGTTTAGACGTAAATCTACGTTTAGACGTAAAACTGCGTTTAGACATAAATCTGCGTTTAGACGTAAATCTGAGTTTAGACGTAAACTGCGCTTAGACGCAAAACTACGCTTAGACGCAAAACTGCGCTTAGACGCAATCTGCGCTTAGACGCAAACTGCACTTAGATACAAACTAAGAATTAGCTTTTGCATCATAATAGTTTTTATTGAACGAACGCAGCTTTTGGTTTTTAATCGCTGTAAGATTTCCGCTGCACTAATTCACCCCCCCCTCTTAGTGCTCTCGATCCTAACAGGCCCGACGTCCAATCTTCTGACATGTTCCTCTGGCATAACATGATGTTCCTACTTTAATTATCTCATGCTGATCAAAGCATCCTGTGTCACTCAAAACACAGATTAAATCATAAACATATATCAAGTAGTTTCATCATCAAAATACGAGATTCAACAATCTCCCCCTTTTTGATGATGACAACCACTTGATGACGGAGTTAAACGTAACTCCCGGAGTTTAAACAAACTCCCCCTATCAATATGCCATATTGATAGAAACTCTTAGATTCAAAAATCTAAGCAACATGTCATCATAAACGGAGTTAACCTTAACTCCCAGAGTTTAAACAAACTCCCCCTATCAATATGCCATATTGATAGAAACTCTTGGATTCAAAAATCCAAGCAACATGTCATCATAAACTTATGCATAACATGTCATGTCATCAACATACTTCTCTCCCTTTGTCATCAACAAAAAGGAGAAGTACTGCAATCAAGTGTTTGTGATATAAGTTTAACTCATTGCATGAAAAACATAATATCTTTTGTTATCATCATGCAAGTGTACTATCATCAAATGGTAAGATATCAATATGTAAAATTGTGATTCAAGTTCTTGATATCTTAACATGATATGACATTCATAGCACCTATTCATATGAATGCTGCTTTTGATATCTCATCATAATATGGCATTCATGACATCTATTCATATTCTTCAAATATGACACTCATAGTATCAATTTATATATTTCTCCCTCTTTGTCATCAACAACAAGGAGAACGATATAAGCAAATTTTAAATATAAGTGCGATGTCATAAGTTGGTTTATGTCATTTTCCAACAGTGAGTGATAGGATACCAATTATGCACACATCTCGAGGAAAACATGACATGGAGATAGCTTTTATTGCTTCTTCCTTTTTATTTGTTATCTTTTTCAATGAAGGAGGAAAGCCATATGTGAAGTTCAAATTGATAAGATATTAAAGCACACTTCATTTTTGCAAGGATTATGTTATGTAAGTGAGTCGAATCCTTGTATATAAAAATATCTTCCTTTTATAAGAGGGAATCATCAAATATGTTTCTCAAAAAATATTTTTCACATGATAAGTGCATTTGCTAGATGATTCCATATGTCAAAAATCAATGATGTGAGTTAAACTTGATATGACATATGCTTGTTAAATTCAGAAGAGGATAATGTATCAAGAAAATCCAATTGTTAGGATCAAGAAAATCCGAAAATGAAATTTGACACTTTCATACATTCGGACAGGGTTTTACTAGAGATATTCAATTACAATCATGAAGGTAAAACATGCTTATTATCATGGAAATTTTTGTATTCAAGCACATAATTTCCAACATGTAATCATGGCAAGTAATTGTGTAAAATTATTATGGCAATCAAGTGATTTGATCATTTAATCAAAAAAGTCCGAAAAATAATTTTAACAGGTTTAATCATCCGGACAGATTTTTGCCATAGTTTTTCAAATATAATCATGAAGATAAGGCATGCTTATCATCATGGTAGTATGATAGCAAGTTTACCATATTCAAGCTAGCAAAAAATTTCTACATTTTAAGGCCCGCAAGCTAGCAATTTTGAGATGTTCAAGAAAGCAACTCTTGCTTCTTGAAATATAAGTTTTGCTAGATGTGCAAGTTAACTTTTTGCTTCTTGAGATAGGCAAAATAGCATTCCTTGGTGATGTTCAATATAGCTAAGTTCTACATCATGCAAGCTAGTGAATTTTATAACATTTTAGAACATGCATAATCACCAAAGCATCATAAATTTTAATGATGTGCAAAATTACAAATTTTGCATGATTGCATTTGTGTGTCTTGAGATTTGCAAGATAGCACGGTAATGTTCAAGATAGCAATTTCTTCTCTTTTGAGAAGTGCAATTTTTGCTTTCTTCTTGAATTGTGCAAGCTAGCTATCTCCCCTTTTGTCATTGTCAAAAAGAAGGGAAAAACCCTTTACATCAATTTTTAAATCATGACAAGGGTTAGTATCAATCTCATTTGTGTATCATTATATTTTCAAATTAAAACATGCACATTTTCAAAACATATAAACTCATTATTATATGCATGATTCCAAATCATCATTCATATTATTTCAATCATTGTTTCACTCATCACTATAGCTTATCATGCATAATATGTAAAACCATCTAACATGATATAAACATTTATTTATTTAATTTTTTTAAGCATTCATAATACACATCATACATTATCATAATAAAAAGCATATGCATCATTCCAAAGCATAAATATTTCAAATCATCATGGTATTAATTTGTCACATTGCATCCTACCATGCATGATCGAAACTTCTCATACATCAAAATAAATTCATGAATATCTCATGCATTCATATCATCACTTGAGGAATATTGAAAAGAAATAATTGGGTGATGAGATAAATATTTCATGAATACAAAGTATTGCATAAAAATCATATCATGAATACAAGGAATACAAGTCACAATCATTCAAGAGAAAATTCATCATTCATTTTCAATTCATTCAATTTGATAAATCAAGATCATGATTTTGATAAAACTCATTTCAAATTTAAATCATCAAAATCATTTTTATGGCTCATAAAATTTATAACATAAATAGATTCATGATTTCATTGATAATATATTTTTCCCCTTTTTAAGTGTTTCATTTTAAGTGGTCGATTTCATGTTAGCATGCCTTTTCATTTATGAAAACATGCATCAATTTTTTAAAGCCACTGTTATTATCATGAAAATCGATAATCCATAAATATCAAGAATCATCATACATAATTTCAAAAATATATACTCATTAATCATAATTTCAAATTAAACATGATTTCATATACTCAAAATCGAGAAATAACAATGGAAATCAACATGATACACATTATTACTTCTCAACCACATATAGCATGCTTTCATAAGGTATTTTTAATCAAAATCATTTTGTTTATCATAAACATGCAATTTTCATGATTATTTTCAAAATTACTAGAATGATAAGCATGATTCCTAATTGTTTGTATTTTCATTATAAAATTATTAAACATGCAATTTTCAAGAAAATAAAAAAGAAAAATGCTTTATGAAAAGCATCATGTAATTTCAAAGTAAATTAAAGGCATTTTGATTACCTCGGCATCGAAAGGCGTAAAGGCGTAGTTTGCCACCTCGCCTTTGTTGATTTTCTCCTCGTCTTCGGAGGAGCTCGATTCATCCCAATTTTTGTTCTTCTTCTTGCGTTCAAAGCAAGTAGTTCCGTTCTTTTTACTTTTTAATTTTTATTTCATTTGTAGTTTAAGTTCACCATCACTTGAGCTTATGCTCGAGTGGTCTTCAAATGTTCTATGTCCCAAATCCTTCCTGTTCTTTGGAAGGTGGTTCTTAAGTTCTTCACGTAAATTGCACGTAATTTCATATGTGATCAATGAACCAATTAGTTCTTCAAGTGGAAATTGGTTCAAGTTTTTCGATTCTTGAATAGCAGTTACTTTTGAATCCCAAGTTTTAGAAAGTGAGCGCAAAACTTTGTTAACAAGTTCAAAATCCGAAAAGCTTTTACCAAGTGATTTTAAACCATTGACGACATCCGTAAAATGGGTGTACATGTCAACAACGGTTTTGTTTGGTTTCATATGAAAAAGCTCGAAATCATGCAGTAAAATATTAACTTTCGAATCTTTGACTCTACTAGTTCCCTCGTGCGTGATTTCAAGAGTGCGCCAGATATCGAAAGTCGTTTCGCACAAAGAAACCCGATTGAACTCATTTTTGTCCAAAGCGCAAAATAAGGCATTCATAGCCTTTGCGTTTAAAGAAAAATACTTCTTCTCCAAATCCGACCATTCGTTCATCGGTTTAGAGGGAAGTTGAAAACCGTTTTCAATGATATTCCATAAATCCAAATTCAGAGAAATCAAGAAAACTATCATTCGAGTTTTCCAATAAGTGTAGTCCAATCCATTAAAGAACGGTGGACGAAAGACCGAAAAGCTCTCTTGAAAGCTATGAAGAATCATTTCTCTCGGGTGTAAGTCCGAAATGAGAAATACCGGGCTTTGATACCAATTGTTAGGATCGAGAGCACTAAGAGGGGGGGGGGGGGGGGGGGGGGGGGGGTGAATTAGTGCAGCGAAAAACTTTCTGCGATTAAAATCGAAAGTTGCGTTCGAACGATAAAAACAACTTCTGTATGAAAGTTGATACTAAGCAAGGTTAAAGTCAATCTATGCAGGCAGTTTGCAGCTATGATGAAAACCAGAATATCGGCGCAAACTGAAATCCGACATTCGTACAAAGAAACTGATTTACGTCTAAATGCGGATTCATAAATCACTTGATTAGATAAGACGCAGTTTAAGCAGGAGTATAAAGGCAGTGTGCAGTTATGGTAAAGCTCAAAACGTAAACGCAATCGGCAATATGATGATCATACGAAAAAGTAGATTTACGTCTAAACGCAGATTTACGTCTGAACCTTGAAACTCGTTCGTAAAATCACAGAGGGCAGTAAGCTATTGAGAAGTTTGCAGTGAAGGTAAAATGCTCAAAGGAAATACAAACCGAGATTTAGAGTGGTTCGGTCAATCTTGACCTACTCCACTTTTGGCTTCCTCCACCGACGAGGTCACCGACGTCAACTAGAGGCATTCCTTCAATAGGCGAAGGCCAACCACCCTCTTACAGATTCACTCATTTTGACGGGCTTAGGAGACAACCCTTATAGAAGTTTTCTCTCCTCTCTTTACAACTCAAACTTTGAAGAACAGAAAGAGGAGAACTAGCAGTTTTGAGCTCTAAGAACCACAGAAAGACAGCAAGACTTCGAGTGTGTGTTCTGTTCTTTCAGTGCTGAATGGGTGGGGTATTTATAGGCCCCAACCCAATTCAAATTTGGAGCTCAAATCTGTCAATTCCTGGAATTCCGGGATCAGGCGGTTGCACCTCCTGACTGGGGCGATTGCACCGCCTGGCAGAGCTCGAAGACTGAGCCTCTCGGCGGTGCCACCTCTATCAGGGGCGGTTGCACCTCTTTGCCAGAGCTCGAAGACCGAGCTCAGGCGGTTGCACCGCTTGACTGGGGAGGTTGCACCGCCTAGCAGAGCTCGAAACTTGAGCTCTAGCGGTGCTACCTCTTGACAGAAGAGGTTGCACCGCCCAGTCTCGCTCGGAGACTGAGCCCGGGGCGATGCCACCTCTTGGCTGGGGCGGTTGCACCACCCAGTCTCGCTGGGAGACATAGCCTGGGCGGTGCTACCTCCTGGCTTGGGCGGTTGCACCTCCCACAGCATTCAGGGTCCGAATGGGTTAATCCATTCGGCCCAATTTGATTCTTTCAGGGGCCCAATTGCCCCAAGATTAAGCTAATGAGATCACCTCCCATTTCTAACTTAATCAATGTGCTAACTATGATTATTTCCTAAGACATATTCTGCAGCTTGCTCCGGTGCGTCAATCGCTTCTTCCGGCGAGTTTCCGGCAAACTTCCGTCGATCATCCGACGAACCCTCGGTGATCCTCCTGCGGACTTCCGGCAAACTCCTGGACTTGCGACGATCCACTTGGCAAGTTCCGACGAGCTCCTTTGGCAAGCTTATGGACTTCTCGGATTTGTTCCCGCAGAACCTCCGACGACTGTCCGAACTTCCGTCGAGCTCTCGAACTCCCAACGTGATCATTGTCATGACTCCGGCGCAACTCCTGCTGCATTTCTTTCTTCCATCATAGTTAATCCTGCACACTCAAAACAAAAACTTCGATCGAGATAATTAATCCTAAGCAATTAACCATGTTGTCCGGCATGTCATTGGTCCCTCGACGCTTCGTCCGATTCTTCGGCGCATCGTCCTTTCCTACAGCCTATTGCCCAATCGGTCAGTTGACACCGCAACTCCGATATCCTTGGCACAATACCCGCTCTTCTTGGCCCGATGCCCGAGTCCACGACCCAAAGCCTTCTGTCGATACATCGACCGATCCACCTGCCCAACGTCCTATCTTCTGACATGTTCCTTGGCACAACATGATGTTCCTGCTTTAATTGTCTCATGCTGATCAAAGCATCCTGCGTCACTCGAAACGCAGATTAAATCATAAACAGTTGTATCCATTAGATTCACAAAATTCTTGAAAATCATGGTTTTAAAATTCACCACCGTGATCACTTCGAATTGACGAAATCGTAAAGCCCTTTTCATTTTGAACAAGTTTACAAAACTTTGAGAAATACCTAAAGCAATCATTTTTGTGTGCTAAGAAGTAAGTCCAAGTATATCTATTATAATCATCAATAATAACAAATACATACTTGCTACCTCCTAGGCTTGATGTAGCAATTGGTCCAAACAAGTCCATATGGATCAATTGTAATGATCTAAAGGTGCTTATTTGATTCTTTGGTTTGAAACTACCTTTTATTTGTTTTCCTAATTGACATGCATCACTCACATTATCTTTAACGAACTTAATGTGAGGAATTCCTATCACATGTTCTTTAAATGAAATTTAAGAGATTGGATGAGCAAGGGTTGAAATCTCTCTATTGTATTATGCTTACTTTTATGTTGTAATCTTATGTTTGAAATCGATTTCATAAATGTGCAGAGATTTCAATTCGACGAAGGATGACTTAGCTAAAATAGCTTGAGTAAAGGTAGTCAAGAGTAGAGAGATGAAAACCAAACGATTTGTAGCTAAGTAGAGAAATGGTTTAGAAGATTAAACACTCACACATTCAAGGAACACCACGATGTATAGTGGTTCGGTCAAATGACCTACATCCACTTTCGAAGCCTTTTTCGATGAGGCTCCCAACTTCCACTAGCAAATCACTTTGTAGGGGAAGGATCAAATACCCCTCTTACAACCTTCTTAAAAGTGGTTCACACTCTTACATATTTTTCCAAAGAGAAAGAGGGAGGTGAACACTTAAGCTATTGAAAACAAGACTTTGCTTGAGTTTTTTCTTACTTTCTAACTTGTCAAAAGGTGTGATCTCTGTTGAGAATTGAGGGGTATTTATAGGCTCCAAGAGGATTCAAATTTGAGCTACAAATTTGAATTGCTTTTGGGTTTTCCAGTACTAGCGGTGCCACTGCCTGTTAGTGTCTGACATTGACAATGTACTGGCGGTGCCATCGTCGGTCCTCTCGGGTTTTGGGCGGTGCCACTACCTAGTCCAATAGTGTACTAGCGGTGCCACCACCAGATCTCTCGGGTTCTGGGTGGTGCCACCACCTAGTCCGATGGTGCCACCGCTTGGACTGTTCCAGCTTATTGGTTGGGCTCCAAACTTGGCCCAAACCAGTCCAAACTCGGGCCCAATTGGCCCCTAATTGGATTATAGGATTAACTCTTAATCCTAACCAAAATTATATGCAAAATATGAAATTAAGACATAGCCCTAAGCAATTTTTTAACCGGCAACTTCGAGTTTCCTTCCGGTGAGCTTTCCGGTGAACTTCCGGCGGACTTCCGATACACCCTCGAATTTCTTCCGGTGGACTCCCAGCAAGCTCCCGGTCTTATGGTGAGTTCAACGAGTCTTTGGCAAGTATTCGAACCTTCTCGGTGATCTCTGTGAATCTCCGACGATCTTTCCAGTAGACTTTTGAAAACTTCGGCAAGTCCCCGATTCTTTCTCGGTTGGATCCGGCAGCACTTCCGTTGATTCTTCGGACTTTCGGCTGACTCTCAAACACCCATCGAACATGACTTCGGTAAACTTGCTTTATGTCTTTATGCTATCATAGTTAATCCTGCACATGTAAAAGATACTTTGATTTAGACAATTAATCCTAAGCATCTAATCAAGTTGTTCGGCATGTCATTGGTCCCTCGATGCTTCGTCCGATTCTTCGGCGCATCGTCCTCTCCTACGGCCTATTGCCCAATCAGCCAGTTGACTCCGCAACTCCGATATCTTTGGCACAATGTCCACTCTTCTTGGTCTGATGCCCAAATCGACAACTCGAAGCCTTCTGTCGATACGTTGACCGACCCAATTATTTAATGCTTTGCTAATCTAGACATTCTCCCAATCCTTCAAATGAGTGAACCTATCTACCATAGACTTGTTAGAAGATGAAAGGGTATCTACCTATCTATTAGGACATCATATACCCATTATGGATAGAACCATTTGCAACATCATAGGAATTCCAGTAAAAGAAAGAGGGTGTTATTTTAGAGGACAATGGGATGATGAAATAGTTGGGACTACTTACGTCGATGCCTTAGGAATAATTTTTGGCAATCCTAACTTAACGATTCTTCCAAACAGCTACGAACATTTACTATCTTTAAGCACCAAAATACTTTATCACATCCTGATAAGTATCATTCTCTCAAAGCAATATCATCATGATGAAGTAAGCCAAATAAAACTATGTACCATGTATTGGATTATGAAGGGACATAACAATTATTTTGGTTACCTAATCCAAAAAAATATGATTGAATTATCAAAAAAGGACATGATGCTTCCATATGGTGGCTTAATCACAAGACTACTCCATGCCTATGATATTGCCATTCCACCCGACAAAGAAGTTATAAAACTAGACGGATTTAGTATCATAAATAGAAATCTACTTCGATGGATGAGATGTACATTTAGATATGGTATATAAACTAAAAGCGGCACTAAGAGGGGGGCTAAATTAGTGCAGCGGAAAATTTTTACGATTTCAAAAAACTTTTTTTTTGGTAAGTATGATTTCAAAAAAACTTGTTTCGATTAAAATCGATTATGATGAGAATTGTTTCGATTCAATCCGTTTCGAAAAGAATTTGAATTTGAAAGCATTCGTGAATAGTGCAAGAGAGGACAAAAAGCTATGAGACCTATGCACTAACTTACTGTGCCACCACCTCTTGTCTTAAGGTGATTTGTAGTAATGTAAATTACATAAATAAAAAGCGTCGGTTTCATAAAGTCTTCATACGATTAAAGCCGATCTCAGAAGGTGTTTACTTGAAAGTGTATGTAAACCTAGTTATAGCATAGTAAGGAGGAGAGGCAGTTTGCTATAAAAGAAAGTTGCTCAAAGTAAATGCAAACTGAGTTTCAGAGTGGTTCGGTCAATGTGACCTACATCCACTTTCGGATTCCTCCTTCGACGAGGTCACCAGCGTATACTAAAGGCCTTCCTTCAATAGGTGAAGATCGAACACCTCTTTACAGCACTTTCTCCTTTTCCCGGGTTTAGGAGATGAACCCTTACAAGTCTCACTCTTTCTTGGATGGTTATAAGGTTAAGAGATGAAGGAGGAGAATTCTAACTTTTACAACACTTTAAGACTCAAGACTTCAAGAATAAGCCAATAGTTCCATGCCCTTTCATGTAGAAAAGGGTGGGGTTTTATAGGCCCCAATAACTTCAAAATTGGAGCCAAAAAGTGTCACATCCCCGGAATCCAGGGTACTAGTGGTACCACTATTATTGGGCGGTACTATTGCCGCTGATATGACCCTGGGTGGTACCATCGCTGGCAGCACTGCTGCTAGTGGTACCACCACCCAAGAATCTTGGGGCACTACTTTTTAGTCGGTGCCATCGCCGGCCATGTTTTTAGGGGCTGAAATTCATACCATATTTTAACTTGTAAAAATATTTACTAATCATATTTCAAGCATTCATGACTTGGTATTAGTCAAAAGTTCTCAACATTAAAAGTTATAAACATTAAAGAGATAGCTTCCTTTTAACTTCTCCCCTATTATTTTTCATTAAAACTTCATATGAAGAAGAAAAGTAAGGAAGAAATCTATTGAGAACCAACTTTGTGAAATGATTTGAGTCAAATCAAAAATGATAAAAGAGTTTCATTTAATCATGCTTCAATTTTCACAAGGATCAAAATATTCATGTGAAATCAAATCCTCATTCTTGCAAGTGTTCATCTCATAAAAAAAAAAATTCATAAAAAATCTTCCTTTATTAAGAAAGAATTCATGTGAAAGAATCATCATATTAAGGATAAAAGAAATTTCATGAATACATCTTCATAATGAGAGGAGCATCATATCAAATCCATTTCTCATTAAAAATTCATAAGAGATAAACCCATGAGAGATGCATTTGTCAATGACTTTTGTGAATCAAACATCAAGATATATATAAATACTTTATGCATTTATAAATTATTTTGTGATAGCTTTTCATCACTACTTGCATGAGGTAATATCCTTAGTGCTTTGTAGCACTCAATGATTAAAAATCCGATGTACGATTAAAACTTCAATAGAAATCATAATCATCAAAGTAAACATGATATTGCATCATTGTATGATAACATGCTCATCATCATAGAAACATTTAGCATCAAAGCACAAAATTTTCAACATCAAAGTAAACATGTTATTGAAGCACAAAACCTTATCATAATGTAAAATTCACATCATAAAATTATCAGCACAGAATTTAAGTGAGTGATCAAAGAATCAAGAAAGTCCGAAAATAAAATTTAACAAATTCATGCATTCGGACAAATTAACATTCGTAATTCTGCAAATGATCATAATGCATCTAGTCATAGATACCAATAGTTAAATACATCAAGGAATTTATCCTTTAAAAGATATATCAAGTCTAATTCTTAGAGTGATATATTCATTAAAGTAAGCTTAGAATTTAACCATCAAGGTAGTTAGCGCAGAATTTTTTTTTTTGGTAAGTAAAAGTAAATTGATTATGTGTAAAGTTTCTACAAATAGCTTTGTCTATACAAGTAATAGACAAAGACAAGTAACTCATAGAGTGCATATGCGGTAGTTATGACTACACATACTATAGACTATAACTCACAACTGAGCCAACAAATAAAATGTATGTCCAGATATATCAAGACCACCTGTGGGTACATTATTTAACATCATGCCCAAGATCTTTAGCAAATAGCAAAATTGAATTTAACAAAAATATCTTTTTCTCTTCGGGTAAAGTGCTCCATTCTGATATCATGCTCCATAAATGATCTTGAATCTCTAATAATCTCTGTCAAGAGCTAAGCATTGTTTGTAAATTGATACTCAAATATTCTGCTACATCTCTCCTTCCACATCCATCAAATAGCGCATCTGAAAGTAACCTTTGCTAGTTGTGTAAGAGGCCCTTTTCTTGAGAAATATTACATGATGTCGCCTAATTCTTAATGCAAGTTTGGTTGCGGCAACCTATTGAGTTCAAATCGCTAGAGAATTGTCACGCCCCTTAAAATATCCATGATTTTTAAAATTTTCATCACAGACCAATCCAGGATCCAAACGAACATTTGAGGACACTGAAAAACATTCTATCAAATTCACATATATAAAACCTATGCAGTTTATAATCATATATCATATCACTTGATAATTCACATTTATGGCAACCCAAGCCAACTTGACAAACATGAACAACACTTATAAATCCACAAGCTAAATAAATTGTACAATCAGAACTCCAACTATTCACCACAAGTTCATATCATCATAAATTAGGCTTAACATTTCGAAATTCCAAATAAGAGAGATCTTCTAACACTTTTACACAGTATATCCATTTCGATTCATCAACAACATTTCATTACATACAAAATATGCTTATACAACAATAACATAACAACCAACAAGACTTGCCCATAATTCTGAATAGCTATCCACTGCCTCAGCCCAAATCAAACATCTCGAAGAGTGACACGCTGACCTGAAAGATTTATATAACAACGGAGTGAGCCAAAAACGACTTAGCAAGTGACAAAACATATTCAGAACAAAAGGAACGGTTTCAAACGAGTAAGGTATCATAATGTAAGGAAGAATACAAGAATTCTCAAGGATACCATCTCATTAGATACAAAATCATATGTATCATGTCATTCAAAACATATTTGATTCATAACAAATGGAGCATAGAGTAATTGGAGCAAATCAATGGCAGATAGGACATTTCAGAACATATCAGTTCATAGCAAATGGAGCACAGAGTAATTGGAGCATATCAATGGCAGATAGGACAATTCAGAACATATCAGTTCATAGCAAATGGAGCACAGAGTAATTGGAGCATATCAATGGCGTATGAAATGTTCCGGAGCATATTAACGACATATGGAACATTTTGAAACATATCAACAGTGGATGAAATATTTTAGAGAATATCAATAACAAATACCATACAGAAGTTCAAACGTCGTCTTTGACGTTGCAAACATATCAATCTTATCCAAAGCATGTACAGGAACACATAACCAAAGCTCTAGATATCATATCAAAAATACAGAAGGTGTAGTGGGATCTCAGTCAGAATGTGATTCATCCATTTCTGAATGACCACCTGACAAAAGTCCAGAATATCCCATAGAGCGGGACCCCACAGAGCGGGCAATAAACGCATACCCTTTACCATTTCTGGCAAAGGTCCATAATATCCCACAGAGCGGGACCCCACAGAGCGGGCAATAAGCGCATACCCTTTACCATTTCTGGCAAAGGTCCAGACAATCCCACACACCAGAGTACAAGAGGGCAGTTTTAACAATAAGTAGCATATATCGGAAGCACAAGCGGAACAACAAAACGTGCATGTGCCTTTTCGAGACAATACGAAGCAAAGAACAAATCTCTCACAAATGTATTCAGATTTGGAATGAAATGAAAACAAGAGTGTACAAGGATTCCAAGCAATCGTATTTAGCTCAATTCGAATAAGAATGTTAGAAGAATTCAATATCCAAAGGAATCAAACTAGAATAGGCACACATCGAAAGCAAATGCGGAATCATGGGTTATACATGTGCCTATAGAAGTCAATACGATATAGCTTAAACGTTACACAATAGTTTTCAAGAATGCAAATAACTTTAAGGACAAGAGCATACAAGAATTCAGAGCAGTATTATAAAGCTCAATTGAATAAGAAAGCTAATGGATATCAATTTCCAAAGGAATGAAACCAGAATATTAGAAATCGACCAAAGCTCGATTTCTGGCAGAATACAAGAGGCACATTGAACAAATGATTCAAACTATCAATCGTGCTCCAATTGACTCAGAAATATATCATTGGATTATTCTTTCAGATAAGACAGGCTTCATATGAATTGAACTGTCCAATAGAGAGAGTTACAGATAATTTGGTAAACAAGGGTCGTAGAACAAAATCTTTGTTTGGCAGAATTCATAATATCAGATTCAACAGATAACTGGGCAGGTGTTTGGATTCCAAATCTTTCAATCCATATATCAAAAGAAAGATCTATGAGTCTAGTTTCCAATGAAATAAGTTTTGAGTAAATCAATGTTTGCAACAGGGACTTATAAGCAGTTCAGTATCAAAAGGTCAGAAATTACGATCCTTGTTTTGCAGAATCTGTAGGCTCATTTGAAACAGAAGTTTGGGCAGACAAACTTACTCCGAATTCTTAAAATAAGCTATCAAAACAAAGGTTTTTGAGTCTATATTCTGATCAAATAATTTTTGTCCAAATCAGAGGTCAATACATGAATTTATAGCCATAACAAAGTAGAAGGGTCAGAATATTAGAAGTTGCATAGATTCGAATCGTTACGTCTAAACAGGAGATATATCAAATGAAAGGCTAGAACAATTCAAAGTTCCTCATATTCAAAACAAATGTAACGGTAAAATTGTAGTAAGGAAAGATCAGGACACTTGCAATAGGAAAGATTAGAAAGCTTGCAATAGGAAAGATCAGAACACTTGCAATAAGAAATATCAGAGCAATTATAGGAGAAACGATCAGGGAACTTGCCTTTCAAAGATTTGGATCCGAAGATCCAAAGAAGGTGCTAGCCCAAATCCTTCTATTTTTCCTCCGTGTCCTCTCTCTGTTTCGTTTTGTGCTCCCGTTTTCTTCCTTTCTTCGCAACTACACCACGTGTCGAACATCGAGGCACAGTCACCTGCTCTCTCTTACTCTCATTACTTCTTTTTCTTTCCCAAACGCAGCTGCCACAGCCGCCGCCGCTACCGCTGCCACAATCGCAGCCCCTTCCACCGCACTACCTTCCTTCCTCCTCTTCTTTTGCATACACAACTACTGCATACGCAGTCGCTGCCACTGTGGCCGCAATCCCTTCCGCAGCCCCTTTTTCCCCCTTTCTTTCTTTTCTTTCCCAGTTGCACTGCCGCAGTCGCAGTCGCAACCATGGCCACAGCCACCACAGCCGCAGCCTTTTCTTTCTCCCCTGCTCTATTTCCTCTCCTTCTCTTCCAACTACAGCTGCCACTGCCACAGCTGCCTCTCCGTCTCCTCTTCCTCTCTTCTTCCCTTTTCCTTTCTCTTCTTCTTTCTTTCCTTCTCTTCTTTCCCAGCTGCACGGTTGCAGTCGCAGCCTCAGCCGCGGCCACAACCTCTTCTTCCTCCCCTGCTCATCTTCCTCTCCTTCTTCTCTTCCAACTGCAGCCGCTATCACAGCAGCCGCAGCCCCTTCTCTTCCCCTTCTCTTCTTCCTCCCCTTCCCTTCTTCCTTCCTCTTCCTCTTTCCCTGCCACAGCTGCAGCTACCACAGCCGTAGCCGCAGCTACTTCTTTCCCTAATCCTCTTCCTCCTCCTTCCTTTCTTCTTCTTCTCTTCTTCTCCTTCCTCCCCTTCTTCTCCCCGACGAACAGCACCTCCTTTCCTCTGTTTCCTCCTGCAGGAAACAGAGGTGCCGTCTCTTCACCTGCTTCTACTTCTTCTCTTCTTCCTCACCATCTCTTCCTCTCCTTCTCTTCCAGCTGTAGCTTCCACCGCCGCAGCCGCAGCTCCTCCTTTCCCTTCTCTTCTTCTTCTCCTCTTCTACTTCCCTCCTCTGTTTCCTCCGCAGGAAACAGAGGTATCACAACCTCTTCTCCTGCTTCCTCTTCCTCTTCTTTTCCTCTTCTTCTTCTTCTCCTCTTCGAATGCCCCACACCTCTCCTATGTTTCCACCTGCAGGAAATAGAGGTGCTGCAGCCCTAGTTGCTGCCACCTCTCGCTCCTCTCCCTCTTCCCTCTCTTTTCCCTCTTCTTCTCCTCTTCCTTTTTTCCTCCCCAACGCCACACACCTCCTCGCTGCAGCCTGGCCGCAGTTATCCTCCTCTCTTTTTCTTCTTCTTCTTCTTCTTCTTCTTCTTCTTCTTCCCTTCTCCTCCCCAACGCCCCACACATCCTCTCCTCTGTTTCCACCTGCGGGAAACAGAGGTGCAGCAGCCCTAGCTGCTGCTGCTGCCTCTCCCTCTCCTCTCCATCTTCCCTCTCTTCTTCTTCTTCTTCTTCTTTTCTTCTCTTCTCCCTCTTCCTCCTCTCTTCTTTTCCCTCTTCTTCTCTTCTCCCTCTACTTCTCTTCTTCTTCTCCCCATGCCCCACCGCTTCTCTCTGTTTCTCGAAGAAACAAAGAAAGCGTGGGAGGCAGTGGGATAAAACCGAAATTTTGGGTTTTCTTTATTTTCTTCTTTTTACAACTTAACAGTTTAGTCCTTGAAATTTCCATATTTACATATAGGTCCTCCGATTTATAAATAAATCTTTATTAATAATTTTCAAAAGTGAGGGATATTACACTCTCCCCTCCTTAAAAGAAAATTTAGTCCTCTAAATTGATCATAGCTCAATCGATGAAAAGATGAGGATTATGATATCTTTATTTCCTCCTCCTGCTCTTAAATAGTTTCATCAATACAATACAATTACATAATTATCCACGAGTGACCGAAATATTCTCCTCCTTGATCCTCAATAGATGGTAACCCGACCTTCAATCAATTTCTAAAAATACTTGCGCACCCTGCAGTTAATCAAGCAAGTCGTTACTTCAGAAAATACTCATTTTTGATGGTCACCTGATTCAATTGTCTATAATTATTACGAAGCCTCAATGTCTCATCCATCTTTTTAACGAACCCCAGAGCACCCCATGATAAAATATTAAACCAAATAAAATCCTTATTTAATAATCCTTGTAGTTGTTTTTCTAATTCCACTTACTCAAATGATATCATTCTGCAGAGAGGCTTAGATATTGGGATTATCCTAAAGGCCAAATCAAAAGCAAAGTCACGTTTGGAGGTAATCCAAGCAAGTCATTCTGGGATACATTAGGCAAGGAGATAAATTATGTCCAATACTTTCAAAATAAAAGATTTGCTGATCAAATGTACAAAAGTGATCATTTGTTATATACCAATCCATACTGGTATGATAGGAAGATAGTCAATCCATACCAAGTATAATATCAAAACTCCAAATCTCTAGGAGAACTAAATCAACGAAAAAGTTCAAGTTCTCCAATAAAAATCAGACAAGAGGACCAGATTCAAGTTCGTTATCAAGGAATCTTCAACGATCGTATTTTACATATATCACATATTACAATGGTCTAGGTTGAATACCCAAGTGATAGGCAACATGTTATGAATCAAATCGTAGATAGGACCCATGATCAAACAAATATTTGCATTCTTTCATAAACGTGCATAATACCTTCGACCACTAATTCAGAAGTCTTAGAATCATATTCAATGATAGCATACACTCTGACATGGGCTAATGATTTATGAGGCAGTGACTCTTTCTTCTTGTTCAAAGGACAGTCTTTTATTTTATGATCCAACTTTCCACAAGCAAAATAGACTCCAATCACCCGAAACACAAATTTGTTTCATAATTTAACTTATAATTCACACATAATTGAGTCTTTTGTGGTGAATTCCCATTTCATATCCAAATGTCTTGACCCTCTTGTTTTTACTTTCTGATTCATTTCCAATCATATTTTTATTGCTAAACTTATCCTTATCATTCTTGCCACATATCTCCAAAAATTCTTTTCATTGCTGTCAATAATAATCAGCCTCTACTTCCAATATAAGGTAGCAAAAGAAATCTTTTGATCATTAGAACAATTTTGTATATCAAATATCTTCTCCATTTGCATCATCCATTTTTCTACCACCAATGAAATTAGGTTCATCATGCTTCTGCTGCGCCACTTTGATTCAATATCCCCTATCAATCCTTTCATTCCCCTTAATTAATCAGAAACAAATGAAATAGGAGGACCAAATGTCCTCATCATCCCAGATTCCTAAAATGCATCAAAGAAAATTTTCACCAATCACTATAGTTCATTAGACCTCAATATATTTTGCACGTCAATATATCAAATATTCCAGTAATCCTCAAACAATGCTCTGATACCACCTCTGTCACGCCCCTCAAAATATCCATGATTTTTAAAATTTTCATCACAGACCAATCCAGGATCCAAACTAACATTTGAGGACACTGAAAAACATTCTATCAAATTCACATATATAAAACCTGTGCAGTTTATAATCATATATCACATCACTCGATAATTCACATTTATGGCAACCCAAGCCAACTTGACAAACATGAACAACACTTATAAATCCACAAGCTAAATAAATTATACAATCAGAACTCCAACTATTCACCACAAGTTCATATCATCATAAATTAGGCTTAACATTTCGAAATTCCAAATAAGAGAGATCTTCTAACACTTTTACACAGTATATCCATTTCGATTCATCAACAACATTTTATTACATACAAAATATGCTTATACAACAATAACATAACAACCAACAAGACTTGCCCATAATTCTGAATAGCTATCCACTGCCTCAGCCCAAATCAAACATCTCAAAGAGTGACACGCTGACCTGAAAGATTTATATAACAACGGAGTGAGCCAAAAACGGCTCAGCAAGTGACAAAACATATTCAGAACAAAAGGAACGGTTTCAAACGAGTAAGGTATCATAATGTAAGGCAGAATACAAGAATTCTCAAGGATACCATCTCATTAGATACAAAATCATATGTATCATGTAATTCAAAACATATTTGATTCATAACAAATGGAGCATAGAGTAATTGGAGCATATCAATGGCAGATAGGATATTTCAGAACATACCAGTTTATAGCAAATGGAGCACAGAGTAATTGGAGCATATCAATGGCAAATAGGACAATTCAGAATATATCAGTTCATAGCAAATGGAGCACAGAGTAATTGGAGCATATCAATGGCGTATGAAATGTTCCGGAGCATATCAACGACATATGGAACATTTCGAAACATATCAACAGTGGATGAAACATTTCAGAGCATATCAATAACAAATACCGTACAAAAGTTCAAACGTCGTCTTTGACGTTGCAAACATATCAATCTTATCCAAAGCATGTACAGAAACACATAACCAAAGCTCTGGATATCATATCAAACATACAGAAGGTGTAGTGGGATCTCAGTTAGAATATGATTCATCCATTTCTGAATGACCACCTGACAAAAGTCCAGAATATCCCATAGAGCGGGACCCCACAGAGCGGGCAATAAGCGCATACCCTTTACCATTTCTGGCAAAGGTCCAGAATATCCCACAGAGCGGGACCCCACAGAGCGGGCAATAAGCGCATACCCTATACCATTTCTGGCAAAGGTCCAGACAATCCCACACACCAGAGTACAAGAGGGCAGTTTTAACAATAAGTAGCATATATCGGAAGCACACGCGGAACAACAAAACGTGCATGTGTCTTTTCGAGACAATACGAAGGAAAGAACAAATCTCTCACAAATGAGACTGTTATAGTTTTGATTGATACTGGTAGCACTAACAATTTTATAGACAGTGAGACTGTTGACCGATTGGCCTACCACATTGAAGACTATGACAGATTCGAAGTAAATATCATTGATGGACGAATTTTCACTTGTGATAGCAAAGGTTCAAAGATAAAATTGATTATATAGGGACAGAAGTTTCATGCAACGATTGCTACATTGAAAGACCAACTTGTTGCTTATACTATTAAAAAGTGGAGATCATACTTACTTGATCAACGGGTTGTGATGCGTTACAGATAGTCTATGGCTAAAGTGCTGAAAGAGAAGCTCCCAGAGATTGATGCTGCTCAGCCTTGAGGACAAGGCTGATTTGAAGAGGGAGGAACTGTTAGGACCCTTTTTCTGAGCTTTTGAATAATGTTTATTGAGTATGTTTAGTCCAGTTGTTTATTGAGTCGATTTGGTTCAATCAGAGTCAAGTAGAGATTTATTTAATATTTATTTATTATTAAAGTTCAAGTCCTGATGGACTTTGGGTGGAACTCTATAAATAGGGATATAACTACTTCTTTTCAGTAATCTATGAAAAATATTATTCTGTCTTTGGACAACTCTAGGAGGTCGATCCCCTCGAAGTGATCAAGGAGGGTCGATCCCCTCGAAGCGATCAAGGAGGGCCGATCCCCTCAAAGCGATCAAGGAGGCCAATCCCCTCGAAGTGATCATTATCATCCCCATTTCTCCCCTTTCTTCCACGATAAGACTTTAGGGTCTTATCATTTGGTATCAGAGCCTACGACAAGACTTTAAGGTCTTATCATTTGGTATCAGAGCTACAATAAGACTTTAGGGTCTTATCATTTGGTATCAGAGTCAAGTAGAGGTTTATTTAATATTTATTTATTATTAGAGTTCAAGTCCTGATGGACTTTGGGTTGAACTCTATAAATAGGGATGTAATTGCTTCTTTTCAGTAATCTATGAAAAATATTATTCTGTCTTTGGACAACCCTAGGATGCCGATCCCCTCGAAGTGATCAAGGAGGGTCGATCCCCTCGAAGTGATCAAAGAGGGCCGATCCCCTCAAAACGATCAAGGAGGCCGATCCCCTCGAAGTGATCATTATCATCCCCATTTCTCCACTTTCTTCCACGATAATACTTTAGGGTCTTATCAGTACCGCAGTAGATTTTTACGTCTAAAGTGTAGTAGTATGGATATAAAATATCAGCGATTTATATTGAGAATTTTTTGATGAAATCAAAGAGAAATCTACTCCTAGGAAGTGTCAAGGCTGTTTTAAAAATTTTGTAGAAATTTACACAGAAAAAAATGCAGTAGCAAGATCAAACAAACTATGCTATGCGGTTAGAATTATGTAGTGCAGATTTTTAAGTATAGCAGTTTGGACATAAAAGATCAGTGGTTTATATTTAGAATTTTTTAATGAAACTAAAGGAAAATCTGCTGTCAGGAAGTTTCAAAGCTGTTATAAAAATTTCATAGAGATTTGGATAGAAAAAATGCAATAGCAAGATTAAACAAACTACGCTATGCGGTTGGAATTCTATAGTGTATCTTTCATCGTAGAGATCAAAACTTTGTGATGAAAAGTTTATGTAGCATTATAGGAATAATTTTTTTTAGATTTTTGAATAAAGATAACTAAATTGCAGCAGTAGTAAGATAGAAAACCAAAAGATATTGTAATTAACGGGGTGATCAAAGGATGATTCGCGATGGTGGAGATGACGGCGAAATTCGGCGACGATCTTTTAAGAAATTATGGGAATTTCTTTGAGCAGCTATGGAGGGCTGATGAATGGCTAGATTTTTGAGTAAGGATAACTAAATTATAGCAGTAGTTAGGTAGAAAACCAAAACCTATTGCAATTCATGGGGAGATCAAAGGATGATTCGCGGTGTTGGAGATGACAATAGAATTCGACGACGATCTTTTAAGGAATTTTGGGAATTGCTTTGGATGACTGTTATCACGCCCCTCAAAATATCCATGATATTTAAAACAATTTCATCACAAACCAATCCAGGATCCAAACTAACATTTGAGGACACTGAAAAACATTCTATCAAATTCACATCTATAAAACCTGTGCAGTTTATAATCATATATCACATCACTCGATAATTCACATTTATGGCAACCCAAGCCAACTTGACAAACACGAACAACATTTATAAATCCACAAGCTAAATAAATTATACAATCAGAACTCTAACTATTCACCACAAGTTTATATCGTCATAAATTAGACTTAACATTCCGAAATTCCAAATAAGAGAGATCTTCTAACACTTTTACACAGTATATCCATTTCGATTCATCAACAACATTTCATTACATACAAAATATGCTTATACAACAATAGCATAACAACCAACAAGACTTGCCCATAATTCTGAATAGCTATCCACTACCTCAGCTCAATTCAAACATCTTAAAGAGTGACAAGCTGACCTGAAAGATTTATATAACAACGGAATGAGCTAAAAATAGCTCAGCAAGTGACAAAGCGTATTCAGAATAAAAGGAATGGTTTCAAACAAGTAAGGTATCATAACGCAAGGCAGAATACAAGAATTCTCAAGGATAACATTTCATTAGATACAAAATCATATGTATCATGTCATTCAAAACATATTTGATTCATAACAAATGTAGCACAGAGTAATTGGAGCATATCAATAGCGTACGAGATGTTCCGGAGCATATCAATGGCAAATGGTACATTTCGAAGCATTTCAATAACAAATGAAACATATCGGAGCTTATCAATAGCATATGAATTATTCCGGAGCATATCAATGGCGTATGAAATGTTCCGGAGCATATCAACGGCATATGGAACATTTCGAAGCATATCAATAGAGAATGAACCATTTCAGGGCATATAAAAAACAAATACCATACAGAAGCTCAAACGTCGTCCATGACGTTGCAATCATATCATTCTTATCCAAAGCATGTACAGAAACATATAACCAAAGCTCTGGATATCATATCAAACATATAGAAGGTGTAGTGGGATCTCAAACAGAATTGTGATTCATCCATTTCTGAATGACCACCAGACAGAAGTCTCCCACATTTGGGAGCTCCATCCACCTGTTAGGATCGAGAGCACTAAGAGGGGGGGGGGTGAATTAGTGCAGCGGTAATCTTACAGCAATTTAAAAACGAAAGCTGCGTTCGTCCGATAAAAAACTATTTCGATATAAAAGCAGAATCACAGTACAGTTTGCGTCTAAGCGCAGTTTTGCGTCTAAGCGCAGTTTGCGTCTAAACACAGTTTGCGTCTAAGCACAGTTTGCGTCTAAGCGCAGTTTACGTCCAAACTCAGTTTTACGTCCAAACGCAGTTTTACGTCTAAACGCAGTTTTACGTCTAAATGCAGTTTTGCGTCTAAACGCAAGTTTACGTCTAAACGCAGTTTTACGTCTAAACGCAGTTTTACGTCTAAACGCAGTTTTGCGTCTAAACGCAGTTTTACGTCTAAACGTAATTTTACGTCTAAATGTAGTTTTGCGTCTAAAAGCAGTTTTGAACCTTGAAAAGCGTTTTACGTAGAAAGCAGTTTGCAGTTATAAATGGAATCCGAATGTAAGCGTAAACTGCAGTGTGAAGATCGTACGAAAACACGATTTACGTTTGAATGCAGATTCTGAAAGATCAGAGCTTAGAAACTCGTTCGTAAAGGCGCAGAGGGTAGTAGCAATGTAGGAGGTTTGCAGTAATGATAAAGTGCTCAAGGTAAAAGCAAACCAGAGATTTAGAGTGGTTCGGTCAGTCTTGACCTACTCCACTTTTGGCTTCCTCCTTCGACGAGGTCACCGACGTCAACTAGCTGCCTTCCTTCAATGGGCGAAGGCTAACTGCCCTTTTACAGTTTCTCTCCTTTTGACAGGCTCAGGAGACAACCTTTACAGATCCTATCTCTCCTCTCTTTACAACTCAAGACTTGAAGAACAGAAGGAGGAGAACTTTAGGACTTTACACAAATTTGAGCTCTTAGAATCACTGAAAAGATCAAGAATTCGGTGTGAATCTATTGTCAATTCAGTGTTGAATGGGTGGGGTATTTATAGGCCCCAACCCAATTCAAATTTGGAGCTCAAAACGATCAAATCCCGGAATTCCGGGATCAGGCGGTTGCACCTCTTGACTGGAGAGGTGGCACCACCTGGCAGAGCTCGAAGACTGAGCTCAGGCGATTGCACCTCTCTGCCAGAGCTCGAAGACTGAGCTCAGTGGTTGCATCGCCTTGCAGAGCTCGAAGTCTGAGCTCGGTGGTTGCATCACCTGGCAGAGCTCGAAACTGAGCTTAGGCTGATGCACCTCTCTGCCAGAGGTGGTTGCACCTCTCTGCCAGAGCTCGAAGACCGAGCTCAGGCGATGCATCTCCTGTCCAGAGAGGTTGCACCTCTCTGCCAGAGCTCGAAGACCGAGCTCAGGCGATGCATCTCTTAGCAGAGCTCGAAACTTGAGCTCTGGCGGTGCTACCTCTTGACAGAGGAGGTTGCACCGCCCAGTCTCGCTTGGAGACTGAGCCCTGGGCGGTTGCACCTCTTGGCTGGGGCGGTTGCACCGCCCAGTCCCGCTGGAAGACATGGCCTGGGCGGTTGCACCGCCTGGCTGGGGCGGTTGCACCGCCCAGTCCCGCAGCCCAGGCGGTTGCACCTCCTGTCCTAGGCGGTTGCACCGCCTAGTGCAATCAGGGTCCGAATGGTTCGCTCCATTCGGCCCAATTTGAATCTTTTCAGGGGCCCAATTGCCCCAAGATTAAGCTAATGGGATCACCACCCATTTTCAAGCTTAATCATCGTGCTAACTACGATTAACTCTAAGACAACTTCTGCAGCTATGCTCCGATGCGTCAATCGCTTCTTCCGGCGAGTTTCCGGCGAACTTCCGTCGATCATCCGATAAACCCTCGGTGATCCTTCTGCGGACATCCGGCATACTCCTGGACTTTGCGACAATCCACTTGGCGAGTTCCGACGAGCTTCGCTTGGCAAGCTTCTGGACTTCTCGGATCTGTTCTCGCTGAACCTCCGACGACCGTCCGAACTTCCGTCGAACTCTCGAACTCCCAACGTGATCATGATCTTGACTCCGGCGCAACACCTGCTGCTTGTCTTACTCTCATCGTAGTTAATCCTGCACACCAAATCAAAACTTCGATCGAGACAATTAATCATAAGCAATTAACCAAGTTGTCCGACATGTCATTGGTCCCTCGACGCTTCGTCCGATTCTTCGGCGCATCGTCCTCTCGTGCAGCCTATTGCCCAATCGGCCAGTTGACTCCGCAACTCCGATATCCTTGGCACAATACCCGCTCTTCTTGGCCCGATGCCCGAGTTCACGGCCCGAAGCCTTCTGTCGATACGTCGACCGATCCACCGGCCCGACGTCCAATCTTCTGACATGTTCCTTCGGCACAACATGATTATCCTGCTTTAATTGTCTCATCCTGATCGCAGCATCCTGCGTCACTCAAAACGCAGATTAAATCATAAACATATATCAAGTAGTTTCATCATCAAAATACGAGATTCAACAATCTCCCCCTTTTTGATGATGACAACCACTTGATGACGGAGTTAAACTTAACTCCCGGAGTTTAAACAGACTCCCCCTATCAATATGCCATATTGATAGAACCTTGAATTCAAACCGAATTCAAGTCATTGCAATATTCATCATGAATACTTGCAATACGTCAACATGAACATATGCATAAACTTTTGCATCACATGTCATGTCATCAACATACTTTCATCAACATACTTCTCCCCCTTTGTCATCAACAAAAAGGAGAAGTATCACAATCAAGTGTTTGTGTGTGATATTGGTTCAACTCTTTGCATGAAAATCATAATATCAAGTTTTATCATCATGCAATCTTGGAGCTAGAAGATTTAGCAAGTGTTACATCATGCTTAGAACATTCATGCTATCAAGTTTTAGATATGCAAGTTTTATAGCATATAAGATAGCACTTTTGGTAATGTTCAAGATAGCAAGCTAGCAAATTAGAGATGTTCAAGAAGGCAACTCTTGCTTCTTGAAAATTTTGCTCATTTTGCTAGATGCGCAAGTTAGCATTTTTGCCTCTTGAGATAGGCAAGATAGCACATTTTCTTCTTTTGAGATAGCAACTTTTTGCTTCTCTTTAGACCAACAAGCTAGCAATTTTTACGATATACAAGTTTCACAATATATAAGCTAGCAAAAGTTTCGAAAGCATATGCAAGATAGCTTTCTTGTGTAAGCTCATGATTCTTGCTTCCTATTGCAATGTGCAAGTTGCAAGTTTTGCTTCTTGAGATATTCAAGATAGTGATGTTCAAGAAGACAATTTTTCTTCTTGAAATAAGCAAGTTAGCAATCTTTGCTTCTTAAAATAGGTAAGCTAGCAATCAAGTTTATGCATCTTCTTGACTTGTACAAGCTAGCTATCTCCCCCTTTGTCATTGTAAAAAAAGAAAGAGAGAATACAGTTTTGTAGTTCTCTTTTCCTTTTACAATGATTTCAAAATCATGACAAATGATGAATAATCAAGTTATGAATGTCAAGATAATTTTTCATCATGAATATTTTATCATTGCATGCATCATTATCATAAATTGAAGTATTACATGCATGATATCATATCACCATTCATAATTACATTAATATTTCAATATAACAATTTCTTCTCAAAATGTGTAACTTGGCACTCATAGCATTTTAAATCATGATTTACATCATATGCAATACATCACATCATATTTAGAAAGCACAAGTATTGCATGCATAATTGTACATAATAAATGTTTCATATCATGATGGTATCAATTTTGTCAAATTATATCCTACCATGCATGATCAGAACTTCTCCCCATTTTATCATTGAAAACAAGAAGAAAGTAGGGGGAAGAGCATAAAAGTGTTAAATATTTCAATCATTTCAAGGCATTTACATCATAGATCAAGTCATGATTCGTGATTCATCATAAAGCAAGTTAGTTTTCAATCATCACATAAGGCTTTTAAGGAATTTTTGAAACATAGGAGAATGATTAATTTAAGCATACAATGTTTCAATCCAATTCAAGTCATGAATATCAATGCTTTCATATTGTGAGTATCAATTCATGAATACCACAAGATATTGTTTGTGACTTCAATTTTGCAAGATCAAGATTATGATTTAGATAAAACTTATTCAAATCAAATTATTAATTTGAAATTCATAATCTAGTCATTAAAATTAATTTCGAGATTCACAAAATATCATGAAATCATTAATCTCGATCAGATGGGAAAAGCATTTTTTAAGAGATTCTTTTTCACCTAAGCATGCCTTAGTCTTTATATGCCAAATTAAGATAAGCATGAAAGTTCAAGACATAAGGCAAATAAATCTTGTATTATGAAATATACGATATCAAGGCTCATGATTCATTTGAAAAGATATAGTACAAAGAGCAACTTGAAACATTCTTATCAAGATCACATTTTAAAATATTCCAAGTTTCAAGATATCAATATGACACTTCATTGAATTGCATTTCATTTGAAGAACTCCTTTTTGATAAATGTAGGGAGCATAATGAACGATCTTGATTTATAAAGAGCTTCATGTTATCAAGATCATGATTTTAATAATTATTCTCTTTAGCAAAGAATCACAAAAGCACTTTATTCTTGCATAAGAAATCACATTGTGTTATGATTTATAAATTCTTTTTCTGCACGCGAATCATAGGAGATATGAATGTGAAACAAATCTTTGCAAGCAAAAACACTATCATTCATATTTCAAGATGGAGTTTATAAGCATGAATCATTTCATCAAATCCATTTTAGAAAAATATTTTTCATAAGTGTATGAGAAAATCCGATTGTTAGGATACCAATTGTTAACTGAATCCGAAAATGAAATTAACACTTTCATATATTCAAACATGATTTTTGCTATAGATCTTGAAATTAAGTCAAGAAGATCAAACAAGCTCATGATCATGGATAACTTAAAATCACATGCATAAAATTGTTAATAACCATTTCATATTACATCTTTATGCATTACTTTAAATCAAACGTGATTTTCATTCAACAATGTTAATCAAACATGATACACATTATTACTTCTTAACCATGATCAAAATCATCTTGTTTGTTTATCATAATATTATTTTCGAAATTATCAGCATGATCATAATTTCTGTATTTTTATTTTTAAACATGTAATTTTCAAGAAAAATAATTCTAAACTAAAAAAGAAAATATATCATGAAAGCATCAAGTAATTTCAAAATAAACCAAAGGCATTTTAATTACCTCAACATCGTAGGCTGGTAAGGCGTATTTTGTCGCCTCGCTTTTGTTGACTTTCTCGTCTTCAGATGAGCTCGATTCATCCCAATTTTTGTTCTTCTTCTTGCGTTTAAAGCAAGTAGTTCCATTCTTTTTGCTTTTTAATTTTCGTTTCATTTGTAGTTTAAGTTCACCATCACTTGAGCTTATGCTCGAGTGGTCTTCAAATGTTCTATGTCCCAAATCCTTCCTGTTCTTTGGAAGGTTGATTTGTTCATCATTGTCCTCATCACTTGAGTCATCGCTCAAGTGGCATTCATTTGTCCAGAGTTCCAAATCCTTCCTGTTCTTTGGAAGGTGGTTCTCAAGTTCTTCACGTGCATTGCACGTCATTTCATATGTGATCAATGAACCAATTAGTTCTTCAAGTGGAAAATGGTTCAAGTTTTTCGATTCTTGAATAGCAGTTACTTTTGAATCCCAAGTTTTAGAAAGTGAGCGCAAAACTTTGTTAACGAGTTCAAAATCCGAAAAGCTTTTACCAAGTGATTTTAAACCATTGACGACATCCGTAAAACGGGTGTACATGTCAACAACGGTTTCGCTTGGTTTCATATGAAAAAGCTCGAAATCAAGCAGTAAAATATTAACTTTCGAGTCTTTGACTCTACTAGTTCCCTCGTGCGTGATTTCAAGAGTGCGCCAAATATCGAAAACCGTTTCACACGTAGAAATCCGATTGAACTCATTTTTGTCCAATGCGCAAAATAAGGCATTCATAGCCTTTGCGTTTAAAGAAAAATTCTTCTTCTCCAAAACCGACCATTCGTTCATCGGTTTGGAGGGAAGTTGAAAACCGTTTTCAATGATATTCCATAAATCCAGATTTAGAGAAATTAAGAAAACTCTCATTCGAGTTTTCCAATAAGTGTAGTCCAATCCGTTAAAGAACGGTGGACGAAAGACCGAACAGCCCTCTTGAAAAGTCATTTCTCTCGGGTGTAAATCCGAAATGAGAAATACCCCTCTCTGATACCAATTGTTAGGATCGAGAGCACTAAGAGGGGGGGGGTGAATTAGTGCAGCGGTAATCTTACATCAATTTAAAAACGAAAGCTGCGTTCGTCCGATAAAAAAATATTTCGATATAAAAGCAGAATCACAGTGCAGTTTGCGTCTAAGCGCAGTTTTGCGTGTAAGCGCAGTTTGCGTCTAAACACAGTTTGCGTCTAAGCACAGTTTGCGTCTAAGCGCAGTTTGCGTCCAAACTCAGTTTTACGTCCAAACGCAGTTTTACGTCTAAACGCAGTTTTACGTCTAAACGCAATTTTACGTCTAAACGCAGTTTTACGTCTAAACGCAGTTTTGCGTCTAAATGCAGTTTTACGTCTAAACGCAGTTTTACGTCTAAACGTAGTTTTACGTCTAAACGCAGTTTTACGTCTAAACGCAGTTTTGCGTCTAAACGCAGTTTTACGTCTAAACGTAATTTTACGTCTAAATGTAGTTTTGCGTCTAAAAGCAGTTTTGAACCTTGAAAAGTGTTTTACGTAGAAAGCAGTTTGCAGTTATAAATGGAATCCGAATGTAAGCGTAAACTGCAGTGTGAAGATCGTACGAAAACACGATTTACGTTTGAATGCAGATTCTGAAAGATCAGAGCTTAGAAACTCGTTCGTAAAGGCGCAGAGGGCAGTAGCAATGTAGGAGGTTTGCAGTAATGATAAAGTGCTCAAGGTAAAAGCAAACCAGAGATTTAGAGTGGTTCGGTCAGTCTTGACCTACTCCACTTTTGGCTTCCTCCTTCGACGAGGTCACCGACGTCAACTAGCTACCTTCCTTCAATGGGCGAAGGCTAACTGCCCTTTTACAGTTTCTCTCCTTTTGACAGGCTCAGGAGACAACCTTTACAGATCCTATCTCTCCTCTCTTTACAACTCAAGACTTGAAGAACAGAAGGAGGAGAACTTTAGGACTTTACACAAATTTGAGCTCTTAGAATCACTGAAAAGATCAAGAATTCGGTGTGAATCTATTGTCAATTCAGTGTTGAATGGGTGGGGTATTTATAGGCCCCAACCCAATTCAAATTTGGAGCTCAAAACGATCAAATCCCGGAATTCCGGGATCAGGCGGTTGCACCTCTTGACTGGAGAGGTGGCACCGCCTGGCAGAGCTCGAAGACTGAGCTCAGGCGATTGCACCTCTCTGCCAGAGCTCGAAGACTGAGCTCAGTGGTTGCATCGCCTGGCAGAGCTCGAAGTCTGAGCTCGGTGGTTGCATCACCTGGCAGAGCTCGAAACTGAGCTCAGGCTGATGCACCTCTCTGCCAGAGGTGGTTGCACCTCTCTGCCAGAGCTCGAAGACCGAGCTCAGGCGATGCATCTCCTGTCCAGAGAGGTTGCACCTCTCTGCCAGAGCTCGAAGACCGAGCTCAGGCGATGCATCTCTTGGCAGAGCTCGAAACTTGAGCTCTGGCGGTGCTACCTCTTGACAGAGGAGGTTGCACCGCCCAGTCTCGCTTGGAGACTGAGCCCTGGGCGGTTGCACCTCTTGGCTGGGGCGGTTGCACCGCCCAGTCCCGCTGGAAGACATGGCCTGGGCGGTTGCACCGCCTGGCTAGGGCGGTTGCACCGCCCAGTCCCGCAGCCCAGGCGGTTGCACCTCCTGTCCTAGGCGGTTGCACCTCCTGTCCTAGGCGGTTGCACCGCCTAGTGCAATCAGGGTCCGAATGGTTCGCTCCATTCGGCCCAATTTGAATCTTTTCAGGGGCCCAATTGCCCCAAGATTAAGCTAATGGGATCACCTCCCATTTTCAAGCTTAATCATCGTGCTAACTACGATTAACTCTAAGACAACTTCTGCAGCTATGCTCCGATGCGTCAATCGCTTCTTCCGGCGAGTTTCCGGCGAACTTCCGTCGATCATCCGATAAACCCTCGGTGATCCTTCTGCGGACATCCGGCATACTCCTGGACTTTGCGACGATCCACTTGGCGAGTTCCGACGAGCTTCGCTTGGCAAGCTTCTGGACTTCTCGGATCTGTTCTCGCTGAACCTCCGACGACCGTCCGAACTTCCGTCGAACTCTCGAACTCCCAACGTGATCATGATCTTGACTCCGGCGCAATACCTGCTGCTTGTCTTACTCTCATCGTAGTTAATCCTGCACACCAAATCAAAACTTCGATCGAGACAATTAATCCTAAGCAATTAACCAAGTTGTCCGACATGTCATTGGTCCCTCGACGCTTCGTCCGATTCTTCGGCACATCGTCCTCTCGTGCAGCCTATTGCCCAATCGTCCAGTTGACTCCGCAACTCCGATATCCTTGGCACAATACCCGCTCTTCTTGGCCCGATGCCCGAGTTCACGGCCCGAAGCCTTCTGTCGATACGTCGACCGATCCACCGGCCCGACGTCCAATCTTCTGACATGTTCCTTCGGCACAACATGATTATCCTGCTTTAATTGTCTCATCCTGATCGCAGCATCCTGCGTCACTCAAAACGTAGATTAAATCATAAACATATATCAAGTAGTTTCATCATCAAAATACGAGATTCAACACCACCCACGTCTAGGTGAAGTCAGAGGGGGTCGGCAGAGCATCGCAGGCTCTAAGCATATACCCTTTACCATTTCTGGCAAAGGTCCAGACAATCCCACAAACACCAGAGTACAAGAAGGTAGTTTTAACAATAAGTAGCATATATCGGAAGCACACGCGGAACAACAAAACGTACATGTGCCTTTTCGTGAAAATACGATGCAAGGAACAAATCTCTCACAAATGTATTCAGATTTTGGAATGAAATGGAATAGGCACATATCGAAAGCAAATGCGGAACGATGGGATACACATGTGCCTATAGGAGTCAATACGATATAGCATAAACGTTACACAATAGTTTTCAAGAATGCAAATAATTTTAAGGACAAGAGCATACAAGAATTCAAAGCAGTAATATAAAGCTCAATTGAATAAGAAGGCTAAAGAATATCAATTTCTAAAGGAATGAAACCAGAATATGAGAAATCGACCAAAGCTCGATTTCTGGCAGAATACAAGAGGCACATTGAACAAATGATTCAAACTATCAATCGTGCTCCAGTTTACTCATAAATAATCATTGGATAATACTTTCAGATAAGACAGGCTTCATATGAATTGAAATGTTCAACAGAGAGAGTTACAAATAATTTGGTAAGAAAGAGTCGTAGAACAAAATCTCTGTTGGCAGAATTCATAATGTCAGATTCAACAGATAATTGGGCAGGTGTTTGGATTCCAAATCTTTCAATCCATATATCAAAGAAAGATCTACGAGTCTAGTTTCTAATGAAATCAGTTTTGAACATATCAGAGTTTCCAACAAAGACTTATAGGCAGCTCGGTATCAAAAGGTCAGAATCTCAGAAGTTGCACAGATTCGAATTGTTACGTCTAAACAGGAGATATATCTAATGCAAGGCTAGAACAATTCAAAGTTCCTCATATTCAAAGCAAATGTAGAGATAAAAATGGCAGTGAGGAAAGATCAGGATACTTGCAATAGGAAAGATTAGAACAATTACAGGAGGAACGATAAGGGAACTTGCAATAAGAAATATCAGAGCAATTATAGGAGAAACGATTAGGGAAATTGCCTTTCAAAGATTTCGATCCGAAGATCCAAAGAAGGTGCCAGCCCAAATCCTTCTACTTTTCCTCCGTGTCCTCTCTCTGTTTCGTTTTGTGCTCCCGTTTTCTTCCTTTTTTCACAACTACACCACGTGTCGAACATCGAGGCACAATCACCAGCTCTCTCTTACTCTCATTCCTTCTTTTTCTTTCCCAAACGTAGCTGCCACAGCCGCCGCCGCTGCCACTGCCACAATCGCAGCCCCTTCCACCGCACTACCTTCCTTCCTCCCTTCTCTCACAGACATAACTGCTGCATACGCAGTCATTGCCGCTGCGGCCGCAATCCCGTCCGCAACCCCTTTTTCCCCCTTTCCTTTCTTTTCTTTCCCAGCTGCAATTGCCGCAGTCACAGTCGCAACCATGGCCGCAGCCACCACAGCCACAACCTCTTCTTTCTCCCCTGCTCTATTTCCTCTCCTTCTCTTCCAACTGCAGCTGCCACTGCCACAGCTGCCTCTCCTTCTCCTCTTCCTCTCTTCTTCCCTTTTCCTTTCTCTTCTTCTTCCTTTCCTTCTCTTCTTTCCCAGCTGCACTGCTGCAGTCACAGCCTCAGCCGCGCCCACAGCCTCTTCTTCCTCCCCTGCTCATCTTCCTCTCCTTCTTCTCTTCCAACTGCAGCTGCCATCGCCGCAGCCGCAGCCCCTTCTTTCCCTTCTCTTCTTCCTCTCCTTCCCTTCTTCCTTTCTCTTCCTCTTTCCCTGCCATAGCTGCAGCTGCCACAGCCGCAGCCGCAGCTACTTCTTTCCCTTCTCCTCTTCCTTCTCCTTCCTTTCTTCTTCTTCTCTTCTTCTCCTTCCTCCCCTTCTTCTTCCCGGCGTCACACACACCCTCTCCTCTGTTTCCTATGCAGGGAACAGAGGTATCACAACCTCTTCTCCTGCTTCCCCTTCTTCTTCTCTTCCTCTTCTTCTTCTTCTGCTCTTCTCCTACTCGACACCCCACACGTCTCCTCTGTTTCCACCTGCAGGAAACAGAGGTGCTGCAGCCCTAGCTGCTGCCACCTCTCGCTCCTCTCCGTCTTCCCTCTCTTTTCCCTCTTCTTCTCCTTCTCTTCTTCTCCTCTTCCCTTTTCCTCCCCAAGGCCACACACCTCCTCGCTGCAGCCTTGTCGCAGCTATCCTCCTCTCTTCTTCTTCTTCTTCTTCTTCTTCTTCTTCCCTTTTCATCCTCAACGCCCCACACATCCTCTCCTCTGTTTCCACCTGCGGGAAACAGAGGTGCTGCAGCCCTAGCTGCTGCAGCTGCCTCTCTTTCTCCTCTCCATCATCCCTCTCTTCTACTTCTTCTTTTATTCTCTTCTCCCTCTTCTTCCTCTCTTCTTTTCCCTCTTCTCTTCTCCCTCTACTTCTCTTCTTCTTCTCCCCACGCCCCACCGCTTCTCTCTGTTTCTCGAAGAAACAGAGAGAGCGTGGGAGGCGGTGGGATAAAACCGAAATTTTCGGTTTTCTTTATTTTCTTCTTTTTACAACTTAACAGTTTAGTCCTTGAAATTTCTGTATTTACATATAGGTCCTCTGATTTATAAATAAATCTTTATTAATAATTTTCAAAAGTGAGGGATATTACAACTGTGGAGGGCCAATGGATGGCTGTGGAAGGGCATCGAGACACCAAGAATGCTGCTCTGATACCTAGTGATAGAACCCTTACAGATTCTAAGGTTTGGATTGATCTCTTTAGGGTATCAGTCTCCTTGGAACTTTATAGGGGTTTCTTCCTCCAAGTTACTGCTCAAAGACTGTAGAAAGATTAATCTATTGCTTAAAAAAATAGGATAAATACATGGCTTGTTATAGGGCTTCTAAACCCCAACTCCTAATAGGACTCCTACTCAAGACTCCAACTACTCAAGATTCATATTTCTTTACAACTCATAATGCTTCTTTAAGAAACAACCTCCTAACCTTAACTGGCCTCTTCACCTCTTTAATAGGGGTCGGCTAGGTAGGCTTTATATGAATGCCCCTTGCAATTAGGACTCTCCTAGCTAGAGTCCTAATAGTGGAGCAGTGCCTAGGATAAATAAACCATTATGTAATGTTCCTCTCGTGATGATCTCATTATCTAATAATATTGAACAATCATTGTTCCTAAAAACTAATTTATATCTACTAACTATCAAATATGAAATGAAAATAATATTTTTGATAATAGATGGAACAAAATAGCATGCATCTAATGCAATAATAGCTCTACCAAGCAGATGTAGGGTGACCTCGCCAACAGTTACTGTAGCAACTTTTGATGTATTGCCCACCTTGAGGTCCATCTTGCCTCTCGCCAATCTTCTAGGTCTTGCTAGAACTTATAACAAATTGTAAATATGATATGTATTACCAGTATCCAATACTCATCTGTTATCATAAGAGTTTGATAAATTGAGACTAATTATAAATGTACCTAAACCTTCTCCAAGCTTCTGTTCACCCTCTCTATAAGGTACTCTTTATAGTTCCTCTTCCAATAACCATCTTGGCGTAGTGGAAGCACTGGCCTTTGTCTTTTATCAAGTCTTTCTTTGCAACCTTTACTTTACTCGATCTACCTTGCCCTTGTCCTTCTTAAGAGACTTTTCTATCTTCCTTTTCTTTCTAGTCTCACTAGTATAGAGAACTAGCTTCTCTTTTTTGATAGTGCTCTCTGCCTCCCTCAACATATTAAGGAGCTCAGGGAGAGTAACCTTAAGCTTGTTTATATAAAAATTCATTATGAACTCTGAAAAGGAATCTGGAAGGAACTGAAGCACAAGATCCACACATAGGTTATCCTCTAGGACCATTCCTAGACTTATGAGTTTCTCTATCAACTCAATCATCTTTATGACATGGTTCTGAACCAGTATCTGTTGAATCTCGTATTTTGATGATGAAACTACTTGATATATGTTTATGATTTAATCTACGTTTTGAGTGACGCAGGATGCTTCGATCAGGATGAGACAATTAAAGCAGGAAAATCATGTTGTGCCGAAGGAACATGTCAGAAGATTGGACGTCGGGCCGGTGGATCGGTCGGCGTATCGACAGAAGGCTTCGGGCCATGGACTCGGGCATCGGGCCAAGAAGAGCGGGTATTGTGCCAAGGATATCGGAGTTGCGGAGTCAACTGGCCGATTGGGCAATAGGCTGCACGAGAGGACGATGCGCCGAAGAATCGGACGAAGCGTCGAGGGACCAATGACATGTCGGACAACTTGGTTAATTGCTTAGGATTAATTGTCTCGATTGAAGTTTTGTTTTAAGTGTGCAGGATTAACTACGATAAGAGTAAGACAAGCAGCAGGTGTTGCGCCGGAGTCAAGATCATGATCACGTTGGGAGTTCGAGAGTTCGACGGAAGTTCGGACGGTCGTCGGAGGTTCAGCAAGAACAGATCCGAGAAGTCCAGAAGCTTGCCAAGCGAAGCTCGTCGGAACTCGCCAAGTGGATCGTCGCAAAGTCCAGGAGTATGCCGGATGTCCGCAGAAGGATCACCGAGGGTTATCGGTTGATCGACGGAAGTTGGCAGGAAACTCACCGGAAGAAGCGATTGACGCATCGGAGCAAAGCTGCAGAAGTTGTCTTAGAGTTAATCGTAGTTAGCATGATGATTAAGCATGAAAATGGGAGGTGATCCCATTAGCTTAATCTTGGGGCAATTGGGCCCCTGAAAAGATTCAAAGTGGGCCGAATGGAGTGAACCATTCGGACCCTGATTGCACCAGGAGGTGCAACAGCCCCAGCCAGGAGGTGCAACCGCCTGGGCTGTGGGGTTGGGAGGTGCAACCGCCCCAGCCAGGAGGTGCAACCGCTAGGGCTGCGAGGCTGGGAGGTGCAACCGCCCCAGCCGAGAGGTGCAACCGCCCAGAGCTCAGTCTTCGAGCTAGACTGGGCGGTGCAACCTCCTCTGCCAAGAGGTAGCACCGCCAGAGCTCAAGTTTCGAGCTCTACCAGGCGATGCAACCACCGAGCTCAGTCTTCGAGCTCTGGCAGAGAGGTGCATCACCCTGAGCTCAGTCTCGAGCTCTGCCAGGTGATGCAATCACCGAGCTCAGTCTTCGAGCTCTGGCAGAGAGGTGGATCAGCCTGAGCTCAGCTTGGAGCTCTGCCAGGTGATGCAACCACCGAGCTCAGTTTCGAGCTCTGCCAGGTGATGCAATCACCAAGCTCAGTCTTCGAGCTCTGCCAGGTGATGCAACCATCGAGCTCAGTCTTCGAGCTCTAGCAGAGAGAAGCAATCGCCTGAGCTCAGTCTTCGAGCTCTGCCAGGCGGTGCCACCTCTCCAGTCAAGAGGTGCAACCGCCTGATCCCAGAATTCTGGGATTTGATCGATTTGATCGTTTTGAGCTCGAATTTTGAATTGGGTTGGGGCCTATAAATACCCCACCCATTCAGCACTGAAAAGATACAGACCTACACCGAAATCTTGATCTTTTCTGTGATTCTAAGAGCTCAAAAGTGTTGTAAAGCCTTTAAGTCTCCTCCTTCTGTTCTTCAAGTTTTCAGTTGTAAAGTGAGGAGAGAAAGGTCTGTAAAGGTTGTCTCCTAAGCCTGTCAAAAGGAGAGAAATTGTAAAAGGGCAGTTTGGCCTTCGCCCATTGAAGGAAGGCACCTAGTTGACGTCGGCAACCTCATCGGTGGAGGAAGCCAAAAGTGGAGTAGGTCAAGGCTGACCGAACCACTCTAAATCTCTGGTTTGCGTTTATTTTCAAGCATTTTATCATTACTGCAAACCTCCCTCATCACTACTGCTCTCTGCGCTTTCACGAACAAGTTCTAAGTGCTGTTCTTCCAAATCTGCATTCAGACGTAAATTCGTATTTTCATACATTACAGTTTACGTTTACGTTTGATTCTGCAGAACTGTTTTCCGTGCTTTTACGAACGAGCTTCTTTGCAGTTTACGCTTACATTTTAATCCTATTAATAACTGCAATCTCTCCTCTACGATTTTACGAACGAGTTTCAACATTTAGACGTAAAACTGCATTCAGACGTAAACGGCTTTCCTCGCTCAATCATCAGATTTCAGTTCACGTTTACGTCTTGATTTCAATTGCATACTGCCTTCTGCGAGTATACAAACGAGTTTCAAAGTTTAGACGTAAATCTGCGTCTAGACGTAAAACTGCGTTTAGACGTAAATCTGCGTTTAGACGTAAAACTGCGTTTAGACGTAAAACTGCGTTTAGACGTAAATCAGCGTTTAGACGTAAAACTGCGTTTAGACGTAAATCTGCGTTTAGACGTAAATCTGCGTTTAGACGTAAATCTGCATTTAGACGTAAATCTGAGTTTAGACGCAAAACTGCGCTTAGACGCAAAACTGCGCTTAGACGCAAAACTGCGCTTAAACGCAATCTGCGCTTAGACGCAAACTGCACTTAGATACAAACTGAGAATTTTAGTTTGCATCATAATAGTTTTTGAACGAACGCAGCTTTTGGTTTTTAAATTATTGTAAGATTTCCGCTGCACTAATTCACCCCCCCCCCTCTTAGTGCTCTCGATCCTAACAATTGGTATCAGAGCGGGGTATTTCTCATTTCGGATTTACACCCGAGAGAAATGACTTTTCAAGAGGGCTGTTCGGTCTTTCGTCCACCGTTCTTTAACGGATTGGACTACACTTATTGGAAAACTCGAATGAGAGTTTTCTTAATTTCTCTAAATCTGGATTTATGGAATATCATTGAAAACGGTTTTCAACTTCCCTCCAAACCGATGATCGAATGGTCGGATTTGGAGAAGAAGAATTTTTCTTTAAACGCAAAGGCTATGAATGCCTTATTTTGCGCATTGGACAAAAATGAGTTCAATCGGATTTCTACGTGTGAAACGGCTTTCGATATTTGGCGCACTCTTGAAATCACGCACGAGGGAACTAGTAGAGTCAAAGACTCGAAAGTTAATATTTTACTGCTTGATTTCGAGCTTTTTCATATGAAACCAAGCGAAACCATTGTTGACATGTACACCCGATTTACGGATGTCGTCAATGGTTTGAAATCACTTGGTAAAAGCTTTTCGGATTTTGAACTCGTTAACAAAGTTTTGCGCTCACTTTCTAGAACTTGGGATTCAAAAGTAACTGCTATTCAAGAATCGAAAAACTTGAACCATTTTCCACTTGAAGAACTAATTGGTTCATTGATCACATATGAAATGACGTGCAATGCACGTGAAGAACTTGAGAACCACCTTCCAAAGAACAGGAAGGATTTGGAACTCTGGACAAATGAATGCCACTTGAGCGATGACTCAAGTGATGAGGACAATGATGAACAAACCAACCTTCCAAAGAACAGGAAGGATTTGGGACATAGAACATTTGAAGACCACTCGAGCATAAGCTCAAGTGATGGTGAATTTAAAATGAAACGAAAATTAAAAAGCAAAAAGAATGGAACTACTTGCTTTAAACGCAAGAAGAAGAACAAAAATTGGGATGAATCGAGCTCATCTGAAGATGAGAAAGTCAACAAAAGCGAGGCGACAAAATACGCCTTACCAGCCTACGATGTTGAGGTAATTAAAATGCTTTTGGTTTACTTAGAAATTACATGATGCTTTTCATGAAGCATTTTTCTTTTTCTTTAAATTTTCTTGAAAATTATATTTTTAATAATTTAACAATGAAAATGCAAAAATATGATCATGCTTATAATCTTGAAAATGATAATGAAAATTGCATGTCTTATGTTAATGCAAGATAGAAATCTAATGATTTTACACCTAGTGAGATTAATCTTATTTATGTGCTTGAGAAGCAAGAATGTATATTTTGATGATTTTCATATTGCTTTTCAATGACGATACATGGCTTTTGTCTGGAAGGCTTGATATTTTTCATTGTCTTTGTTTATTAAATATAATGTATGGTTTTGACATAAGAATAAAGATTTGAGCATGCAATTATAAAGTCAATCATAAATTAAAACTAAAGAAGTTTTAGGCATTTATAAGAATCATTCAAAATTATGTTCAATGAAACCTTGCTTAATGTTGCAATGAAAATATTAAAGTTATACTTGATGATTTCAGATTTGACAAATGCTACACTTTAAATATGAATCATTGTTCAATCAGATTAAATGCTTCAATCATTTTCTAACTCTAGAGTTCTCGATTTTGGTGAAATACAAGTGATAAATTCATTTATGATATCTTGTAAATCACTTGAATTATGAATGAGTTTTTCTTTTTTATGATGTGTTAAAAGAATCACTTAAAAAGAAAATGTTTTTCCCATTTTATCGAGATTAATGATTTCATGATATTATGTGAATCTCGAAACTGATTTTGATGAAATAGTAATAACGTTATTCATGTTATGAATCTTAAAAATGATAATATGCTTCATGTGATAATATGAATACATGAAACACTTATGATATTCTGTGTATTCATAAAATATTTATCTCATCATCCAATAACTCTTCTTGATATTCCTTATGAGATGAAATGAAATAATGCATGAAATACAAATGAGGAGTTAATGATCATGCATAATAGGATGTAATGAATTCTAGATACCATCGTTTGAATATCTATAGCAAAACCTTGTCCGAATGGAAGAAAGAGTCAAATTTCATTTTCGGATTCTCTTGAATCTAACATATCAAGTTCACTCTCTTCCAAACTTAACAAGCATATGTCATATCAAGTTTAGTTCATATCATTGATTTTTGACATATGTAATTAACTAGCAAATACATCTCTCATACACACATCATGTGAAAAATATTTTTTGAGAAATGGATTTGATGAATATGGATGAAAGTGTTTTTACTTGCAAGGATTTATTTCACATACATATCTTGGTCCTTGTAAAAATGAAGCATGATTTAATCTCTCATCGATTCTAACTTCACTCGAAGTAAACTCACAAATAGCATGTATCACAAATAGTCTTCCTCCTTCATGCAAAAAGATAATAACAAAAAAAAGGGGAAGAAGTTTTCAAAGCTATCTCCATGTCATGTTTTCCTTGAGATGTTTGTATAATTGATATCCTATCACTCACTGTTGGAAAATGACATGAACCTAGTTATGACATGAATAATTACAAGCACTTATGCTTAAAATTTGCTTATATCGTTCTCCGTTTTGTTGATAACAAAGGGTGAGAAATATATGAATTGATGCTATGATTGCCAAACTTGCATTATGCCATGTTTGCATCATGCGTTAAGATATCAAGAGCTTGTATCATAATTTTACGCGTTGATATCTTACCATGTGATGAAATGCTACAATTGATAAACACTTGAAATGTTTGCGTTATGATATCAAAAGCTTACATCGTAATTTTTCATGTTGATATTAGCAAACTTGCATGATGATAAAACTTAATATTATGATTTTCATGCAAAGAGTTGAACCAATATCACACACAAACACTTGATTGTGATACTTCTCCTTTTTGTTGATGACAAAGGGGGAGAAGTATGTTGATGAAAGTATGTTGATGACATGACATGTGATGCATAAGTTTATGCATATGTTCATGTTGATGTATTGCAAGTATTCATGATGAATATTGCAATGACTTGAATTCAGTTTGAATTCAAGGTTCTATCAATATGGCATATTGATAGGGGGAGTTTGTTTAAACTCCGGGAGTTAAGTTTAACTCCGTCATCAAGTGATTGTCATCATCAAAAAGGGGGAGATTGTTGAATCTCGTATTTTGATGATGAAACTACTTGATATATGTTTATGATTTAATCTGCGTTTTGAGTGACGCAGGATGCTTCGATCAGGATGAGACAATTAAAGCAGGAAAATCATGTTGTGCCGAAGGAACATGTCAGAAGATTGGACGTCGGGCCGGTGGATCGGTCGGCGTATCGACAGAAGGCTTCGGGCCGTGGACTCGGGCATCGGGCCAAGAAGAGCGGGTATTGTGCCAAGGATATCGGAGTTGCGGAGTCAACTGGCCGATTGGGCAATAGGCTGCACGAGAGGACGATGCGCCGAAGAATCGGACGAAGCGTCGAGGGACCAATGACATGTCGGACAACTTGGTTAATTGCTTAGGATTAATTGTCTCGATTGAAGTTTTGTTTTAAGTGTGCAGGATTAACTACGATAAGAGTAAGACAAGCAGCAGGTGTTGCGCCGGAGTCAAGATCATGATCACGTTGGGAGTTCGAGAGTTCGACGGAAGTTCGGACGGTCGTCGGAGGTTCAGCAAGAACAGATCCGAGAAGTCCAGAAGCTTGCCAAGCGAAGCTCGTCGGAACTCGCCAAGTGGATCGTCGCAAAGTCCAGGAGTATGCCGGATGTCCGTAGAAGGATCACCGAGGGTTATCGGTTGATCGACGGAAGTTGGCAGGAAACTCGCCGGAAGAAGCGATTGACGCATCGGAGCAAAGCTGCAGAAGTTGTCTTAGAGTTAATCGTAGTTAGCATGATGATTAAGCATGAAAGTGGTGTTGAATCTCGGATTTTGATGATGAAGTCAATTGTCATTTGTTATCTAATCTATGTGTTGAGATAAGTGTGCAGGATTAACTACGATAAGAGTAAGACAAGCAGCAGGTGTTGCGCCGGAGTCAAGATCATGATCACGTTGGGAGTTCGAGAGTTCGACGGAAGTTCAGACGGTCGTCGGAGGTTCAGCGAGAACAGATCCGAGAAGTCCAGAAGCTTGCCAAGCGAAGCTCGTCGGAACTCGCCAAGTGGATCGTCGCAAAGTCCAGGAGTATGCCGGATGTCCGCAGAAGGATCACCGAGGGTTATCGGTTGATCGACGGAAGTTGGCCGGAAACTCGCCGGAAGAAGCGATTGACGCATCGGAGCAAAGCTGCAGAAGTTGTCTTAGAGTTAATCGTAGTTAGCATGATGATTAAGCATGAAAATGGGAGGTGATCCCATTAGCTTAATCTTGGGGCAATTGGGCCCCTGAAAAGATTCAAAGTGGGCCGAATGGAGTGAACCATTCGGACCCTGATTGCACCAGGAGGTGCAACCGCCCCAGCCAGGAGGTGCAACCGCCTGGGCTGTGGGGTTGGGAGGTGCAACCGCCCCAGCCAGGAGGTGCAACCGCCAGGGCTGCGAGGCTGGGAGGTGCAACCGCCCCAACCGAGAGGTGCAACCGCCCAAAGCTCAGTCTTCGAGCTAGACTGGGCGGTGCAACCTCCTCTGCCAAGAGGTAGCACCGCCAGAGCTCAAGTTTCGAGCTCTGCCAGGCGATGCAACCACCGAGCTCAGTCTTCGAGCTCTGGCAGAGAGGTGCATCAGCCTGAGCTCAGTCTCGAGCTCTGCCAGGTGATGAAATCACCAAGCTCAGTCTTCGAGCTCTGGCAGAGAGGTGGATCAGCCTGAGCTCAGCTTGGAGCTCTGCCAGGTGATGCAACCACCGAGCTCAGTTTCGAGCTCTGCCAGGTGATGCAATCACCAAGCTCAGTCTTCGAGCTCTGCCAGGTGATGCAACCATCGAGCTCAGTCTTCGAGCTCTGGCAGAGAGAAGCAATCGCCTGAGCTCAGTCTTCGAGCTCTGCCAGGCGGTGCCACCTCTCCAGTCAAGAGGTGCAACCGCCTGATCCCAGAATTCTGGGATTTGATCGATTTGATCGTTTTGAGCTCGAATTTTGAATTGGGTTGGGGCCTATAAATACCCCACCCATTCAGCACTGAAAAGACACAGACCTACACCGAAATCTTGATCTTTTCTGTGATTCTAAGAGCTCAAAAGTGTTGTAAAGCCTTTAAGTCTCCTCCTTCTGTTCTTCAAGTTTTCAATTGTAAAGTGAGGAGAGAAAGGTCTATAAAGGTTGTCTCCTAAGCCTGTCAAAAGGAGAGAAACTGTAAGAGGGAAGTTTGGCCTTCGCCCATTGAAGGAAGGCACCTAGTTGACGTCGGCAACCTCATCGGTGGAGGAAGCCAAAAGTGGAGTAGGTCAAGGCTGACCGAACCACTCTAAATCTCTGGTTTGCATTTATTTTCGAGCACTTTATCATTACTGCAAACCTCCCCCATCACTACTGCTCTCTGCGCTTTCACGAACAAGTTCTAAGTGCTGTTCTTCCAAATCTGCATTCAGACGTAAATTCGTATTTTCATACATTACAGTTTACGTTTACGTTTGATTCTGCAGAACTGTTTTCCGTGCTTTTACGAACGAGCTTCTTTGCAGTTTACGCTTACATTTTAATCCTATTAATAACTGCAATCTGTCCTCTACGATTTTACGAACGAGTTTCAACATTTAGACGTAAAACTGCATTCAGACGTAAATCGGCTTTCCTCGCTCAATCATCAGATTTCAGTTCACGTTTACATCTTGATTTCAACTGCATATTGCCTTCTGCGAGTATACAAACGAGTTTCAAAGTTTAGACGTAAATCTGCGTCTAGACGTAAAACTGCGTTTAGACGTAAATCTGCGTTTAGACGTAAAACTGCGTTTAGACGTAAAACTGCGTTTAGACGTAAAACTGCGTTTAGACGTAAAACTGCATTTAGACGTAAATCTGCATTTAGACGTAAATCTGCGTTTAGACGTAAATCTGCATTTAGACGTAAATCTGAGTTTAGACGCAAAACTGCGCTTAGACGCAAAACTGCGCTTAAACGCAATCTGCGCTTAGACGCAAACTGCACTTAGATACAAACTGAGAATTTGCTTTTGCATCATAATAGTTTTTGAACGAACGCAGCTTTTGGTTTTTAAATTATTGTAAGATTTCCGCTGCACTAATTCACCCCCCCCCTCTTAGTGCTCTCGATCCTAACAATTGGTATCAGAGCAAGGTTAACTCTCTAAAGGATTAAAACCCAAGAGAGATGGCATACGCCGGAAACCAAGAGGGGCATTCGATTACACGTCCACCCATGTTCAGTGGAACGGACTACACTTACTGGAAGACCCGAATGAGGATCTTTCTGATTTCTATGGATTTTGAACTGTGGAACCTTGTTGAAAACGGTTTTTCAAAGTCTTCTCTTCCAATGATCGATTGGAATGAGTTGGAAAAGAAGGCTTTCGCTCTTAATGCAAAGGCTATGAATGTCTTATTTTGCGCACTTGATAAAAACGAGTTTAATCGTGTTTCAACTTGCGAAACTGCTTTTGATATTTGGCACACACTTGAAGTGACCCACGAGGGCACAAGTAGAGTGAAAGAGTCAAAAATCAATCTGTTGCTGCATTCTTTTGAACTTTTCCGAATGAAACCGAGTGAAACCATTGGCGACATGTTTACCCGTTTCACGGATGTCGTCAACGGTCTAAAAGGACTCGGAAAGAGCTTTTCGGATTTTGAGCTTGTTAACAAGATACTAAGATCCCTTCCTAAAAGTTGGGATCCTAAAGTCACTGCTATTCAAGAGGCAAAAGATCTGCGAAATTTCCCTCTTGAAGAACTAATCGGGTCATTAATGACCTACGAAATGACCTGCAAAGCTCATGAAGAGCAAGAAGACATCCTTCCAAAGAACAGGAAGGATATGGCACTTAAAACTTCTGAATGCCACTTGAGAGAAAACTCAAGTGATGAGGATTGTGACGATGACTTGGCACTTTTGACAAGAAAGTTTAAGAAATTCTTCAAAAGAAACAAGTTTAAAAACGATGTGAAAAATAAACTTGAACCCAAGAAGGACCAAGTAATCTGCTACGAATGTAAAAAGCCGGGACACTACAATAGTGATTGTCCCCAAGTCAAGAAAAGAACAACAAAGAAGAAGGCGCTCCAAGCAACATGGGATGATTCGAGCGCATCTGAGGAAGAGGAGTCCAACACTGAGCAAGTTGCTCATTACGCCTTTATGGCCATCGAAGAGGAGGTAACGGATTTATTAGATGCTGATTTATCTTTCGATGAATTATTAAATGCCTTCCATGATTTATTTGATGAATGCAAAGTTATAAATAGAAAATACAAGTTGCTAAAAAAGGTACATGATAATCTTACTTGTGAGTTTGATAAGTTAAAAGTCGAACATCATGGTAGTTTAAATTCATGTATCAAATGTCATGATTTAGAAACTATACAAAAAGAAAACTTGCTACTTAAGGACACCTTGAAGAAATTCGAGGTTGGTAGCAAGTCATTAAACATGATCCTTACAAACAAGGGTCATGCTCCCAAAAGAAGTGGGATTGGATTTGTGAGGAGTCCTCACCGAAATCCAACTACCTTTGTAAAAGGCCCCATCTTACATGTTCAACACCAAACCAAGTGCAACTTTTGTTGCAAATCTGGACACAAGACACATTGTTGTCCATTCAAGAAAATAAGTCCAAACAAATTAATTTGGGTTCCTAAAGGAACCATGATAAACTCTATGCAACATGATAGAAAATGTAGATCTATTTATGAGGCACCCAAAAGCAAATGGGTTCCTAAAGATCATCCCTTCCTATAAAAACATTAAAAGTCTAGGCCGGAGCAAGAAATAATTTTCTGCTCCTTGACTCTCAATGGTCATAAACCAAGAATCAAAAAGGAACTCACAACGCTTAAGTAACAAGTGGAAGTTGTGAAATCACAAAAACGATACAACCTTATTAGAAACATATGATATCCTAATTCACATACCCCCCTGATCTTCAAAACCCGTTCATCTACGAATTAATTCTTGTAGAAACTAAATATGTCATGATCTTAAAAGGGATACCAAACAAACATACGTATGCACGTTAAAAGATCTATCTTGATCGTACAAAGAGCTTCTTCCTTAAATAAAAACTCATACGAAATCATGTAACAAACATTAATTGCTCTGAAACTCTCCTCAAGGCAAAGACTCCCTAATCAAATCATCTTAGGTGCTCACCTGCTGCAGGCGGTGGCACCTCTCCAGCTGGCGGTGGCACCTCCAGCCATCACGAGTTGCCAGAGGTTGCACCGCTCCAGCCAGAGGTGCAACCGCCAGCAAGCTCTGCCCTTTAAAACCACACTAGGGCCGGCTAAGGAACCGACCCCAACTCACCCCCATTTCCTCCTCTACTCTTCCAAGTCTCCTCCATTCCCATTTCACTCCTCTAAGCCTTCCAAATACCTCCCATTTCGGAGCAAAACATCAAGAATCCTTCCTTCTCTTGAAGATTTCACAAAGGTACTCTCTAAGAAGCTCTTAAATTCTGTTTTGTTCTTCATTTACTTTAGCTCATCATCATCCCTCTAAACAGCAGTAGTAATGGGATCTAGAAGATCCTCAAGGGACAAGGGAAAGAGGAGAGTAGTAGAAGAGTTTGATCTCACTCTTTTTTATTCCAAAAACCATGCTGAAAAATTTCTCTCCTTCGAACTAAGAAGCATCAATAAGGGAAAATACGTAGATCTGAATGAACTAAGAGATGTAGAGACTATCCATTGGTTTGCAAACCTAAATCTACTTCCCATTTTGCAGATCAACGAACCCATTTATCCTAGACTAGTTAGATTGTTTTACAACAACATGCAAATAGATGATGAAGAAAGGATATCAACCTATCTCTTAGGACAACACATCTCAATCACTGATAGATTCATTTGTGATATGATAGGTATTCCCATGAAAAGCATAGGACTTTACTTTAAAGGATCATGGGATAAAAAAACTATTGAAACATCCTACGTTGAAGCCTTAGGAACAATCCTTGCCAATCCTAACATAGAATCTATTCCTAAAAGTTGTGAACATCTAATGCCCTTTAACACTAAGATACTTCATCATATCATGACTAGTATAATTCTTCCTAAGCAATACCATCATGATGAAGTGAGTCAATTGGAATTAGGAATTATGTACCTAATCATGAAAGAACGTGACATTTGTCTTGGCTATCTGATCCAACAAAACATGTTGGAATTATCTACGAAAGATATGATGCTCCCATATGGTGGAATTATTACTAGAATAATGAAAGCTTACGACATTCAAATACCACTAGAAGAAGAAGTAATGAAATCAGATAGATTCAGCATAATAAACAAAAATCTACTTCACCGACTAAGATGTCACTATAGAAACGGTAACTGGGTTAGAATGCCTAGAAGAACTGATCCCCCTCAGCCTGAACCTGAACCTGAACTAGAGCCGGAAACCCCAGTCTTTAGGAGTACCCACTCTCCTCCGATCTGTCCCTTTGAGGAAACACATCCGGTTGAGCAAACTCACACATCATCCATCGAAGATATCGGGATTCGGATGGACCGATTTGAACAACGACAAGAACGGCTTGAACTTCGACAAGATCAAATCCTAACCGAGCTGCAGCAAATCCATCGACAATTTGACTCTTTACTTAGGCACTTTAATCTTCCACCTCATGAATAAGCTTGTATAAACATCTGATGTTTTTGATATGACATGTTGTAAACTCCTTATGTTATTCATGAAGGACTTTGTCTTTATGGTTACCTGATATGCTGTACATATGTTACCCTGATATGGTTATCTTTGTCTGTGTAAGCATATTTGCAAACATCTCTTGTTGTTTATCTCGGTTTTTGCACTGAAACTAAAAAGGTTTAAAAGCCTATGCCTTGAAAATATGAAGCAACATACCAATGTAAGTTGATAAGTCAGCAGTATAACATTGATATGGTTGCTATTGCTAATATGATTACTATCATGCCATGTATCAAGATATCAAACAAAAATTTGCATCATACGAGCTGATATCTTACCATGTGATGCAATGCTACACTTGCTGAAATAAAAATCCTGCTATGCAATATGATACAATGCTACACTTGCTGAAATAAAAATCCTGCTATGCAATATGATATAATGCTGCACTTGAAATAATTGTGTTACTACATCAAAAGCTTAACACTCAAGAATCAAACGCATTGATATTAGACATCACTTTATACGAGATCATGTCTCTAATCATGATGTAACCATAGAGTTTATTGATACCAAACATCAACTAGCTGATATCTTCACAAAACCCCTATGTGAAGAACAATTTGATTACATAAGAAGAGAATTAGGAATGTTGATGTGTCCGAATACTTAAACTAGTTAAAATTATTTTTCGAATGTTATTACTATTACATGCCTTGACAACGCTTGATCAAATAACATGTTGCAAATTATGTGACAAATATTTTTAACCAAATGCATGTAAGAAGTTCATTTTTCGGGTTGTATGCTAAAAATGGGATGTTCCCGTACACTCTTATGAAAACTCTTTGGAAAATGACTTTCCTCCGTCAAGCAAAAACAATAAAGAGATATATGTGTCATGACTTCCTTTATATGCTTGATAATGCTATCATGCTTTTTGTTGATGACAAAGGGGGAGAAACATATGAATTGATAAACACTATGTCATAGCTGAACTGCCATAATCATATCTATGTCATAGTTGCAAATACTTGAGTGATGCTATAAACAATGTTATGCCATCCTTGCATCACCAAGAGATATGTGAACATGTGCTATAGTTTGCATCAAATCTTGATTTGATATTCTATATTGTGAAGAAAATGCAAACTTGCTAGAAAATCTCAAATGTGTGCATAATGTAAAAAGTCCTTCGTAGCTTTATATGATTACATGATGAATGGTTACAAACACTATCATACAAACTTGATGATGTATGTCATGCCTTGACATCATTCTTGAAGAGATACATCATGATGGGCATCATGATGGGAGCATTGATAAGTTTAACTGATCTAACTTATCAATACGTCACTTGAATTCTTAGGTCTTGAATTCAAGGTTGACTTATCTCAACTATGACATATAGATAGGGGGAGTTAAGGACAACTCCTTTATCAATTGATTGTCATCATCAAAAAGGGGGAGATTGTTGAATCTCGGATTTTGATGATGAAGTCAATTGTCATTTGTTATCTAATCTATGTGTTGAGATAAGTGTGCAGGATTAACTACGATAAGAGTAAGACAAGCAGCAGGTGTTGCGCCGGAGTCAAGATCATGATCACGTTGGGAGTTCGAGAGTTCGACGGAAGTTCGGACGGTCGTCGGAGGTTCAGCGAGAACAGATCCGAGAAGTCCAGAAGCTTGCCAAGCGAAGCTCGTCGGAACTCGCCAAGTGGATCGTCGCAAAGTCCAGGAGTATGCCGGATGTCCGCAGAAGGATCACCGAGGGTTATCGGTTGATCGACGGAAGTTGGCCGGAAACTCGCCGGAAGAAGCGATTGACGCATCGGAGCAAAGCTGCAGAAGTTGTCTTAGAGTTAATCGTAGTTAGCATGATGATTAAGCATGAAAATGGGAGGTGATCCCATTAGCTTAATCTTGGGGCAATTGGGCCCCTGAAAAGATTCAAAGTGGGCCGAATGGAGTGAACCATTCGGACCCTGATTGCACCAGGAGGTGCAACCGCCCCAGCCAGGAGGTGCAACCGCCTGGGCTGTGGGGTTGGGAGGTGCAACCGCCCCAGCCAGGAGGTGCAACCGCCAGGGCTGCGAGGCTGGGAGGTGCAACCGCCCCAGCCGAGAGGTGCAACCGCCCAGAGCTCAGTCTTCGAGCTAGACTGGGCGGTGCAACCTCCTCTGCCAAGAGGTAGCACCGCCAGAGCTCAAGTTTCGAGCTCTGCCAGGCGATGCAACCACCGAGCTCAGTCTTCGAGCTCTGGCAGAGAGGTGCATCAGCCTGAGCTCAGTCTCGAGCTCTGCCAGGTGATGAAATCACCAAGCTCAGTCTTCGAGCTCTGGCAGAGAGGTGGATCAGCCTGAGCTCAGCTTGGAGCTCTGCCAGGTGATGCAACCACCGAGCTCAGTTTCGAGCTCTGCCAGGTGATGCAATCACCAAGCTCAGTCTTCGAGCTCTGCCAGGTGATGCAACCATCGAGCTCAGTCTTCGAGCTCTGGCAGAGAGAAGCAATCGCCTGAGCTCAGTCTTCGAGCTCTGCCAGGCGGTGCCACCTCTCCAGTCAAGAGGTGCAACCGCCTGATCCCAGAATTCTGGGATTTGATCGATTTGATCGTTTTGAGCTCGAATTTTGAATTGGGTTGGGGCCTATAAATACCCCACCCATTCAGCACTGAAAAGACACAGACCTACACCGAAATCTTGATCTTTTCTGTGATTCTAAGAGCTCAAAAGTGTTGTAAAGCCTTTAAGTCTCCTCCTTCTGTTCTTCAAGTTTTCAATTGTAAAGTGAGGAGAGAAAGGTCTGTAAAGGTTGTCTCCTAAGCCTGTCAAAAGGAGAGAAACTGTAAGAGGGAAGTTTGGCCTTCGCCCATTGAAGGAAGGCACCTAGTTGACGTCGGCAACCTCATCGGTGGAGGAAGCCAAAAGTGGAGTAGGTCAAGGCTGACCGAACCACTCTAAATCTCTGGTTTGCGTTTATTTTCGAGCACTTTATCATTACTGCAAACCTCCCCCATCACTACTGCTCTCTGCGCTTTCATGAACAAGTTCTAAGTGCTGTTCTTCCAAATCTGCATTCAGACGTAAATTCGTATTTTCATACATTACAGTTTACGTTTACGTTTGATTCTGCAGAACTGTTTTCCGTGCTTTTACGAACGAGCTTCTTTGCAGTTTACGCTTACATTTTAATCCTATTAATAACTGCAATCTGTCCTCTATGATTTTACGAACGAGTTTCAACATTTAGACGTAAAACTGCATTCAGACGTAAATCGGCTTTCCTCGCTCAATCATCAGATTTCAGTTCATGTTTACATCTTGATTTCAACTGCATACTGCCTTCTGCGAGTATACAAACGAGTTTCAAAGTTTAGACGTAAATCTGCGTCTAGACATAAAACTGCGTTTAGACGTAAATCTGCGTTTAGACGTAAAACTGCGTTTAGACGTAAAACTGCGTTTAGACGTAAATCTGCGTTTAGACATAAAACTGCGTTTAGACGTAAATTTGCGTTTAGACGTAAATCTGCGTTTAGACGTAAATCTGCATTTAGACGTAAATCTGAGTTTAGACGCAAAACTGCGCTTAGACGCAAAACTGCGCTTAAACGCAACCTGCGCTTAGACACAAACTGCACTTAGATACAAACTGAGAATTTGCTTTTGCATCATAATAGTTTTTGAACGAACGCAGCTTTTGGTTTTTAAATTATTGTAAGATTTCCGCTGCACTAATTCACCCCCCCCCCTCTTAGTGCTCTCGATCCTAACAAATGGGAGGTGATCCCATTAGCTTAATCTTGGGGCAATTGGGCCCCTGAAAAGATTCAAAGTGGGCCGAATGGAGTGAACCATTCGGACCCTGATTGCACCAGGAGGTGCAACCGCCCCAGCCAGGAGGTGCAACCGCCTGGGCTGTGGGGTTGGGAGGTGCAACCGTCCCAGCCAGGAGGTGCAACCGCCAGGGCTGCGAGGCTGGGAGGTGCAACCGCCCCAGCCGAGAGGTGCAACCGCCCAGAGCTCAGTCTTCGAGCTAGACTGGGCGGTGCAACCTCCTCTGCCAAGAGGTAGCACCGCTAGAGCTCAAGTTTCGAGCTCTGCCAGGCGATGCAACCACTGAGCTCAGTCTTCGAGCTCTGGCAGAGAGGTGCATCAGCCTGAGCTCAATCTCGAGCTCTGCCAGGTGATGCAATCACCAAGCTCAGTCTTCGAGCTCTGGCAGAGAGGTGGATCAGCCTGAGCTCAGCTTGGAGCTCTGCCAGGTGATGCAACCACCGAGCTCAGTTTCGAGCTCTGCTAGGTGATGCAATCACCAAGCTCAGTCTTCGAGCTCTGCCAGGTGATGCAACCATCGAGCTCAGTCTTCGAGCTCTGGCAGAGAGAAGCAATCGCCTGAGCTCAGTCTTCGAGCTCTGCCAGGCGGTGCCACCTCTCCAATCAAGAGGTGCAACCGCCTGATCCCAGAATTCTGGGATTTGATCGATTTGATCGTTTTGAGCTCGAATTTTGAATTGGGTTGGGGCCTATAAATACCCCACCCATTCAGCACTGAAAAGATACAGACTTACACCGAAATCTTGATCTTTTCTGTGATTCTAAGAGCTCAAAAGTGTTGTAAAGCCTTTAAGTCTCCTCCTTCTGTTCTTCAAGTTTTCAGTAGTAAAGTGAGGAGAGAAAGGTCTGTAAAGGTTGTCTCCTAAGCCTGTCAAAAGGAGAGAAATTGTAAATGGGCAGTTTGGCCTTCGCCCATTGAAGGAAGGCACCTAGTTGACGTCGGCAACCTCATCGGTGGAGGAAGCCAAAAGTGGAGTAGGTCAAGGCTGACCGAACCACTCTAAATCTCTGGTTTGCGTTTATTTTCAAGCATTTTATCATTACTGCAAACCTCCCTCATCACTACTGCTCTCTGCGCTTTCACGAACAAGTTCTAAGTGCTGTTCTTCCAAATCTGCATTCAGACGTAAATTCGTATTTTCATACATTACAGTTTACGTTTACGTTTGATTCTGCAGAACTGTTTTCCGTGCTTTTACGAACGAGTTTCTTTGCAGTTTACGCTTACATTTTAATCCTATTAATAACTGCAATCTGTCCTCTACGATTTTACGAACGAGTTTCAACATTTAGACGTAAAACTGCATTCAGACGTAAATCGGCTTTCCTCGCTCAATCATCAGATTTCAGTTCACGTTTACGTCTTGATTTCAACTGCATACTGCCTTCTGCGAGTATACAAACGAGTTTCAAAGTTTAGACGTAAATCTGCGTCTAGACGTAAAACTGCGTTTAGACGTAAATCTGCGTTTAGACGTAAAACTGCGTTTAGACGTAAAACTGCGTTTAGACGTAAATCTGCGTTTAGACGTAAAACTGCGTTTAGACGTAAATCTGCGTTTAGACGTAAATCTGCGTTTAGACGTAAATCTGCATTTAGACGTAAATCTGAGTTTAGACGCAAAACTGCGCTTAGACGCAAAACTGCGCTTAAACGCAATCTGCGCTTAGACGCAAACTGCACTTAGATACAAACTGAGAATTTTAGTTTGCATCATAATAGTTTTTGAACGAACGCAGCTTTTGGTTTTTAAATTATTGTAAGATTTCCGCTGCACTAATTCACCCCCCCCCCCTCTTAGTGCTCTCGATCCTAACAGTATCCCCTCAATCATCCTAGTGAGGAAGAGACTCTTGGATATCTCATATCACTGAGTCCTTCCCTATTCCTCAAACTGTTTATGGTCATGTAGGAGATTAGATCTGGCGTCCACCTTTTTCATATTGCTTCTGTAACTTAGGAGTCATGGAACCCAACATGTAATACTGAGCAAGAGTGGAGTCATCTATGTACTTTACATAGCGAGCGATCTCATTCTCGCTTGCCCATTCCTCAGTTGTAAGCATCATTGTATTAAGGGCGTATATGATTTTCTCCTCTATAAGAACAATTCTTAGGTTACAGAGCCAATCCATATAATTCAGACTAGTGAGGCGGTTGACATCAAGTATGTCATGTAAGGGATTTGAAAGTGACTTTTTTTAAAATAAAGATTCAATAGAAATAAATAACATGCAAATTTTATAAAAAAATAAACAATCAAGATATTAACTTCTATATTATTATACTCTCACTATTTTTCTAGTGAGTCACACGATACCCTCAACACGTGAAATAGAAGTCTCCGACAGACTTCTAGTGGGGATCAGGATCCAATCGATGTTTTAATCTAATCTTGAGGGACTCGACTAAGCAAGCTAAGCCCGTAAAGGTAGGACACTCTTGCCAATCACAACTTTTTATAACTCCCGTCCTATTCAACCTCTGAACCACCATGGTCTCGATGGACTCGACCAATCATGATGTTCGGTTAAGTAATACCATCATTCAAGATGAGTCTAATTCGATGATATACCCTTGAGAGACTCGACCAAGCATACCTTGTCCTCAGGTCACCATTGACATTTCTATATCATAGGCAAGATAGCGAATCACGATATAGGTGAGCCTCAAGGGGCTCAACTAACTCAACCTACGTCGGGAATCAGTCCCTACCTATAATGATTTGGAAGGCCATATGAAGCAATCTAATTACCTTTTGTTTATCGACTTAATATTATTGACAGAGGGGATTTTGATTTGGTCTCCTAATATAATGTGTCACACATATACATATTTAATATATATCTACATCGCATGCAAATATATATACATATCTAGTAGGTGTACTCACATCAAGATCTATGTGTGTAACGGTGCACCTCCATACCTTGTGATCGTCCATCTCATCCTCATCGGTTCCGTCGACATCTCAACATATCTCTATGTGTCACAATCGTCCGTCTAGGCCTTGTGAGTCTCGCTATCACTTCCACGCTCCTACTGCACATGTACACACACATCACATGGTCTAGGGTCATCCATCAACATCATACATCACATGTACATATCATAATATAGGATTACTAGATAAATAATAATACTTAATTAAACTTTTTAATTAACTAATATTTTTCTAAAATTAGGGACATGTAAATTTTTTTTAAAATTTTTAGGGGTATTTTAGTAATTTTGATAGAAAGGATTGAAGTTAGAATTTTTAAAATTTGAAGAGGCAAATATGTCATTTTATAAAAAACCTTGTCCCCTCCTTCCTGCTGTGTTGTGGCTGCCACCACCCTATCGGCGGCGGCCCTTTGTGGGCGGGCATGCCCCGCCCGCACGCGGCACCGCCTATTAGTTATAGATGTCATACAAGCCAATCACATGAGTGATGGCACTCGTGATATACCGCGATGATCTTATTGCTTATTGTTATTGGAATTTTATCACATATTATTTGGATATATATTGTGATGTCCTTCGATCTGTGCAATGTGAATTAGATCGTGAGGAGATTACAATAATGAGACCGATTCACCTTTAAACACAGATCCTAAATCATCCTAGTCATAGGTTACTCGAGAAGGACATCGAGATAACTAGATAGACTAGTGCACTGTATAGTTATCTATATGATAGAAGCGGTTGGTCTCATAGTTGCTCGTGTGGGGATATTAGAGGTATAGTACAAGTGCTTATTGGAGAATGAGTTCACTGATTAATACGCTTACGAAATGCTAGATGGTTAATGATACCTGACATCGTATAGCTATTATGTAGTCCCAGTTGTGTGTTTGGTCCTTAGACTTAAGACACCAAAGATGTCTTTTTTTAGTACTCCATTCTTTGACGCTAGACTTACATGTTTGAAAGTTTTAGATTTGATACAGTCGTTTCTAAAAAATGGTAGCCACTCTTAAGAGGGCAATTGTGTGTCAATAGAGGATCATCCACTATCAATATCATTAGAGAAATATCCCTTGTGTGCTCGCTCAAACAAAATCCCTAGCTAGGGTCGTTCAAATTGAGAGAAGAGTTCTCCGGGAGAATCCAATTAGAGCGAAACTCAAACAAGATTCTGTATGGGCCTCACATTACCAAGCCCAATATATAGTCTCTAGGATATTAGATAGATGAGGGACTATAGACACATGGTAACTATAGATAGATAGGTCCGATGGAATAGATTCTCCTATACCGTTTGGGGACTATAGCGTAGTGGCCTAGTACAATCATAGTCGATGAGTCAAGTGATTTATTATAGAGATAATAATTCACTATATCAAAAGGAGTTCTGACAGGATCAACTCATGGCTAGCTCGGTATCGAGCCTAGAGGGTCACAGACATTTGGTGGATATTGCGATGAGTACAAGTGCGGGTATCAGATATTTGCGCAGCCCTAGTTTGCATCCTATAGATAAGATCCAATTGGATAAGTGGATGAGATCCAACTTGATAGTATTGGATAGAGATCTAATGAGGATAGGATCCATTAAGGGTTAAGCTACTTGCACCTTGTTAGAACCCTTGCAGATTCTAAACTTAGGGTTGATCTCTTTAGGGGATCGGCCTCCTTGGAACTCTATAGGGGTTCCTCCTTCCAAGTTGCTGCTCAAAGGCTGCAGAAAAGATTCATCTAATGCTTATGAAAAGAGGAGGAATACATGACTATTTATAGGGCTTCTAAACCCTAACTCCTAATAGGACTCCTACTCAAGACTCCTACTTCTAACCAAATCCTAATAGGACTCCTACTCAAGACTCCTATTCCTTTACAACTCCTTATTCTTCTCTAAGAAACAACCTCCTAACCCTAGCCGGCCTCTTCACCTCTTTAATAGGGGTCGGCTTAGGTAGGTTTTACATGAATGTCCCTCTCAATTAGGACTCTCCTAGCTAGAGTCCTAACACACCTCTATAAATAGGAGGAACTTCATGATGTATCAACTAGAAGTGGTTGCCCCTTCTATTCTCCTCAGCCTCCTCTCCTCCTCCTTGGCTTTGGTAACCTTGCAGTGTAGGTGGAGAGGGAGATCCCACAGTGATCTAAGGAGTGTTGTTATTGCGTCCACCATGTGGATCACTACAAGAAAGTAGTACGCGAGTGCTCATTCATCCACTTCATTATATCTGAATATTTTGGGGATAAATGATCTCCCCAAGTAACAGTTCTAACATGATACATGTGGTTTCTCGATTTTCTCACGCACTGCTTTGATGTGACTGCAACTGCTGCGACCCAAGGGGTGACCGCCGAGCAATGTGTTGAGGCTATGGTGATGGCAACCTGTGGTTGTGGCAGAATATGCTAAGCAAGGGGGAGGTGGCGTTGATGTGACCGAGGTTGAGATGAGGAATCGGTGTTGCGTGCGCTGCTGGGGTTAAGGCAAGGTAGCGTACTTGCTGCGTTCGCTGTTGGAGGGCGACTGCTGTAGAATGAGAGGTTGGTCATTGGCTGGGAGCGACGACGGTGGTTACAATCGGCAGCTACGGCAGCAGAGGGTGCCACTATTTTTGTTACTGCGTGGTGGTTGCTACATACTATGTTTTTGTCGCACCACCGAAGGAGTTGGCCGGAAGGATCACGAGCGGTTGAGGAGAAGGCTGAGATGTCACGCCCCCCCCGAATTTAATTCTCATTTAGGAGGTGTGAACCTAATTCAAGATTGATAAATTTAATTCAACAAACAATCCAGGATCCAATCACACATTTGAGGTCACTAAGAAAAACATTCAAGTCATTCACCTCTACAATCCACAATTCACAAAACCTGTGCAGTTTATAATCATACATCATGTCACTAGATGATTCTTAAAATCCAAAAGCAACTTAACTAAACCATAACTATATCATAAATCCATAAGCGCGACAATTAATGCAATCACAAAACCAACATATACTACATGTTTATATCAGTACACATGTTAGACTTAACATTTCCAAAATCCTAACGTAAGAGGTACTTATCAAATACTTACAAGATACATCAATCTAGATTTGTCATTGATATTTCATTACACCCAAAAAGAACTTATACAACATCAACCTATCAAGTACAAAATATTTGCCCCAAAATCTTCTAGTCTTCCACTGCCTCAAACCAATTTACACATTTTAGTGAGCGATAAGTTATCCTGAAAAATTTATATAGCAACGGGGTGAGCATATAAAGCTCAGCAAATGACTAACATATCCGTAGCAAAGGGGACAGTTTTCAAACAAATGAGGTATCAAAATACAAAGCAGAGATACAAGATGAAACAGTAGCATGTTTTGTTTGAATGCAGAATTACAATATCGTATCGTTCGAAGCATGTTTTATTCATACAATCGAGGAAAGGTAATTGGAGCATATCATTGCCATAAGGAGCATATCAATGACATATGATAGCTTTCAAGGTATAACAAAGACTTATAACATTTTGAAAATATATCAAAGAGCAAAACATGAATAGAAGCTCAAATGTCACATGACGATGCATTCATTTCATTCTTATCCAAAGCATGCATAGAAACATAGCCAAAGCTTTGGATATCATATCAAACACATAGAAAGTGAAGTGGGATCATAACATAATATGATCCATCCATTTCTGAATGACCAACAAACATAAGTCTCCCACGTCTGGGAGCTCCATCCACCCACGTCTGAGTGAAGTCATAGGGGGCCGGCAGAGCATCGCGGGCTCTAAGCATAACTCCCTTTACCATTTCTGGCAAAGGTTCATATTTATCCCACAAACACCAGAGTACAAAGGGACAGTATGAATACTGAAATTAGCATATATTGGAAGCACATGCGGAACAATGAAATGTACATATGCCTTTCGAGTCAATACGATACAAACATAATCTTTCACAATGTATTCAGATTTGAAAGGAAACAAAAGCAAGAGCATACAAGGATTCCAAGAAACCATATATAGCTCAATTGAAATAAGAAAGTTAGATAAGTTCAATGTCCAAAGAAATGAAACTGTAAGAGGCACATATCGAAAGCAAATGCGGAACAATGGGATGCATGTGCCGAATCATTACGATGCAAACATGATCTTTAGATGATAGCTGCAGATGTACAAATAAATAAAGGACAAAAGTATACAGGAATTTAAGGTAATAATGTAAAGCTTAAATGAAGTAAGAGTTTTTTTCCAAAATCGATTTCCAAAGAGAAGAAACAAGGAAAGCCGAAATCGACCAAAGCTCGATTCTGGCAGAATTTGATAGGAACATTGTATGAACTATTTGGATAACCTATTATGCTCCAATTTATACAAAATAGGTGTCATTAGAAAGCTTTGTCAATCTAGTTTTAGGAAAATGAAGTTTAACAAGAATTTGAATTTACGACAGGGAGTTACAGAGAATTTTGTAGCGTAAGGTCTGAAAATATTAGCTCTGTTTTACTGAATCCATAGGGTCGATGAAAGCAGATGTTTCAGTTAGAAATTCTACTCCAAAAATTTCAAATCAGGTATATACAGAAAGAATTTTGAGTCTAGCTTCGAATAGATCATACTTTGTATGAATCTGAGTTCACAGCAGAAAGTTATAAGGAGTTAAGCAACAAGAGGTCAGAAATTTCGGTCCCAGTTTTACAGAATCTGTAGGGTTAATTTAAACAGAAGTCTTAGTAGGTATTTAAACTCCAAATCATTCGATCTTAGTGTCAAAATAAAGGTTTTTTTGTCTACTTTCAAATGGAATAGGTTTTGTCTAAATCAGAGTTTATTACAAAATGTTATGACCGAAACATTGCATAGAGGTCAGATTATCGAAAAATTACAGATTCATAGCTTTATATCAAAACGAAAGGAGGTCTGGTTCTAAGTTGAAATCTTTCAAATTTTGCAGAATAAAAATGGAAACAGAGATTAAGGTTACTGTGGGATGGGGTTAGAACACTTGCCTTCAAATTATTTGAATCCCAAATGTGAGAAAATTGATGAAAAACATCAAGCTCCTCTTCTTCTTCTTCTTCTTCTTCTCTCAAACTCACGTTGGTTGCAACTCTTCAGGTTTGTTTTCTTTAACCCTTCATCTAATTATTTAGCTTTTGGCTAATGCAAAAGTTGCAAGGTGTCATGCATGCATGAAAGGAGCTAGGTGTCATCTTTAGAGCAAAGATAAGTGGCACCAACCTTAGGTTAGTTAGTGACGCATGTCCACTATATTTTGTTTTTTTTTGTTTTTTTTTTAACTTAAATCTGAATCTTTCATAAATTATATCAAACTTCTAATATTTACTCTTAGGTCCCTAGCCATAAACCTTTAATATAATATCATTTAATATAAAATAATTATTAAATAATCCTTATTTTTACAAACATACCTTTTACTAAATTTTCAAAAATGGGGGATGTTACAAGAGGTGGCTGGCAGTAGTGGTGATCGCTGGCTGGAGTGTAGCGTTGGCGGTGGAGAAGGAGGCAGCGAGTGTCATGGCCGGGATCGACGGGGGTTGCAGCAATAGAGGAAACTCTGTTTCTGCAACCATTGCAACGAGGGTTGCGGCAACCGGTGGCTGTAGCTGCGACCCGGGGGGGGGGGGGGGGGGGGGCAACATGGCGAGGGTTGCGGCTGGGAGGTGAGTGGTGGTGATCGAGCGATCGGGAACTAGCGGCGGCGGTGGAGAAAAAGGCAGCGAACGTCGTTGCTGGCCGGGAAGTTGCGATGCTGGAGATGGGAAACAGGGTGCTATGTTTCTATCGCACCATAGCCGGAGCCGCTAGCGATCCTGGCAACGATGGTGCGATGGTCAAGAAGGAGGCAACAGTGGTGGCGCGACTGGAAGCAGCGTCACCAACGATCGCTGACGAGGGGAGGTCGAGCGGCTGCGGCTGCGACCCAAGGGGAGGCGAGCGGCGGTAGTAGGGCCGGGATGGATGCTGGCAACGTCGTCTCCTAGCTGGGGAACAGCTGCGGCAGTGGTCACCGGCCGGGAAGCAGGGCGATGGTGGGTGCTGGCCGGAGAGCAGCAGCGGCGAGTGGGCTGGCCAGAAGCAGCGGACGTAGGGGTGGCTGCGGCTTCTTCTTCCTCTCGTGTTTCTTCTTTTTTTTTTCTTTTTTTTTTTTTTAACAAGATGGGGCAGCGAGGAGGTTGAGTGGTGGTCGATGGTCTCTGGCCGGGGAAACAACAACAACGGTGAAGAAAGAGTTGCCTTGTAGTGGTGGTGGGGAAGAAGGGAAGCAAGGCTGCGGCGGGCTACGCCAAGGATCGTTGCTCTAATAACAAATGGTAAGACTCTAAAGTATTATCGTCGCTCTGATACCAAATGATAAGACCCTAAAGTCTTATCGTAGAAGAAAGGGAAGAAATGGGGATGCTATGATACCATATGATAAGACCCTAAAATCTTATCGTAAAAAAGAAGAAGAGATCGAAGTGATCAACTCTGATACCAAATGATAAGACCCTAAAGTCTTATCGTCGCTCTGATACCAATTGATAAGACCTTAAAGTCTTATTGTCGCTCTAATACCAATTGATAAGACCCTAAATTCTTATCTTAAAAAAGAAGAAGAGAAAAGGGATGATCACTTCGAGGGGATCGGCCTCCTTGATCGCTTTAAGGGGATCGGCCCTACTTGATCTCTTCGAGGGGATCGGCCTCCTAAGGTTTGTCAAAAGATAAAATAGTAATTTTCATAGATTACTGAAAAGAAACAGTTACATCCCTATTTATAGAGTTCCACCCAGAGTCCATTAGGACTTGAACTCTAATAATAAATAAATATTAAATAAACCTCTACTTGACTCTAATTGAATAAAACCGACTCAATAAACAACTAGACTAAACAGACTCAATAGACATTATTCAAAAGCTTGGAAAAAGGGTCCTAACTGTTCCTCCCTCTTCAAATCAGCCTTGTCCTCAAGGCTGAGCAGCATCAATCTCGGGGAGCTTCTCTTTCAGCACTTTAGCCATAGACTATCTGCAACGCATCACAACCCGTTGATCAAGTAAGTATGGTCTCCACTTTTTGATAGTGTAAGCAACAGGTCGATCTTTCAGTGTAGTAATCGTTGCAAGAAACTTCTAGCCCTATTGTAACATCCCATTAGTCCCACATCGGAAGTGGCTAATGTGTATGATTAGCTTATAAGGGCCTGATGAGTGTACTACGTTAACTCCCGCTTAAGCATTTTGGTCCGCGGTTGAAGGACCAAAATGGAGTTATTGGCCAGTTGGCTCATCAGACTCGGGTCGTGACATTTCGTATCAGAGCCGACCTAGCATTTGGGCAGGGTGAGAGGGCTCGAGTAGGAAAGGGCTACCCGTGGATGGAGTCGAGAACTCATCACGGCGTGGAGCCACCATTGAGTTAAACCTCACATGCACTATGTTAAGGTTCGATCTGGGTTATGTCGAGCCTTGATGAGGACGTCAAGCTAATTGAGTTGGGGATATTGTAACATCCCATTAGTCCCACATCGGAAGTGGGCAATGTGTATGATTAGCTTATAAGGGCCTGATGAGTGTACTACGTTAACTCCCGCTTAAGCATTTTGGTCCACGGTTGAAGGACCAAAATGGAGTTATTGGCCAGTTGGCTCGTTAGACACGGGTCGTGACACCTGTATAATCAATTTTATCTTTGAACCTTCACTATCACAAGTGAAAATTCATCCATCAACGATCTTTACTTCGAATCTGTCATAGTCTTCAATGTGGTGGGCCAATCAATTAACAGTCTCACTGTCCATAAAATTGTTAGTGCTGTATATATCAATCAAAATAGTGACAGATGCTTCAAAGTTCCTCTTATTTTCATAGTTTGTGGGTTATCATAGCCAGCCAATGAATGCACTGTATGTGTGATGGCTTTAATATCTTCATTAGTTTTCACACCTTCATAATCGGAGTCTAACTCTTCTGCTTTCGGTTCCTCTCTAATTGGCTGAATCATTAGATGTTGCCCTTGTTTACATTGGTGCTCCATACCCCACTTTTCATCATAGTGCAAACCCCTTGCTGATCTTTCCTTGCTAATTTTTTTCTCATGTAGATGTGCAAATGAGATCGCAGCTATCATAGTGCGGGGTTGATGAGCCTTAACTTCATCCGGATCTCCGGATTAAGCCCTTCAATAAATGTATCCAGAAGTTGTTGGTATGACCAATCTCTAGCTTGATTTGACAATCTTTCCAACCTACTATGATATTCTAACACTGTAGAAGTCTGACGAATTTTGGTAAGCTGGCAATCAACATTCTCATATTCGGATGGGCCAAAGCGAACAAGAAGCCCTCTTTTGAACTGCTCCCATGAAGGAACTCCGTGGAAAGTTTCATACCAATCGTAGCACTGGAGTGCATTTCCCTTGAGCTGGATTGAGGCCAATTCTACCTTGGATTCTTCTAGGGTTCTGTGAAAATGAAAAAAAATTTCTGCCTTAGAGATCCAATTGGTCGGATATCCATCTTTCCATCTCAGAAATTCCATCTTCATGTGTGAGTAATTTGTGTCATAATCTTGGGGCTCTTTTCCTATATTTTTAGATCTGTGCAACGTAGAACTTGAGCCCCCATTTTGTTGAAATTTGCTGAGGCTCTCCAGTAGGCTCTTTTTGAAATCATTAAGTGTTTCTTGCAGTCGGTTCTCAATTCTGATTTCCAATGCTTCCATTTGTGCTTTCACCGAGTTATTAGTGACCATTGCATAAGACTGCAAATATGTAATCTCAACTCTTGTTTTTGGTGTCGGTCAAGGGCATCAACACTATCAATGCAAAGTTGCCGAGGAGGTGGACGCCAAGGGGAGTGCTACGGTCGCTGCATTGGAGGAAGAGTAGCTATCCTGTTTCTATCAATGCGTGAGGTGAGAACATCGGGGTTGGAAGGCGACTACATTGATGTGGCTGCAGCTGCTGCAACCTAAGGGGCGATTGCCGAGCAATGGGGTTGAGGCTGCGGTGATGGCAACCTGTGGTGATGGCAAATTGTGATTGTGGTAGAATATGCTAAGCAAGGGGGAGGCGACGTTGATGCATGCATTGCTGGGGTTGAGAAGAGGAATCGGTGTTGCGTGCATTGCTGGGGTTGAGGCAAGGTAGCGTACTTGCTGTGGTTGCTACGTTCACTATTGGAGGGCGGCTGCTGTAGAATGAGGGGTTGGTCGTTGACCGGGAGTGACGATGGTGGTTACAATCGGCGGCTGCGGCTATAGAGGGTGCCACTATTTTTGTTACTGCGTGGTGGTTGCTGCGTACTCTGTTTTTGTGGCACCAACGAAGGAGTTGGCCAGAAGGATCACGAGCAGTTGAGGAGAAGGCTACGGTGGATGGCAGGAGTGGTGGTTGCTAGTCGGAGCACAGTGTTGGCGGTGGAGAAGGAGGCAGCGAGGGTCGCGACCAGGATCGACGGGGGCTACAGCAACAGAGGAAGCTCTATTTCTGCAACCATTGCAATGAGGGCTACGACAACCAGCGGCTGCGACTGTGATCATGCGACCGAGAAGCAGTGGCAGCGGTGGAGAAGGTGGAGTCAGCGATGTCACGGTTGGGAATAAGGGCAACCGGTGAGTTGCCCTATTTTTGGAACTACGGATGTAGAGCAAGGAGGATTGGCTGCTAGGAGGCATGCGGCAGTCGTCGCACGGTGGCTGGCTGTGGTGGTGGCTCGGCAACGAAGGAGAGGGGTGGCGTTGAAGTGGCTGAGAAACAGCGGCGGCGGTAGAGGCAACCGGCGCCTACGGTAGCAGAGGGATCAGCAGCTGCTCTGTTTCTATCGCACCATAGAAACAGCGATGCCGACAAATCGCACGGTCGAAGTTGCAACCAATGGAAGGCAGCGATGGCGGTGCGGCTAGGGTAGCATCGCCGATGATAGAAGCGGCAATGGGTGGTCCGCTGGCTGGGAAAAGGCGGCCGCAGCCCTTCTCGCTCGAGCGAGATGCAGGCAGCGAGGAGGCGAGGTGAGAAGGTTGCTAGCCAGGGCACAGCGGCAACGGTGGGCATTGGCCGGGAAGCAGCGACGATGGTGGTCGTCGACTAGGAAGTAGCGCCGGCGGTGGAGGAGAAGGAAAGCAGGGGTGCTCGGTGTTGGGAAGCAAATGTTCCTTCTTGGTTGAGAAGGAACAACGTGCGTGGCTGCTGGCTTCGCCCTCACAAATTTTTTTTTTTTTTTTGAGATGACGAACTACAGCAAGAACGCCGAGGATCGCTGCTCTGATACCAAATGATAAGACCCTAAAGTCTTATCGTAGAAGAAAGGGAAGAAATGGGGATGCTCTAATACCAAATGATAAGACCCTAAAGTCTTATCATAAAAAAGAAGAAGAGAAAGGGATGATCACTTCGAGGGGATCGACCCTCCTTGATCGCTTCGAGGGGATCGGCCTCCTAGGGTTTTCAAAAGATAGAATAATATTTTTCATAGATAACTGAAAAGAAGCAGTTACATCCCTATTTATAGAGTTCCACCCAGAGTCCTTCGGGACTTGAACTCTAATAATAAATAAATATTAAAGAAACCTCTACTTGACTCTAACTGAACCAAACCGACTCAATAAACATTATTCAAAAACTCAGAAAAAGGGTCATAACAGAAGATGATATTGAGTCATTGAGGTTGTAGCTATGAAGATTGCTACATAGTCTATAAGAAAAAAATAAAATCATTGAAGAACTTCGAAGTAAAAACAACCAGCATGAAAATGATATCCAAGAGTTTATTTCTGAAGATGATGCATCTCCTCACCCAAGGGAGTCGAGAAGATTTCGGGCAAGGCATGGAGCCCAAGACAAGTGGTAGAATAAATATAACCCAAGATTAAATATTTTGGAGTTTGAAGGTAAAATCAATGTTGATGACTTTATCGATTAACTTAATATAGTGGAAAGAAATTTTAATTTTCATAAATCACTGGAACAAAAGAAGATAAAACTTGTGGCACTCAAACTCAAATAAAATGCATCTTTTTGGTGGGAAAATCTGAATAAGCAAAGAGAACATAAGGGGAAGAGTAAGATTGTGACATAAGAAAAAATGAAAAGGGCACTGAAGTGGAAATATTTACCTAACAACTATAGGTAAGAGATCTTTCTTAAAATCCATTATTTCAGGCAAAAAGATCTTAGTGTGGGGAGTACATAGAAAAATTTGATAATCTCATATTAAAAGGAGAGCTTGTGGAACTAGAAGAGTAAACCATTACAAGATACTTAGGAGGTCTGAAATATGAGATTGCTAAAGTGGTTCAATTGCAGCCATATTGGTCTTTAAATGATGTGAGCAAGTTGACTTTAGAAGTTGAGAAGTAATAGAAGTTTGAAAAGAGTTTTTTGTACAGGTCAAAAGAAGCCTATATGAAAAAAGAAAATTTCAAGCTTACTACTAAGTGCAAGGTGATATCAAAGTTCTAAAACAATGGAGAAGAATCTACTAACAACAAACAAATACAATTCTTCTACCCCAAGTGGTCAAAAATGCTATAAATTTTATGGTTTTGGGCATATTGCTTTAGATTGTTCAAATAAGAGGATTATTATTTTGGTCGAAAATCATAGTGATGTAAGAGAAGATAAAGCCGACGACAAACCAAAATATGATAATGATGAGGAAGAGGTTACTTATGCTGATCATGGTTTGTCTATTGTATTACAATGTAGCTTACAAGTGTCCTATGTAGCCGAGGATGAAAGTTGGATAAGAAGAATATGCTTTACACTAAATGCACTTCTCATGGCAATGTGTGCTTAGTGATTATCGATAGTGGCAGCTTTGAGAATATATTATCTTTGGAGATGGTGCAGAAGCTAAAGTTGGACACAATCTCTCATCCACATCCTTACTAATTATGTTGGTTGCAAAAAAGAAATGATATCAAGATAACTAAAAGATGTTTAGTTTCATTTTCTTTTGGTAAGTATTATAAAGATGAAGTATGGTGTGATGTTGCTCCTATAGATGCTTGTCATTCATTTACTATTGGGTAGACATTGGCATGATGGGAGGGTATTGTATGATAGGAGGGTATTGTATGATAGCTACAAACATACTTATTCTTTTAAGGTGAATGAAAAGAAGATTATTTTAGCTCTATTGCAACCTTCTGAAATCAGTGCACCAAAGAAGAAAGTTAGTGCTATTATATCCTATGGTGAATGCAGGGTGAATTAGAAAGGGGTGGTCATGTCTTGGTTCTAGTAATAGTAGAGGAGAATGAACAACACATGGAGACACCTGCAATTATAGAACCAATCCTGGAGGAGTTTCAAGATATTATACTGGAAGAGATTCCACATGGCCTTACACCTTTGAGAGACATCCAACATCACATTAATCTTATTTCGGGGGCAATTCTACCTAACAAGGCAGCCTATAGAATGAGTCCCAAGGAGCATGGAGAACTTCAAAGGCAAGTAGACAAGTTAATGGAAAATGGGTTGATTCGGGAGAGCATGAGTCCTTGTGCGGTTCCAACCTTGTTGGTGCCTAAGAAGGATGATTCTTGGAGACTGTGTGAATGGTTGCACTATCAACAAAATCACTATTGACTATCATTTTCTCATTCCAAGGTTAGATGATTTACTTGATCAATTATGTGATACTTCTATTTCCTCTAAAATTGATTTGAAGAGTGGCTATCACCAAATAAGAATGTGGCTTGGAAATGAGTGAAAAATAACATTTAAAACTAAAGAAGGCTTATATGAATGGTTGGTTATGCCATTTGGGCTATCTAATGCTCTTAGTATTTTCATGAGATATATGAATCACATACTTAACCCATGCATTGGGATTTTTGTTATGGTTTACTTTGATAATATATTGGTGTAAAATAAAAGTGAAAAGAAGCATATGAATCATCTTAAAGAAATCTTATTTATTTTGAGACAACAAAAACTTTATGCAAATATGAAGAAATATAATTTTTTTACTCTTATGTAGTGTTTTTGGAGTATGTTATTTCACAAAATGGAATAATGATGGATCAAAGTAAGGTAGAAGCTATTCTCAATTAACCAACACCTACTTCATTGCATGATGTGAGGAGTTTCAATAGTTTAACTTTCTTTTATAGAAGATGCTAGTCATAGGTGCCCTATAAGCCAATCACGTAAGTGATAGCACGTGTGACTTGACACACAATCTTTTTACTTATTATATTTTGGCATTTTATCACTTTATATTGATTGTTGCATATACACATGTATATATTGTGATGTCCTTTGATCTGTGCAATGGGAATCAAATTGTGATGAGATCACGATAATGAGACCGATTCACCTTTAAACATATATCCTAAATAATCTCGATCATAGGTTACTCGAGAGAGACATCAAGATAACCGGATAGATTAGTGTGTCGTATACCCATCCATATGATGGATGCAGTTGGTCTCATAGCTGCTCATGTGGAGACACTAGGGATACAGTACAGGTGCTCATTAGAGAATGAGTTCACTGATTGATCCGCTTACAGAATGTTGGATGGTTGATGATGCCTTATTGTCAAATAGCGATTTCGTAGTCCCAATGATATATCTGGTCCTTAGACTTGAGTTACCAAGTATTGGGAAATCTTCGGGGCGACATCATATGCGCAGTAGAAGAACAAGAAAATAAAATCCCCGATTCCCAAAGAGATGTTCGTCCTCGTGCGAAGATTGGTGCGCAAAATCCGTGAAACTGAAAAACTACGTATAGAGTAGATTGTGTTACATAGGGAGATCGTATATCCCTATTTCCTTGCAGATCTTTAGGAGAGGGTGAAGGAGGTCAAGTGTCCTCCTCTCTAGCGGTGATCCACACAGCAGGGCTACGACGACGCTCCTCAAAACTCCAATCCTGCTCTGAGGTGGAGAGGGGAAGGAGAATAGGAGAGGCAAGCAAATGCTCTAGCCTATGAGGCTCTGAATCCCTCCTATTTATAGAGGTCCCCTGTCAAACCCTAATGGATCCTCCCCTAGTGGGTATTGGATCTGCATCCAATAACCCAAGTCTTTTAGATTAGTGGATCTCTATCCAATAATCTCTCATGGGCTCTTATTGGATCTCGTCCATGGGATCCAATAATTCAGGGGCTTATTGGATATCCAATAAGATAAGGGCTCCGTCGGATATCTCATATCCGAACCTCTACTCATCGCAATGCCTACCATATGTGTGTGACCCTCTAGGCCCAATATCGAGCTGGCTGTGAGTCATACCTATCAGAACTCCTTCTAACTCAATGAATTATTATCTCGGTAATAATTCACTCGACTCATCGATTACGGACGTACTAGGCCACTACGCCGTAGTCCCCAGACGATATAGGAGAATCCTATCCATTGGACCTATCTATCCTCAGTTATCATGTACCTTTAGTCTCTCATCCATCTAATATCCCAAAGACCATATATCGAGCATGGTGCTATCAGACCCATACGGTTTCTACTCGAGTCTCGCTCTAATCGGATTCTCCCAGAGAACTCTTTCTCTCGCAACCCGAATGACCCTAGCCAAGGATTTGTCTGAGTAAGAACACATGGGATATTCCTCTCGTGACGCCGAGAGTGGATGACCCTCTATCGACACTCAATAGCCCTCATAAGGTCGACAACCACTCCCAATGACCAGCTATACAAGATCTGGGATAGCCAAACTTATAAGTTTGGTATCAAAGAGTGGAGCACTCATACAGGACATCCTTGGTGTCTCAAGTCTAAGGACCAGATATACCACTAGGACTGCGGAATCGTTATCTGACAATAAGGCATCATCAACCATCCAATATTCCGTAAGCGGATCAATCAGTGAACTCATTCTCCAATGAGCACCTGTACTATATCCCTAGTGTCCCTACACGAGCAACTATGAGACCAACTGCATCCATCATATGGACGGGTATACAGCACACTAGTCTGTCCGGTTATCACGATGTCCCTCTCGAGTAACCTATGACATCGTGCCATTACTCACATGTTTGGCTTGCTAGGCACCTATGACTAGCAATCTCCCACTTGACCTAAAGCCAATCACCTATGTGTTTGATCCCCATTAGACCCCTGTGACGCTCAAAGACAATATGAGATAACAGCTTTGTTAGTGGATCTGCAATGTTATCTTCGGATGGAACGCTTTCCACTACTACATCGCCTCGGGTTATGATCTCTCTGATAAGTTAGAACCTCCTCAGAACATGCTTAGATTTCTAATGAGACCTGGGTTCCTACGCGTAAGCAATCGCCCCGTTGTTGTCACAATATAAGGAGATTGGCTCCTTGCTACCCGGCACAACTCCCAAATCTGTGATGAACTTCTTCACCCAAACTCCCTCCTTTGCTACATCTGAAGCAGCAATGTACTATGCCTCTGTGGTTGAGTCAGTAATAGTATCTTGCTTGGAACTCTTCTAGCACACTGCTCCTCCATTTAAGGTGTACACATACCCTGAATTCGACTTGCTATCATCGACATCAGACTGAAAATTTGAGTCCGTGTAGCCTTCAACCTTAAGGCTATTACCTCCATATACTAGTAAAAGATCCTTAGTCCTTCTCAAGTACTTAAGGATATACTTTACTGCTTTCCAGTGCTCCAAGCCTGGATCCACCTGATACCTACTCGTGACACGCAGAGCATACGCTATATCAAGCCTAGTACATAGCATGACATACATGATAGACCCTATTGCTGAGGCATAAGGTATCATATCCATGTTCGCCCTTTCTTCTGGAGTCTTTGGGGACATACTCGTAGAAAGCAATATCCCATGTCTCATTGGTATGAGACCTCTCTTGGAATTTTCCATGACAAACTTTTTGACAATGGTTTCTATGTACCTAGACTGGGACAAGCCAAGCATCCTCTTGGATCTATCTCTATAGATTCTAATCCCCAAGATATAGGATGCTTCCCCTAAGTCCTTCATGGAGAAGTGTCTAGATAACCAAGTCTTTACTGTGGATAGCATTCCTACGTCATTCCCAATGATCAGGATGTCATCCACATATAACACCAAAAAGGTGATAGCGCTTCCACTTACCTTCCTGTACACACAAGGCTCATCTTTGTTCTTAACAAAGTCATAAGATCTGATTGCCTCATCAAATCTTATGTTCCAACTTCGGAAAGCTTGCTTTAGTCCATAAATGGATCTAAGCAACCTACACACCTTATCTGGGCAGTTCTTGGACACGAATCCCTCTGGTTGCATCATATACACCTCCTCCTCGAGGTTCCCATTGACGTATGCAATTTTCACATCCATCTCCCAGATCTCATAATCATAGTGTGCTGCAATAGCCAATAGAATTCTGATGGAATTAAGCATTGCTACGGGTGAGAAGGTTTCGTCGTAGTCAACACCTTGCCTTTGATGATACCCCTTAGCCACTAGCCTTGCTTTATAGGTCTCTACCTCTCCATCTACTCCGATCTTTCTCTTAAAGATCCACTTGCAACCGATGGGTACAATACCTTCGGGCACATCAACTAGGTTTAAAAACTTGTTGGAGTACCTATAATCCATCTCAGAATTCATGGCTTCTTGCCACTTCTCGGAACTCATAATAGCCTCCTTGTAGGTCTGAGGATCAATATCCTCAACATCCTCTCCTCTAATATGTCCCACATATCTCTCAGGAGGATGGGATTGAGCTCTAAACATCACAGAGTTGTTAGGATCAAGAGCACTAAGAGGGGGGGGTCAATTAGTGCAGCGAAAATCTTTCAACTATTAAAACTTCGTAAGCTGCGTTCGATCGATAAAAAATGATTTCAATGTAAAAGCCGATTCTAAGATTACTTTAACTTAAGATTGATCGAGATGACATTAAAGTAAATCTATGAAGGCAGTTTGCAGTTTATGATGGAAATCACAATGCAAGCGCAAACTGAAATGCGACGTTCGTACGATAAAACTGGTTTACGTCTAAATGCCGATTCTGAAGATACTAAACTTTGAGATATGTTTTATAAATGCGCAGAAGGCAGTTTGCAGTTATGATTGAAATCAAAACGTAAACGTAAACTGAAATATGATGATCGTACGAAAAAGCTGATTTACGTCTAAACGCAGATTCGGAAAGCTCTGAACTTAGAAACTCGTTTGTAAAAGCGCATAAGGCAGTAAGCTATTGAGGAGGTTTGCAGTAAAGATAAAATGCTAAAAGTAAATGCAAACCGAGATTTAGAGTGGTTCGGTTAATCTTGACCTACTCCACTTTTGGCTTCCTCCACCGACGAGGTCACCGACGTCAACTAGAGGCCTTCCTTCAATAGGCGAAGGCCAACCACCCTTTTATAGTTTCACTCCTTTTGATGGGCTTAGGAGACAACCCTTAAAGAAATTTTCTCTCCTCTCTTTACAACTCAAAACTTTGAAGAAAAGAGGGAGGAGAACTTTTGGCCCTTACAACAATTTTGAGCTCTAAGAATCACAGAAAAAGATCAAGATTTCGGTGTTTGTTGTGCTCTTTCAGTGTTGAATGGGTGGGGTATTTATAGGCCCCAACCCAGTTCAAATTTGGAGCTCAAAACTGTCAATTCCCGAAATTCCGGGATCAGGCGGTTGCACCTCCTGATTGGGGCGGTTGCACCGCCTAGCAGAGCTCGAAGACTAAGCCTCTGGGCGGTGCCACCTCTGTCAGGGGCGGTTGCACCTCTCTGCCAGAGCTCGAAGACCGAGCTCAGGCAGTTGCACCTCCTGACTAGGGCGGTTGCACCGCCTGGCAGAGCTCGAAGACCGAGCTCAGGCGGTGCTACCTCCTGTCAAGTGAGGTTGCTGTTGGGAAATCATAGGGGGCGACATCATATGCGCAGTGGAAGAACAAGAAAACAAAAATCCCCTTTTTCCGAAAAGATGTTCATCGTCGTGCGAAGATTGGTGCGCAAAATCCGCAAAAAACACAAAAACTGCGTATAGAGATTGTGTTACCTAGGGAGATCGTATATCCCTGTTTCCTTGCAGATCCTTAGGAGAGGGTGAAGGAGGTCAAGCGTCCTCCTCTCTAGCGGTGATCCACACAGCAGGGTTGCGACGACGCTCCTCAAAAACTCCAGGCCTACTCTGAGGGGAGAGGGAGAGGAGAATAGGAAGGGCAAGCAAAGACTCTAGCCTATGAGGCTATGAATCCCTCCTATTTATAGAGATCCCGTGTCAAAACCCTAATGGGTCCTTTCCCTAGTGGGTATTGGATCTGCATCCAATAAGACAAGGGCTCCGTCGGATATCTCATATCCGAACCTCTACTCATCGCAATGCCTACCATATGTGTGTGACCCTCTAGGCCCAATATCGAGCTGGCCGTGAGTCATACCTATCAGAACTCCTTCTAACTCAGTGAATTATTATCTCTGTAATAATTCACTCGACTCATCGACTACGGAAGTACTAGGCCACTACGCCGTAGTCCCCAGACGATACAGGGGAATCCAATCCATTGGACCTGTCTGTCCTCAGTTACCATGTACCTATAGTCCCTCATCCATCTAATATCCCAAAGACCGTATATCGAGCATGGTGCTGTCAGACCCATACGGTTTCTACTCGAGTCTCGCTCTAATCGGATTCTCCCGGAGAACTCTTTCTCTCTCAACCCGAATGACCCTGGCCAGGGATTTGTCTGAGCAAGAACACATGGGATATTCCTCTCATGATACCGAGAGTGGATGATCCTCTATCGACACTCAATAGCCCTCGTAAGGTCGACTACCACTCCCAATGACCAACTGTACTAGATCTGGGAACAGCCAAACCTATAAGTCTGGTATCAAAGAGTGGAGCACTCATACAGGACATCCTTGGTGTCTCAAGTCTAAGGACCAGATACACCACTAGGACTACGGAATCGTTGTCTGACAATAAGGCATCATCAACCATCCAGCATTCCGTAAGTGGATCAATCAGTGAACTCATTCTCCAATGAGCACCTGTACTGTATCCCTAGTGTCCCTACACGAGCAGCTATAAGACCAGCTGCATCCATCATATGAACGAGTATACAGCACACCAGTCTATCCGGTTATCACGATGTCCCTCTCGAGTAACCTATGACCGGGATTATTTAGGATATGTGTTTAAAGGTGAATCGATCTCATTATCGTGATCTCATCACGATCCGATTCCCATTGCACAAATCCAAGGACATCACAATATGTATGCATTTATGCAATAGTTATAAAGTGATATATGCCAAAATATAATAAGCAAAAAGATTCTGTATCAAGTCACACGTGCCATCACTCACGTGATTGGCTTGCTGGGCACCTATGACTAGCAATCTCCCACTTGACCTAAAGCCAATCACCTATGTGTCTGATCCCCATCAGACCCCTGTGACGCTCAAAGACAATCTGAGACAATGGCTTTGTCAGTGGATCTGCAATGTTATCTTCGGATGGAACTCTTTCCACTGCTACATCTCCTCGGGTTACGATCTCTCTTATAAGCTGGAACCTCCTCAGAACACTTCTGATAAGACCCGGGTTCCCTTATTTGAGTAATCGCCCCATAGTTGTCGCAATATAAGGAAGTCGACTTGTCGCTATCTGTATCGACTCCCAAATCTGTGATGAACTTCTTCACCCAAACTCCCTCCTTTGCTGCATCTAATGCGGCAATGTACTCCGCCTCTGTGGTCGAGTCAGCAGTGGTATCTTGCTTGGAACTCTTCCAGCACACTACTCCTCCATTCAAGGTGTACACATACCCTGAATTCGACTTGCTATCATCGACATCAGACTGAAAACTTGAGTCAGTGAAGCCTTCAACCTTAAGGCTATTACCTCCATATACTAGTAAAAGATCCTTAGTCCTTCTCAAGTACTTAAGGATACACTTTACTGCTTTCCAGTGCTCCAAGCCTGGATCCGCCTGATACCTGCTCATGACACTCAGAGCATGCGCTATATCAGGCCTAGTACATAGCATGACATACATGATAGACCCTATTGCTGAGGCATAAGGTATCATATTCATGTTTGCCCTTTGGAATTTTCCATGCCAAACCTTTTGACAATGGTTTCTATGTACCTGGACTGGGACAAGCCAAGCATCCTCTTGGATCTATCTCTATAGATTCTAATCCCCAAGATTTAGGATGCTTCCCCTAAGTCCTTTATGGAGAAGTGTCTAGATAACCAAGTCTTTACTGTGGATAGCATTCCTACATCATTCCCAATGATGAGGATGTCATCCACATATAACACCAAAAAGCTAATAGCGCTCCCACTTACCTTTCTGTATACACAAGGCTCATCTTCGTTCTTAACGAAGTCATAAGATCTGATTGCCTCATCAAATCTTATGTTCCAACTTCGGGAAGCTTGCTTTAGTCCATAAATGGATCTAAGCAACCTACACACCTTATCTAGGCAGTTCTTGGACACGAATCCCTCAGGTTGCATCATATACATCTCCTCCTCGAGGTTCCCGTTGAGGAATACGGTTTTCACATCCATCTGCCAGATCTCATAATCATAGTGTGCTGCAATAGCCAATAGAATTCTGATGGATTTTAGCATTGCTACGGGTGAGAAAGTTTCGTCGTAGTCAACACCTTGCCTTTGACGATACCCCTTAGCCACTAGCCTTGCTTTATAGGTCTCTACCTTTCCATCTACTCCGATCTTTTTCTTAAAGATCCACTTGCAACCGATGGGTACAATACCTTCGGGTGCATCAACTAGGTTCCAAACCTTATTGGAGTACATAGAATCCATCTCAGAATTCATGGCTTCTTTCCACTTCCCGGAGTCTATACTCATAATAGCCTCCTCGTAGGTCTGAGGATCAATATCCTCTACATCCTCTGCTCTAATATGTCCCACATATCTCTCAGGAGGATGGGATACTCTATCAGACCTGCGTAAAGTTGAAACTTGTGTATTAGATACCTGAACAGACTCGGGCTGTAGAGTGGTGCTTGAGCTTGGTTCTCCAACCTCGCTCAATTCTATCATTCTCCCACTATCTCCGTCAAGAATGTGTTCCTTCTCAAGGAACACTGCTCTCTTAGCTACAAAGACCTTTTGGTCCTCGAGATGATAGAAATAATACCCACAAGTTTCCTTGGGGTGTCCCACAAATTTGCATCGCTCTGTCCTTGATTCTAACTTATCGGGGTTGTGTCTTTTAATGTGGGCAGGGCAGCCCCAAATCTTAACAACCTTAAGATCAGACTTCTTCCCTTTCCATATCTCATATGGTGTAGACACTACCGACTTAGTTAGAACTCTGTTCAGAAGGTAAGCTGCGGTCTCTAGAGCATATGCCTAGAATAAGATGGGTAGGTCAGCGAAACTAATCATGGACCGTACCATATCTAATAGCGTACGATTCCTCCTTTCAGAGACACCATTGAGCTGAGGTGTATAAGGAGGTGTCCATTGGGATAATATCCCATGGTCCTTGAGGAACTGAGTAAACTCTGTACTTAAGTATTCACCTCCTCGATCTGATCGAAGAGTTTTGATACTCTTTCCAGTCTGGTTCTCCACCTCATTCTTATACTCTCTGAATTTCTCAAAGGCCTCGGACTTGTACTTCATTAAGTACACATATCCATACCTTGAGAAATCATCAGTAAATGTAATGAAGTAGGAGTAACCTCCAATGGCATGAGTTGACATGGGTCCACATACATCACTATGTATGAGTTCCAACAACTCAGTGGCTCTCTCTCCAGTTCCACTAAATGGAGAGTTGGTCAGTTTTCCACGAATGCAAGGCTCACAAGTTGCATATGACACATAGTCGAATGGATCTAGATATCCATCATTTAGCAACTTTTGAATCCTTCTTTCATGGATGTGACCTAGCCTACAATGCCACAGGTATGCACTGTTCAACTCATCTCGTTTCCTTTTGGACACATTTATATTCATGATATGTGGAGTGGTGTCTAACATAAATAAACCATTATGCAATGTTCCTTTCGTGATGATCTTATCATCTAATAATATCGAACAACCATTGTTCTCAAAAACAAATTTATATCCACTAACTATTAAACATGAAATGGAGATAATGTTTTTGATAATAGAAGGAACAAAATAACATGCATCTAATGCAATAAAAGCTCCACTAGGCAGATGTAGGGCGACCTCGCCAACAGCTAATACAGCAACTTTTGCTCCATTACCCATCTTGAGGTCCATCTCGCCTCTCTCTAGTCTCCTAGGTCTTGCCAGAACCTGCAACGAATTGCATATATGATAAGCACTACCGGTATCTAATACCCATGTGTTATCATAAGAGTCTGACAAATGGAGACTGATCATGAATGTACCTGAAGCTTCATCAAGCTTTTGTTTCACCCTTTCTGCAAGGTACTCTTTGCAGTTTCTCTTCCAGTGCCCATCTTTACCACAGTGGAAGCACTGGCCTTTGTCCTTTGTTGGGTCTTTCTTAGCAACCTTTGCTTTACCTTGTTTGCCCTTGCCCTTTCCCTTCTTAAGGGACCTTTCTGCTTTCCTTTTCTTTCTGGTCTCACCAGTGTAGAGAACTGGCTTCTCTTTCTTAATAGTACTCTCTGCCTCCCTCAACATATTGAGGAGCTCTGGGAGAGTCACCTCAAGCTTGTTCATATTAAAGTTCATTATGAACTGTGAAAAGGAATCTGGTAGGGACTGAAGCACAATGTCCACACACAAGTTATCCTCTAGGACCATTCCTAGACCTGTGAATTTCTCTATCCACTCAATCATCTTTAGGACATGGTTCTGAACCGGTGTCCCCTCAGTCATCCTAGCGCGGAAAAGGCTCTTGGATATCTCATATCGTTGAGTCCTTCCCTGTTCCTCAAACAATTTACGGACATGTAGGAGAATGGATCTGGCATCCATCTTTTCATGTTGTCTCTATAACTCTGGAGTCATAGAGCCCAACATATAGCACTGAGCAAGAGTGGAGTCATCAATGTACTTCACGTAGCGAGCGATCTCATCCTCGCTTGCCCCTTCTTCGGGCGTAGGCATCACTGTATCAAGGACGTACACGATTTTCTCCACTGTGAGAACAATTCTCAAGTTACGGAGCCAATCCGTATAATTTGGACCAGTGAGGCGGTTGACATCAAGTATGCCACGTAAGGGATTTGAAAGCGACATTTTCTGAAAATAAAGATGTAGCAAAAATGAATAACATGCAGATTTTGCAAGAAATAAACTATCAAGATATGGACTTCTATCTTAATATGCTCCCACTATTTTACTAACGAGTCACGCGACACCCTCAGCACGTGAAACGGAAGTCTCCGGCAGACTTCTAGTGGGGATCAGGATCCAATCAGCGTCTTAGTGTAACCTCGAGGGACTCGACCAATCACACTAAGCCTAAAAGGTAGACAACTCTTGCCGATCACAACTCCTTGTGATTCCCGTCCTGTTCGGCCTCCGAATCACCATGGCCTCGAGGGACTCGACCAACCATGATGCTCGGTTAAGTCAACACCTTCGTTACAAGATGAGTCTGATTTGATGATATACCCTCGAGGGACTCGACCAAGCATATCATGCCCTCAGGTCACCGGTGACATCTCTATGTCGTAAGCAAGATAGCGAATCGCGATATAGGTGAGTCTCGAGGGACTTGACCAACTCAACCTACACCGGGATTCGGTTCCTACTCATAACGATGGAAGGCCACGTGGGTCAATCTAATTGCCTCACGTTTACCGACTTAATATTATCGAGAGATGTTTCTATGATTTGGTCTCCTAATATCTACATCGCATGCAAATATATATACATATCTAGTATGTGTATAAGCAATCACACCAGATGATCATGGACCACAACCTAATATGATTAGGCCCGAGCCAGTAGGCCTAATCACTCACATCAAGATCTATGTGTGCAACGGTGCATCTCCATGCCTTGTGATCGTCCATCTCGTCCTCGTCGGTTCTGTCGACATCTTGATGCGTCTCCATGCATCACGATCGTCCGTCTCGTGGGTCCCACTATGGCATCCACGCTCCCACTGCGCCTCCTCATGTGATTACAACTTAATCATAGGCACGCAGGCCCGACAATAAACGAGAAATATAATGGAGGTTCGCAGACCTCAATAATAATAATCACAAGTACACACATCACACGGTCCATGATCATCCGTCCACACATCATACATCACATGTATAAATAATCATCATCATGTAGGACTACTAGATAATAATAAAAATAATAATCAACTAAACCTTTTAATTAATTAATATTTTCTGAAATCAGGGATATATAGGGAATTTCTCAATTCCTAAGGGTATTTTCGTAATTTGGATAAAAGACAGAAACTGGAATTTCTCAAATTCCGAGGGGCAAAACTGTCTTTTGCCCAGAAAACCCTAATACCCTTTGCCCTTTTTGCTGCTGCCGCCGCCGCCACCCTGCCGGCGGCGGCCTGTGCGGCGGGGCGAGGGCACTGCCCTCGCCTGCAGGCGGCACGCCCGCTGGCGGCGATGCCGCTGCGGGTGGGCGCCCCCTTCGGGCGCCGCTGCCTCCGCAGACGGTGCTGTACCGCCGGGCGGCCGCCCCTGTGGGGGGTTTCGCCCGCGGGAGCAACGGCGGCAGGCGCCGCTTCCTTTCGGCGGCAGGCACCGCTGCCCTGCGGCGCCTCTGCCCGTGGGTTGCCAGCCCCGCCAGCAGCAAGACTGCTGCAAGCAGACCGCCGGCCGGCTGCTGCAGGCACAGCGCTTGCGCATGCGCCAGCGCTGTGCTGCCTGGCTGCGGCTGCAGCTGCGGCTGCCGCTGCAGGTGGCTGCAGGTATGCAGATCGAGGGCAGCAACTGTTGCTGCCCTTCCTCGCTTTTGCGTCAACGATTTTGACGTCAATATTCTTCCTAAACACAACACACGCAGTTCAAAACCAATCATTCGCACGAACAACCTGGCTCTGATACCACTGTGGGGAAATCATAGGGGGCGACATCATATGCGCAGCGGAAGAACAAGAAAACAAAAATCCCCTTTTTCCGAAAAGATGTTCATCGTCGTGCGAAGATTGGTGCGCAAAATCCGCAAAAAACACAAAAACTGCGTATAGAGATTGTGTTACCTAGGGAGATCGTATATCCCTGTTTCCTTGCAGATCCTTAGGAGAGGGTGAAGGAGGTCAAGCGTCCTCCTCTCTAGCGGTGATCCACACAGCAGGGTTGCGACGATGCTCCTCAAAAACTCCAGGCCTACTCTGAGGGGAGAGGGAGAGGAGAATAGGAAGGGCAAGCAAAGACTCTAGCCTATGAGGCTGTGAATCCCTCCTATTTATAGAGATCCCGTGTCAAAACCCTAATGGGTCCTTTCCCTAGTGGGTATTGGATCTGCATCCAATAAGACAAGGGCTCCGTCGGATATCTCATATCCGAACCTCTACTCATCGCAATGCCTACCATATGTGTGTGACCCTCTAGGCCCAATATCGAGCTGGCCGTGAGTCATACCTGTCAGAACTCCTTCTAACTCAGTGAATTATTATCTCTGTAATAATTCACTCGACTCATCGACTACGGAAGTACTAGGCCACTACGCCGTAGTCCCCAGACGATACAGGGGAATCCAATCCATTGGACCTGTCTGTCCTCAGTTACCATGTACCTATAGTCCCTCATCCATCTAATATCCCAGAGACCGTATATCGAGCATGGTGCTGTCAGACCCATACGGTTTCTACTCGAGTCTCGCTCTAATCGGATTCTCCCGGAGAACTCTTTCTCTCTCAACCCGAATGACCCTGGCCAGGGATTTGTCTGAGCAAGAACACATGGGATATTCCTCTCATGATACCGAGAGTGGATGATCCTCTATCGACACTCAATAGCCCTCGTAAGGTCGACTACCACTCCCAATGACCAGCTGTACTAGATCTGGGAACAGCCAAACCTATAAGTCTGGTATCAAAGAGTGGAGCACTTATACAGGACATCCTTGGTGTCTCAAGTCTAAGGACCAGATACACCACTAGGACTACGGAATCGTTGTCTGACAATAAGGCATCATCAACCATCTAGCATTCCGTAAGCGGATCAATCAGTGAACTCATTCTCCAATGAGCACCTGTACTGTATCCCTAGTGTCCCTACACGAGCAGCTATAAGACCAGCTGCATCCATCATATGAACGGGTATACAGCACACCAGTCTATCCGGTTATCACGATGTCCCTCTCGAGTAACCTATGACCGGGATTATTTAGGATATGTGTTTAAAGGTGAATCGATCTCATTATCGTGATCTCATCACGATCCGATTCCCATTGCACAAATCCAAGGACATCACAATATGTATGCATTTATGCAATAGTTATAAAGTGATATATGCCAAAATATAATAAGCAAAAAGATTTTGTATCAAGTCACACGTGCCATCACTCACGTGATTGGCTTGCTGGGCACCTATGACTAGCAGTTGCACCGCCCAGTCTCGCTTGGAGACTGAGCCCAGGCGGTTGCACATCCTGGCTGGGGCGGTTGCACCGCCCAGTCTTGCTCGGAGACTGCCTCCTGGGCGGTGCTACCTCCTAGCACTATTTCAGGTCCGAATGGGTGGATCAATTTGGCCTAATTTGGGTCTTTCATGGGCCCAATTTCCCCAAGATTAAGTTAATGGGATCACCTCCCATTTCTAACTTAATCATTGTGCTAACTATGATTATTTCCTAAGACATTTACTGCAACTTGCTCCGGTACGTCAATCGCTTCTTCCGGCGAGCTTCCGGCGAACTTCCGTCGATCATCCGATGAACCCTCGGTGATGCTCCTGCGGACTCCGACAAACTCCTGGACTTACGACGATCTACTTGGCGAGTTCCGACGAGCTTCTTTGGCAAGCTCTTGGACTTCTCGGATTTGTTCCCGCAGAACCTCCGACGACCATCCGAACTTCCGTAGAACTCTCGAACTCCCAACGTGATCATTGTCTTGACTCCGACGCAACTCCTACTACATGTCTTTCTTCCACCGTAGTTAATCCTGCACACTCAAAACAAAAACTTCGATCGAGACAATTAATCCTAAGCAATTAACCAAGTTGTTCAGAATGTCATTGGTCCCTCGACGCTTCGTCCGATTCTTCGGCGCATCATCCTTTCCTGCAGCCTATTGCCCAATCGGCCAGTTGACTCCGCAACTCCGATATCCTTGGCACAATACCCGCTCTTCTTGGCCCGATGCCCGAGTCCACGACCCGAAGCCTTCTGTCGATACATCGACCGATCCACCGGCCCGACGTCCAATCTTCTGACATGATGTTCCTACTTTAATTGTCTCATCCTGATCAAAGCATCCTGCATCACTCAAAACACAGATTAAATCATAAACATATATTAAGTAGTTTCATCATCAAAATACGAGATTCAACAATCTCCCCCTTTTTGATGATGACAACTACTTGATGACGGAGTTAACCTTAACTCCCGAAGTTTAAACAAACTCCCCCGATCAATATGCCATATTGATAGAAACTCTAAGATTCAAAAATCTAAGCAACATGTCATCATAAACGGAGTTAACCTTAACTCCCAGAGTTTAAACAAACTCCCCCTATCAATATGCCATATTAATAGAAACTCTTGGATTCAAAAATCCAAGCAACATGTCATCATAAACTTATGCATAACATGTCATGTCATCAACATACTTCTCCCCCTTTGTCATCAACAAAAAGGAGAAGTACCACAATCAAGTGTTTGTGATGTAAGTTTAACTCATTGCATGAAAAACATAATATATATTGTTACCATCATGCATGTTTGCTATCATCAAATGGTAAGATATCAATATGTAAAATTGCGATTCAAGTTCTTGATATCTTAACATGATATGACATTCATAGCACCTATTCATATGAATGCTGCTTTTGATATCTCATCATAATATGGCATTCATGACATCTATTCATATTCTTCAAATATGGCACTCATAGTATCAATTTATATATTTTTCCCCCTTTGTCATCAACAACAAGGAGAACGATATAAGCAAATTTTAAATATAAGTGCGATGCCATAAGTTGGTTCATGTCATTTTTCAACAGTGAGTGATAGGATACCAATTATGCAAACATCTCGAGGAAAACATGACATGTAGATAGCTTTTATTGCTTCTTCCTTTTTATTTGTTATCTTTTTACATGAAAGAGGAAAGCCATATGTGAAGTTCAAATCGATAAGATATTAAAGCACACTTCATTTTTGCAAGGATTAAGATATGTATGTGAGTCAAATCCTTGTATGTAAAAATATCTTCCTTTTATAAGAGGGAATCATCAAATATGTTTCTCGAAAAATATTTTTCACATGATAAGTGCATTTGATGATTCCATGTCAAAAATTAATGATGTGAATTAAACTTGATATGACATATGCTTGTTAAGTTCGGAAGAGGATAATGTATCAAGAAAATCCAATTGTTAGGATCAAGAAAATCCGAAAATGAAATTTGACACTTTCATACATTCGGACAGGGTTTTACTAGAGATATTCAATTACAATCATGAAGGTAAAACATGCTTATTATCATGGAAATTTTTGTATTCAAGCACATAATTTCCAACATGTAATCATGGCAAGTAATTGTGTAAAATCATTATGGCAATCAAGTGATTTGATCATTCAATCAAAAAAGTCCGAAAAATAATTTTAACACGTTTAATCATTCGGACATATTTTTGCCATAGTATTTCAAATATAATCATGAAGATAAGGCATGCTCATCATCATGGTAGTATGATAGCAAGTTTACAATATACAAGCTAGCAAATTTTTTTTAACATTTTAAGACACGCAAGATAGCAATTTTAAGATGTTCAAGAAAGCAACTCTTGCTTCTTGAAATATGCAAGTTGCAAACTAGCAAATTTTTCTTTGAGATATGCACATTAGCAACTCTTTCTCCCCCTTTGTTATTGGCAAAAAGAAGGGAAAACCCTCTACATTAATTTCTAAATTATGACAAAGGTTAGTATCAATCTCATTTGTGCATCATTATATTTTCAAATTAAAACATGCACATTTTCAAAACATATAAACTTATTATTATGTGCATGATTCTAAATCATCATTCACATTATTTTAATCATTGTTTCAATCATCACTTATAGCTTATCATGCACAATATATAAAACCATCTAACATGATACAATCATTTATTTCAAAATATTTTTCACTATTTTCATGTATGATAATGAGGTATTCATGATACCGAACATTAAATCAATATTTTTTAAGTATTTATCACTTCATTTTAATTATGATTCCAAACATTTATCATTTAAAGCATTCATGATACACATCATACATTATCATAATAAAAAGCATATGCATCATTCCAAATCATAAATATTTCAAATATTTCAAGGCATACAAGCCATAAATCCAATGACATCATGTCATAAAAGATAAGACTTCTAAAAGACATGATTCATTCGACAAATCTTTTTAATAGAGCAAAAGAATTATACAGCCAAGGATCATGATTAAAATATATCAATATCATAGATCAAGTCATGATTCGTTATTCATCATAAAACAAATTAATCATCACATAAGGCATTTAAAGAATTTTTTAAACATAGGAGAATGATTAATTTTAACCATGCAATGTTTCAATCAAATTCAAGTCATGAATACCAGTACTTTCATATTGTGAGTATCAATTTTGCAAGATCAAGATTATGATTTAGATAAAACTCATTCAAATCAAATCGTTAACTTAAAACTCATAATCAAGTCATCAAAATCAATTTTGAGATTCACAAAATATCATGAAATCATTAATCTAGATCAGATGGGAAAAGCATTTTTCAAGTGTTTCATTTTAAGTGATCGATTTCATGTTAGCATGCCTTTTCATTTATGTCAAATGAAAACATGCATCAACATTTAGGATCGTGAAATGAATTTCATCATAAAACCATCAATCACAAAAATCATCATGTATAACTTTAAAATCTCATAAAATCGTCAAATCATGGTATCAAAAACTTTAATATTTTCATTGCAACATTAAGCAAGGTTTCATTGAACATAATTTTGAATGATTCTTATAAATGCCTAAAACTTCTTTAGTTTTAATTTATATGATTGACTTTATAATAGCATGCTCAAATCTTTATTCTTATGTCAAAACCATACATCATATTTAACAAACAAAGACAATGAAAAATATCAAGCCTTCCAGACAAAAGCCATGTATCGTCATTGAAGAGCAATATGAAAATCATCAAAATATACATTCTTGCTTCTCAAGCACATAAATAAGATTAATCTCACTAGGTGTACAATCATTAGATTTCTATCTTGCATTATGCAATTTTCATTGTCATTTTCAAAATTACAAGCATGATCATATTTTTGCATTTTCATTATTAAATTATTAAAAATGTAATTTTCAAGAAAATTTTAAAGAAAAAGAAAAATGCATCATGAAAAGCATCATGTAATTTCGAAGTAAATTAAAGTCATTTTGATTACCTCGGCGTCGAAAGGCGTAGTTTGCCACCTCACCTTTGTTGATTTTCTCCTCGTCTTCAGAGGAGCTCGATTCATCCCAATTTTTGTTCTTCTTCTTGCATTCAAAGTAAGTAGTTCCGTTTTTTTTACTTTTTAATTTTTGTTTCATTTGTAGTTTTAGTTCACCATCACTTGAGTTTATGCTCGAGTGGTCTTCAAATGTTCTATGTCCCAAATCCTTCCTATTCTTTGGAAGGTGGTTCTCAAGTTCTTCATGTGCATTGCACGTCATTTCATATGTAATCAATGAACCAATTAGTTCTTCAAGTGGAAATTGGTTCAAATTTTTCGATTCTTGAATAGCAGTTACTTTTGAATCCCAAGTTTTAGAAAGTGAGCACAAAACTTTGTTAACGAGTTCAAAATCCGAAAAGCTTTTACCAAGTGATTTTAAACCATTGACGACATCCGTAAAACGGGTGTACATGTCAACAACGGTTTTGCTTGGTTTCATATGAAAAAGTTTAAAATCGTGCATCAAAAAATTTACTTTAGAATCTTTTACACTACTTGTGCCTTTGTGTGTGATTTCAAGAGTGCGCCAAATATCGAAAGCCGTTTCGCACAAAGAAACCCGATTGAACTCAATTTTTTCCAAAGCGCAAAATAAGGCATTCATAGCCTTTGCGTTTAAAGAAAAATACTTCTTCTCCAAATCCGACCATTCGTTCATCGGTTTAGAGGGAAGTTGAAAGCCGTTTTCAACGATATTCCATAAATCCAAATTCATAGAAATCAAGAAGACTCTCATTCGAGTTTTCCAATAAGTGTAGTCCAATCCGTTAAACAACGGTGGATGAAAAATCGAAAAGCCCTCTTGAAAGCTATGAAGAGCCATTTCTCTCGGGTGTAAATCCGAAATGAGAAAAACCGGGCTCTGATATCAATTGTTAGGATCAAGAGCACTAAGAGGGGGGGGGTGAATTAGTGCAGCGGAAATCTTTGACCTATTAAAACTTCGTAAGCTACGTTCGATCGATAAAAAACGATTTCAATGTAAAAGCTGATTCTAAGATTACTTTAACATAAGATTGAGCGAGATGACTTAAAGTAAATCTATGAAGGCAGTTTGCAGTTTATGATGGAAATCATAATGCAAGCTTAAACTGAAATGCGACGTTCGTACGATAAAATCGGTTTACATCTAAATGCCGATTCTGAAGATACTGAACTTTGAGATACATTTTATAAATGCGTAGAAGGCAGTTTGCAGTTATGATTGAAATCAAAATGTAAACGTAAACTGAAATATGATGATCGTACGAAAAAGCCGATTTACGTCTAAATGCAGATTCGGAAAGCTCTGAACTTAGAAACTCGTTCGTAAAAGCGCAAAAGGCAGTAAGCTATTGAGGAGGTTTGCCAGGTGATGCAACCACCGAGCTCAGATTTCGAGCTTTGCCAGGTGATGCAACCACCAAGCTCAGTCTTCGAGCTCTGCCAGGTGATGCAACCATCGAGCTCAGTCTTCGAGCTCTGGCAGAGAGAAGCAATCGGCAGAGCTCAGTCTTCGAGCTCTGCCAGGCGGTGCCACCTCTCCAGTCGAGAGGTGCAACCGCCTGATCCCAGAATTCTGGGATTTGATCGATTTGATCGTTTTGAGCTCGAATTTTGAATTGGGTTGGGGCCTATAAATACCCCACCCATTCAGCACTGAAAAGATACAGACCTACACCGAAATCTTGATCTTTTCTGTGATTCTAAGAGCTCAAAAGTGTTGTAAATCCTTTAAGTCTCCTCCTTCTGTTCTTCAAGTTTTCAGTTGTAAAGTGAGGAGAGAAAGGTCTGTAAAGGTTGTCTCCTGAGCCTGTCAAAAGGAGAGAAACTGTAAAAGGGCAGTTAGCCTTCGCCCATTGAAGGAAGGCACCTAGTTGACGTCGGCAACCTCGTCGGTGGAGGGAGCCAAAAGTGGAGTAGTCAAGGCTGACCGAACCACTCTAAATCTCTGGTTTGCGTTTATTTTCGAGCACTTTATCATTACTGCAAACCTCCTCCATTGCTACTGCTCTCTGCGCTTTCACGAACAAGTTCTAAGTGCTGTTCTTCCGAATCTGCATTCAGACGTAAATTCGTATTTTCATACATTACTGTTTACGTTTACGTTTGATTCTGCAGAACTGTCTTCCGTGCTTTTACGAACGAGCTTCTTTGCAGTTTACACTTACATTTTGATCCTATTGATAACTGCAAACTTTCCTCTACGATTTTACGAACGAGTTTCAACATTTAGACGTAACACTGCATTCAGACGTAAATCGGCTTTCCTCGCTCAATCATCAGATTTCAGTTCACGTTTACGTCTTGATTTCAACTGCATACTGCCTTCTGCGAGTATACAAACAAGTTTCAAAGTTTAGACGTAAATCTGCGTCTAGACGTAAAACTGCGTTTAGACGTAAATCTGCGTTTAGACGTAAATCTGAGTTTAAGACGTAAATCTGAGTTTAGACGTAAATCTGCGTTTAGACGTAAAACTGCGTTTAGACGTAAATCTGCGTTTAGACGTAAATCTGCGTTTAGACGTAAATCTGAGTTTAGACGTAAATCTGCGTTTAGACGTAAATCTGCGTTTAGACGTAAATCTGCGTTTAGACGTAAAACTACGTTTAGACGTAAATCTGAGTTTAGACGTAAACTGCGCTTAGACGCAAAACTGCGCTTAGACGCAATCTGCGCTTAGACGCAAACTGCACTTAGATACAAACTGAGAATTTGCTTTTGCATCATAATAGTTTTTGAACGAACGCAGCTTTTGGTTTTTAATCGCTGTAAGATTTCCGCTGCACTAATTCACCCCCCCCCCTCTTAGTGCTCTCGATCCTAACAATTGGTATCAGAGCGGGGTTTTTCTCATTTCGGATTTACACCCGAGAGAAATGACTTTTCAAGAGGGCTGTTCGGTCTTTCGTCCACCGTTCTTTAACGGATTGGACTACACTTATTGGAAAACTCGAATGAGAGTTTTCTTAATTTCTCTAAATCCGGATTTATGGAATATCATTGAAAACGGTTTTCAACTTCCCTCCAAACCGATGAACGAATGGTCGGTTTTGGAGAAGAAGAATTTTTCTTTAAACGCAAAGGCTATGAATGCCTTATTTTGCGCAGTGGACAAAAATGAGTTCAATTGGATTTCTACGTGTGAAACGGCTTTCGATATTTGGCGCACTCTTGAAATCACGCACGAGGGAACTAGTAGAGTCAAAGACTCGAAAGTTAATATTCTACTGCTTGATTTCGAGCTTTTTCATATGAAACCAAGCGAAACCGTTGTTGACATGTACACCCGTTTTACGGATGTCGTCAATGGTTTAAAATCACTTGGTAAAAGCTTTTCGGATTTTGAACTCGTTAACAAAGTTTTGCGCTCACTTTCTAAAACTTGGGATTCAAAAGTAACTGCTATTCAAGAATCGAAAAACTTGAACCATTTTCCACTTGAAGAACTAATTGGTTCATTGATCACATATGAAATGACGTGCAATGCACGTGAAGAACTTGAGAACCACCTTCCAAAGAACAGGAAGGATTTGGAACTCTGGACAAATGAATGCCACTTGAGCGATGACTCAAGTGATGAGGACAATGATGAACAAACCAACCTTCCAAAGAACAGGAAGGATTTGGGACATAGAACATTTGAAGACCACTCGAGCATAAGCTCAAGTGATGGTGAACTTAAAATGAAACGAAAATTAAAAAGCAAAAAGAATGGAACTACTTGCTTTAAACGCAAGAAGAAGAACAAAAATTGGGATGAATCGAGCTCCTCCGAAGAAGAGAAAGTCAACAAAAGCAAGGCGGCAAACTACGCCTTAACAGCCTACAATGATGAGGTAATCGAAATCCCCCTAATTTACTTCGAAATTACATGATGCTTTTCATGATGCACTTTTCTTTTTCTTTAAATTTTGTTGAAAATTATATTTTTAATAATTTAACAATGAAAATGCAAAAATATGATCATGCTTGTAATCTTGAAAATGATAATGAAAATTGCATGTCTTATGTTAATGCAAGATAGAAATCTAATGATTTTACACCTAGTGAGATTAATCTTATAGAAGCAAGAATGTATATTTTGATGATTTTCATATTGCTTTTCAATGACGATACATGGCTTTTGTCTGGAAGGCTTGATATTTTTCATTGTCTTTGTTTATTAAATATAATGTATGGTTTTGACATAAAAATAAAGAATTGAGCATGCTATTATAAAGTCAATCATAAATTAAAACTAAAGAAGTTTTAGGCATTTATAAGAATCATTCAAAATTATGTTCAATGAAACCTTGCTTAATGTTGCAATGAAAATATTAAAGTTATACTTGATGATTTCAGATCTGACAAATGCTACACTTTAAATATGAATCATTCTTCAATCAGATTAAATGCTTCAATCATTTTCTATCTCTAAGAGTTTTCGATTTTGGTGAAATACAAGTGATAAATTCATTTATGATATCTTGTAAATCACTTGAATTATGAATGAGTTTTTCTTTTTTATGATCTGTTAAAAGAATCACTTAAAAAGAAAATGTTTTTCCCATTTTATCGAGATTAATGATTTCATGATATTATGTGAATCTCGAAACTGATTTTGATGAAATAGTAATTGTTAGGATCGAGAGCACTAAGAGGGGGGGTGAATTAGTGCAGCGGAAATCTTACAGCGATTAAAAACCAAAAGCTGCGTTTGTTCAAAAACTATTATGATGCAAAAGCAAATTCTCAGTTTGTATCTAAGTGCAGTTTGCGTCTAAGCGCAGATTGCGTCTAAGCGCAGTTTTGCGTCTAAGCGCAGATTGCGTCTAAGCGCAGTTTTGCGTCTAAGCGCAGTTTTGCGTCTAAACTCAGATTTACGTCTAAATGCAGATTTACGTCTAAACGCAGATTTACGTCTAAACGCAGTTTTACGTCTAAACGTAGTTTTACGTCTAAACGCAGATTTACGTCTAAACGCAGTTTTACGTCTAAACGCAGTTTTACGTCTAAACGCAGTTTTACGTCTAAACGCAGTTTTACGTCTAAACGCAGATTTACGTCTAAACGCAGTTAGACGCAGATTTACGTCTAAACTTTGAAACTTGTTTGTATACTCGCAGAAGGCAGTATGCAGTTGAAACCAAGACGTAAACGTGAACTGAAATCTGATGATTGAGCGAAGAAAGCCGATTTACGTCTGAATGCAGTTTTACGTCTAAATGTTGAAACTCGTTCGTAAAATCGTAGAGGACAGATTGCAGTTATTAATAGGATTAAAATGTAAGCGTAAACTGCAAGGAAGCTCGTTCGTAAAAGCACGAAAAACAGTTCTGCAGAATCAAACGTAAACGTAAACTGTAATGTATGAAAATACAAGTTTACGTCTGAATGCAGATTTGGAAGAACAGCACTTAGAACTTGTTCGTGAAAGCGCAGAGAGCAGTAGTGATGAGGGAGGTTTGCAGTAATGATAAGGTGCTCGAAAGTAAACGCAAACCAGAGATTTAGAGTGGTTCGGTCAGCCTTGACCTACTCCACTTTTGGCTTCCTCCACCGATGAGGTTGCCGACGTCAACTAGGTGCCTTCCTTCAATGGGCGAAGGCCAAACTTCCCCCTTACAATTTCTCTCCTTTTGACAGGCTTAGGAGACAACCTTTACAGACCTTTCTCTCCTCACTTTACAATTGAAAACTTGAAGAACAGAAGGAGGAGACTTAAAGGCTTTACAACACTTTTGAGCTCTTTAGATTCACAGAAAAGATCACGATTTCGGTATAGGTCTGTATCTTTTCAGTGCTGAATGGGTGGGGTATTTATAGGCCTCAACCCAATTCAAAATTCGAGCTCAAAACGATCAAATCGATCAAATCCCAGAATTCTGGGATCAGGCGGTTGCACCTCTCGACTGGAGAGGTGGCACCGCCTGGCAGAGCTCGAAGACTGAGCTCTGCCGATTGCTTCTCTCTGCCAGAGCTCGAAGACTGAGCTCGATGGTTGCATCACTTGGCAGAGCTCGAAGACTGAGCTTGGTGATTGCATCACCTGGCAGAGCTCGAAACTGAGCTCGGTGGTTGCATCACCTGGCAGAGCTCCAAGCTGAGCTCAGGCTGATCCACCTCTCTGCCAGAGCTCGAAGACTGAGCTTGGTGAATGCATCACCTGGCAGAGCTCGAGACTGAGCTCAGGCTGATGCACCTCTCTGCCAGAGCTCGAAGACTGAGCTCGGTGGTTGCATCGCCTGGCAGAGCTCGGAACTTGAGCTCTGGCGGTGCAACCTCTTGGCTGGGGCGGTTGCACCTCCCAGCCTTGCAGCCCTGGCGGTTGCACCTCCTGGCTGGGGCGGTTGCACCTCCCAACCCCACAGCCCAGGCGGTTGCACCTCCTGGCTGGGGCGGTTGCACCTCCCAACCCCACAGCCCAGGCGGTTGCACCTCCTGGCTGGGGCGGTTGCACCTCCTGGTGCAATCAGGGTCCGAATGGTTCACTCCATTCGGCCCACTTTGAATCTTTTCAGGGGCCCAATTGCCCCAAGATTAAGCTAATGGGATCACCTCCCATTTTCATGCTTAATCATCATGCTAACTACGATTATCTCTAAGACAACTTCTGCAGCTTTGCTCCGATGCGTCAATCGCTTCTTCCGGCGAGTTTCCTGCCAACTTCCGTCGATCAACCGATAACCCTCGGTGATCCTTCTGCGGACATCCGGCATACTCCTGGACTTTGCGACGATCCACTTGGCGAGTTCCGACGAGCTTCGCTTGGCAAGCTTCTGGACTTCTCGGATCTGTTCTCTCTGAACCTCCGACGACCGTCCGAACTTCCGTCGAACTCTCGAACTCCCAACGTGATCATGATCTTGACTCCGGCGCAACTCCTGCTGCTTGTCTTACTCTCATCGTAGTTAATCCTGCACACTTATCTCAACACATAGATTAGATAACAAATGACAATTGACTTCATCATCAAAATCCGAGATTCAACAGTAATAACGTTATTCATGTTATGAATCTTAAAAATGATAATATGCTTAATGTGATAATATGGATACATGAAACACTTATGATTTTCTGTGTATTCATAAAATATTTATCTCATCATCCAATAACTCTTCTTGATATTCCTTATGAGATGAAATGAAATAATGCATGAAATACAAATGAGGAGTTAATAATCATGCATAATAGGATGTAATGAATTCTAGATACCATCGTTTGAATATCTATGATCATGCTGCCAAAATGATATATCACGAATGCTTGAATATCATGTTTGATATGCTCATGATGATGATTGATTTTTTGGTATCATGCATAAATTTTTTGAAATGTAATGTTAATGAATCTGTGCATTGAAACTATAATGATGCACAAATAAAAATGATTACTTACCTTTGTCATGATTTAGAAATTGATGTAAAGGGTTTTTCCCTTGTTGACAATGACAAAGGGGGAGATAGCTAGCTTGTACAAGTCAAGAAGATGAAAAAACTTGATTGCTAGCTTGCCTATCTCAAGAGGCAAAAATGCTAACTTGCACATCTAGCAAAACTTGACAAATTTGCATATATCAAGAAGCAAGAGTTGCTTTCTTGAACATCTCAAATTTGCTAGCTTGCATGATATAGAACTTGCTATCTTAAACATTACCAAAAGTGCTATCTTATATGTTATAAAACTTGAATATCTAAAACTTGATAGCATGAATGTTCTAAGCATTATATAACACTTGCTAAATCTTCTAGCTCCAAGATTGCATGATGATAAAACTTGATATTATGATTTTCATGCAATGAGTTGAACCAATATCACACACACTTGATTGTAGTACTTCTCCTTTTTGTTGATGACAAAGGGGGAGAAGTATGTTGATGAAAGTATGTTGATGACATGACATGTGATGCATAAAGTTTATGCATATGTTCATGTTGACGTGTTGCAAGTATTCATGATGAATATTGCAATGACTTGAATTCAGTTTGAATTCAAGGTTCTATCAATATGGCATATTGATAGGGGGAGTTTGTTTAAACTCCGGGAGTTAAGGTTAACTCCGTCATCAAGTAGTTGTCATCATCAAAAAGGGGGAGATTGTTGAATCTCGTATTTTGATGATGAAACTACTTGATATATGTTTATGATTTAATCTGCGTTTTGAGTGACGCAGGATGCTTCGATCAGGATGAGACAATTAAAGCAGGAAAATCATGTTTGTGCCGAAGGAACATGTCAGAAGATTGGACGTCGGGCCGGTGGATCGGTCGACGTATCGACAGAAGGCTTCAGGCCGTGAACTCGGGCATTCGGCCAAGAAGAGCGGGTATTGTGCCAAGGATATCGGAGTTGCGGAGTCAACTGGCCGATTGGGCAATAAGCTGCAGGAGAGGACGATGCGCCGAAGAATCGGACGAAGCGTCGAGAGACCAATGACATGTCGGACAACTTGGTTAATTGCTTAGGATTAATTGTCTCGATCGAAGTTTTGATTTGTTGTGCAGGATTAACTACGATAAGAGTAAGACAAGCAGCAGGTGTTGCGCCGGAGTCAAGATCAAGATCACGTTGGGAGTTCGAGAGTTCGACGGAAGTTCGGACGGTCGTCGGAGGTTCAGCGAGAACAGATCCGAGAAGTCCAGAAGCTTGCCAAGCGAAGCTCGTCGGAACTCGCCAAGTGGATCGTCGCAAAGTCCAGGAGTATGCCGGATGTCCGCAGAAGGATCACCGAGGGTTATCGGTTGATCGACGGAAGTTGGCCGGAAACTCGCCGGAAGAAGCGATTGACGCATCGGAGCAAAGCTGCAGAAGTTGTCTTAGAGTTAATCGTAGTTAGCATGATGATTAAGCATGAAAATGGGAGGTGATCCCATTAGCTTAATCTTGGGGCAATTGGGCCCCTGAAAAGATTCAAAGTGGGCCGAATGGAGTGAACCATTCGGACCCTGATTGCACCAGGAGGTGCAACCGCCCCAGCCAGGAGGTGCAACCGCCTGGGCTGTGGGGTTGGGAGGTGCAACCGCCCCAGCCAGGAGGTGCAACCGCCTGGGCTGTGGGGTTGGGAGGTGCAACCGCCCCAGCCAGGAGGTGCAACCGCCAGGGCTGCGAGGCTGGGAGGTGCAACCGCCCCAGCCAAGAGGTTGCACCGCCAGAGCTCAAGTTCCGAGCTCTGCCAGGCGATGCAACCACCGAGCTCAGTCTTCGAGCTCTGGCAGATAGGTGCATCAGCCTGAGCTCAGTCTCGAGCTCTGCCAGGTGATGCATTCACCAAGCTCAGTCTTCGAGCTCTGGCAGAGAGGTGCATCAGCCTGAGCTCAGTTTCGAGCTCTGCCAGGTGATGCAACCACCGAGCTCAGATTTCGAGCTTTGCCAGGTGATGCAACCACCAAGCTCAGTCTTCGAGCTCTGCCAGGTGATGCAACCATCGAGCTCAGTCTTCGAGCTCTGGCAGAGAGAAGCAATCGGCAGAGCTCAGTCTTCGAGCTCTGCCAGGCGGTGCCACCTCTCCAGTCGAGAGGTGCAACCGCCTGATCCCAGAATTCTGGGATTTGATCGATTTGATCGTTTTGAGCTCGAATTTTGAATTGGGTTGGGGCCTATAAATACCCCACCCATTCAGCACTGAAAAGATACAGACCTACACCGAAATCTTGATCTTTTCTGTGATTCTAAGAGCTCAAAAGTGTTGTAAATCCTTTAAGTCTCCTCCTTCTGTTCTTCAAGTTTTCAGTTGTAAAGTGAGGAGAGAAAGGTCTGTAAAGGTTGTCTCCTGAGCCTGTCAAAAGGAGAGAAACTGTAAAAGGGCAGTTAGCCTTCGCCCATTGAAGGAAGGCACCTAGTTGACGTCGGCAACCTCGTCGGTGGAGGGAGCCAAAAGTGGAGTAGGTCAATGCTGACCGAACCACTCTAAATCTCTGGTTTGCGTTTATTTTCGAGCACTTTATCATTACTGCAAACCTCCTCCATTGCTACTGCTCTCTGCGCTTTCACGAACAAGTTCTAAGTGCTGTTCTTCCGAATCTGCATTCAGACGTAAATTCGTATTTTCATACATTACTATTTACGTTTACGTTTGATTCTGCAGAACTGTCTTCCGTGCTTTTACGAACGAGCTTCTTTGTAGTTTACACTTACATTTTGATCCTATTGATAACTGCAAACTTTCCTCTACGATTTTACGAACGAGTTTCAACATTTAGACGTAAAACTGCATTCAGACGTAAATCGGCTTTCCTCGCTCAATCATCAGATTTCAGTTCACGTTTACGTCTTGATTTCAACTGCATACTGCCTTCTGCGAGTATACAAACAAGTTTCAAAGTTTAGACGTAAATCTGCGTCTAGACGTAAAACTGCGTTTAGACGTAAATCTGCGTTTAGACGTAAATCTGAGTTTAAGACGTAAATCTGAGTTTAGACGTAAATCTGCGTTTAGACGTAAAACTGCGTTTAGACGTAAATCTGCGTTTAGACGTAAATCTGCGTTTAGACGTAAATCTGAGTTTAGACGTAAATCTGCGTTTAGACGTAAATCTGCGTTTAGACGTAAATCTGCGTTTAGACGTAAAACTACGTTTAGACGTAAATCTGAGTTTAGACGTAAACTGCGCTTAGACGCAAAACTGCGCTTAGACGCAATCTGCGCTTAGACGCAAACTGCACTTAGATACAAACTGAGAATTTGCTTTTGCATCATAATAGTTTTTGAACGAACGCAGCTTTTGGTTTTTAATCGCTGTAAGATTTCCGCTGCACTAATTCACCCCCCCCCTCTTAGTGCTCTCGATCCTAACATCTTGGACTTCCAAGAAACAAAATTCAGTTGCACTATCTACGGCGAAAGCCGAATTCATTGCTGCAAGTGCATGTTGTGCACAAGTTATTTGGATGAAAAATACATTAGAAGACTATGAAATTCACTTTAAAAATATTCCCATAAAATGTGATAATACTAGTGCCATATGTCTTACTAAAAATCTAATTCAACACTCTAGAACTAAGCACATCGACGTTAGGCATCATTTCATACACGATCATGTCCTTAACAATGATGTTGTTCTAGAATTCATTGACACAAAGCATCAATTAGCAGATATATTTACAAAAGCTTTGAACGAAGACCAATTTGAATTTATTAGAAGGGAATTAAGCATGTTAAATTATCCCTAAAATGAGCTTCACGAAAAATGACTCGTCCTTTTCCTTTCTTTTGTGAATTTGATTTCTTAAAGTATAACTTATTATCTTGAGGGAAGAAGCTAAACAAAAGGGAGGAAGAAAATTTTTTTTTCTTTCCTCCACGGGATGCCAGTAGTGGCGCCGCCAGATCTGGCGGTAGCACCGCCTGAGCGCTCGGAGAAAAAGCTATACACCGCCCCCAACCCGAAGAAAAAGCTCTCAAAACCCTCTCCCATTCCCTCTAACCCTCATTCTAACTCTTAGAAGCATTGGAGAAGGATTCTTGGTAGTCCAAGCTTTCCATCTCTCAACATAATCTCCATAAGGTAACACTTGAAATCCCTCTTTTCTTTTCTCTTTCCCTTGCTTATTTTTCACAATTTCATCATCATCTTGTCTAGATAATGGCTCCTAAAAGATCAAAAGAAAAAAGGATTGAAGGAGATTCATATGACCATGATCTTTTTAGATCAAAAGAGGTAGCCCTTAGCTTTCCAAAATTTGAAACACGATATATCCATAAGGGAAAATACGTTGATTTGGATGAATTAGAGGACTTAGAACCCATTAGGTGGTTTGCACACCTAGAAGCTCTACCTCTACCACAATTAGATGAACCAATCTATCCACGGTTAGTTAGAATGTTCTATGCCAACCTATATGAGGACAATGATAGCCTAAGCACTTACCTTCTAGGAACACCCATTAGAATATTTGACAGCACTATTTGTGAGCTAATTGGCATAACTAAAAAAGATAGGGGATGCTATTTTAAAGGTAAATGAGACGTCAACATAATAGGAGCAACCTATACCGAAGCTACAGAAATAATTTTTGCAAATCTAAACCTTGGCTTCCTACCCAAGAGTTGTGAACACTTACTGCCTTTCAACTCTAAAATTCTTCATCACATTATCACAAGCATCATATTCCCCAAACAATTTCATCTTGACGAAATAAGTCAAATAGAGATAAGTACCATGTATTGGATTATGACCAGTCAGCATAATTGTTTTGGGTACTCAATTCGACAACACATGCAGGATATTATGGCTAAAGATACTATGTTGCCATATGGGAGGTTAATCACTAGAATTCTTCATGCCTATGACATTTGCATCCCACCCGATGAAGAATCTATTCAAAATTATCGATATAACATAATAAATAAAAACCTACTGAAAAGACTTAGGTGCACATTTAGCAATGGCATATGGGTTAGGCAGCCTAGAAGGACTGATCCAATTCCTCCACCAATAGAACACCTCGAAACACCAATTCTTATGGGAAATGAATCTCCTCCTCCTAGTCCCTTTGGCGCAGCACCTTCAGCTCCTGTTTCCTCCTTTAAAGATCTCATTATGGCGGAACTGTCTCAGATCAAATTCCAGCAAGATCAACTCAAATCACAGCAAGAACAAATTCAAAATCAACAAGTTAAAATTTTGAAGACACTACGACAAATGAATGAAAAAATAGATATAATGTATCAGCACTGTGGATTACCTCCTAAGAATTAAATTGATGTATCTTTTTATTCTGTTTTGTTTACTTTTAATAACAGGTTCAAAGTTTGTCATCGTTTGAACGATAACTGATCCTTCCTTTTAGATAACTACTGTTTTGATCTGCATAAATGATGATTTCTTTTGGATAAACTATTTCTGGCAAATTTTAATGATGAATTTTGTTTACTATTAAATGCTAAACTTTTTTAATGATTTAATGATCATTTTCAGTGAATTCTATGATCTTCAATTAGCTAGCTTGTCTCTTTTTGTTGATGACAAAGGGGGAGAAGTGATGACTAAGTGATGACTTACACCATATCGATAGCATGACTTATATGAATTACAAAAACTTGTGTGATATGAATGTCTTATATGCCTTGCAAAATCCTTGAAAATATCACAAGATTGATTGATCATATTGAAAGCATGCCTTACATCTATATCATGAAATTTATATTGAAAATCTTTATCTTCTATCGTAGTAAAATTCGTCCCTTATCATTTAACTTATGATTTTCATCGAAGTTTCGTACTTACTACTATTTAATGAGGATTACGATAAGCTCTACGGTTAGAACTTATCGGGTTATGCTTGAATCCAATGGGATGGAATTCAAGTGTATTTATCTTCTCATAATATGGCATATAGATAGGGGGAGTTATGTTTAACTCCGTCATCAATTGATTGTCATCATCAAAAAGGGGAAGATTGTTGAATCTCGGATTTTGATGATATAATCAATTGGTGGGTTAATTGATCTAATCCATATTATTGAGTTAAGTGTGCAGGATTAACTACGATAACCAGAAAACATAAAGCAAAGATACCGGAGTCAAGTTCGATGGACGTTTAAGAGTCCGAAGAATCGTCGGAGATGCTGCCGGAACTAACCGAGAAGAAATCGGGAACCTGTCGGAATTTTCGAAAGTTCGCCGAAGAGATTGTCAGAGGTTCACGGAGATCACCGAGAAGGCTCGGCTACTCGTTAAAGTCATCACAAGTTCGGGAGCTTGATGGGAGTCCGTCGGAAGAAGTTCGTCGGAAAGCTCGCCGGAACAAGACTCGACGTTCGTGGTTGAAAACTTGCTTAGGATGTGTTTTGTTATATAGTTCACTTGTAATTAGGATTAGGATTAAGAGATAATCCTATATCCTGGTTAGGGGCCAACTAGGCCCAAAGTCAGATTTGGTTTTGGCTAAAATTAAGCCAAACCAGTGAATCGGAGAGTCAAGCGGTGGCACCACCTGGCTGGGCAGTGGCACCGCCCAGCACCCGAGAGCTGGGTGGTGACACCTCCTGGGCTGGGCGGTTGCACCGTCCAGCACCCGAGCGCTGGGCGGTGGCACCGCTTGGCTGGGCGGTGGCACCACCAGCATCGGGAACATAAGAGAATTCAAATTTTTGGAGCCCAAATTTGAATCCTCTTGAGGCCTATAAATACCCCTCAAGTCTCAGCTGAGAACACAACTTTTTGAGCAGCAAGTAATTGAGAGAAAAGTCTTAGAAGAGTCTTTGCCTTTCTTGTTTTCAATTTGCTAGTGTTCACCTCCTTCTTTCTTGCTGAAAATCTGTAAGAGAGTGAACCGCTTGTAAAAGTTGTAAGAGGGGTATTTACCCTTCCCTTTCAAGAGATTTGCTAGTGGAAGGTGGGAGCCTCATCGAAAAGGGGCCTCGCAAGTGGATGTAGTTCATTTGACCGAACCACTGTAAAATCGACGTAATCTCTGGTTTACATTTATTTATTGTCATTTATATTACGGCAAACCATTTGCACTTTAATGTTATACTGCTTTGTCTCCGTCTTACTTATCTCTTCAAGTTAAAACGCAATCGAAATGGTTTTAAACGAAAACGTTGCTTTTATCGTACGAAGTTTCCGAAAAGTGTTTAAATCGTGAAAAGTTTATCGCACTTCACCGCTGCACTAATTCACCCCCCCCCTCTTAGTGCCGCTCCAATCCTAACATTTATAGGCCCCAACCCAGTTCAAATTTGGAGCTCAAGACTGTCAATTCCCGGAATTCCGGGATCAGGCGGTTGCACCTCCTGACTAGGGCGGTTGCACCACCTAGCAGAGCTCGAAGACTGAGCCTCTGGGCGGTGCCACCTGCTAGTCATAAGTGCCCAGCAAGCCAATCACGTGAGTGATGGCACGTGTGACTTGATACAGAATCTTTTTGCTTATTATATTTTGGCGTATATCACTTTATAACTATTGCATAAATGCATATATATTGTGATGTCCTTGAATTTGTGCAATGGGAATCGGATCGTGATGAGATCACGATAATGAGATCGATTCACCTTTAAACACATATCCTAAATAATCCCGATCATAGGTTACTCGAGAGGGACATCGTGATAACCGGATAGACTGGTGTGCTGTATACCCGTCCATATGATGGATGCAGCTGGTCTCATAGCTGCTCGTGTAGGGACACTAGGGATACAGTACAGGTGCTCATTGGAGAATGAGTTCACTGATTGATCCGCTTACGGAATGCTGGATGGTTGATGATGCCTTATTGTCAGACAACGATTCCGTAGTCCTAGTGGTGTATCTGGTTCTTAGACTTGAGACACCAAGGATGTCCTGTATGAGTGCTCCACTCTTTGATACCAGACTTATAGGTTTGGCTATTCCCAGATCTAGTACAGCTGGTCATTGGGAGTGGTAGTCGACCTTAAGAGGGCTATTGAGTGTCGATAGAGGATCATCCACTCTCGGTATCATGAGAGGAATATCCCATGTGTTCTTGCTCAGACAAATCCCTGGCCAGGGTCATTCGGGTTGAGAGAGAAAGAGTTCTCCGGGAGAATCCGATTAGAGCGAGACTCGAGTAGAAACCGTATGGGTCTGACAACACCATGCTCGATATACGGTCTCTGGGATATTAGATGGATGAGGGACTATAGGTACATGGTAACTGAGGACAGACAGGTCCAATGGATTGGATTCCCCTGTATCGTCTGGGGACTACGGCGTAGTGGCCTAGTACTTCCGTAGTCGATGAGTCGAGTGAATTATTACAGAGATAATAATTCACTGAGTTAGAAGGAGTTCTGACAGGTATGACTCACGGCCAGCTCGATATTGGGCCTAGAGGGTCACACGCATATGGTAGGCATTGCGATGAGTAGAGGTTCGGATATGAGATATCCGACGGAGCCCTTGTCTTATTGGATGCAGATCCAATACCCACTAGGGAAAGGACCCATTAGGGTTTTGACACGGGATCTCTATAAATAGGAGGGATTCACAGCCTCATAGGCTAGAGTCTTTGCTTGCCCTTCCTATTCTCCTCTCCCTCTCCACCTCAGAGTAGGCCTGGAGTTTTGAGGAGCGTCGTCGCAACCCTGCTGTGTGGATCACCGCTAGAGAGGAGGACGCTTGACCTCCTTCACCCTCTCCTAAGGATCTGCAAGGAAACAGGGATATACGATCTCCCTAGGTAACACAATCTCTATACGCAGTTTTGTGTTTTTGCGGATTTTGCGCACCAATCTTCGCACGACGATGAACATCTTTTTGGGAATCGGGGATTTTTGTTTTCTTGTTCTTCCGCTACGCATATGATGTCGCCCCCTCAATGATTTCCCAACAGTGGTATCAGAGCCAGGTTGTTCGTGCGAATGATTGGTTTTGAACTGCGTGTATTGTGTTTAGGAAGAATTTTGACGTCAAAATCGTTGACGCAAAAGCGAGGAAGGGCAGCAACAGTTGCTGCCCTCGATCTACATGCCTGCAGCCACCTGCAGCGGCAGCCGCAGCTGCAGCCAGGCAGCACAGCGCCAGCGCATGCGCAAGCGCTGTGCCTGCAGCAGCCGGCCGGCGGCCTGCTTGCAGCAGGCTTGCTGCCGGCGGGGCTGGCAACCCACGGGCAGAGGCGCCGCAGGGCAGCGGCGCCTGCTGCCGAAAGGAAGCGGCGCCTGCCGCCGCTGCTCCCGCGGGCGAAACCCCCCCACAGGGGCGGCCGCCCGGCGGGACAGCACCGCCTGCGGAGGCAGCGGCGCCCGAAAGGGGAGCCCACCCGCAGCGGCATCGCCGCCAGCGGGCGTGCCGCCTGCAGGCGAGGGCAGTGCCCTCGCCCCGCCGCACAGGCCGCCGCCGGCAGGGTGGCGGCGGCGGCAGCTGCGAAATGGGGAAAGGGCATTAGGGTTTTCTGGGAAAAAGACAGTTTTGCCCCTCGAAATTTGAGAAATTCCAGTTTCTATCTTTTGTCCAAATTACGAAAATACCCTTAGGAATTGAGAAATTCCCTACATGTCCCTGATTTCAGAAAATATTAATTAATTAAAAGGTTTAGTTGATTATTATTTTTATTATTATCTAGTAGTCCTACATGATGATGATTATTTATACATGTGATATATGATGAGTGGACGGATGATCATGGACCGTGTGATGTGTGTACTTGTGATTATTATTATTGAGGTCTGCGAACCTCCATTATATTTCTCGTTTATTGTCGGGCCTGCGTGCCTATGATTAAGTTGTAATCACATGAGGAGGCGCAGCGGGAGCGTGGAAGCCATAGCGGGACCCACGAGACGGACGATCGTGATGCATGGAGATGCATCAAGATGTCGACGGAACCGACGAGGACGAGATGGACGATCACAAGGCATGGAGATGCACCGTTGCACACATAGATCTTGATGTGAGTGATTAGGCCTACTGGCTCGGGCCTAATCATATTAGGTTGTGGTCCATGATCATCTGGTGTGATTGCTTATACACATACTAGATATGTATATATATTTGCATGCGATGTAGATATATATTAAATATGTATATATGTGACATGTCATATTAGGAGACCAAATCATAGAAACATCTCTCGATAAAATTAAGTCGGTAAACGTGAGGCAATTAGATTGACCCACGTGGCCTTCCATCGTTATGAGTAGGAACCGAATCCCGGTGTAGGTTGAGTTGGTCGAGTCCCTCGAGACTCACCTATATCGCGATTCGCTATCTTGCTTACGACATAGAGATGTCACCGGTGACCTGAGGACATGATATGCTTGGTCGAGTCCCTCGAGGGTATATCATCAAATCAGACTCATCTTGTAACGAAGGTGTTGACTTAACCGAGCATCATGGTTGGTCGAGTCCCTCGAGGCCATGGTGATTCGGAGGCCGAACAGGACGGGAATCACAAGGAGTTGTGATCGGCAAGAGTTGTCTACCTTTTAGGCTTAGTGTGATTGGTCGAGTCCCTCGAGGTTACACTAAGACGCTGATTGGATCCTGATCCCCACTAGAAGTCTGCTGGAGACTTCCGTTTCACGTGCTGAGGGTGTCGCGTGACTCGTTAGTAAAATAGTGGGAGCATATTAAGATAGAAGTCCATATCTTGATAGTTTATTTCTTGCAAAATCTGCATGTTATTCATTTTTTGCTACATCTTTATTTTCAGAAAATGTCGCTTTCAAATCCCTTACGTGGCATACTTGATGTCAACCGCCTCACTGGTCCAAATTATACGGATTGGCTCCGTAACTTGAGAATTGTTCTCACAGCGGAGAAAATCGTATACGTCCTTGATACAGTGATGCCTACGCCCGAAGAAGGGGCAAGCGAGGATGAGATCGCTCGCTACGTGAAGTACATTGATGACTCTACTCTTGCTCAGTGCTATATGTTGGGCTCTATGACTCCAGAGTTACAGAGACAACATGAAAAGATGGATGCCAGATCCATTCTCCTACATGTCCGTAAATTGTTTGAGGAACAGGGAAGGACTCAACGATATGAGATATCCAAGAGCCTTTTCCGCGCTAGGATGACTGAGGGGACACCGGTTCAGAACCATGTCCTAAAGATGATTGAGTGGATAGAGAAACTCACAGGTCTAGGAATGGTCCTAGAGGATAACTTGTGTGTGGACATTGTGCTTCAGTCCCTACCAGATTCCTTTTCACAGTTCATAATGAACTTTAATATGAACAAGCTTGAGGTGACTCTCCCAGAGCTCCTCAATATGTTGAGGGAGGCAGAGAGTACTATTAAGAAAGAGAAGCCAGTTCTCTACACTGGTGAGACCAGAAAGAAAAGGAAAGCAGAAAGGTCCCTTAAGAAGGGAAAGGGCAAGGGCAAACAAGGTAAAGCAAAGGTTGCTAAGAAAGACCCAACAAAGGACAAAGGCCAGTGCTTCCACTGTGGTAAAGATGGGCACTGGAAGAGAAACTGCAAAGAGTACCTTGCAGAAAGGGCGAAACAAAAGCTTGATGAAGCTTCAGGTACATTCATGATCAATCTCCATTTGTCAGACTCTTATGATAACACATGGGTATTAGATACCGGTAGTGCTTATCATATATGCAATTCGTTGCAGGTTCTGGCAAGGCCTAGGAGACTAGAGAGAGGCGAGATGGACCTCAAGATGGGTAATGGAGCAAAAGTTGCTGTATTAGCTGTTGGCGAGGTCGCCCTACATCTGCCTAGTGGAGCTTTTATTGCATTAGATGCATGTTATTTTGTTCCTTCTATTATCAAAAACATCATCTCCATTTCATGTTTAACAGTTAGTGGATATAAATTTGTTTTTGAGAACAATGGTTGTTCGATATTATTAGATGATAAGATCATCACGAAAGGAACATTGCATAATGGTTTATTTATGTTAGACACCACTCCACATATCATGAATGTAAATGTGTCCAAAAGGAAACGAGATGAGTTGAACAGTGCATACCTGTGGCATATGTAGGCTAGGTCACATCCATGAAAGAAGGATTCAAAAGTTGCTAAATGATGGATATCTAGATCCATTCGACTATGTGTCATATGCAACTTGTGAGCCTTGCATTCGTGGAAAACTGACCAACTCTCCATTTAGTGGAACTGGAGAGAGAGCCACTGAGTTGTTGGAACTCATACATAGTGATGTATGTGGACCCATGTCAACTCATGCCATTGGAGGTTACTCCTACTTCATTACATTTACTGATGATTTCTCAAGGTATGGATATGTGTACTGACTAGGGCGGTTGCACCACCTAGCAGAGCTCGAAGACTGAGCCTCTGGGCGGTGCCACCTGCTAGTCATAAGTGCCCAGCAAGCCAATCACGTGAGTGATGGCACGTGTGACTTGATACAGAATCTTTTTGCTTATTATATTTTGGCGTATATCACTTTATAACTATTGCATAAATGCATATATATTGTGATGTCCTTGAATTTGTGCAATGGGAATCGGATCGTGATGAGATCACGATAATGAGATCGATTCACCTTTAAACACATATCCTAAATAATCCCGGTCATAGGTTACTCGAGAGGGACATCGTGATAACCGGATAGACTGGTGTGCTGTATACCCGTCCATATGATGGATGCAGCTGGTCTCATAGCTGCTCGTGTAGGGACACTAGGGATACAGTACAGGTGCTCATTGGAGAATGAGTTCACTGATTGATCCGCTTACGGAATGCTGGATGGTTGATGATGCCTTATTGTCAGACAATGATTCCGTAGTCCTAGTGGTGTATCTGGTTCTTAGACTTGAGACACCAAGGATGTCCTGTATGAGTGCTCCACTCTTTGATACCAGACTTATAGGTTTGGCTATTCCCAGATCTAGTACAGCTGGTCATTGGGAGTGGTAGTCGACCTTACGAGGGCTATTGAGTGTCGATAGAGGATCATCCACTCTCGGTATCATGAGAGGAATATCCCATGTGTTCTTGCTCAGACAAATCCCTGGCCAGGGTCATTCGGGTTGAGAGAGAAAGAGTTCTCCGGGAGAATCCGATTAGAGCAAGACTCGAGTAGAAACCGTATGGGTCTGACAACACCATGCTCGATATACGGTCTCTGGGATATTAGATGGATGAGGGACTATAGGTACATGGTAACTGAGGACAGACAGGTCCAATGGATTGGATTCCCCTGTATCGTCTGGGGACTACGGCGTAGTGGCCTAGTACTTCCGTAGTCGATGAGTCGAGTGAATTATTACAAAGATAATAATTCACTGAGTTAGAAGGAGTTCTGACAGGTATGACTCACGACCAGCTCGATATTGGGCCTAGAGGGTCACACGCATATGGTAGGCATTGCGATGAGTAGAGGTTCGGATATGAGATATCCGACGGAGCCCTTGTCTTATTGGATGCAGATCCAATACCCACTAGGGAAAGGACCCATTAGGGTTTTGACACGGGATCTCTATAAATAGGAGGGATTCACAGCCTCATAGGCTAGAGTCTTTGCTTGCCCTTCCTATTCTCCTCTCCCTCTCCACCTCAGAGTAGGCCTAGAGTTTTGAGGAGCGTCGTCGCAACCCTGCTGTGTGGATCACCGCTAGAGAGGAGGACGCTTGACCTCCTTCACCCTCTCCTAAGGATCTGCAAGGAAACAGGGATATACGATCTCCCTAGGTAACACAATCTCTATATGCAGTTTTGTGTTTTTGCGGATTTTGCGCACCAATCTTCGCACGACGATGAACATCTTTTTGGGAATCGGGGATTTTTGTTTTCTTGTTCTTCCGCTGCGCATATGATGTCGCCCCCTCAATGATTTCCCAACACCACCTCTGTCAGGGGCGGTTGCACCTCTCTGCCAGAGCTCGAAGACCGAGCTTAGGCGGTGCTACCTCCTGTCATGAGAGGTTGCACCGCCCAGTCTCGCTTGGAGACTAAGCCCAAGCGGTTGCACCTCCTGGCTGGGGCGATTGCACCGCCCAGTCTCGCTCGGAGACTGCCTCCTGGGCGGTTCTACCTCCTACCCTGGAGGTGCTACCTCCTAGCACTATTTCAGGTCCGAATGGGTTGATCCATTCGGCCTAATTTAGGTCTTTCAGGGGCCCGATTGCCCCAAGATTAAGTTAATGGGATCACCTCCCATTTCTAACTTAATCATTGTGCTAACTACGATTATTTCCTAAGACATTTACTGCAACTTGCTCCGTTACGTCAATCGCTTCTTCCGTCGAGCTTCCGGCGAACTTCCGTCGATCATCCGATGAACCCTCGGTGATGCTCCTGCGGACTTCCGGCAAACTCCTGGACTTGCGACGATCCACTTGGCGAGTTCCGATGAGCTTCTTTGGCAAGCTCCTGGACTTCTCGGATTTATTCCCGCAGAACCTCTGACGACCGTCCGAACTTCCGTAGAACTCTCGAACTCCCAACGTGATCATTGTCTTGACTCCGGCGTAACTCCTGCTGCATGTCTTTCTTCCATCGTAGTTAATCCTGCACACTCAAAACAAAAACTTCGATCGAGACAATTAATCCTAAGCAATTAACCAAGTTGTCCGGCATGTCATTAGTCCCTCGACGCTTTGTCCGATTCTTCGGCGCATCGTCCTTTCCTGCAACCTATTGCCCAATCGGCTAGTTGACTCCGCAACTCCAATATCCTTGGCACAATACCCGCTCTTCTTGGCCCGATGCCCGAGCCCACGACCTGAAGCCTTCTGTCGATACATCGACCGATCCACCGGCCCGACGTCCAATCTTCTAACATGTTCCTCCGGCACAACATGATGTTCCTGCTTTAATTGTCTCATCCTGATCAAAGCATCCTACGTCACTCAAAACACAGATTAAATCATAAACATATATTAAGTAGTAAGATTGGATTTTTGGTGCCCTTTCATGCAAGAAAGGATGGGGTTTATATAAGCCCCAAACTGGTTTAAATTTGGAGCTCAAAAATGTTATCTCCTGGATTTCCGGTGTCCTAGCGGTACTATCGCCAGACTAGGCAGTACGACGGTGTTAGGACTCTAGCTAGGAGAGTCCTAATTGAGAGGGACATTCATGTAAAACCTACCTAAGCCGACCCTTATTAAATAGGTGAAGAGGTCGGCCAGGGTTAGGAGGTTATTTCTTAGAGAAGAATAAGGAGTTGTAAGGAATAGGAGTCTTGAGTAGGAGTCCTATTAGGAGTTTGTTAGAAGTAGGAGTCTTGAGTAAGAGTCCTATTACACCTATATGTTGGGAGAAAGTTGGTGACAGAAAGCTGTTAGCACCGGACAAGGTACAAGAAACTACCGAGAAAATTCAAGTTATAAGGAAAAGGTTAAAAACTACTCAAAGTCGTCAAAAGAGTTATGCCGACAATAGAAGACGAGATATTGAGTTTGAAATCGGAGATTTTATATTCTTAAAAGTCTCCCCTTCCAAAGGCATTATAAGGTTTGGGAAAAAAGGAAAGTTAAGCTCAAGATTTATTGGACCTTTTGAGGTTCTTGAGAGGGTTGGTTCTGTCGCTTATAGGATTGACTTGCCACCAGCATTGAGCCATGTCCATGATATATTTCATGTATCGATGATTATGAAGTATATACCTGATCCTTCTCATATAATTGAGTATGAGCAGATGGAGATTGAAAAAGATTTATCTTATGTGGAAGAGCCCACTCAAATTGTTGATAAGAAGGAAAAGATCCTAAGGAATCGGGTCATCACTTTGGTGAAAGTAATTTGGAGACATCATTCTGGAGTGGAAACAACCTGGGAGCTAGAGGAGGAAATGAAAAAAGTCTATCCCCATCTTTTCATCGATAGAGGTATGATAAATTTAGAGGACTAAATTTTTCTTTTAAAGGGGGGAGAGTGTAACACCCCTCATTTCCGAATCTTCGTATAAATTTCTAGTGATAATGTAAGTATCTATTTTAAATGGACAAAAGAAATAGAGTATGAATCAGAGGTAACTTATTTTTAAGATTTGGGAGATTTGTTCAAAAAAGAATCTGAGGACCTATATGTAAACCCGGAGGACCTAATTGTGAATATAATAAAAACAAGGACTAAAATGTAAATGTACAAAATGACAAATCCCACCATTTAAGCCTCTCTGCCTTCGTTCTTAAGGAAGCAGAGAAGGCAGCTGCGTGGAGGATCAGGGAAAGAAAGAAAGAAAGAAGAAGAAGAAGAAGAAGAGAAGAAGAAGAAAAAAAAAATTGGGGCTTTAAGGTTTCTTGCTCAAATCTTTTCACTTAGGGTCAAAATTCTCAAAGGCAAGTCTTCTAACCTCATCCTACAGAAGTATTAGCCTCTGTTTTTATGTTGATTCAAAATAAACTGAAGGATTTCTATTTAGAAACTGATATGTCTCTCCTTGGACATAGAACCATGGATTCTGAAATTTTTTGGTAAACTGACCCTTATATACGGTTCTAGCTATAATTTTTAGTACGAAATGCAGATTTGAGCAGGACCTAGTTTGTTTGAAATTAGACTCTTATATCTTCCTTTTGACACTGATTTTGTAAATTTTGGACTCCGAATACTTAACCAAACGTCTGTTTCAAATGAGCCTTTGGATGCTGCAAAATAGGGATTATGATTTCTGACCTTTCGATACTAAAATGCTAGTAACTCCCTGTTGGGAATTCTGATTTGTACCAAACTGGTTTTATTTGAAATTAGACTTGAAAATCTTTCTTTTGATATATAGATTGAAAAATTAGGAATTCAAAGGCCTATTCTTCTATCCGTTGATTCCGCCCTATAGATTCTGCAAAATAGTGATTTAGTCTTTGACCTTTGGTCACTAAATCCATGGTAACTCTTTGTTGGAAACCTTGATTCGTATGAAACTTATTTCATCAGAAAACAGATTGATATACCTTTCAACAGTAGTTTTCTTATGGGTATTGGAGCATAATTGATATTCTGAAGTATTTGTTCGATGTGCCACTTGAATTCTGTCAGAAATCGAGCTTTGGTCGATTTCGCGTATTCTGTTCCATTCCTTTGGATATTGAATTCGTCTAACCTTCTTATTTGAATTGAGCTAAATATGATTGCTTGGAATCCCTGTATACTCTTGCTTTCATTTCATTCCAAATCTAAATACATTTGTGAGAGATTTGTTCCTTGCATCGTATTGTCTCAAAAAGGCACATGTACGTTTTGTTGTTCTGCGTGTGCTTCTGATATATGCTACTTATTGTTAAAACTGCCCTCTTGTACTCTGGTGTTTGTGAGATTGTCTGGACCTTTGCTAGAAATGGTAAAGGGTGTTATTCTGGACCTTTGCCAGAAATGGTAAAGGGTATGTGCTTAGAGCCTGCGATGCTCTGCCGGCCCCCTCTGGCTTCACCTAGACGTGGGTGGATGGAGCTCCCAGACGTGGGAGACTTCTGTCTGGTGGTCATTCAGAAATGGATGAATCATGTTCTGTATGAGATCCCACTACACCTTCTGTATGTTTGATATGATATCCAGAGCTTTGGTTATGTGTTTCTGAACATGCTTTGGATAAGAATGATATGAATGCAACGTCAAAGACGACGTTTGAACTTCTGTTTGGTATGTGATATTGATATGCTTCGAAATGTTCCATACGCCATTGATATGCTCCGGAACATTTCATATGCCATTGATAAGCTCTGAAATATCTCATTTGTTACTAATATGCTCGAATTACTCTATGCCCCATCTGTTATGAACCAATTATGTATGATTGAAAGGACAATTGTGATTCTGCACCTAATGATACTATGTCTACGAATTCATATATTCTGCCTTGTATTGTGAAACTTTATCTCTTTGGAAATTGTCCTCTTTTGATATGGATATGTTAGTCACTTGCTGAGCTCTATATGCTCACCCCGTTTATTGATAAATTTTTCAGGATAGCGTATCGCTTGCTTAAATGTTAAGATTGGGCTGAGGCAGTGGAAAGTTAGAAGATTTTGGGCAAATCTTTATTAGCATATATGTATTTGTTGTATAAGCCACTCTGCATCTAATGAAATGTTGACGATGAATCTAAACCTGTGGATTTTGTGTAAGTTAAAGGATTCCTCATGTTTAGGATTTTGGAATGTTAAGTTAAATTCATGTAATGATATGAACTTATGGTAATCGTTGGTTTGGTAACTGCATAGACTTCCCCACTTGTGAATTTATGTTGTGGTTATTATTTTGATGAGTTGAGTTCAGATTGTATGAATTATCGAGTGATGTGTGGTATGTTTATGAACTGCACAAGGTTATGAATTTGTAGACTATAGAGGTGAAATTTTGATCTGAATGTTTTCTTAGTGATCTCAAATGTGTGTTTGGATCCTGGATTAGTTGTGATGAAAATTTTAATATCATGGATATTATTTGAGGGGCGTGACATGTAGGGGTGCAAATGAAATCGCAGCTATCATGGTGTGTGGTTGATGAGCCTTAACTTCACACCGAATCTCTGGCTTAAGCCCTTTAATAAATGTACCTAAAAGTTATCGTTATGACCAATCTCGAGTTTGATTTGTCAATCTTTCAAACCTACTCTGATATTCCATTATTGTAGAAGTCTAACGAATTTTAATGAGCTATCCATCAACATTCTCATATTCTGATGGTCCGAAGCGAACAAGAAGCCCTCTTTTGAACTGCTCCCATAAAGGAACTCCGTGTGAAGTTTCATACCAATCGTACAACTGGATTGCATCTCCATCGAGCTAGATTGAGGCTACTTCTACCTTGGATTCTTTTAGGATTCTGTAAAAACAAAAATATTTTTCCGCCATAGAGATCCAACTAGTCGGATCCCCATCTTCCCATCTCGGAAATTCCACCTTCATGTGTGAGTTGTTTGTGTCATAGTCTTGGGGCCCTTTTCCTAAATTTTTATATCTATGCAATGTAAAACTTAAGCTCCCATCTTGTTGAAACCTGCTAAAGTGCTCCAACAAGCTCCTTTTGAAATCATGAAGGGTTACTTGTAGCTGATTCTCAATTATGGTTTCCAACGCTTTCTTTAGTCGATTCTCAATTCTAGTTTCCAATGCTTCCATTTATGCTTCCACTGAGTTATCGACAGCCATTACGTACGACTACAAATTTGTAATTTCAACTCCTATTTTTGATGTCAGTCAAGGGCATCAGCACTGTCGATGTGAAGTTGCCAAGGAAGTGGACGCCGAGGATAGTGCTTCGGTCGCTGCATTGGAGGAAGAGTTGCTGCCCTATATTTGTTGTTGCATGGGGTGAGAGCGCCGATGCTGGAAGGTGACTGCGTTAATGTGGCTGTAGCTGCTACGACCCAAGGGGTGATCTCCGAGCAGCGGGGTTGAGGCTACAGTGATGGAAACCTACGGTTGCTGCATGCGCTGCTAGAGGGTGGCTGTAGCAGAATGAGGGGTTGGTCATTGGCCAGGAGCAACGGCGGCAACGGTTACAATCGGTGGCTGCGGTAGTAGAGTGTCACGGACAAACTTCGAAACAAGATGTTTGATGTAATGCTTATGTATGTCCGTGTCTTTTGGTATGTTCATGCTTTGTACAACATGTAGAGGGATGGTCGAAGGCTTAATAGTCCCATTTTAGTTGGGTTGGTGGCCGCTTTAGGCTTGTAAATAAATGTTGTGTCATGTGGACACTTGTGAGAGATTTTTGGTCTGCAATGGACCATTTTGACCCTTTGTTGTGCAACTGTTCAGAGCTTATAAAGTTTGTTTGTAATTTGCATTATCTATGAAGTGTTTTCGGAAATGTTTGCTTGTGGATCCCGAATGAGGCGTTTTCTCTAACTTGTTCTCCCTTTTGTGTGTCCTAAGAGACTGTGGGAGGCTTCGGGGAGGCTGACCTTTGCGGACGGACACGCAAGGGTGTCGTACGACTTAGGCAAAACCAGCTAAGTCTATGATAGATGGTATCAAAGCGGGACAAGCACTCATAGAAACACTTAGCATGCAAACGTGGGGGACGTAGCGGGACTGCGTTGAGGGCAGTCAGCACACGTGCGACCGTTTGGGGTAAAACGGGCATGGAGATGTAGGAAAAAGGAGTCGCTCAAAGGAGCGAGGATTTGAGATTGGCATTCAGAGGAATGGCCAACCCTTCGTGCAAGAGGCACCACGAGAACAGGCAAGCTTGGAAGAATGCGGAGTGCATAAAGGTTGGGATGACTGAGTTTGAGCTACGGCTCAACGTTGACAACTATACTTGATGGTACTCAAGGCAAGCGAGGCGCTTGGTACAGGATGAGACCATGCAAGGTGGAATGAGTTGTTCAACGACCGAAAGAGTTATGTAAAGCTCACAGAGGTGAGGGGAATTGCTAACTCGAAGAATTTAGTACTCATGTATGGGCTTGTATGCGGACGATGGAATGTTCACGGCCATCCCAAGGCGACCGAAACTCAACGCCATGGAGCATTGAAACTTTCTCTTCGGTATGTAAGGGATACGTTTGTAGGAGGCTGAAGTATGGATCAAGTTCAGCATGTTACTAGGCCTTGAGTGGTGTAGCGGGGGCTATACTGATGTGGAGTCATAATCTAGCAAGTGAGTTTGTAGGAGGCAGAACAATGCACAGTTTGTTAAGCAAATCGGAGTAGTCCAAAGCGACGGTGGTCTCCGAAACGAAAAAAGATGTTGCTCCAACGGGACAGTTATCCAGGAGGGATAAGTCCCGGCTCTCTAGAGGGAGAATCATGTGGGACAGACCGCACATGTTGAGGAGGAGTACCTCAACAAACAACACCTCCACAAAGCTCAATGGACTGAGTAAGCGGCAAGTAGTCATCTGTTAGGACTCTAGCTAGGAGAGTCCTAATTGAGAGGGACATTCATGCAAAACCTACCTAAACCGACCCCTATTAAAGAGGTGAAGTGCCCGGCTAGGGTTACGAGGTTATTTCTTATAGAAGAATAAGGAGTTGTAAAGGAATAGGAGTTTTTAGTATGAGTCCTATTATGAGTTAGTTAGAAGTAGGAGTCTTGAGTAGGAGTCCTATTAGGAGTTGGTTAGAAGTAGGAGTCTTAAGTAAGAGTCCTATTAGGAGTTAGGGTTTAGAAGCCCTATAAATAGTCATGTATTCCACCTCTTTTCATAAGCAATAGATGAATCTTTTCTGCAGCCTTTGAGCAGCAACTTGGAGGGAGGAACCCCTATAGAGTTCCAAGGAGGCCGATCCCTAAAGAGATCAACCCCAAGTTTAGAATCTGTAAGGGTTCTAACACCTGGTATCAGAGCAGCATTCTTGGCATCTTGTTGCCCTTCCACAGCCATCCATCAACCCTCCACAGCCACCCAAAGCAATTCCCACAATTGCTTAAAAGATCATCGCCAAATTCTGCCATCATCTCCACCACCACGGATCATCCTTTGATCTCTCCGTAAATTGCAACAGGTTCTAGTTTCCTACCTTACTGCTGCTGCAATCTAGTTATCCTTATTCAAAAATTCCAAAAAAATTGTTCCTATATTGCTGTATAAACTTTTCATCACAAAGTTTTCATCTTTACGACGAAAGATACATTGCAGAATTCCAGCCACATAGCACCATCTGTTTGATCTTGCTACTGTGCTTTTTCTATCCAAATTTCTACAAAATTTTTATGACATCTTTGACACTTCCTAACAGTGGATTTCCCTTTGGTTTCATCGAAAAATTCTCAATATAAACTACTGATCTTTTATGTCCAATCTGCTACACTTGAAAATCTATGCTGTAGAAAATTTCAGCCGCATATTGTTGCTTTAACCCATCTATTTGTAATCTTTTTTGAATGAAATTTCTTATACACTTTATAGATTATCTTGGCTTCCATCTAAGATTGATCTATTGAGAAATTTATCTCTAAAAACGATTTTGTGTTGCTGCAAATTTTCGTCGTACCCATCTATTTGTGGCCACAGGTAGCGCACACGGGTGGGGCACTCGTAGGCTGCCAGCCCCGTCAGCCGCAAGCCTGCTACATGCAGGTCGTTGGCTGCAAGCCTACTGCATACAGGCCGTCGGTCGACTGCTGCAAGCGCAGCGCCTGTGCGTGTGTCGGCGTTGTGCTACAAGCGCAACGCTTGCACGTGCACCGACGCTGTGCTGCCTGCCTACGGTTGCATGTACACAGATTGAGTGCAGCAAGGGCAGCAACTGTTGCTGCCCTTTCTCGCTTTTGCGTCAACGATTTTGACGCCAAAAGCTTCTCTAAAACACAACACACACATTTCAAAACCAATCTATCGAACGAACAACCTGGCTGTGATACCACTGTTGGAAAATCTTGGGGGTGACATCACATGCATAGTGGAAGAACAAGAAAATAAAATCTCTAATTTCCTAAAAAGATATTTATCGTCGTGCAAAGATTGGTGTGCAAAAATCTGTGAAACAAACTGTGTATAGAATATATTGTATTACCTAAGGAGATCGTATATCCCTGTTTCCTTGCAGATCTCTAGGAGAGGGTGAAGGAGGTCAAGCGTCCTACTCTCTAGCGATGATCCACACAGTAGGGTTGTGATGACACTCCTCAAAACTCCAGGCCTGCTCTGAGGTGGAGAGGGGGAGGAGAATAAGAGAGGCAAGCAAAGGCTCTAGCCTATGAACCACTGATTCCCTCTTATTTATAGAGGTCCCTTGTCAAACCCTAATGGATCCTCCCCTATTAGGTATTGGATCTGCATCCAATTACCCAAGCCTCTTAGATTAGTGGATCTTTATCCAATAATCTCTTATAGGCTTTTATTGGATCTCGTTCATGGGATCCAATAATTCAGGGGCTTATTAGATATCCAATAAGATATGGGCTCCGGCGGATATCTCATATATGAACCTCTACTCATCGCAATGCCTACCATATATGTGTGACCCTCTAGGCCTAACATCGAGCTGGCCGTGAATCATACTTGTTAGAACTCCTTCTGGCTTAGGAAATTATTATCTCCACAATAATTCACTCAACTCATCGACTGTGGACGTACTAGGCCACTACGTCGCAATCCCCATATGATATAGGGGAATCCAATCCATTGGACCTGTCTATCCTCAGTTACCGTATACCTGTAGTCCCTCATCCATCTAATATCCCAGAGACCTTATACCAGGTATGGTGCTATTAGACCCATACGATTTCTACTCGAGTCTCTCTCTAATCGGATTCTCCCGGAGAACTCTTTCTCTCTCAATCCGAATGACCCTAGCCAGGGATTTGTCTAAGCAAAAAAAACACCGAGATATTCCTCTCATGACACCGAGAGCGGATGATCCTCTATCGACACTCAATAGCCCTCGTAAGGTCGACTGTCACTCCCAATGACTAGCTGTACTAGATATAGGACATCCAAACATATAAGTCTGGTATCAAAGAATGGAGCACTCATACAGGACATCCTTGGTGTCTCAAGTCTAAGGACCAGATACACCACTGAGACTACAAAATCACTATCTGACAATAAGGTATCATCAACCATCTAGCATTCCATAAGCAGATCAATTAGTGAACTCATTCTCCAATGAGCACCTGTATTGTATTCCTAGTGTCCCCATATAAGCAGTTATGAGACTAGCTGCATCCATCATATGGATGGGTATACAAAACACTAGTCTATCCGGTTATCTCAATACCCCCCTCAAGTAACCTATGATCGGGATTATTTAGGATCTGCGTTTAAAGGTGAATCTGTCTAATTATCGTGCATATATGTAATAGTCAATATAAAGTGATAAATGTCAAAATATAATAAGCAAAAAGATTCCATATCAAGTCACACGTGCCATCACTCACGTGATTGGCTTACTCGGCACCTATGATTAGCATATTCCTCTCATGATACCGAGAGTAGATGATCCTCTATCGACACTTAATAGCACTCATAAGGTTAGCTGCCACTCCCAATAATCGGTTGTACTAGATTTGGAACTTCCAAACCTATAAGTCTGGTATCAAAGAGTGGAGTACTCATGCAAGACATCCTTAGTGTCTCAAATCTAAGGACTAGATACATTACTAGGACTATGAAATCGTTGTATGAGAATAAGGCATCATCAACTATCCAATATTCTATGAGTGGATCAATCAGTGAACTCATTCTCCAATGAGCACCTGCACTGTATCTTTAGTGTCCCCACACGAGCAACTATGAGACCAACTGCCTCCATCATATGGACTAGTATACAGTATACTAGTCTGTCCAGTTATCTCGATATCCCTTTCGAGTAACATATGACAAGGATTATTTAGGGTCTATGTTTAAAGGTGAATCGATCTTATTATCATAATCTCATCACGATCTGATTCTCATTGCACAGATCTAAGGACATCACAATATATATGTGTTTATACAATAATTAATATAAAATATTAAAATATTAAAATATAATAAGTAAAAATATTGTGTGTCAAGTCACACGTGTCATCACTCACGTGATTGGCTTGGAGGGCACCTATGACTAGTAACGTCACCCCTAGATTTTCCTACAACCAACCGCCTCCATCATATGGACGAGTATACAACGCATCGGTCTATCCGATTATCTCAATGTCCTTCTCGAGTAACATATGACCGGGATGATTTCGAATATGTGTTTAAAGGTGAATCGATCTCATTATCGTGATCTCATCTTATTCTCATTGCATAGATATAAGAACATCATAATATACATCCAGATAATATGTGATAAAATGCTAGTAATAATAAGCAAAGAGATCGTCACAACGTGTCACAGATGTCATCATTCATGTGATTGGCTTGTAGGGCACTTATAACAAACACTACATAAGACCATCTGGGCCCAGAAGGCGACGATGTGCTCCACTAGGTTGGAGCCACCATTATAGGCCTCCAACATGGGGAGGCAGAAGTTGAGGGAGATAGGTTTGTCCTGGATTTCTTCGATAAAGGGGGGCCCTACCGAGGTGCTTTTCCCGAGTTCTTTCTTAGACTTGTGGAATTCTCTTTGGACTTCATCCAGGCACCGATTTGCTAACTATAACTGGGCCCGGAATGAGTCATCCGTCGAGTTGGACTATAGAGTGTCAAGCTCCGGGAAGGTCGAGGTAGTGTATCTGGGCATGGGGGCATCGTACTATGCGGTTGGCCTCGGGTCTTCAAGCTACTCCTCAATCGATGGGTGAACATTCGAAGCCAAGGGGGGCTGGTCGACCAGGGTGGCATCATGAGGTGTAGGGGTGAGTGCAAGCTAGATCACAGGTGACTGCTATAAGGGAGGAACCACCTATTGAGCTAGCTGGGGTATAAGGGGTGTGATGGTCTGCATTATACCCACCAATACCCTGCACCTGGTGGGTGAGGTTGAGGAACGCCTCGGCAAGGACGACTAGTTACCCTACTTCAACCCTAAGGGACGAGAGCCCGAGGTCATTGAACAAGTGCCAATAGCAACCCAGGGTCTGAGGTAAGGCGCTCCCATTCATGTGCGGGAGAGTGGGCAACTGCGCCACGAGTTCAAAGATGGAGTTGGTGGCGGGCACCTCCTCGCTAGGGTGCTCGCTGGGATTACTCATTGGTGGATACTCTTACGATATTGGGCCCTCCTAGTGCCAAAAATATTGGTGTCTTCATGCTGTGTCCCAGGAGCCGATACGGCTCGGTTCGGTTCCGATCGTGTGAGGGCATCCACGTGGATGTCTAAGGTGGTGATGGAAGGATAAGGTCGGGTTGGGGTTGATGCCTCCTAGACTAACCCGATGTGAGATTTGAGCTCTGGCTTCAATGTTACTTTCCTACACAAAAGGTCAATGTCGGAAGGGGAATCCCTAACTCGACCCCTCTAAAGCTCAAGTTAGATCGAGGTGAGCTTAAGGGTGTTTTTGGTCCTCCCTATCACTGACCAGGGGATCATTATTTATACCTATCATCGAGCGTTGATCATACGTAGGTCGTTGATGGTCGTCGATGCTCCGGGCGACCAGCTCGTGCACTTCGCACGTGTAGATCGACCCACATGGCTCTGTGTCGTGTGACACCGTCTTGCACGACCTCGGGCGATGGAGCCACCATCGCATATTATCATCGAGCCTATCACATCATCTCGAGCTCGTACCACATGCGTGCACCTCGTTCCAAAATATTACATCAACTTTGAGGTGACTATCTACTATTATTGAGTGGACGGTATTAGAATATTCTCAATTAGATCTTTTCCCCATTGTTGGCTGGCTTAAAAAGTGAAGATAATGATGCCCGATAGGCGTAGCTGTTTGACGCGGAAGATTAGAAATGAGAAAAACCCGCACATGGGGGAGGTCTTCCAAACCCACATGTTGGGAATTCCTTCGCATCCAAAGCAATGGTCATCCACCCCAAGTCCATCGGCCTCGTGCCCTCACGTGCGCTCTCAGGTGCGTATCTGATCTCTGCAACGCGTCCTACTCCCGGCTATTCCCATTCCCAGAGGAAGAACCGACTACAAGGGCTAGGCGGTTGGGATTTTTAATCGCCATCCATAATAAACAACCAAACCAAAGTGTCAAGCACGGTCGAGGATATTAAACGTGCATATATGATGGTCGTTATCTGATAAACGCAATTACTAAGCATGCGTACTTTCTACTACCAATCCCGTGAGGTTAATCTTATGAACTCGTTCGCACCGAAGCTTCTTTAGGATTCGGTATATTACATACGCTACATAGATTGTGAATTCTTGCGCCCGATGCAGCACAAAAACACATCGTCATCAGTACTCGACCGCCCACCCACGCGGTTAAATTGGAAAAAAAAAAAAAAAATTCTAAAGCCAGCCCACCACACTCAGTCCACACCACGGCGGTGCACCGCACGCTCCCTCTGCAGTACCCATCGGTGGCGTTGTTACTGACATGGATCCATCGTGACACAACACTTATCCACATACAACAACACCACCACCACCACCACCACCACCACCATACCGTGGAGCCCCTTTCTATCATGTGCCAATGCAAGTGGTGTTAGCGACACTTCACATCACCATGAAAGCATGCCCTCCACTTGTTATATTCCCTCCACCACCCTTGTTTACTTTTGATAGTGTCCATTCGAAAGTGATAACGACGATTCGAGGAAGGCGAAGAATCAAGGCAAATTGTCAACATAGATCATCGAAGAATTCCAATCCCCAAATACCAAAGAACACAAATATTAAGATCCAAGAAGGCCATCGGAACTGACAAATCAAATAGAGGGAGGTTTACAAAGGGGGAAAAAAATACTGTACTCCACTAGAGAGAGAAGGGGGGCAAAAAATCAATATAGATACCTTCCTTCTAATCTAATTTATTTTCCTTGCTTTTAACCTGGATAGCCAGTAATTGTTTCTAGATCGTCCAGTTCCAGATCTTGATTCGAAGTTTCACCTTGCATTTGGCCGACCCGGTGGTTGTGGCGGTGGCGTTGCCCTTGGCGACCACCGCCTCAATCCCGTGGCACGAAGCGCGGATGCCGAGGCGCTTCGACTTGAACCCTCCGATCTTGACCCCGGCCCTGGTGTCGAGCTCGATCTCCAAGGGGTACCGTTTCCTCTTTCTCAGATCCGACGCCTCCGTCGGGTCCAGGCTCCGCCCTGAGCTCGACACGGTGGTTTTGAGCACCGTGGTATTGTCGGTGCCCTGTGCGAAGCCCGGGATCGTCCCCTCGCCTATCGTGACCCCGCCGGAGGAGGCGGAGATAGCGACGTCGTCGTAGACGAAGACGAGCTTCCTGTTGGGGTTGCGGGTGGTGACGGAGAGATCGAGGCGGGAGGTGAGGAGGTCGGCGGCGGAGAGGTTGAGGACGGCAAGACGGAGCGAGGAGACGGAGAAGGTGGGGTGCTGGGGGCGGTAAAGGACGTAGAGGACGCCGGCGGCGATGGCAGCGAGGAAGACGAGGGCGATGAGAAAGAGGGTGAGCCAGAGGCAGCAGATGCAGCAGCATCCCCGGCGGCGGCGGCGGCGGGGCGGCGGCGGCTGGGGACGGTAGTGGAGGCGGTACTGCTGGGCCTTGGTTGGCGGGAAGGTGGGTCGCGCCCCGTTGGCTGTGGCGGCGCCGCCGTTGGCGGTGCCATTACCGTTGGCGAGTCGGGGAGGGTTGGAGTTGGGTTGCCTCGACGCCTCCATTGCCAACGACGTCTCTCTCTCTCTCTCTCTCTCTCTCTCTCCGTGTGACACGCCCAATGAGACGCACCGCTGAAGTTGGTAGTAGGAGAATAATAAGGGGGTGGCGAACCGCCACGGGTAACGGGAATTGTGGTGGCGAACCGCGTGGGACGTGTCGCCAGTTGGTTTAGTGGTCAATTTGGTGACAGAGATGGACGGGATAAATAGATATACTTTTGTGATAGTTGAACAAAAATCCAACAAATGGGGAGGACATGACAATTTTTCATAATTTTCACGGCGAAGCAACATCCGTGTGGTAGCACCGCCACGGGTAGCACTTCTAAACTCCCAACTCCTTATTTGATGTAATAGATTAAGATTGTCTCATCAAAACGATAAACACAGAAACACAGGATGCTTGTCCGGTCGCGGCATCAGCAGCTACTACCCTCATCTTTAATCGTATTAATTAAGACGACCGATCCGATGAACAACCTTTCATTGTCAGCTGCAAGAGCAACATAATTGAGCTACGCAAAATTCCAAGAGTACTCCAAATCTCTCGGTAATTGTCGCCCACCTGTTACAGTGGGTGCACCACCGCCACGAATTGAAGGTGAAACATCATGAATACGTCAGCGACGAGAGTTGGGACTCTCTCCCACTTTATGTATGTTCCTCCCTCCAATTCGGACAATCCTTGTCAAGGATGACATCACAATGATGGAATAGGTGGATTAACTATCATGCGATCTAGAGAGGACCCAAACCTAAGCCCAAGCCCCGGTGAACACGTCTTCCGAGTGTGTCCGCACATCGAATACGGCCAAAGCGCCGCTGCTGATGCCTTACTGGGTTTCGTATTAGCAAGTCGTCGGCATTGTCCATGTGAGTTGCAGCTCGGAATTGATATGGGAAGCAAAATGGGTATCGATCGAATTGGCAAGTCTAGCTTGACATTGTCAAATTAGGATACTGACATAGTTAAAGTAACGGGTACCCTCTCGGTTGTTCCTCCTCCCAGCTTGATTACCTGAAACAACATCTCGCCGGGGAAGAGCCAAAGGCTGAAACTAAAACATGCAGCAATAATAAACCGGCGAACCTTCTATGGGCCTAACTGGACTCTGAGATAAAAGCCGGTATCTTCAGACTTCATCTTGTCCCCTATGAGCCCATTAGACTATCATTCGCATACCAAGGAATTGGTGGAGTTGAGCTCTTTCCTAGATCCAATCCATATACTCAATGAATCGGTTGCAATGATTTATATTACATGAAATATTTTAGTTTAGAATTACTTATCTGTGAAGAATATCAGGGAATGCATTTTCATACAAGTCGTAAATTGACTCTCAAAGCATAATCTCATATCATAAAGGATCGAAAGAGTACTAAGTCAAAAATAATGAATGTTTAAAAACCTAAGATACCCCTAAAATTCTTACACACATAATGATTTGTCCAAAAAAAAAATTAAAATGATTTAGTATTCTAAATAATAGTCAAATGATAGTTATCCAATGAAAATTAATAACAATGGCATAAGGTAGGTAATTTTTAATACTTTATGATGATAAAAATTTAAATTTAAGTTTAAAGAAATAATTCTAAGATTATTTATTTTAGAGTGATAGATATAAAATCAGGAAGTATTCTCTCAAACGGACAAGACGCCACTTATCCATCCTCATTACATTTAACGTCACGATAAAATTACTTTGTGTGTTTTGCTTTAGCGATCTTACTATTTGAAAAATGATTGCACATCAAAGGGAGTGCTGATTTGAGATCGTTACCCCGAGTTCTATCCTCTTATTTAAAAAGGACATCATTCGTTCCATGTGTTTCATAATTAGTGGACAATCCTAATTCCAATGTAATGAAGCACTAGAATGGATCCTCGCCTTGTTTGACAAGCGTGCGTAAAAGGAGACTCCTTTCTAGGGCTCAAACATTCCCAATTACGACTCCGATTATGAATCAAAACACATGACACACATCCTTCGTGATAGTAGTCAACAGAAGGGGGCAATGCATTTCTAGATGTCTAGCACATTCTCTCGGTATGAGATAAGTCGCCCGATGAGGCGGCACACGAGGCACTCTGCCATCTTATAAATGAGTAAAACTGTCGTGCATATTTCAAACGAGACTACAGACCATCAAGAGAGACAACGAAAATCATAGCGATGATCAATCATTCTCCACCACCGAATAAGAGGAGGTAAGAATAGTCTTCGGTATTTCTTCTTGACTTTAGTCTCTTTTAATCCTTTTGCTCTCTAGTTGGACTACGTGTTTCCGATCTCTGAATGCTTGTTGGAATCTGCTGGAACGATCCTAATATTCTTGCAAATCATTTATCCTCGATTTGTAAATTCCCTTTTGTTTCTGTCGATCTCTTGGTTGGTTTAGTTATCTCTAGTGTGGATATTTTCTAATTCATGGTGGCTGAAAATTGATCGCTTGTGTTGAGGAAGTGACTTGATTTTAAACAAGTTACTTGTTCGATCGTGGTTTTGGGTCTGATTCTTTGAGAGACACACGTGGAATCAAGATTTTTCTTGTTTGTCTTATCAGGTTTTTATCTATGGTGTTCGTCCATCCCTTGATATGACTCTAGAAAAGCTGATTCGATTTGGTTAGGAGTGAGTCTACGGTATTCATTAACTTGGGAAGTTTCTAAAATCGAGATCCGGTAGTGTCCACGTATGATTTCCTTCTTCTCCCTTGATTAATACATATCGTTGAATGTGATAGATAACATCAGCTTCCTGCATATTCTCGATAAAACCATTTCATCTGATTGAAGATGAACTTCTCAACCGCAATCAACTCTTCGTTATGTTGGTCTCCTGGCCATCTTCAGATAAGTTGAGACCTCTCTGTGGGTTGGTAGAGTAGTAAAAATATTGATCTTATCAAGGAATTTAACTGACTTTTTTTGTTGGTGCATCTGCTTTTTAACTGCAGGCTCTACATACTTCAGAATCTGGACCAGTGCACAACTCTTGTTCTGATCGGCACTAAACCTTAGGCATTTTCTCGGTCACCTCACCATTTCCTATGGTCACATCTTACTCATGTTTTCACAGACTAGTTGCTCGATGTTAAGACGTCAGTGAAAGAATTGCTTGTCTGACTTCTCGATCCCCGATGAGTTTTCTCATTTAAATCGTTACTTTTGAATTTTACTGCTAGTGTGTTTCCCTGAGGTCTTTACGCGTTGATATTTGCCGCCACAGTGCAATATTCTAGAGAATTAAGTAAACCAAAATTCTATATGTTTCTATTCTGACACAAATAAAATATAAAATATAATTATTGATGAGTATGTTTGAGATAGTAAACTTGATGATTATTTATACATGTTAGCGGAGAGGATTTTTCTCAACTGCTCAGAGATTTCTTTATGTAGTTGAGAAAATTTTATCTGCTATTATGCCCCCGCAAGATTGAGCTTCCATCAAGGATGTTGATCTTGGACTGATGTAATAAAAATAGTTTGTGGGCGAGAGACTTTGTGAGTGAGTCTGCTAGCTGATCAGCTGTATGCATGTGAGAAACACGTAGTTGATGTCTGACAACTTGATCTCGCACGAAGTGGAAGTCGATAGCAATGTGTTTCATGTGAGAGTGGAACATTGGATTGACACATAGGTAGGTAGCTCCAACATTATCACAATATATTGTAGGAGTAATGGTGGAGTTGACGTTGAGTTCCTTAAGCAGATTTGTGATCCAATTGAGTTCAGCAGCGGTAGTGGCGATGACACGGTATTTAACTTCAGTTGTAGACCGTGCGACTATCTTTTATTTTTTAGAACTCCAACTGATGGGAGTAGCTCCAAAGAAAACAATATACCCTAACGTGGATGTTCGATCATTAAAGTTTCCTACCTAATCAGCATCAGCAAAGGCATGGAGATGGAGTTGAGCATTGTTGCGAAGAAAAAGGCCATGATTGAGTGTCCCTTTTAAGATATCGTAGAATTTGTTTGACCGTAGACCAATGCGTAGTAGATGGTCGATGCATAAATTATGATAATTTTTTGACTGTAAATGAGATGTTTGGACGGGTTAGAGCCAAGTATTATAAGGAGCCAAGGACTTGTCGATATTAAGTAAAATCGGTAGAAGGGCTTCCATCACATAACTTGAGTGATTCACTAGTAGAGATGGGAGTTGTAACCACTTTTGGCATGTTTGTCTTAGATAATAGATATACTTTCTTTGTGATAGGAAGAGACCTGTGTTAGGATCGGAGTGGCACTAAGAGGGGGGGGGGGTGAATTAATGCAACAGATTAAAACTAAAAATGATTTCGTAAATAAGTAGATATTTAAATTGACAATGAATGTCCTGGAGAAAGTAGCTCGTGTTAGGATCGGAGTAGCACTAGAAGGGGGGGGGGGGGGGGGGGGGGTGAATTAATGCAATAGATTAAAACTAAAAATAATTTTGTAAATAAGTAGAGATTTAAATTGACAATGAATGTCCTAGAGAAAGTAGCTCGTGTTAGGAACAAGAGCACTAAGAGGGGGGGGGGGGTGAATTAGTGCAGCGGAAATCTTTCTACGATTAAAAAAAGGTTCGAAGGATGAAAGAGATTTCGGTGTGAAAGTCGATTCTAAGATTACTTTAACTTAAGATCAAGCGAGATGACGTTAAAGTAAATCTATGAAGGTAGTTTGCAGTTATGATGAAAATCAGAATATAAGCGCAAATTGAAATACGAAGTTCGTACGATAAAACCGATTTGCGTCTAAACGCCGATTCAAAAAGCACTGAACTTTGAAACACATTCGTAAAAGCACAGAAGGCAGTAAGCTATTGAGGAGGTTTGCAGTAAAGATAAGATGCTCAAAGTAAATGCAAACCGAGATTTAGAGTGGTTCGGTCAATCTTGACCTACTACACTTTTGGCTTCCTCCACCGACGTGGTCACCGATGTCAACTAGAGGCCTTCCTTCAATAGGCGAAGGCCAACCACCCTTTTACAGTTTCACTCCTTTTGACAGGCTTAGGAGACAACCCTTACAGAATTTTCTCTCCTCTCTTTAAAGATCAGAACTTGGAAGAAAAGAGGGAGAAGAACTTTTGGCCTTTACAACAATTTTGAGCTCTAAAAATCATAGAACAAGATCAGGATTTCGGTGTATTTAAGTGTGCTTTCAGTGCTGAAAGGGTGGGGTATTTATTGGCCCCAACCCAATTCAAATTTGGAGCTCAAAACTGTCAATTCCTGAAATTCCGGGATCTGACGGTTGCACCTCTTGACTGAGGCGGTTGCACCGCCTGGCAGAGCTCGAAGACTGAGCCTCTGGGCGGTGCTACCTCCTGTCAGGGGCGGTTGCACCTCCTACCAGAGCTCGAAGACCGAGCTCAGGCGATGCCACCGCCTGACTAAGGCGGTTGCACCTCCTGCCAAAGCTCGAAGACCGACCTCAAGCGGTGCTACCTCCTGTCAGGGGAGGTTGCACCGCCTAGTCTCGCTCGGAGACTGAGCCCAGGCGGCTGGGGCGGTTGCACCACCCAGTCTCACTCGGAGACTTTGCCCAAGCGGTGCCACCTCCTGGCTTGGGCGGTTCAACCGCCTAGCAGAAATCAAGGTCCGAATGGGTTGATCCATTTGGCCCAATTTGGGTTTTCCAAGGGCCTAATTGTCCCAAGATTAAGTTAATGGGATCACCTCCCATTTCCAACTTAATCATTGTGCTAACTACGATATTTCCTAAGACATTTACTGCAACTTGCTCCGGTGCGTCAATCGCTTCTTTCGGCGAGCTTCCGGCGAACTTCCGTCGATTATCCGATGAACCCTCGGTGATGCTCCTGCGGACTTCCGGCAAACTCCTGGACTTGCGACGATCCACTTGGCGAGTTCTGACGAGCTTCTTTGGCAAGTTTATGGACTTCTCGGATTTGTTCCCGCAGAACCTTCGACGATTGTCCGAACTTCCGTCGAACTCTCGAACTCCCAACGTGATCATTGTCTTGACTCCAGCGTAACTCCTGCTGCATATCTTACTTTCATCATAGTTAATCCTGCACACCTATCTCAACATATAGATTAGATAACAAATGACAATTGACTTTATCATCAAAATCCGAGATTCAACAATCTCCCCCTTTTTGATGATGACAATCAATTGATAATGGAGTTAACCTTAACTCCCCCTATCTATATGCCATACTTGAGATAAGTCATTCTTGAATTCAAAACCTTTGAATTCAAGAGACATTGATAAGTTAAAATCATTTAAACTTATCAATACTCCCATCATGATTCCCATCATGATATATCTCTCTGAAGATGATGTCAAGGCTTGACATTCATTTTCAAATTTTACATTACAAGTTTGAATGATGATAATAGTAGCAATTCATCATATCGTAAGATATCAATATGTAAAACTGCGAAGTAAGATTTTGATATCATTACATGATGCACACATTTCAAATGTTTTAGCAATTATTGCATTTCATCACATGGTAAGATATCAATACGTAAAATTACGATGCAAGTTTTTTGTTTGATATCTTGACACGATACAAACAAGGCATAATGCAAATTATAGCAATCATAGCATCTATTCATATATCTCTTGGTGATTCAAGCATGGCATTGATACTCATATTGTAACATCCCCCATTTTTGAAAATTTAGTAAAAGGTTTGTTTGTAAAAAATAAGGATTATTTAATAATTATTTTATATTAAATGATTAAATATTTATGGCTAGGGACCTAAGAGTAAATATTAAAAGTTTGATATAATTTATTTAAGATTCAGATTTAAGTTAAAAAAAAAAAATAGTGGACATGTGTCACTAGCTAACCTAATGGTGACACCTAAATTTGCTCTAAGGATGACACCTAGCATTTTTCATGCATGCTTGCCACCTTGAAACTTTGCAACTCTTGTGTTAACCAAAAGTAATTAAATAAGAGATTAAAGGAGAAACTAAATGTAACCTTGGTTTTACATCAACTACCCCCATTTGGGAATCAAATTTGCTTAAGGCAAGTGTTCTAACCTCTTCCTACAGAATTTTTAATCTCTATTTTCCTTTTAATTCTTCATAATGCAAAAGATTTCAGCTTAGTACCAAACCATTCTTTCCTTTTGATACAAAGCCATGAATCTGAAATTTTTCGGTAATCTGACTTCTATACATTGTTTTGGATCTAACTTTTAGCACTAAACTCTGATTTAGGCAAAACATATTCCATTTAAAAGTAGACTCAAATATCTTTATTTTGACACTAAGATTGAATGATTTGGAGTTTAAATGCCTACTAAGACTTCTATTTCAATTAACCCTACAGATTCTGCAAAATAGGGACTGAAATTTCTGACATTCTGTTACTAAATTTCTCATAACTCTCTAGAGAAAATTCTGAATTATACAAACCTTAGTTCTTTGGAAACTAGATTCGCATAACTTTCTTTTGACACCTAGTTGGAAATTTTGAAGTATGTTTGCCTTCTAAAACTTCTGTTTAAGTCGATTCTATCAAGTCTGCAAAACAGGGATGATCAATTCTGACCTTCCTTTACTCTATTTGTTGTAACTTCCTGTAAAGAACTCAAAAAATTATAAATATGAGTTCATCTGAAAATAGATTAAAACAGCTTTCCAATGACACCTATTTTTAGTGATTTGGAGCATGCTTGGTCACTCAAACAATTCAGAAAATGTACCATTCAAATTCTGTCATAATTGAAAACTTTGTTGGGTTTTGCCTATTCAATTTTCATCCTATTGGAAATATGATTTTTGTTAAATTCTTCTTCAATTGAGCTTTATATTAGTCCTTTGAAGTTCTTGTATTGTGCATCCTGAAATTATTTTATATCTGAATTTTATTATGTAATGCTTTGTTTGCATTTCCTTGTTTGATAAAGGGACATGCATATCTTCGTTGTTCCGCATGTGCTTCTGTGTCAATGTTATTGTTCATACTACCCTTTTTGTACTCTGGTGTCTTGTGGGATATTATGAACCTTTGCCAGAAATGGTAAAGGGAGTTATGCTTAGAGCCCGCGATTGCTCTCTCGGCCCCATTGACTTCACTCAGACGTGGGTGGATGGAGCTCCCAGACGTGGGAGACTTATGCTTGGTGGTCATCCAGAAATGGATGGACCTTATTATGTTATGATCTCACTTCACCTTCTATCTGTTTGATATAAAATTCAGAGCCGACCTAGCACTTGGGCAGGGTGAGAGGGCTCGAGTAGGAAAGGGATACCCGTGGATGGAGTCGAGAACTCATCACGGCGTGGAGCCACCACTGAGTTAATCCTCACATGCACTATGCTAGAGTATGACGTTTGAGCTTCTATTTCGTATTTGTTCTTTGATTTGTTCTGAAATGCTTCTTATGCTTCCGAAATATTTTCATATGCCATTGATACGTTCTGAAGCATTTCATTCACCATTGATATGTTCCGAACTGTTTCATATGCCATAGATATCCAAAATGCTCCTTACGTCTTTGTTATGCCTTGAAATTATCATATGTCATCGATATGCTCCTTATGCCAATGATATGCTCCAATTTCCTTTCTCCTATTGTTATGTCTAATGCCTGTTTTTGAACGAAGTAAACCTTTGTGATTTTATATCAAATGAGATGACTTCAAATGAACACTTGTATTTCTGATTTTGTTATCTTGATACTAAGCCTGCTTGAACTTCTCCTATCGCCATGGATATGTTAGTCGCTTGCTGAGCTCTTTATGCTCACCCCGTTGCTATATAAATTTTTCAGGGTAGCTTGTTATGCACTGAAATGCTAGAATTGTGTTGAGGCAGTGGAAAGCTAGAAGGTTTTGGGGGCAAATCTTTCGTAATTAATAAGTTGATATTGTATAAGTTCTTTTGTGTGTATCAACGACAAATCTAGATTGATGTATCTTGTAAATATTTGGAAAGTACCTTTTGCGTTGGGATTTTGGGAATGTTAAAGTTTAAACTATGTAATGATATAAACATGTAATACATGTTGGTTTTGTGATTGTATAGATTTCTACGCTTATGGATTTATGATGTGGTTATGGTTTAGGTGAGATGGCTTTGGATTTTGTGAATCATTAAGTGATATTATAGAATGATTATAAACTATATAGGTTTTATGAATTGGAAAATTATAGATATGAATGACTTGAATGTTTTCTCAGTATCCTCAAATGTGTGAACCGATCCTGGAATGAATTGTTGTTGAATTATAATACAAAAAAAAAAGAAAAATTTAGCGGGGCGTGACAGATATGGTATCAGAGTGTGGTTTGAGGATCACTGAAATATTTGATATGCTGACATGCAAAATATATTGAGGTCTAGTGAACTATAGTGATTGGTGAAAATTTTCTTTGATGCATTTTAGGAATCTAGAATGACAGGACATTTAGTCCTCCTACTTCATCTACTTTTGATTAATTAAGTGCGATAAAAGAGTTGATTGGGGATATTAAATCAGAGTGGCTCAGTAGAAGCATGGTGAACCTAATACATTGGTAGCAAAAAAAAAAAAATATATATATATAGATGATGCGATTGGAGAAAATATTTGATGTACGAAATTGTTCTGATGATCAAAATAATTTTTAGAGATCAAAGATAAGAATAGCAAGGACAAGTTTAAAAAAAATAAAAATAAATTAGAAATGAATCAGAATGTGATAATAAGAGGGTCAAGACATAATCGATTTGAAAAGGGAAGTCACCACAAAAGATTTATTGGACCTTTTGAGATTCTTGAGAGGGTTGGTTCTATCGCTTACAGGATTGCCTTGCCACAATCATTGTGCCATATCCATGATATATTTCATGTTTCAATGATCAGAAAGTATATACCCGATCCCTCTCATATCATTAAGTATGAGCCGATGGTGATTGATAAAGACTTGTTTTATGTGGAAAAGCCCACTCAGATTGTTGATAAAAAAAAAAAAAAGATCTTGCGGAATCGGGTTATCCCTCTAGTTAAAGTGATCTGGAGATATCATTCTGAAGAGGAAATGAGTTGGGAGCTTGAGGAAGAAATGATGAAAGCTTATCCTCATCTTTTCGTTTTCGTTGAATGAGGTATGATAAATTTAGAGGACTAAATTTTTCTTTAAGGAGGGGAGAGTGTAACATCCCCCATATAATTTATTTAAGATTCAGATTTAATTTAAAAAAAAAATTAGTGGACATGTGTCACTAGCTAACCTAATGGTGCCACCTAAATTTGCTCTAAGGATGACACCTAGCATTTTTCATGCATGCTTGCCACCTTGAAACTTTGCAACTCTTGTGTTAACCAAAAGTAATTAAATAAGAGATTAAAGGAGAAACTAAATGTAACCTTCAGATGCTGCATCCAACGTGAGTTTAAGAAGAGAAGAGAAGGGAAGAAGAAGAAGAAGAGGAATTGAAGAAGAAGATTTGATTGAGGTTTTACATCAACTCCCCCCATTTGGGAATTAAATTTGCTTAAGGCAAGTGTTGTAACCTCTTCCTACAGAATTCCTAATCTCTGTTTTCCTTTTAATTCTTCATAATGCAAAAGATTTCAGCTTAGTACCAAACCGTTCTTTCCTTTTGATACAAAGCCATGAATCTGAAATTTTTCGGTAATCTGACTTCTATACATTGTTTTGGATCTAACTTTTAGCACTAAACTCTGATTTAGGCAAAACCTATTCCATTTAAAATTAGACTCAAATATCTTTATTTTGACACTAAGATTGAATGATTTGGAGTTTAAATGCCTACTAAGACTTCTATTTCAATTAACCCTACAGATTCTGCAAAATAGGGACTGAAATTTCTGACCTTCTGTTACTAAATTGCTCATAACCCTCTAGAGAAAATTCTGAATTATACAAACCTTAGTTCTTTGGAAACTAGATTCGCATAACTTTCTTTTGACACCTAGTTGGAAATTTTGAAGTATGTTTGCCTTCTAAAACTTCTGTTTAAGTCGATTCTATCAAGTCTGCAAAACAGGGATGATCAATTCTGACCTTCCTTTACTCTATTTGTTGTAACTTCCTGTTAGGAACTCAAAAAATTATAAATATGAGTTCATCTGGAAATAGATTGAAACAGCTTTCCAATGACACCTATTTTTAGTGATTTGGAGCATGCTTGGTCACTCAAACAATTCAGAAAATGTACCATTCAAATTCTGTAATAATTGAAAACTTTGTTGGGTTTTGCCTATTCAATTTTCATCCTATTGGAAATATGATTTTTGTTAAATTCTTCTTCAATTGAGCTTTATATTAGTCCTTTGAAGTTCTTGTATTGTTCATCCTAAAATTATTTTATATCTGAAATTTATTATGTAATGCTTTGTTTGCATTTCCTTGTTTGATAAAGGCACATGCATATCTTCGTTGTTCCGCATGTGCTTCTGATATGTGTCAATGTTATTGTTCATACTACCCTTTTTGTACTCTGGTGTCTTGTAGGATATTGTGAACCTTTGCTAGAAATGATAAAAGGAGTTATGCTTAGAGCCTGCGATTGCTCTATCGGCCCCATTGACTTCACTCAGACGTGGGTGGATGGAGCTCCCAGACGTGGGAGACTTATGATTGGTGGTCATCCAGAAATGGATGGACCATATTATGTTATGATCTCACTTCACCTTCTATCTGTTTGATATAAAATTCAGAGCCGACCTAGCACTTGGGCAGGGTGAGAGGGCTCGAGTAGGAAAGGACTACCCGTGGATGGAGTCGAGAACTCATCACGGCGTGGAGCCACCACTGAGTTAATCCTCACATTCACTATGCTAGAGTACGACGTTTGAGCTTCTATTTCGTATTTGTTCTTTGATATGTTCTGAAATGCTTCTTATGCTTCCGAAATATTTCCTTATGCCATTGATACGTTCTAAAGCATTTCATTCACCATTGATATGTTCCGAACTGTTTCATATGCCATAGATATCCAAAATGCTCCTTCCGTCTTTGTTATGCCTTGAAATTATCATATGTCATCAATATGCTCCTTATGCCAATGATATGCTCCAATTTCCTTTCTCCTATTGTTATGTCTAATGCCTGTTTTTGAATGAGGTAAACCTTTGTGATTTTATATCAAATGAGATGACTTCAAATGAACACTTGTATTTCTGCTTTTGTTATCTTGATACTAAGCCTGCTTGAACTTCTCCTATCACCATGGATATGTTAGTCGCTTGCTGAGCTCTTTATGCTCACCCCGTTGCTATATAAATTTTTCAGGGTAGCTTGTTATGCAATGAAAAGCTAGAATTGGGTTGAGGCAGTGGAAAGCTAGAAGGTTTTGGGGCAAATCTTTCGTAATTAATAAGTTGATATTGTATAAGTTCTTTTGTGTGTATCAACGACAAATTTAGATTGATGTATCTTGTAAATATTTGGAAAGTACCTCTTGCGTTGGGATTTTGGGAATGTTATTGTTTAAACTGTGTAATGATATAAACATGTAATACATGTTGGTTTTTTGATTGTATAGATTTTTACGCTTATGGATTTATGATGTGGTTATGGTTTAGTTGAGTTGGCTTTGGATTTTGTGAATCATTAAGTGATATTATAGTATGATTATAAACTGCACAGGTTTTATGAATTGGAAAATTATAGATATGAATGACCTGAATGTTTTCTCAGTATCCTCAAATGTGTGAACGGATCCTGGAATGAATTGTTGTTGAATTATAATACAAAAAAAAAAGAAAAATTTAGCGAGGCGTGACACATATATTTCTCCCCCTTTGTCATCAACAAAAAGTAAGGTAATTGTGATACCAGGAGAATAATATAAGCAAATTTTGAGCATAATTGTGATAATTGTTCATGCCTTTACTAGGTTCATGTTATTTTCCAATAGTAAGTGATAGGAAATCAATTATGCAAGCATATAAAGGAAAATATAATATGTAGATTGCTTTCAATACTTCTTCATTTTTATTTGTTATAATCTTTTTTGCATGAAGGAGGAAAGCCATTTGTGATACCAGCTATTTGTGAGTTTACTTTGAGTGAAGTTAAAACCGAGGAGAGATTAAATCATGCTTCAGGTATCAAGATATGTATGTGAAGCAAATCTTTGCAAGCAAAAATATTATCATCCATATTTCAAGATAGAATTCATAAGTAGGAATCATTTCATCAAATCCATTTCAGAAAAATATTTTTCATATAAGTGTATGAGAAATCTGATTTTTAGGATACCAATTGTTAAGCGAATCCAAAAATGAAATGAATACTTTCATGCATTCGGACAAGACTATGCTACAGATTTTCAAATACAATCATGAAGACAAAACATGCTTATTGTTATGGAAATTTTTGTATTCAACACATAATTTCCAACATGTTATTTAGGCATGTAATGGCAATCAAGTGATTTGATCATTCAATTAAGTCCAAAAATAATTTTAACTAGTTTATATATTCGGACACATCAACATTCCTAATTCTCTTCTTATGAAATCAAATTGTTCTTCACTTAGAGGTTTTGTAAAAATATCAGCTAATTGATGTTTAGTATCAATGAACTCTATGATTACATCATGATTAGTAACATGATCTCGTATAAAGTGATGTCTAATATCAATATGTTTTGTTCTTGATTGTTGTATAGGATTCTTTGTTAAGCATATTGCACTTGTGTTATCACATTTAATGGGAATATTTTTAAGATGAACTTTATAATCTTCTAAGGTGTTTTTCATCATACAACTTGTGCATAGCATGCACTTGCTGTAATATATTCAGCTTCGGTTATTGATAGTGCAATCGAGTTTGGTTTCTTAGATGACCAGGAAACAAGGGCATGTCCTAAAAATTGACATGTTCCTGATGTGCTTTTTCTATCTAGTCCGCATCAGCATAAGCAATTAATTCAAGATTCTCTGATTTTGGGTACCATAATCCTAGATTTGTGGTACCATTAAGATATCTAAGTATTCTTTTAACTGCTTTGAGATGAGATATCTTAGGGTTTGATTGAAATCTAGCACAAAGTCCTATACTGAACATGATATCTGGTCTAGTTGCAGTGAGGTAAAGTAAACTTCCTATCATACCCCTATAAGTTTTTTGATCAAAGCTTTCTCCACTTTCATCAATTTCTAACTTAGTGGAGGTGCTCATAGGAGTGTTAATAGCTTTTGAGTTATTCATATTAAACTTTTTTAGCAAATTCATAGCATATTTAGTTTGACTAATAAAGATGCCATTGCTTAGTTGTTTGATTTGTAAGCCTAAGAAGAATGTTAATTCTCCCATTAAACTCATTTCGAATTCAAGACTCATTGTTTTAGCAAAAGATTCACAAAGAGATTCATTCGTAGAACCAAAGATAATATCATCAACATAAATCTGAACAATGAGAAAATTATTTTCAAAATTCTTGATAAATAATGTAGTATCAACCTTGCCTTTCGTGAAATTATTTTCAATAAGAAAAGAACTAAGTCTCTCATACCAAGCCCTCGGAGCTTGTTTTAAACCATAGAGAGCTTTAGTTAATCTAAATACATGATTAGGGAGGCTATTATTTTTAAATCCAGGAGGTTGTTCAACATAGACTTCTTTGAAAATAAAGCCATTAAGAAAAGCGCTTTTAACATCCATTTGAAATAACTTAAAATTATTACTACTTGCGTAGGCAAGGAGCATCCTTATGGCTTCTAATCGAGCCACAAGAGCGAAGGTTTCTTCGTAATCGATACCTTTTTCTTGGTTGAAACCTTTGGCCACTAATCTAGCCTTGTTTCTAACCATGATACCTTATTCATCTTACTTGTTTCTAAAGACCCATTTAGTACCAATAACTAAATGGTCATTTGGCCTAGGAACAAGCTTCCACACCTCATTTCTTTCAAATTGATTTAATTCATCTTGCATTGCGATAATCCATGAATCATCTTTCATGGCTTTGTCAACACATTTGGGTTCAATTTGGGAGAGAAAAGCGGCATTGGCACCAAAATTTTTAAGAGAAGAACGTGTTTGAACCCCCTTTGATGTATCTCCTAAGATTAGTTCCTTAGGATGAGCATCTACATATTTCTAATCCTTGGGTAAGGATGTTTCGGAAGTGGATGCATCCAAGTTGCTAGTTGGAGACGGGGTTTCATTTAAATTCAAGGAATCAAAATTAACATCATCATCAAAATCGTTTTTCCTGATTTCGGAAACCTCATTAAAAACAATATGAATGGATTCTTCAATAATTAAAATTCTTTTATTGAAGATACGAAAAGCTTTAGAAACCGAAGAATAACCAAGAAAGATTCCTTCATCGGATTTAGCATCAAATTTTCCTAAGTTATCTTTTTCATTCAAGATAAACACTTACACCCAAAGACTTTAAAATATGAAACATTGGGTTTTTTGTTGTTCCATAACTCATAGGGAGTTTTGGTGAGTAAGGATCTTACTAGAACTCTATTCAAAATATAGCATGCAGTGTTTACGGCTTCGACCCAAAAATATTTGGGTAGGCTATGTTCATTCAACATGGTCCTTGCCATTTCTTGTAAATTTTGATTTTTTATTTCTACTACTCCATTTTGTTGAGGATTTCTTGGAGTAGAGAAATTATGGTTGTATCTATTGAGTTCACAAAATTCTTGGAAATCATGGTTTTGAAATTCACCATCGTGATCACTTCTAATTGACGAAATCATAGAACCCTTCTAATTTTGAACAAGTTTACAAAACTTGGTAAAATATCTAAAGCATTCATTTTTCTGTTTTAAGAAGTAAGTCCATGTGTATCTGCTATAGTCATCCACAATGACGAAGGCGTATTTGCTACCTCCTAGGCTTGATCTAGAGATTGGTCCAAACAAGTCCATATGGATCAATTGTAAGGGCCTAGAGGTGCTTATTTGATTCTTAGATTTGAAACTACCCTTAATTTGTTTACCTAATTGGCAAGCATCACATACATTATCTTTGATGAACTTGATATGAGGAATTCCTCTTACAAGTTCTTTAGATGATATTTGAGTGATTAGTTTCATGCTAGCATGACCTAATCTTCTATGCCATAGCCAAGCATCCTCATTCAAAACCGAAAAACACATTTCATTACACAAATCATTGATGTCAATAGTGTATACGTTATTTTGTTTTAATGCAATCATAGACATGTTTTTGTGTGGTTTTTCAATGATGCAAGCATTAGATTCGAATCTGACAATATATCCTTTATCACATAATTGACTAATGCTCAAAAGGTTATGTTTTAAACCATCAACTAACAAAACATCTTCAATAAAGAAGTTGGATTTGTTACCTATGGTTCCTTTGCCAATGATTTTACCCTTGTTGTTGTCTCCGAAGGTGACATAGCCTTCATCTATGCTAGTGAGCTTAGAGAATTGAGATGGATCTCCGGTCATATGCATTGAGCATCCACTATCAAGGTACCATCTCTTGCTCCTAGCTTACGATGGTATAGGTTTCTACAAGAAAGGATGATCTTTAGGTACCCATTTGCTTTTGGGTGCCTCAAAAATAGATCTACATTGTTTATTATGTTACATAGAATTTATTATGGTTCCTTTAGGAACCCAAATTAATTTGTTCGGACTAATTTTCTTGAATGGACTGTTGAATCTCGTATTTTGATGATGACAACTACTTGATATATGTTTATGATTTAATCTGCGTTTTGAGTGACGTAGGATGCTTCGATCAGGATGAGACAATTAAAGCAGGAAAATCATGTTGTGCCGAAGGAACATGTCAGAAGATTGGACGTCGGGCCGGTGGATCGGTCGACGTATCGACAGAAGGCTTCGGGCCGTGAACTCGGGCATCGGGCCAAGAAGAGCGGGTATTGTGCCAAGGATATCGGAGTTGCGGAGTCAACTGGCCGATTGGGCAATAGGCTGCACGAGAGGACGATGCGCCAAAGAATCGGACGAAGCGTCGAGGGACCAATGACATGTCGGACAACTTGGTTAATTGCTTAGGATTAATTGTCTCGATTGAAGTTTTGTTTTGTTGTGCAGGATTAACTATGATAACGATGAAGACATAAAGCGAAACAAAGTGTCGGAGTCAAGCGCGAAGGATTTGTTGCGAGTTCGAGAGTTCGACGGAAGTCCGAAGATTCGTTGGGAGTTCGCGGAGCTCGCCGAGAAAGATCGGAGCTTGCCGAAGAAGCTCGTTGGAACTCGCTAAGAACAAATCGTGAAGTCTAGGAGCTTGCCGGGAGTCCGCAGAATGGTTTCCGAGAGTTCATCGGAAGACCGCCGGAAGTTTGCCGGAAGCTCGCTAGAAGAAGTCTTGACTTGCGGACTTTGTAATAGCTTAGAAAATGTCTTTAAATTCATAGTTAGCACGTTAATTAGGGTTAGGATTAGGTGTTAATCCTATAACCCAAGTAGGGGCCAATTAGGCCCAAGTTCGGACTAGTTTGGACCAAGTTTGGAGCCAAACCAAGTGAGCTGGAATAGTGAAGAGGTGCCACCTCTCCAGCCTGGAGGTGCCACCGCCAGGGCTGCGAGGTTGGGAGGTGCAACCGCCCCAGCCAGGAGGTGCAACCGCCTGGGCTGTGGGGTTGGGAGGTGCAACCGCCCCAGCCAAGAGGTTGCACCGCCAGAGCTCAAGTTCCGAGCTCTGCCAGGCGATGCAACCACCGAGCTCAGTCTTCGAGCTCTGGCAGAGAGGTGCATCAGCCTGAGCTCAGTCTCGAGCTCTGCCAGGTGATGCATTCACCAAGCTCAGTCTTCGAGCTCTGGCAGAGAGGTGGATCAGCCTGAGCTCAGCTTGGAGCTCTGCCAGGTGATGCAACCACCGAGCTCAGTTTCGAGCTCTGCCAGGTGATGCAATCACCAAGCTCAGTCTTCGAGCTCTGCCAGGTGATGCAACCATCGAGCTCAGTCTTCGAGCTCTGGCAGAGAGAAGCAATCGGCAGAGCTCAGTCTTCGAGCTCTGCCAGGCGGTGCCACCTCTCCAGTCGAGAGGTGCAACCGCCTGATCCCAGAATTCTGGGATTTGATCGATTTGATCGTTTTGAGCTCGAATTTTGAATTGGGTTGGGGCCTATAAATACCCCACCCATTCAGCACTGAATTGAGCAAGAACTAACCCGAAATCTTGATCTTTTCAGTGGTTCTTAGAGCTCAAAATTGCTAGTTTTCCTCCTCCTTCTGTTCTTCAAGTTTGAGTTGAAAAGAGAGGAGAGAAAACATCTGTAAAGGTTGTCTCCTAAGCCTGCCAAAAGGAGAGAAATTGTAAGAGGGAAGTTTGGCCTTCGCCCATTGAAGGAAGGCACCTAGTTGACGTCGGCAACCTCATCGGTGGAGGAAGCCAAAAGTGGAGTAGGTCAAGGCTGACCGAACCACTCTAAATCTCTGGTTTGCGTTTATTTTCGAGCACTTTATCATTACTGCAAACCTCCCTCATCACTACTGCTCTCTGCGCTTTCACGAACAAGTTCTAAGTGCTGTTCTTCCAAATCTGCATTCAAACGTAAACTCGTATTTTCATACATTACAGTTTACGTTTACGTTTGATTCTGCAGAACTGTTTTCCGTGCTTTTACGAACGAGCTTCCTTGCAGTTTACGCTTACATTTTAATCCTATTAATAACTGCAATCTGTCCTCTACGATTTTACGAACGAGTTTCAACATTTAGACGTAAAACTGCATTCAGACGTAAATCGGCTTTCTTCGCTCAATCATCAGATTTCAGTTCACGTTTACGTCTTGGTTTCAACTGCATACTGCCTTCTGCGAGTATACAAACGAGTTTCAAAGTTTAGACGTAAATCTGCGTCTAACTGCGTTTAGACGTAAATCTGCGTTTAGACGTAAAACTGCGTTTAGACGTAAAACTACGTTTAGACGTAAAACTGCATTTAGACGTAAAACTGCGTTTAGATGTAAATCTGCGTTTAGACGTAAAACTACGTTTAGACGCAAAATTGCGTTTAGACGTAAATCTGCGTTTAGACGTAAATCTGCATTTAGACGTAAATCTGAGTTTAGACGCAAAACTGCGCTTAGACGCAAAACTGCGCTTAGACGCAATCTGCGCTTAGACGCAAAACTGCGCTTAGACGCAATCTGCGCTTAGACGCAAACTGCACTTAGATACAAACTGAGAATTTGCTTTTGCATCATAATAGTTTTTGAACAAACGCAGCTTTTGGTTTTTAATCGTTATAAGATTTCCGCTGCACTAATTCACCCCCCCCCCCTCTTAGTGCTCTCGATCCTAACAATTGGTATCAGAGCGGGGTTTTTCTCATTTCGGATTTACACCCGAGAGAAATGACTTTTCAAGAGGGCTGTTCGGTCTTTCGTCCACCGTTCTTTAACGGATTGGACTACACTTATTGGAAAACTCGAATGAGAGTTTTCTTAATTTCTCTAAATCTGGATTTATGGAATATCATTGAAAACGGTTTTCAACTTCCCTCCAAACCGATGAACGAATGGTCGGTTTTGGAGAAGAAGAATTTTTCTTTAAACGCAAAGGCTATGAATGCCTTATTTTGCGCATTGGACAAAAATGAGTTCAATCGGATTTCTACGTGTGAAACGGCTTTCGATATTTGGCGCACTCTGGAAATCACGCACGAGGGAACTAGTAGAGTCAAAGACTCGAAAGTTAATATTCTACTGCTTGATTTCGAGCTTTTTCATATGAAACCAAGCGAAACCGTTGTTGACATGTACACCCGTTTTACGGATGTCGTCAATGGTTTAAAATCACTTGGTAAAAGCTTTTCGGATTTTGAACTCGTTAACAAAGTTTTGCGCTCACTTTCTAAAACTTGGGATTCAAAAGTAACTGCTATTCAAGAATCGAAAAACTTGAACCATTTTCCACTTGAAGAACTAATTGGTTCATTGATCACATATGAAATGACGTGCAATGCACGTGAAGAACTTGAGAACCACCTTCCAAAGAACAGGAAGGATTTGGAACTCTGGACAAATGAATGCCACTTGAGCGATGACTCAAGTGATGAGGACAATGATGAACAAACCAACCTTCCAAAGAACAGGAAGGATTTGGGACATAGAACATTTGAAGACCACTCGAGCATAAGCTCAAGTGATGGTGAACTTAAAATGAAACGAAAATTAAAAAGCAAAAAGAATGGAACTACTTGCTTTAAACGCAAGAAGAAGAACAAAAATTGGGATGAATCGAGCTCCTCCGATAAAGAGAAAGTCAACAAAAGCAAGGCGGCAAACTACGCCTTAACAGCCTACAATGATGAGGTAATCGAAATCCCCCTAATTTACTTCGAAATTACATGATGCTTTTCATGATGCACTTTTCTTTTTCTTTAAATTTTTTTTGAAAATTATATTTTTAATAATTTAATAATGAAAATGCAAAAATATGATCATGCTTGTAATCTTGAAAATGATAATGAAAATTGCATGTCTTATGTTAATGCAAGATAGAAATCTAATGATTTTACACCTAGTGAGATTAATCTTATTTATGTGCTTGAGAAGCAAGAATGTATATTTTGATGATTTTCATATTGCTTTTCAATGACGATACATGGCTTTTGTCTGGAAGGCTTGATATTTTTCATTATCTTTGTTTATGAAATATAATGTATGGTTTTGACATAAAAATAAAGATTTGAGCATGCTATTATAAAGTCAATCATAGATTAAAACTAAAGAGGTTTTAGGCATCTATAAGAATCATTCAAAATTATGTTCAATGAAACCTTGCTTAATGTTGCAATAAAAATATTAAAGTTATACTTGATGATTTCAGATTTGACAAATGCTACACTTTAAATATGAATCATTCTTCAATCAGATTAAATGCTTCAATCATTTTCTATCTCTAAGAGTTCTCGATTTTGGTGAAATACAAGTGATAAATTCATTTATGATATCTTGTAAATCACTTGAATTATGAATGAGTTTTTCTTTTTTATGATGTGTTAAAAGAATCACTTAAAAAGAAAATGTTTTTCCCATTTTATCGAGATTAATGATTTCATGATATTATGTGAATCTCGAAACTGATTTTGATGAAATAGTAATAACGTTATTCATGTTATAAATCTTAAAAATGATAATATGCTTCATGTGATAATATGAATACATGAAACACTTATGATATTCTGTGTATTCATAAAATATTTATCTCATCATCCAATAACTCTTCTTGATATTCCTTATGAGATGAAATGAAATAATGCATGAAATACAAATGAGGAGTTAATGATCATGCATAATAGGATGTAATGAATTCTAGATACCATCATTTGAATATCTATGATCATGCTGCCAAAATGATATATCATGAATGCTTGAATATCATGTTTGATATGCTCATGATGATGATTGATTTTTCAGTATCATGCATAAATTTTTTGAAATGTAATGTTAATGAATTTGTGCATTGAAACTATAATGATGCACAAATAAGAATGATTACTTACCTTTGTCATGATTTAGAAATTGATGTAAAGGGTTTTTCCCTTGTTGACAATGACAAAGGGGGAGATAGCTAGTTTGCACAAGTCAAGAAGATGCAAAAACTTGATTGCTAACTTGCTTATTTCAAGAAGCAAAAGTTGTCTTCTTGAACATCACCATCTTGAATATCTCAAGAAGCAAGACTTGCAACTTGCACATTACAATAGGAAGCAATAATCATGAGCCTACACAAGAAAGTTATCTTGCATTTGCTTTCAAAGTTTTTTGCTAGCTTGTATATTGTGAAACTTGTACATCGTAAAAATTGCTAGCTCGTAGTCTAAAGAGAAGCGAAAAACTGCTATCTCAAAAGAAGCAAATGTGCTATCTTGCCTATCTCAAGAGGCAAAAATGCTAACTTGCACTTCTAGCAAAACTTGACAAATTTGCATATATCAAGAAGCAAGAGTTGCTTTCTTGAACATCTCTAGTTTGCTAGCTTGCATGATATAGAACTTGCTATCTTGAACATTACCAAAAGTGCTATCTTATATGTTATAAAACTTGAATATCTAAAACTTGATAGCATGAATGTCCTAAGCATGATATAACACATGCTAAATCTTCTAGCTCCAAGATTGCATGATGATAAAACTTGATACTATGTTTTTCATGCAATGAGTTGAACCAATATCACACACAAACACTTGATTGTGATACTTCTCCTTTTTGTTGATGACAAAGGGGGAGAAGTATGTTGATGACATGACATGTGATGCATAAGTTTATGCATAAGTTCATGTTGACGTGTTGCAAGTATTCATGATGAATATTGCAATGACTTGAATTCAGTGTGAATTCAAGGTTCTATCAATATGGCATATTGATAGGGGGAGTTTGTTTAAACTCCGGGAGTTAAGGTTAACTCCGTTTATGATGACATGTTGCTTAGATTTTTGAATCTAAGAGGTTCTATCAATATGGCATATTGATAGGGGGAGTTTGTTTAAACTCCGGGAGTTAAGTTTAACTCCGTCATCAAGTAGTTGTCATCATCAAAAAGGGGGAGATTGTTGAATCTCGTATTTTGATGATGACAACTACTTGATATATGTTTATGATTTAATCTGCGTTTTGAGTGATGCAGGATGCTTCGATCAGGATGAGACAATTAAAGCAGGAAAATCATGTTGTGCCGAAGGAACATGTCAGAAGATTGGACGTCGGGCCGGTGGATCGGTCGACGTATCGACAGAAGGCTTCGGGCCGTGAACTCGGGCATCGGGCCAAGAAGAGCGGGTATTGTGCCAAGGATATCGGAGTTGCGGAGTCAACTGGCCGATTGGGCAATAGGCTGCACGAGAGGACGATGCGCCAAAGAATCGGACGAAGCGTCGAGGGACCAATGACATGTCGGACAACTTGGTTAATTGCTTAGGATTAATTGTCTCGATTGAAGTTTTGTTTTGTTGTGCAGGATTAACTATGATAACGATGAAGACATAAAGCGAAACAAAGTGTCGGAGTCAAGCGCGAAGGATTTGTTGCGAGTTCGAGAGTTCGACGGAAGTCCGAAGATTCGTTGGGAGTTCGCGGAGCTCGCCGAGAAAGATCGGAGCTTGCCGAAGAAGCTCGTTGGAACTCGCTAAGAACAAATCGTGAAGTCTAGGAGCTTGCCGGGAGTCCGCAGAATGGTTTCCGAGAGTTCATCGGAAGACCGCCGGAAGTTTGCCGGAAGCTCGCTAGAAGAAGTCTTGACTTGCGGACTTTGTAATAGCTTAGAAAATGTCTTTAAATTCATAGTTAGCACGTTAATTAGGGTTAGGATTAGGTGTTAATCCTATAACCCAAGTAGGGGCCAATTAGGCCCAAGTTCGGACTAGTTTGGACCAAGTTTGGAGCCAAACCAAGTGAGCTGGAATAGTGAAGAGGTGCCACCTCTCCAGCCTGGAGGTGCCACCGCCAGGGCTACGAGGTTGGGAGGTGCAACCGCCCCAGCCAGGAGGTGCAACCGCCTGGGCTGTGGGGTTGGGAGGTGCAACCGCCCCAGCCAGGAGGTGCAACCGCCTGGGCTGTGGGGTTGGGAGGTGCAACCGCCCCAGCCAAGAGGTTGCACCGCCAGAGCTCAAGTTCCGAGCTCTGCCAGGCGATGCAACCACCGAGCTCAGTCTTCGAGCTCTGGCAGAGAGGTGCATCAGCCTGAGCTCAGTCTCGAGCTCTGCCAGGTGATGCATTCACCAAGCTCAGTCTTCGAGCTCTGGCAGAGAGGTGGATCAGCCTGAGCTCAGCTTGGAGCTCTGCCAGGTGATGCAACCACCGAGCTCAGTTTCGAGCTCTGCCAGGTGATGCAATCACCAAGCTCAGTCTTCGAGCTCTGCCAGGTGATGCAACCATCGAGCTCAGTCTTCGAGCTCTGGCAGAGAGAAGCAATCGGCAGAGCTCAGTCTTCGAGCTCTGCCAGGCGGTGCCACCTCTCCAGTCGAGAGGTGCAACCGCCTGATCCCAGAATTCTGGGATTTGATCGATTTGATCGTTTTGAGCTCGAATTTTGAATTAGGTTGGGGCCTATAAATACCCCACCCATTCAGCACTGAATTGAGCAAGAACTAACCCGAAATCTTGATCTTTTCAGTGGTTCTTAGAGCTCAAAATTGCTAGTTTTCCTCCTCCTTCTGTTCTTCAAGTTTGAGTTGAAAAGAGAGGAGAGAAAACATCTGTAAAGGTTGTCTCCTAAGCCTGCCAAAAGGAGAGAAATTGTAAGAGGGAAATTTGGCCTTCGCCCATTGAAGGAAGGCACCTAGTTGACGTCGGCAACCTCATCGGTGGAGGAAGCCAAAAGTGGAGTAGGTCAAGGCTGACCGAACCACTCTAAATCTCTGGTTTGCGTTTATTTTTGAGCACTTTATCATTACTGCAAACCTCCCTCATCACTACTGCTCTCTGCGCTTTCACGAACAAGTTCTAAGTGCTGTTCTTCCAAATCTGCATTCAAACGTAAACTCGTATTTTCATACATTACAGTTTACGTTTACGTTTGATTCTGCAGAACTGTTTTCCGTGCTTTTACGAACGAGCTTCCTTGCAGTTTACGCTTACATTTTAATCCTATTAATAACTGCAATCTGTCCTCTACGATTTTACGAACGAGTTTCAACATTTAGACGTAAAACTGCATTCAGACGTAAATCGGCTTTCTTCGCTCAATCATCAGATTTCAGTTCACGTTTACGTCTTGGTTTCAACTGCATACTGCCTTCTGCGAGTATACAAACGAGTTTCAAAGTTTAGACGTAAATCTGCGTCTAACTGCGTTTAGACGTAAATCTGCGTTTAGACGTAAAACTGCGTTTAGACGTAAAACTACGTTTAGACGTAAAACTGCATTTAGACGTAAAACTGCGTTTAGATGTAAATCTGCGTTTAGACGTAAAACTACGTTTAGACGCAAAATTGCGTTTAGACGTAAATCTGCGTTTAGACGTAAATCTGCATTTAGACGTAAATCTGAGTTTAGACGCAAAACTGCGCTTAGACGCAAAACTGCGCTTAGACGCAATCTGCGCTTAGACGCAAAACTGCGCTTAGACGCAATCTGCGCTTAGACGCAAACTGCACTTAGATACAAACTGAGAATTTGCTTTTGCATCATAATAGTTTTTGAACAAACGCAGCTTTTGGTTTTTAATCGTTATAAGATTTCCGCTGCACTAATTCACCCCCCCCCCCTCTTAGTGCTCTCGATCCTAACAATTGGTATCAGAGCGGGGTTTTTCTCATTTCGGATTTACACCCGAGAGAAATGACTTTTCAAGAGGGCTGTTCGGTCTTTCGTCCACCGTTCTTTAACGGATTGGACTACACTTATTGGAAAACTCGAATGAGAGTTTTCTTAATTTCTCTAAATCTGGATTTATGGAATATCATTGAAAACGGTTTTCAACTTCCCTCCAAACCGATGAACGAATGGTCGGTTTTGGAGAAGAAGAATTTTTCTTTAAACGCAAAGGCTATGAATGCCTTATTTTGCGCATTGGACAAAAATGAGTTCAATCGGATTTCTACGTGTGAAACGACTTTCGATATTTGGCGCACTCTGGAAATCACGCACGAGGGAACTAGTAGAGTCAAAGACTCGAAAGTTAATATTCTACTGCTTGATTTCGAGCTTTTTCATATGAAACCAAGCGAAACCGTTGTTGACATGTACACCCGTTTTACGGATGTCGTCAATGGTTTAAAATCACTTGGTAAAAGCTTTTCGGATTTTGAACTCGTTAACAAAGTTTTGCGCTCACTTTCTAAAACTTGGGATTCAAAAGTAACTGCTATTCAAGAATCGAAAAACTTGAACCATTTTCCACTTGAAGAACTAATTGGTTCATTGATCACATATGAAATGACGTGCAATGCACGTGAAGAACTTGAGAACCACCTTCCAAAGAACAGGAAGGATTTGGAACTCTGGACAAATGAATGCCACTTGAGCGATGACTCAAGTGATGAGGACAATGATGAACAAACCAACCTTCCAAAGAACAGGAAGGATTTGGGACATAGAACATTTGAAGACCACTCGAGCATAAGCTCAAGTGATGGTGAACTTAAAATGAAACGAAAATTAAAAAGCAAAAAGAATGGAACTACTTGCTTTAAACGCAAGAAGAAGAACAAAAATTGGGATGAATCGAGCTCCTCCGATAAAGAGAAAGTCAACAAAAGCAAGGCGGCAAACTACGCCTTAACAGCCTACAATGATGAGGTAATCGAAATCCCCCTAATTTACTTCGAAATTACATGATGCTTTTCATGATGCACTTTTCTTTTTCTTTAAATTTTTTTTGAAAATTATATTTTTAATAATTTAATAATGAAAATGCAAAAATATGATCATGCTTGTAATCTTGAAAATGATAATGAAAATTGCATGTCTTATGTTAATGCAAGATAGAAATCTAATGATTTTACACCTAGTGAGATTAATCTTATTTATGTGCTTGAGAAGCAAGAATGTATATTTTGATGATTTTCATATTGCTTTTCAATGACGATACATGGCTTTTGTCTGGAAGGCTTGATATTTTTCATTATCTTTGTTTATGAAATATAATGTATGGTTTTGACATAAAAATAAAGATTTGAGCATGCTATTATAAAGTCAATCATAGATTAAAACTAAAGAGGTTTTAGGCATCTATAAGAATCATTCAAAATTATGTTCAATGAAACCTTGCTTAATGTTGCAATAAAAATATTAAAGTTATACTTGATGATTTCAGATTTGACAAATGCTACACTTTAAATATGAATCATTCTTCAATCAGATTAAATGCTTCAATCATTTTCTATCTCTAAGTGTTCTCGATTTTGGTGAAATACAAGTGATAAATTCATTTATGATATCTTGTAAATCACTTGAATTATGAATGAGTTTTTCTTTTTTATGATGTGTTAAAAGAATCACTTAAAAAGAAAATGTTTTTCCCATTTTATCGAGATTAATGATTTCATGATATTATGTGAATCTCGAAACTGATTTTGATGAAATAGTAATAACGTTATTCATGTTATAAATCTTAAAAATGATAATATGCTTCATGTGATAATATGAATACATGAAACACTTATGATATTCTGTGTATTCATAAAATATTTATCTCATCATCCAATAACTCTTCTTGATATTCCTTATGAGATGAAATGAAATAATGCATGAAATACAAATGAGGAGTTAATGATCATGCATAATAGGATGTAATGAATTCTAGATACCATCATTTGAATATCTATGATCATGCTGCCAAAATGATATATCATGAATGCTTGAATATCATGTTTGATATGCTCATGATGATGATTGATTTTTCAGTATCATGCATAAATTTTTTGAAATGTAATGTTAATGAATTTGTGCATTGAAACTATAATGATGCACAAATAAGAATGATTACTTACCTTTGTCATGATTTAGAAATTGATGTAAAGGGTTTTTCCCTTGTTGACAATGACAAAGGGGGAGATAGCTAGTTTGCACAAGTCAAGAAGATGCAAAAACTTGATTGCTAACTTGCTTATTTCAAGAAGCAAAAGTTGTCTTCTTGAACATCACCATCTTGAATATCTCAAGAAGCAAGACTTGCAACTTGCACATTACAATAGGAAGCAATAATCATGAGCCTACACAAGAAAGTTATCTTGCATTTGCTTTCAAAGTTTTTTGCTAGCTTGTATATTGTGAAACTTGTACATCGTAAAAATTGCTAGCTCGTAGTCTAAAGAGAAGCGAAAAACTGCTATCTCAAAAGAAGCAAATGTGCTATCTTGCCTATCTCAAGAGGCAAAAATGCTAACTTGCACTTCTAGCAAAACTTGACAAATTTGCATATATCAAGAAGCAAGAGTTGCTTTCTTGAACATCTCTAGTTTGCTAGCTTGCATGATATAGAACTTGCTATCTTGAACATTACCAAAAGTGCTATCTTATATGTTATAAAACTTGAATATCTAAAACTTGATAGCATGAATGTCCTAAGCATGATATAACACATGCTAAATCTTCTAGCTCCAAGATTGCATGATGATAAAACTTGATACTATGTTTTTCATGCAATGAGTTGAACCAATATCACACACAAACACTTGATTGTGATACTTCTCCTTTTTGTTGATGACAAAGGGGGAGAAGTATGTTGATGACATGACATGTGATGCATAAGTTTATGCATAAGTTCATGTTGACGTGTTGCAAGTATTCATGATGAATATTGCAATGACTTGAATTCAGTGTGAATTCAAGGTTCTATCAATATGGCATATTGATAGGGGGAGTTTGTTTAAACTCCGGGAGTTAAGGTTAACTCCGTTTATGATGACATGTTGCTTAGATTTTTGAATCTAAGAGGTTCTATCAATATGGCATATTGATAGGGGGAGTTTGTTTAAACTCCGGGAGTTAAGTTTAACTCCGTCATCAAGTAGTTGTCATCATCAAAAAGGGGGAGATTGTTGAATCTCGTATTTTGATGATGACAACTACTTGATATATGTTTATGATTTAATCTGCATTTTGAGTGATGCAGGATGCTTCGATCAGGATGAGACAATTAAAGCAGGAAAATCATGTTGTGCCGAAGGAACATGTCAGAAGATTGGACGTCGGGCCGGTGGATCGGTCGACGTATCGACAGAAGGCTTCGGGCCGTGAACTCGGGCATCGGGCCAAGAAGAGCGGGTATTGTGCCAAGGATATCGGAGTTGCAGAGTCAACTGGCCGATTGGGCAATAGGCTGCACGAGAGGACGATGCGCCAAAGAATCGGACGAAGCGTCGAGGGACCAATGACATGTCGGACAACTTGGTTAATTGCTTAGGATTAATTGTCTCGATTGAAGTTTTGTTTTGTTGTGCAGGATTAACTATGATAACGATGAAGACATAAAGCGAAACAAAGTGTCGGAGTCAAGCGCGAAGGATTTGTTGCGAGTTCGAGAGTTCGACGGAAGTCCGAAGATTCGTTGGGAGTTCGCGGAGCTCGCCGAGAAAGATCGGAGCTTGCCGAAGAAGCTCGTTGGAACTCGCTAAGAACAAATCGTGAAGTCTAGGAGCTTGCCGGGAGTCCGCAGAATGGTTTCCGAGAGTTCATCGGAAGACCGCCGGAAGTTTGCCGGAAGCTCGCTAGAAGAAGTCTTGACTTGCGGACTTTGTAATAGCTTAGAAAATGTCTTTAAATTCATAGTTAGCACGTTAATTAGGGTTAGGATTAGGTGTTAATCCTATAACCCAAGTAGGGGCCAATTAGGCCCAAGTTCGGACTAGTTTGGACCAAGTTTGGAGCCAAACCAAGTGAGCTGGAATAGTGAAGAGGTGCCACCTCTCCAGCCTGGAGGTGCCACCGCCAGGGCTGCGAGGTTGGGAGGTGCAACCGCCCCAGCCAGGAGGTGCAACCGCCTGGGCTGTGGGGTTGGGAGGTGCAACCGCCCCAGCCAGGAGGTGCAACCGCCTGGGCTGTGGGGTTGGGAGGTGCAACCGCCCCAGCCAAGAGGTTGCACCGCCAGAGCTCAAGTTCCGAGCTCTGCCAGGCGATGCAACCACCGAGCTCAGTCTTCGAGCTCTGGCAGAGAGGTGCATCAGCCTGAGCTCAGTCTCGAGCTCTGCCAGGTGATGCATTCACCAAGCTCAGTCTTCGAGCTCTGGCAGAGAGGTGGATCAGCCTGAGCTCAGCTTGGAGCTCTGCCAGGTGATGCAACCACCGAGCTCAGTTTCGAGCTCTGCCAGGTGATGCAATCACCAAGCTCAGTCTTCGAGCTCTGCCAGGTGATGCAACCATCGAGCTCAGTCTTCGAGCTCTGGCAGAGAGAAGCAATCGGCAGAGCTCAGTCTTCGAGCTCTGCCAGGCGGTGCCACCTCTCCAGTCGAGAGGTGCAACCGCCTGATCCCAGAATTCTGGGATTTGATCGATTTGATCGTTTTGAGCTCGAATTTTGAATTAGGTTGGGGCCTATAAATACCCCACCCATTCAGCACTGAATTGAGCAAGAACTAACCCGAAATCTTGATCTTTTCAGTGGTTCTTAGAGCTCAAAATTGCTAGTTTTCCTCCTCCTTCTGTTCTTCAAGTTTGAGTTGAAAAGAGAGGAGAGAAAACATCTGTAAAGGTTGTCTCCTAAGCCTGCCAAAAGGAGAGAAATTGTAAGAGGGAAATTTGGCCTTCGCCCATTGAAGGAAGGCACCTAGTTGACGTCGGCAACCTCATCGGTGGAGGAAGCCAAAAGTGGAGTAGGTCAAGGCTGACCGAACCACTCTAAATCTCTGGTTTGCGTTTATTTTTGAGCACTTTATCATTACTGCAAACCTCCCTCATCACTACTGCTCTCTGCGCTTTCACGAACAAGTTCTAAGTGCTGTTCTTCCAAATCTGCATTCAAACGTAAACTCGTATTTTCATACATTACAGTTTACGTTTACGTTTGATTCTGCAGAACTGTTTTCCGTGCTTTTACGAACGAGCTTCCTTGCAGTTTACGCTTACATTTTAATCCTATTAATAACTGCAATCTGTCCTCTACGATTTTACGAACGAGTTTCAACATTTAGACGTAAAACTGCATTCAGACGTAAATCGGCTTTCTTCGCTCAATCATCAGATTTCAGTTCACGTTTACGTCTTGGTTTCAACTGCATACTGCCTTCTGCGAGTATACAAACGAGTTTCAAAGTTTAGACGTAAATCTGCGTCTAACTGCGTTTAGACGTAAATCTGCGTTTAGACGTAAAACTGCGTTTAGACGTAAAACTACGTTTAGACGTAAAACTGCATTTAGACGTAAAACTGCGTTTAGATGTAAATCTGCGTTTAGACGTAAAACTACGTTTAGACGCAAAATTGCGTTTAGACGTAAATCTGCGTTTAGACGTAAATCTGCATTTAGACGTAAATCTGAGTTTAGACGCAAAACTGCGCTTAGACGCAAAACTGCGCTTAGACGCAATCTGCGCTTAGACGCAAAACTGCGCTTAGACGCAATCTGCGCTTAGACGCAAACTGCACTTAGATACAAACTGAGAATTTGCTTTTGCATCATAATAGTTTTTGAACAAACGCAGCTTTTGGTTTTTAATCGTTATAAGATTTCCGCTGCACTAATTCACCCCCCCCCCCTCTTAGTGCTCTCGATCCTAACATGGACAATAATACGTTTTGTGTCCAAGTTTGCAACAAAAGTTACATTTGCTTTGGTGTCGAACATGTAAGATGGGGCCTTTTATGAAGGTGGTTGGATTTTGGTGAGGACTTCTCACAAATCCGATTCCACTTCTTTTGGGAACGTGACCCTTGTTTGTAAGGATCATGTTTAAGGACTTACTACCAACCTCGAATTTCTTCAAGGTGTCCTTAAGTAGCAAGTTTTCCTTTTGGAGAGTTTCTAGATCATGGCATTTTATGCATGAACCTTAACTATCATGATATTCAGCTTTTAACTTATCGAAATTACAAGTAAGACTATCATGCTCCTTTTTTAGCAATTTGTATTTTCTACTAATAATCTTGCATTCATCAAATAAGTCATGGAAGGCATTTAATAATTCATCAAATGATAAATCTGCATCTATTAAATTCGTTACCTCCTCTCCGATGGCCATTAAGGCGTAATGAGCAACTTGCTCGGTGTTGGACTCCTCTTCTTCGGACGCGCTCGAGTCATCCCACGTTGCTTTGAGTGCCTTCTTCTTTGATGTTCTCTTTTTGACTTGGGGACAATCACTTTTGTAGTGTCCCGGCTTTTTGCACTCATAGCAAATAACTTGGTCCTTCTTGGGTTCAAGTTATTTTTTGTGTCATTCTTAAACTTGTTTCTTTTAATAAATTTTTTAAATTTTCTTGTTAGAAGTGCCAAGTCATTATCACAGTCCTCATCACTTAAGTTTTCTCTCAAGTGGTCTTCTGAAGTTCTAAGTGTCATATCCTTCCTGTTCTTTGGAAGGATGTCTTCTTGCTCTTCATGAGCTTTGCAAGTCATCTCATAGGTCATTAATGACCCGATTAGTTATTCAAGAGGGAAGTTGTTTAGATCTTTCGCCTCTTGAATAGTAGTGACATTAGGATCCCAATTCTTAGGAAGGGATCTTAGAATCTTATTTACGAGCTCAAAATCCGAAAAACTTTTTCCGAGTCCTTTTAGACCGTTGACGACATCCGTAAAACGGGTAAACATGTCGACAATAGTCTCACTCGGTTTCATCCGGAAAAGTTCGAAAGAATGTAACAAAAGATTGATTTTTGACTCTTTCACTCTACTTGTGCCTTTGTGAGTCACTCTACTTGTGCCAAATATCAAATGCGGTTTTACAAACCGAAACACGGTTGAACTCATTTTTATCAAGCGCACAAAATAAGGCATTTATAGCCTTTGCATTAAGAGCCAAAGCCTTCTTCTCCAATTCATTCCAATCGATCATTGGAAGAGAAGACTTCGAAAATCCATTTTCGACAAGATTCCAAAGTTCAAAATCCATAGAAATAAGAAAGATCCTCATTCGGGTCTTCCAATAGGTGTAGTCCGTCCCATTGAACATGGGTGGACGTGTAATAGAATGCTCTGATACCAATTGTTAGGATCAAGAGCACTAAGAGGGGGGGGGTGAATTAGTGCAGCGGAAATCTTTCTACAATTAAAAAAAGGTTCGAAGGATGAAAGCGATTTCGGTGTGAAAGCCGATTCTAAGATTACTTTAACTTAAGATCAAGCGAGATGACGTTAAAGTAAATCTATGAAGGCAGTTTGCAGTTATGATGAAAATCAGAATATAAGCGCAAACTGAAATTCGACGTTCGTACGATAAAACTGATTTGCGTCTAAACACCGATTCGGAAAGCACTGAACTTTGAAACACGTTCATAAAAGCACAGAAGGCAGTAAGCTATTGAGGAGGTTTGCAGTAAAGATAAGATGCTCAAAGTAAATGCAAACCGAGATTTAGAGTGGTTTGGTCAATCTTAACCTACTCCACTTTTGGCTTCCTCCACCGACGAGGTCACCGACGTCAACTAGAGGCCTTCCTTCAATAGGCAAATGCCAACCACCCTTTTACAGTTTCACTCCTTTTGACAGGCTTAGGAGACAACCCTGACAGAATTTTCTCTCCTCTCTTTAAAGATCAGAACTTGGAAGAAAAGAGGGAGAAGAACTTTTGGCCTTTACAATAATTTTAAGCTCTAAAAATCATAGAACAAGATCAGGATTTCGGTGTATTTGAGTGTGCTTTCAGTGCTGAAAGGGTGGGGTATTTATAGGCCCCAACCCAGTTCAAATTTGGAGCTCAAAACTATCAATTCCCGGAATTTCAGGATCTGGCGATTGCACCTCCTGACTGAGGCGGTTGCACCGCCTAGCAGAGCTCGAAGACTGAGCCTCTGGGCGGTGCTACCTCCTGTCAGGGGCAGTTGCACCTCCTGCCAGAGCTCGAAGATCGAGCTCAAGCGGTGCCACCGCATGACTAAGGCGGTTGCACCTCCTGCTAGAGCTCGAAGACCGAGCTCAGGCGGTGCCACCTCCTGTCAGGGGAGGTTGCACCACCCAGTCTCGCTCGGAGACTGAGCCCAGGCGGTGCCACCTCCTGGCTTGGGCGGTTCAACCGCTTGGCAGAAATCAGGGTCCGAATGGGTTGATCCATTCGGCCCAATTTGGGTTTTCTAGGGGCCCAATTGCCCCAAGATTAAGCTAATGGGATCACCTCCCATTTCCAACTTAATCATTGTGCTAACTACGATATTTCCTAAGACATTTACTGCAACTTGCTCTGGTGCGTCAATCGCTTCTTCCGGCGAGCTTCCGGCGAACTTTCGTCGATCATCCGATGAACCCTCGGTGATGCTCCTGCGGACATCCGGCAAACTCCTGGACTTGCGACGATCCTCTTGGCGAGTTCCGACATGCTTCTTTGGCAAGCTTATGGACTTCTCGGATTTGTTCCCGCAGAACCTCCGACGATTGTCCGAACTTCCGTCGAACTCTCGAACTCCCAATGTGATCATTTTCTTGACTCCGGCACAACTCCTGTTGCATATCTTACTTTCATCGTAGTTAATCCTGCACACTTATCTCAACATATAGATTAGATAACAAATGACAATTGACTTCATCATCAAAATCCGAGATTCAACAGCTCGAGCAAATCGAGAAGAAAATAACGGTTCAGAAATGTAAATACTCACACATTCAAGAGACACTCCAATTTAAAGTGGTTCGGTCAAAATGACCTACATCCACTTGCGAAGCCTTCATCGATGAGGCTCCCAATTTCCTCTAGCAAATCACTTTGAAGGGGAAGGACAAATACCCCTCTTACAACCTTTTACAAGATGAAAACAAAGCTTGCTAAAGACTTTGCTAAGGTTTTTTTCTCAATCTAATGCTTCACAAAAGTTGTATTCTCTACTGAGAATTGAGGGGTATTTATAGGCCCCAAGAGGATTCAAATTTGAGCTCCAAATTTTGAATTCTCTTAGGTTTCCGAGACTAGCGGTGCCACCGCCTATCAATGTCATATTGACCGGTGACTAGCGGTGCCACCGCTTGTTGGTGGCAGTGCTACTGCTTGTCAATTTCAACAATGATAGAGTTCTGGCGGTGCCTGTTAGGATCGAGAGCACTAAGAGGGGGGGGTGAATTAGTGCAGCGGAAATCTTACAGCGATTAAAAACCAAAAGCTGCGTTTGTTCAAAAACTATTATGATGCAAAAGCAAATTCTCAGTTTGTATCTAAGTGCAGTTTGCGTCTAAGCGCAGATTGCGTCTAAGCGCAGTTTTGCGTCTAAGCGCAGTTTTGCGTCTAAACTCAGATTTACGTCTAAATGCAGATTTACGTCTAAACGCAGATTTACGTCTAAACGCAGTTTTACGTCTAAACGTAGTTTTACGTCTAAACGCAGATTTACGTCTAAACGCAGTTTTACGTCTAAACGCAGTTTTACGTCTAAACGCAGTTTTACGTCTAAACGCAGTTTTACGTCTAAACGCAGATTTACGTCTAAACGCAGTTAGACGCAGATTTACGTCTAAACTTTGAAACTCGTTTGTATACTCGCAGAAGGCAGTATGCAGTTGAAACCAAGACGTAAACGTGAACTGAAATCTGATGATTGAGCGAAGAAAGCCGATTTACGTCTGAATGCAGTTTTACGTCTAAATGTTGAAACTCGTTCGTAAAATCGTAGAGGACAGATTGCAGTTATTAATAGGATTAAAATGTAAGCGTAAACTGCAAGGAAGCTCGTTCGTAAAAGCACGGAAAACAGTTCTGCAGAATCAAACGTAAACGTAAACTGTAATGTATGAAAATACGAGTTTACGTCTGAATGCAGATTTGGAAGAACAGCACTTAGAACTTGTTCGTGAAAGCGCAGAGAGCAGTAGTGATGAGGGAGGTTTGCAGTAATGATAAAGTGCTCGAAAGTAAACGCAAACCAGAGATTTAGAGTGGTTCGGTCAGCCTTGACCTACTCCACTTTTGGCTTCCTCCACCGATGAGGTTGCCGACGTCAACTAGGTGCCTTCCTTCAATGGGCGAAGGCCAAACTTCCCTCTTACAATTTCTCTCCTTTTGACAGGCTTAGGAGACAACCTTTACAGACCTTTCTCTCCTCACTTTACAATTGAAAACTTGAAGAACAGAAGGAGGAGACTTAAAGGCTTTACAACACTTTTGAGCTCTTTAGATTCACAGAAAAGATCACGATTTCGGTATAGGTCTGTATCTTTTCAGTGCTGAATGGGTGGGGTATTTATAGGCCTCAACCCAATTCAAAATTCGAGCTCAAAACGATCAAATCGATCAAATCCCAGAATTCTGGGATCAGGCGGTTGCACCTCTCGACTGGAGAGGTGGCACCGCCTGGCAGAGCTCGAAGACTGAGCTCTGCCGATTGCTTCTCTCTGCCAGAGCTCGAAGACTGAGCTCGATGGTTGCATCACCTGGCAGAGCTCGAAGACTGAGCTTGGTGATTGCATCACCTTGTCACGCCCCTCAAAATATCCATGATTTTTAAAATTTTCGTCACAGACCAATCCAGGATCCAAACTAACGTTTGAGGACACTGAAAACATTCTATTCATATTCACATCCATAAAACCTGTGCAGTTTATAATCATATATCACATCACTCGATAATTCACATTTATGGCAACCCAAGCCAACTTGACAAACATGAACAACATTTATAAATCCACAAGCTAAATAAATTATACAATCAGAACTCCAACTATTCACCACAAGTTCATATCACCATAAATTAAACTTAACATTCTGAAATTCCAAATAAGAGAGATCTCCTAACACTTTGACACAGTATATCCATTTCGGTTCATCGACAACATTTCATTACATACAAGACATACTTATACAACAATATCGTAATAACCAACCAGACTTGCCCATTATTCTGAATAGCTATCCATTGCCTCAGCCCAAATCAAACATCTCGAAGAGTGACAAGCTGACCTGAAAGATTTATATAACAACGGAGTGAGCCAAAAACGGCTCAGCAAGTGACAAAGCATATTCAGAACAAAAGGAACGGTTTCAAACGAGTAAGGTATCATAATGCAAGGCAGAATACAAGAATTCTCAAGGATACCATCTCAATAGATACCAAATCATACGTATCATGTCATTCGAAACATATTTGATCCATAACGAATGGGGCATAGAGTAATTGGAACATATCAATGGCAGATAGGACATTTCAGAACATATCAGTTCATAGCAAATGGAGCACAGAGTAATTGGAACATATCAATGGCAGATAGGACATTTCAGAACATATCTGTTCATAGCAAATGGAGCACAGAGTAATTGGAACATATCAATTGCAGATAGGACATTTCAGAACATATCAGTTCATAGCAAATGGAGCACAGAGTAATTGGAGCATATCAATGGCATATGAAATGTTCCGGAGCATATCAACGGCATATGGAACATTTCGAAGCATATCATCAGTGAATGAAGCATTTCAGAGCATATCGAAAACAAATATCGTACAGAAGCTCAAACGTCGTCTTTGACGTTGCAAACATATCAATCTTATCCAAAGCATGTACAGAAACACATAACCAAAGCTCTGGATATCATATCAAACATACAGAAGGTGTAGTGGGATCTCAGTCAGAATGTGATTCATCCATTTCTGAATGACCACCTGACAAAAGTCTCCCACGTCTGGGAGCTCCATCCACCCACGTGTAGGTGAAGTCAAAGGGGGCCGGCAGAGCATCGCAGGCTCTAAGCAATATCCCACATAGCGGGACCCCACATAGCGGGCAAATAAGCGCATACCAGAATATCCCACGTAGCGGGACCCCACATAGCGGGCAAATCAGCGCATACCCTTTACCATTTCTGGCAAAGGTCCAGACAATCCCACACACCAGAGTACAAGAAGGCAGTTTCAACAAATTGTAGCATATATCGGAAGCACACGCGGAACAACAAACGTACATGTGCCTTTACGAGTCAATCCGAAGTAAGCAATAATCTTTCACAAGTATATTCAGATTTGAAGGGAATTGAAAGCAAGGGCACATATGGAATCCAAGCAATCACAAATAACTCAATTCAATAAGAAGATTTGATGAATTCAATGTCCAAAGGAATGAAACTGGAATAGGCACATATCGAAAGCAAATGCGGAACAATAGGATATACATGTGCCTATATGAGTCAATACGATATAGCATAAACGTTACACAACAGTTTTCAAGAATGCAATAATTTTAAGGACAAGAGCATACAAGAATTCAAAGTAGTAATATAAAGCTCAATTGAATAAGAAGGCTAAAGGATATCAATTTCCAAAGGAATGAAACCAGAATATGAGAAATCGACCAAAGCTCGATTTCTGGCAGAATACAGAAGGCACATTGAACAAATGATTCAAACTATCAATCGTGCTCCAATTTACTCAGAAATAATCATTGGATAATACTTTCAGATAAGACAGACTTCATATGAATTGAACTGTCCAACAGAGAGAGTTACAAATAATTTGGTAAGCAAGAGTCATAGAACAAAATCTCTGTTGGCAGAATTCATAATGTCAGATTCAACAGATAACTGGGCAGGTGTTTGGATTTCAGATCTTTCAATCCATATATCAAAGAAAGGTCTACGAGTCTAGTTTCCAATGAAATCAGTTTTGAACAAATCAGAGTTTCCAACAAAGACTTATAGGCAGCTCGGTATCAAAAGGTCAGAATCTCAAAAGTTGCACAGATTCGAATCGTTACATGTAAACAGGAGATATAACAAATGCAAGGCTAGTACAATTCAAAGTTCCTCATAATCAAAGCAAATGTAGAGATAAAAATGGCAGTGAGGAAAGATCAGGATACTTGCAATAAGACATATAAGAGCAATTATAGGAAAAACGATCAGGGAACTTGCAATAAGGCATATCAGAGCAATTATAGGAGAAACGAACAGGGAACTTGCAATAGAAAGGATTGAAACAAGCGGGAAACTTGCCTTTCAAAGATTTCGATCCGAAGATCCAAAGAAGGTGCCAGCCCAAATCCTTCTACTTTTCCTCCGTGTCCTCTCTCTGTTTCGTTTTGTGCTCCCGTTTTCTTCCTTTCTTCGCAACTACACCACGTGTCGAACATCGAGGCACAGTCACCTGCTCTCTCTTACTCTCATTCCTTCTTTTTCTTTCCCAAACGCAGCTGCCACAGCCGCCGCCATTGCCGCTGCTACAATCGCAGCCCCTTCCACCGCACTACCTTCCTTCCTCCCTTCTCTCACAGACATAACTGCTGCATACGCAGTCGCTGCCGCTGCGGCCGCAATCCCGTCCGCAGCCCCTTTTTTCCCCCCTTTCCTTTCCTTTCTTTCCCAGCTGCAACTGCCGCAGTCGCAGTCGCAGCCATGGCCGCAGCCACCACAACCGCATCCTCTTCTTCCTCTGCTACTCTATTTCCTCTCCTACTTCTCTTCCAACTGCAGCTGCCACTGCCGCAGCTGCCACCCCTTCTCCTCTTCCTCTCTTCTTCCTCTCCTTCCCTTTCTCTTCTTCTTCCTTTCCTTCTCTTCTTTCCCAGCCACAGCTGCAGCTGCCATCACCGCAGCCGCAGCCCCTTCTCCTCTTCCTCTCCTTCCCTTTCTCTTCTTCTTCCTTTCCTTTTTCTCTTTCCCTGCCACAGCTGCAGCTGCCATCGCCGCAGCCGCAGCCCCTTCTCCTCTTCCTCTGTTCTTCCTCTCCTTCCCTTTCTCTTCTTCTTCCTTTCCTTTTTCTCTTCCTCTTTCCCTGCCATAGCTGCAGCTGCCACAACCGCAGCCGCAGCTACTTCTTTCCCTTCTCCTCTTCCTTCTTCTTCCTTTCTTCTTCTTCTCTCCCCGCTGCAACTGCTGCAGTCGCGGCTGCAGCCACGGCCGCAACCTCTCCCTCCTCCCCTGCTCATCTTCCTCTTCTTCTTCTCTTCCAGCTGCAGCTGCCATCGCCGCAGCTGCAGCCCCTTCTTCCCCGGCGTCACACACACCCTCTCCTCTGTTTCCTCTGCAGGAAACAGAGGTATCACACCTCTTTCTCTTCCTCTTCTTCTTCTTCTCCTCTTCCCCTCTTCCCTTTTCCTCCCCAAGGCCACACATCTCCTCGCTGCAGCCTTGCCGCAGCTATCTTCTTCTTCTTCTTCTTCTTCTTCCCTTTTCATCCTCAACGCCCCACACATCCTCTCCTCTGTTTCCACCTGCGGGAAACAGAGGTGCTGCAGCCCTGGCTGCTGCAGCTGCCTCTCTTTTCCCTCTTCTTCTCCTTCTCTTCTTCTCCTCTTCCCTTTTCCTCCCCAAAGCCACACACCTCCTCGCTGCAGCCTTGCCGCAGCTATCCTCCTCTCTTCTTCTTCTTCTTCTTCTTCTTCTTCTCTTCTCCCTCTTCTTCCTCTCTTCTTCTCCCCACGCCCCACAGCTCCTCGCTGCAGCCCTCGCTGCAGCCACCTCCTCTTCTTCTTCTTCTTCTCTTCTCCCTCTTCTTCCTCCTCTCTTCCTTTCCCTCTTCTTCTTCTTCTTTTCTTCACTCCTCATGCCCCACCGCTCCTCTCTGTTTCTCGAAGAAACAGAGAGTGCGTGGGAGGCGGTGGGATAAAACCGAAATTTTCGGTTTTTCTTTATTTACTTCTTTTTACAACTTAACAGTTTAGTCTTTGAAATTTCTATATTTACATATAGGTCCTCCGATTTTTAAATAAATCTTTATTAATAATTTTTAAAAGCGAGGGATATTACACTCTCTCCCCCTTAAAAGAAAATTTAGTCCTCTAAATTGATCATAGCTCAATCGATGAAAAGATGAGGATTATGATATCTTTATTTCCTTCTCCTACTCTTAAATAGTTTCATCAATACAATACAATTACATAATTATCCAAGAGTGACCAAAATATTCTCCTCCTTGATCCTCAATAGACGGTAACCCGACCTTCAATCAATTTTCTAAAAATACTTGCGTACCCTGTAATTAATCGAGCAAGTCGTTACTTCAGAAAATACTCGTTTTTCATGGTTACCTAATTCAACTGTCTATAATCATTACAAAGCCTCAATGTTCCATACATTTCTTTTAACTAACACCGGAGCACCCCATGATGAAATATTAAGCCAAATAAAATCCTCATTTAACAATCCTTGTAGTTGCTTTTCCAATTCCACTTACTCAAATGATATCTTTCTGTAGAGAGGCTTAGATATTGGGATTATCCCAAGGACAAAATCAAAAGCAAAGTCACATTTGGAGGTAATCCAAGCAAGTCATCCTGGATACATTAGGCAAGGAGATAAATCATGTCCCATACTCTCAAAATAAAAGATCGGCTGATCAAATATGCAAAAAGTGATCATTTGTTATATACCAATCCATACTGGTATGTTAGGAAGATAGCCAATCCATACCAAGTATAATATCAAAACTCCAAATCTCTAGGAGAACTAAATCAGCAAAAGTTCAAGTTCTCCAATAAGAATCAGACAAGAGGACCAGATTCAACTTCGTTATCAAAGAATCTCCAATGATCGTATTTACTTATAGCACATAATGTAGTGGTCTAGGTTGAATACCCAAGTGATAAGCAAAATATTACGAATCAAATCGTAGATTGGACCCATGGTCGAACAAATATTTGCATTCTTTCATAAACATGCATAATACCTTTGGCCACTAATTCAGAAGTTTCAGAATCATATTCAGTGATAGCATACACTCTTACATGGGCTGATGATTTAGGAGGCAGTGACTCTTTCTTCTTGTTCAAAGGGCAAACTTTTATTTTATGATCCAACTTTCTACAAGCAAAATAGACTCCAATCACTTGAAAACACAAACTTGTTTCATAATTTAACTTACAATTCACACGTGATTGAGTCTTTTGTGGTGACTTCCTTTTTCAAATCCAAATGTCTTGACCCTCCTGTTATTACTTACTGATTCATTTCCAATCATATTTTTATTGGTAAACTTGTTCTTGTCATTCTTGCCATTGATCTTCAAAAATTCTTTTCATTGTTGCCATCAATAGTAAGTCTTTACTTCCAATATAACGTGGCAAAAGAAATCTTTCGAGTATCAGAACAATTTTGTACATCATATATCTTCTCCGTTTGCATCATTCATTTTTCTATCACCAATGAAATTAGGTCCACCATGCTTCCGCTGCGCCACTCTGATTCAATATCCCCGATTACCCCTTTCATCCCACTTAATTAATCAAAATCAGATGAAGTAGGAGGACTAAATGTCATCGTCATCCTAGATTCCTAAAATACATCAAATAAAATTTCCACCAATCACAATAGTTTCATTAGACCTCAATATATTTTGCACGTCAACATATCAAATATTTCAGTAATCCTCAAACAATGCTCTGATACCACCTCTGACACGCCCCTCAAAATATCCATGATTTTTAAAATTTTCGTCACAGACCAATCCAGGATCCAAACTAACGTTTGAGGACACTGAAAACATTCTATTCATATTCACATCCATAAAACCTGTGCAGTTTATAATCATATATCACATCACTCGATAATTCACATTTATGGCAACCCAAGCCAACTTGACAAACATGAACAACATTTATAAATCCACAAGCTAAATAAATTATACAATCAGAACTCCAACTATTCACCACAAGTTCATATCACCATAAATTAAACTTAACATTCTGAAATTCCAAATAAGAGAGATCTCCTAACACTTTGACACAGTATATCCATTTCGGTTCATCGACAACATTTCATTACATACAAGACATACTTATACAACAATATCGTAATAACCAACCAGACTTGCCCATTATTCTGAATAGTTATCCATTGCCTCAGCCCAAATCAAACATCTCGAAGAGTGACAAGCTGACCTGAAAGATTTATATAACAACGGAGTGAGCCAAAAACGGCTCAGCAAGTGACAAAGCATATTCAGAACAAAAGGAACGGTTTCAAACGAGTAAGGTATCATAATGTAAGGCAGAATACAAGAATTCTCAAGGATACCATCTCAATAGATACCAAATCATACGTATCATGTCATTCGAAACATATTTGATCCATAACGAATGGGGCATAGAGTAATTGGAACATATCAATGGCAGATAGGACATTTCAGAACATATCAGTTCATAGCAAATGGAGCACAGAGTAATTGGAACATATCAATGGCAGATAGGACATTTCAGAACATATTTGTTCATAGCAAATGGAGCACAGAGTAATTGGAACATATCAATGGCAGATAGGACATTTCAGAACATATCAGTTCATAGCAAATGGAGCACAGAGTAATTGGAGCATATCAATGGCATATGAAATGTTCCGGAGCATATCAACGGCATATGGAACATTTCGAAGCATATCATCAGTGAATGAAGCATTTCAGAGCATATCGAAAACAAATATCGTACAGAAGCTCAAACGTCGTCTTTGACGTTGCAAACATATCAATCTTATCCAAAGCATGTACAGAAACACATAACCAAAGCTCTGGATATCATATCAAATATACAGAAGGTGTAGTGGGATCTCAGTCAGAATGTGATTCATCCATTTCTGAATGACCACCTGACAAAAGTCTCCCACGTCTGGGAGCTCCATCCACCCACGTGTAGGTGAAGTCAAAGGGGGCCGGCAGAGCATCGCAGGCTCTAAGCAATATCCCACATAGCGGGACCCCACATAGCGGGCAAATAAGCGCATACCAGAATATCCCACGTAGCGGGACCCCACATAGCGGGCAAATCAGCGCATACCCTTTACCATTTCTGGCAAAGGTCCAGACAATCCCACACACCAGAGTACAAGAAGGCAGTTTCAACAAATTGTAGCATATATCGGAAGCACACGCGGAACAACAAACGTACATGTGCCTTTACGAGTCAATCCGAAGTAAGCAATAATCTTTCACAAGTATATTCAGATTTGAAGGGAATTGAAAGCAAGGGCACATATGGAATCCAAGCAATCACAAATAACTCAATTCAATAAGAAGATTTGATGAATTCAATGTCCAAAGGAATGAAACTGGAATAGGCACATATCGAAAGCAAATGCGGAACAATAGGATATACATGTGCCTATATGAGTCAATACGATATAGCATAAACGTTACACAACAGTTTTCAAGAATGCAATAATTTTAAGGACAAGAGCATACAAGAATTCAAAGTAGTAATATAAAGCTCAATTGAATAAGAAGGCTAAAGGATATCAATTTCCAAAGGAATGAAACCAGAATATGAGAAATCGACCAAAGCTCGATTTCTGGCAGAATACAGAAGGCACATTGAACAAATGATTCAAACTATCAATCGTGCTCCAATTTACTCAGAAATAATCATTGGATAATACTTTCAGATAAGACAGACTTCATATGAATTGAACTGTCCAACAGAGAGAGTTACAAATAATTTGGTAAGCAAGAGTCATAGAACAAAATCTCTGTTGGCAGAATTCATAATGTCAGATTCAACAGATAACTGGGCAGGTGTTTGGATTTCAGATCTTTCAATCCATATATCAAAGAAAGGTCTACGAGTCTAGTTTCCAATGAAATCAGTTTTGAACAAATCAGAGTTTCCAACAAAGACTTATAGGCAGCTCGGTATCAAAAGGTCAGAATCTCAAAAGTTGCACAGATTCGAATCGTTACATGTAAACAGGAGATATAACAAATGCAAGGCTAGTACAATTCAAAGTTCCTCATAATCAAAGCAAATGTAGAGATAAAAATGGCAGTGAGGAAAGATCAGGATACTTGCAATAAGACATATAAGAGCAATTATAGGAAAAACGATCAGGGAACTTGCAATAAGGCATATCAGAGCAATTATAGGAGAAACGAACAGGGAACTTGCAATAGAAAGGATTGAAACAAGCGGGAAACTTGCCTTTCAAAGATTTCGATCCGAAGATCCAAAGAAGGTGCCAGCCCAAATCCTTCTACTTTTCCTCCGTGTCCTCTCTCTGTTTCGTTTTGTGCTCCCGTTTTCTTCCTTTCTTCGCAACTACACCACGTGTCGAACATCGAGGCACAGTCACCTGCTCTCTCTTACTCTCATTCCTTCTTTTTCTTTCCCAAACGCAGCTGCCACAGCCGCCGCCATTGCCGCTGCTACAATCGCAGCCCCTTCCACCGCACTACCTTCCTTCCTCCCTTCTCTCACAGACATAACTGCTGCATACGCAGTCGCTGCCGCTGCGGCCGCAATCCCGTCCGCAGCCCCTTTTTTCCCCCCTTTCCTTTCCTTTCTTTCCCAGCTGCAACTGCCGCAGTCGCAGTCGCAGCCATGGCCGCAGCCACCACAACCGCATCCTCTTCTTCCTCTGCTACTCTATTTCCTCTCCTACTTCTCTTCCAACTGCAGCTGCCACTGCCGCAGCTGCCACCCCTTCTCCTCTTCCTCTCTTCTTCCTCTCCTTCCCTTTCTCTTCTTCTTCCTTTCCTTCTCTTCTTTCCCAGCCACAGCTGCAGCTGCCATCACCGCAGCCGCAGCCCCTTCTCCTCTTCCTCTCCTTCCCTTTCTCTTCTTCTTCCTTTCCTTTTTCTCTTTCCCTGCCACAGCTGCAGCTGCCATCGCCGCAGCCGCAGCCCCTTCTCCTCTTCCTCTGTTCTTCCTCTCCTTCCCTTTCTCTTCTTCTTCCTTTCCTTTTTCTCTTCCTCTTTCCCTGCCATAGCTGCAGCTGCCACAACCGCAGCCGCAGCTACTTCTTTCCCTTCTCCTCTTCCTTCTTCTTCCTTTCTTCTTCTTCTCTCCCCGCTGCAACTGCTGCAGTCGCGGCTGCAGCCACGGCCGCAACCTCTCCCTCCTCCCCTGCTCATCTTCCTCTTCTTCTTCTCTTCCAGCTGCAGCTGCCATCGCCGCAGCTGCAGCCCCTTCTTCCCCGGCGTCACACACACCCTCTCCTCTGTTTCCTCTGCAGGAAACAGAGGTATCACACCTCTTTCTCTTCCTCTTCTTCTTCTTCTCCTCTTCCCCTCTTCCCTTTTCCTCCCCAAGGCCACACATCTCCTCGCTGCAGCCTTGCCGCAGCTATCTTCTTCTTCTTCTTCTTCTTCTTCCCTTTTCATCCTCAACGCCCCACACATCCTCTCCTCTGTTTCCACCTGCGGGAAACAGAGGTGCTGCAGCCCTGGCTGCTGCAGCTGCCTCTCTTTTCCCTCTTCTTCTCCTTCTCTTCTTCTCCTCTTCCCTTTTCCTCCCCAAAGCCACACACCTCCTCGCTGCAGCCTTGCCGCAGCTATCCTCCTCTCTTCTTCTTCTTCTTCTTCTTCTTCTTCTCTTCTCCCTCTTCTTCCTCTCTTCTTCTCCCCACGCCCCACAGCTCCTCGCTGCAGCCCTCGCTGCAGCCACCTCCTCTTCTTCTTCTTCTTCTCTTCTCCCTCTTCTTCCTCCTCTCTTCCTTTCCCTCTTCTTCTTCTTCTTTTCTTCACTCCTCATGCCCCACCGCTCCTCTCTGTTTCTCGAAGAAACAGAGAGTGCGTGGGAGGCGGTGGGATAAAACCGAAATTTTCGGTTTTTCTTTATTTACTTCTTTTTACAACTTAACAGTTTAGTCTTTGAAATTTCTATATTTACATATAGGTCCTCCGATTTTTAAATAAATCTTTATTAATAATTTTTAAAAGCGAGGGATATTACACACCTGGCAGAGCTCGAAACTGAGCTCGGTGGTTGCATCACCTGGCAGAGCTCCAAGCTGAGCTCAGGCTGATCCACCTCTCTGCCAGAGCTCGAAGACTGAGCTTGGTGAATGCATCACCTGGCAGAGCTCGAGACTGAGCTCAGGCTGATGCACCTCTCTGCCAGAGCTCGAAGACTGAGCTCGGTGGTTGCATCGCCTGGCAGAGCTCGGAACTTGAGCTCTGGCGGTGCAACCTCTTGGCTAGGGCGGTTGCACCTCCCAGCCTTGCAGCCCTGGCGGTTGCACCTCCTGGCTGGGGCGGTTGCACCTCCCAACCCCACAGCCCAGGCGGTTGCACCTCCTGGCTGGGGCGGTTGCACCTCCCAACCCCACAGCCCAGGCGGTTGCACCTCCTGGCTGGGGCGGTTGCACCTCCTGGTGCAATCAGGGTCCGAATGGTTCACTCCATTCGGCCCACTTTGAATCTTTTCAGGGGCCCAATTGCCCCAAGATTAAGCTAATGGGATCACCTCCCATTTTCATGCTTAATCATCATGCTAACTACGATTATCTCTAAGACAACTTCTGCAGCTTTGCTCCGATGCGTCAATCGCTTCTTCCGGCGAGTTTCCTGCCAACTTCCGTCGATCAACCGATAACCCTCGGTGATCCTTCTGTGGACATCTGGCATACTCCTGGACTTTGCGACGATCCACTTGGCGAGTTCCGACGAGCTTCGCTTGGCAAGCTTCTGGACTTCTCGGATCTGTTCTCTCTGAACCTCCGACGACCGTCCGAACTTCCGTCGAACTCTCGAACTCCCAACGTGATCATGATCTTGACTCCGGCGCAACTCCTGCTGCTTGTCTTACTCTCATCGTAGTTAATCCTGCACACTTATCTCAACACATAGATTAGATAACAAATGACAATTGACTTCATCATCAAAATCCGAGATTCAACAGTGCCACCATCGAAACTCTCGGGTTCTGGGTGGTGCCACCGCCCGACCTTATGTATCACTGGTTGGGCTTCAAGTCCGGCCCAAGCCAAGTCACATTCGGGCCCAGTTGGCTTCTGACTAGGATATAGGATTATCCCTTAATCCTAACCCTAATTACATGCAAACTACGCAACTGAAAACATAGTCCTAAGCAAATTTTAAAATGGCAAACGTCGAGTCTCGTTCCGGCGATCTTCCAACGGACTTCCGATGCACCTTCGGATTTCTTCCGGTGGACTCCCAGTTGGCTCTCGATCTTATTACGAGTTCAATGAGTAGTCGAGCCTTCTCGATGATCTCTACGAACCTCCAACGATCTCTTCGGTGGACTTTCGAAAACTTCGACACGTCCTCGATTTCTTCTCGGTTGGCTCCGGCAGCATCTCCGATGAATCTTCGAACTCTCAAACACCCATCGAACTTGACTATGATTTTCTTGCTTTATGTTTTCAGGCTATCATAGTTAATCCTGCACACTTAACTTAATAATATAGATTAGATCAATTAACCCATCAATTAATTTCATCATCAAAATCTGAGATTCAACAATCTCTCCCTTTTTTATGATGACAATCAATCGATGACGGAGTTAAACATAACTCCCCCTATCTATGTGCTATATTATGAGAAGATAAAAACACTTGAATTCAATCTCTTGAATTCAAGCCTAAACTAATAAGTTATATCCGTTGATCTTATCGTTATTCTCTTTAAGCATGAGTAAATACGAAACTTCGTATTTCTCATCATTTCAAGTTATAAAAATCATTTTCAAGTCGAATGATAAAAGATAATTATCACTTCAACAAGATATAAGAATTTTCAATATGAATTTCATATGATCAATCAATCTAAGAACTTGCAATATTCTCAAGGGATTTTGTGATTCATATAACACATTTTGCATTACACAAGCATTTATAAGTCAAGTCATCACAAGTCATCTTTTGCTCATTCTTCTCCTCCTTTGTCATCAACAAAAAGGAAATGAGAATTGAAGCATAAAAATCATTAGAAAAGAAATCCAACCTTTAGATCGATCATACAAAATTCAGCATCCATCCAAAATTCATCTCATAAAAAATCATCATTTATCCAGAATTCATCTAGAAAAAAATCAGCATTCATCCAAAATTAAAAAAAAACAATCAGCATTCATTCAAAATTCATCTCATTAAGAGGCATGGCTTTCATACAAAAGAAAGAAGATGACAAAACTTTAACTTGACATTAAGAGTAGTCATACAAGGATCATATGTCAAGGTAATAGAATAAGAAGGCATATCGATTAATCCTTGGAGGAAATCCATAGTTCTTATACATGACATCTATTTTTTGATTCATTTGTCACAGTTCCTTCAAAATTTCCATTTGATGAATTTGAATTTGAGTTGGTCTTGTTGTGATGCAATTCTACCATAATGAGTTCTTCAAAAGATGAAGCAAGAGCTAAAGGTGCTGCACCATAGGGACTAGGAGGAGGAGATTCATTTCCCCTAAAAATTGATGTTTTGAGGTGTTCTACTGGTGGGGGAATTGGATCGGTCCTTCTAGGTTGCCTAACCCATATACTATTGCTAAATGTGCACCTAAGTCTTTTTAGTAGATTTCTATTAATAGTGTTAAATCAATCAACTTGAATTATTTCTTCATCAGGCGAGACACAAATATCGTGGGCAAGTATTAATCGAGTAATTAACCCTCCATATGGTAACATAGTGTCTTTAGCTATTATATCCTGCATGTGTTGTCGGATTAAATATCCAAAGCAATTATGTTGTCCGGTTATAATCCAGTACATGGTGCTTAGCTTTATTTGACTCATTTCATCAAGATGAAATTGCTTGGGAAGTAGTATGCTAGTCATGACGTGATGAAGAATTTTAGAGTTAAAAGGTAGTAGGTGCTTGCAACTTTTGGGTATCATGCCTGGGTTCGGATTTTCAAAGACAGTTTCTAAGGCTTCGGAGTAAGTTGCTCCGATTACATTGACATCCTATTTATTTCTAAAGTAACATCCCCTATCCTTTTCAGTAATTCCAATTAGTTCACAAATGGTACTATCAAAGATTCTAATATATGTTCCTAAAAGGTAAGTACTTAGGCTTTTGTTGTCCATACATAAGTTTGCATAAAATAACCTAAATAACCTAGGATAAATTGGTTCATTGATTTGTAGGAGAGGTAAGGCATCTAAATGTGCAAACTACCTAATGGGTTCTAGGTTTCCTAGTTCATTTAGATCAACATGTTTATCCTTATGTATAGTTCTTGTTTCGAAATTTGGAAACCCAAGTGCTACTTCTTCGGATCTAAAAAGATTTTGGTCATATGAATCTCCTTCAACCCTTTTCCCTTTTGTTCTTGTTGATCTCTTGGGAGTTATTATCTAGACAAGATGATGGATCAAGTATATGAAACTATGAAGAGTGGGAAAAATAATGAGAAGAGGAAGGAAAGATTTCAGATTTTACCTTATGGAGAATTTCTTGAAAGATGGAGAGCTTGAGCCAATAAGAATCATTCTTCTAGGCTTCTAAAGGTTAGAATAAGGGTTGGAGAAGTTTTGGAGGAGTTATGGGAGAGCTTGAACTAGTTTCTCATGGGTTGGGGGCGGTTCCACCATCGGCCCTAACCCCTCTTTTTATAAAGGGGATCTCAAGCGGTGCCATCGCCTGGTGCCCAAGCGCTCAGGCGATGCTACCGTTGGTTTTGGTGGTGCCACCGCTAGCATGCCACGGAAGAGAAAAAAAAAAATTTCTTTCCTCCCCTTTTTGTTTTTCAACGGTGTTTGACTCAAGATAATATAGGATCTTGGTTATACTTTAATATGTCATTTGGAATCAAAAGAGAAGGAGGAAATCAAATCCACGAAAGAATGGAAAGAGTATGAAAAAAAACTTTTCGAAAAATACATTCAAACAAGCTTATTCTCGGGGACAATTTAACATGCCTAGTTCCCTTCTAATGAATTCAAATTGGTCTTCATTTAATGCTTTTGTAAAGATGACTGCTAATTGATGTTTTGTGTCAATAAACTCTAGAACGACATTATTGTTAAGGACATGATCACGTATAAAATGATGCCTAATGTCGATATGCTTAGTTCTAGAGTGTTGAATTGGATTTTTAGTAAGACATATGACACTTGATTATCACATTTTATGGGAATGTTTTTCAAGTGAATTCCATAGTCTTCTAATGTATTCTTCATCCAAACAACTTGGGCACAGCATACACTTGCAGCAATGTATTCGGCTTCCCTCGTAGATAGTGTAATTGAGTTTTGTTTCTTGGAAGTCCAAAAAACAAGTGCATGTCCTAAAAATTGACATGTTCCGGATGTACTTTTTCTATCTATCCTGCATCCGCCAAAATCGGCATATGCATAAGCTATTAAATCGAATTTATCAGATTTTTGATACCACAATCCAAAATTGGGAGTTCCTTTAAGATATCTAAATATTCTTTTAACACTCTTAAGATGAGATAATTTAGGATTAAATTGAAACCGAGCACAAAGTCCTATACTAAACATGATATCCGGTCTAGTCATAGTGAGAAAAAGTAGACTACCTATCATTCCCCTACATGTTTTTTGATCGAAATTCTCACCATTTTCATCCATATTTAACTTCGTCGAAGTACTCATAGGAGTGTTTATCGCTTTTAAACCATCCATGTTAAATCATTTTAACAATTCTAATGTATATTTAGATTGATTAAGAAATATACCATCATTAAGTTGTTTAATTTGTAATCCTAAAAAGAAGGTTAATTCACCCATTAGACTTATTTCAAATTCATGACTCATACACTTGGCAAATGATTCACATAGTGATTCATCCGAAGAACCAAAAATAATATCGTCAACATAAATTTGCACAATAAGAAAATTATTTTCAAAGTGTTTGATAAATAATGTAGTATCAACCTTGTCTATGGTAAAATTATTTAAAATAAGAAAGGAACTAAGCCTTTCATACCAAGCTCTAGGAGCTTGTTTCAAGCCATAGAGAGCCTTAGTAAATTTGAATACATGATTAGGAAGAAGAGAATTTTCAAATCCGGAAGGTTGTTCGAAATATACTTCTTCAGAAATAAAACCATTAAAGAAGGCATTTTTGACGTCCATTTGAAATAGTTTAAAATTATTACTACTAGCATAGGCAAGGAGCATCCTAATGGCTTCTAATCTTGCTACAAGAGCGAAGGTTTTTTCGTAGTCGATACCTTCTTCTTGGTTGAAACCTTTGGCCAATAATCTAGCCTTGTTTCTAACCACGATACCGCATTCGTCTTGCTTGTTTCTAAAGACCCATTTAGTACTAATGACTAAATGGTCACTAGGTCTAGGAACAAGCTTCCATATCTCATTCCTCTCAAATTAGTTCAATTCCTCTTGCATTGTAATGACCCAAGAATCATGTTTCAAGGTCTCGTCAATGCATTTAGGTTCGATTTGAGAAAGGAAGGTGGCATTAGCACAAAAATTCTTGAGGGAAGAATGAGTTTGAACCCCTTTTGATGTATCTCCTATAATTAGCTCCTTTGGATAAGCATCTACATACTTCCATTCCTTGGGTAAGGAAATTTCAGAAGAAAATGCATCCAAGTTGCTAGTTGACATGCATCACTTACTTTGTCCTTAACAAACTTCATATTGGGAATCCCTCGCACTAACTCTCTAGATGAGATCTTAAATATTAGTTTCATACTTGCATGGCATAATCTCCTATGCCAAAGCCAAGCATCATCATTCAAAGTGGAGAAGCACATTTCATTACTTAGTTCATCAAGGTTGATGGTGTAGATATTATTTTATTTTAAAGCAATCATTGACAGGTTATTGTTTGGTTTTTCAATGATGCACGCATTAGATTTAAATCTAATGATATAACCTTTATTACATAATTGACTAATGCTTAAGAGATTATGTTTTAATCCATCAACTAGTAATACATCATCAATTGAAAAACATGAATTGTTACCTATGGTTCCCTTGCCAATGATTTTGCCTTTGTTGTTGTCTCCGAAGGTGACATACCCTTCTTCTTTGCTCGTGAGCATAGAGAAATGAGATGGATCTTTAGTCATGTGTCTTGAGCATCCACTATCAAGATACCATCTCTTACTCCTAGCTTGTGGGTTTGTCTACAAAAGAGGATGGTTTTTAGGTACCCATTTGATTTTGGGTGCCTCAAAAATTGATCTACCAATTTTGTTATTCATCATTGAAGTATTTATAGTTCTTTTAGGAACCCGTATCAACTTATGTGGACTAATCTTCCTAAATAGACATTTGTAAGAAACATGTTCGGATTTATAACAAAAGTTGCATTTCAAATAAGGTGAAACGTTAATGTGGGTCCTTTAATGAAAGTGGTAGGATTTTGGTGAGATCCTCTCACAAAACCAATTTCACTTTTATTTATAACGTGACCTTTGTTTGCAAGGATCATGTCCAATCCCTTGCTACTGACCTTAAACTAGTTTAAGATTTCTTTAAGTAGCAAATTTTCACTTTTGATTGCTTATAAGTGTTCGCATTTAGAGCATGGAGGAGTTTGAAGACTATCAAGCTTATTTTGTAGTAAGATATATTCTTTCTTTAAAAGATTAAACTTCTTACTAATAGTTCTACACTCATCAAATAATTCATGAAAAGTGATAGAGAGTTCATCAAAAGATAAATCTTCATTAATTAAATCACATACCTCTTCTCCTAAAGCCATTAGCGCAAAGTTTGCCTCCTCTTTGTTGCTAGCTTCTTCGCTTTTTGAAGCACTTGAATTATCCCAAGTCGCTTTTAAAGCTTTCTTCTTCTTCGGTTGCTTCTTCTTGGCTTGGGGGCATTCATTTTTGAAGTGCCCCGGCTTCTTGGATTTGTAGCATATTACTTGGTCATTTTTATGTTCAAGTTTGTTTTTGGTGTTATTTTTAAATTTGTTCTTTCTTATAAATTTTTAAAATTTTTGAGTTAAAAGTGCAATGTCATCATCACTGTCCTCATCACTTGATGTTCCTTTCAAGTGGTCTTCTTGTGATACAAGCGCCATATCCTTCCTGTTCTTTGGAAGGGGGTTCTCGAGATCTTCATGAGCATGACATGTTATTTCGTAAGTCATTAGAGACCCAATAAGTTCTTCAAGAGGAAATGTTTTAAGGTCCTTGGCCTCTTGAATAGCCATAACTTTTGGATCCCAACTTTTTGGGAGGGATCTTAAGATTTTAGTTACTAGTTCAAAGTTAGAAAAATCTTTACCAAGAGCTATGAGTCCATTGATGACATCTGTGAAATGGGTGTACATGTCTCCGATGGACTCACTTGGTTTCATTCGGAAAAGTTCATAAGAGTGCACAAAAATGTTGATTTTGGACTCTTTCACTTGGCTAGTGCCTTCATGAGTGATATCAAGAGTTCTCCAAATATCAAAAGCTGAATCATAAATTGAAACACGATTAAATTTATTTTTGTCTAGTGCACAAAACAAGACATTCATAGCCTTTACGTTTAAAGCAAAAACCTTCTTCTCCGATTCATTCCATTCGCTCATCGGAAGAGAAGATTTTTGAAATCCATTTTCGATAATAGTCCAAAGCTTAAAATCCATGGAAACGAGGAAGATCCTCATACGAGTCTTCCAATACATGTAATCTGACTCATTAAACATAGGTGGACGTGTAATAGAATGACCCTCACTTTCAAGAGATGTAAATACTCACACATTCAAGAGACACTCCAATTTAAAGCGGTTCGGTCAAAATGACCTACATCCACTTGCGAAGCCTTCATCGATTAGGCTCTCAACTTCCACTAGCAAATCACTTTGAAGGGGAAGGACAAATACCCCTCTTACAACCTTTTACAAGTAGTTCACACTCTTACAAATTTTCAACGAGAAAGAAAGTGGTGAACACTCAAGCATTTGAAAAAAGGCTTGCTAAAGACTTTGCTAAGGCTTTTTTCTCAATCTAATGCTTCACAAAAGTTGTATTCTCTACTGGGAATTGAGGGATCTTTATAGGCCCCATGAGGATTCAAATTTGGGCTCCAAATTTTGAATTCTCTTGGGTTTCCGAGACTGGCGGTGCCACCGCTTGTCAATGTCATATTGACCGATGATTGGTAGTGCCATCGCCTGTTGGTGGCGATGCTACCGCTTGTCAATTTCAACATTGACAGAGTTCTGGTAGTGCCACCACCAGAACTCTCAAGTGTTGGGTGGTGCCACCGCCCGAACTCTCGGGTGCTGGGCGGTGGCACCGCCCGACCTTACGAGTCACAGGTTGGGCTTCAAGTCCGGCCCAAACCAAGTCACATTCGGACCCAATTGGTCTCTAACCGGGATATAGGATTATCCGTTAATCCTAACCCTAATTACATGCAAACTACGTAATTGAAAACATAGTCCTAAGAAAGTTTTAAAACAGCAAACGTCGAGTCTCATTCCAACGAGCATTCCGACGATCTTCCGGTGGACTTCCGATGCACATTCGGATTTCTTCCGACGGACTCCCAACAGGCTCTCGATCTTGTGACAAGTTCAGTGAGTAGTTGAGCCTTCTCGGTGATCTCCGCAAACCTCCAACGATCTCTTCGGCGGACTTCCGAAAACTTTGACATGTCCTCGATTTCTTTTCGGTTGGCTCTGGCAGCATCTCCGACGAATTTTCGGACTCTCAAACACCCATCGAACGTGACTCTGATTTCCTTGCTTTATATTTTTAGGCTATCGTAGTTAATCCTACACACTTAACTCAATAATATGGATTAGATCAATTAACCCATCAATTGATTTCATCATCAAAATCTGAGATTCAACAACCTAAAGATGTAAATGTTGCTTCTACTCCTAGAAAGTAACTCAAGGTTTCTAGAACTTTTAGGGTGAATCAATCGACCAATTGCTTTAGGAAAGTTTGAGTTTCTAAGGGGTCATTGCCTGTGAGAATAATATCATCCACATACATCAAAAGATATATTGTGGCTCTATTTTATTGTCGGAGGAATAATGATGTATCAGACTTAGAATTGACGAAACTAATTGATGTCAAAAATGAGCCAAGTTCAGTATACCAAGCTCGTGGAGCTTGATGAAGTCCATAAATAGCTTTTTGTAGTTTACAAACATGCCTTGGATATTGAGGGTGGATGAAGCCAGGAGGTTGCTGCATGAAGACATTATTAGTTAGAGTCCCTTGTAAAAGGTATTGTTAACATTGAGTTATTGTAAATGCCAACCTTTTGAGATGGTCAAACTCAAAATAAGTCGGATTATTGTGGATTTAACAATGTGACTAAATGTCTTTGTAAAGTCAATCCTAGGACATTGATGAAATCCTTTGGCCACTAAACATGCTTTATATCTGGCAATGGATCCATCTGTGTTCTGCTTAATTCGAAAGACCCACTTACACCCGATTATATTTTGTGTGAGATGAGAGGGTACAAGAATCCATGTAGAATTATGGATAAGAGCATCATATTCTTCACACATAGCTTTACGCTAGTATGGAGATTTTTGAGCTTGAGTAATTGTGATAGGTTTATTGGTCTTTGACGAGGATGTTATAATAGCATGTAAGTCAAGGACTTGTTTACTAGTCATAGGTGCCCAGCAAGCCAATCACGTGAGTGATGTCATGTGTGACTTGACACGCAGTCATTTTGCTTATTATATTTTGTCATTTATCACTTTATATTGACTATTGCATATATACATGTATATATTATAATGTCCTTGGATCTGTGGAATGAGAATCGGATCGTGATGAGATCATGATAATGAGATCGATTCGCCTTTAAACACAGATCCTAAATAATCCCAGTCATAGGTTACTCGAGAGGGACATCGAGATAACCGGACAGACTGGTGTGCTATATACCCGTCCATATGATGGTTGCAACTGTCACGCCCCCTGAATTATCGCATTCAGGAGGTGTGACCTAGTCTAAAATCAATAATATTATAATTCATCGTCAATCCAATCCAGGATCCAATCTAACAATTTGAGGATACTAAGAACCATTCAAATCAATCTTCACAATTCGAAAACCTGTACGTTTCATAAATCTTACTCCACTTCACTCAGAGATTCATAAAATTCCAAAGGCAACTCAACTAAACATCAACCACAACACAAATCTATAATCGTAGGAAATATATACATGAGCGGTCCTTTAAACTTTTACAATACATAAGTATCAACATATCCTTAACATTACATCAGAGGTAAAGTATACTATACAATAAAAACCTATCAACCAACAAAGATTAGCCCAAAAATCTTCTAGCCTTTCACTGCTTCAAACCAATTCTAGCTTTTCAGTGCGTGACAAACTACCCTGAAAAATTTATATAGCAACGGGGTGAGCATAAAGAGTTCAGCAAGCGACTAACGTATCCATGGCGATAGGAGAAGTTTAAGCAGGCTTAGTATCAAGATAACAAAAGCAGAAATACAAGTGTTCATTTAGAATCATCTCATTTGATATAAAAAATATCACAAAGGGTTACAGGGTTACCTCATTCGAAAATAGGTGTTAGACATAACAATAGAAGAAAGGAAATTGGAGCATTTCATTAGCAAAAGAAGCATTTAGGCATGTATCAAATGACACATGAAGCATTTGGGTGCATATCAAAGGCGTAAGAGTGTTTGGGAGCATAATAATAACATACGAAACACTTCAAAGTATAATAAGTGAACCGAATAATAAACACAAGCTTGTATGTCATTTTTGATGTAGCATGCATTCCATTTTTATCCAAAGCATAAATATAAACTCATAAGCAAAGCTTTGGATATCATATCAAAAACATAGAGCGCATTGTGGGACCACATACATAATGTGATTCATCCATTTCTGGATGACCACCAAGCATAAATCTCCCACATTTGGGAGCTCCATCCACCCACGTCTTAGTGAAGTCAATGGGAGCCGACAAAGCATCGCAGGCTCTATGCATAACTCCTTTTACCATTTCTGGTAAAGGTTCATAATATCCCACAATACACCAGAGTACAAAAGGATAGTATGAACAATAACGTTGGCATATATCGGAAGCACATGTGGAACAAAGGAGATATGCATGTGCCTTTATCAAACAAGGAAATGCAAACAAAGCATTACATAATAAATTTCAGACATACAATAATTTCAGGATGAACAATACAAGAATTTTAAAGTACTAATATAAAGCCCAATTGAAGAAGAATTTAGCATAAATCAAATTTCCAATAGGATAAAACTTGAAGAGTCAAAACCCAACAAAGTTTTCAATTCTAGCAGAATTTGAATGGTACATTTCTTGAATTGTTTGAGTGACCAAGCATGATCCAATTCACTAAAAATAGGTATTATTGGAAAGCTATATCAATCTATTTTCAGATGAAGTAAAAACAAGAAGTTACAACAAATAGAGTAAAGGAAGGTCAGAATTGATCATCTCTATTTTGCAAAATTGATATAATCAATTTAAATAGATATTTTAGAAGTCAACCATATTTCAAAATTTCCAAGTTAGGTGTCAAAAGAAAGATATGCGAATCTAGTTTCTAAAGAACTAAGTTTTGTAAAATTCAGAATTTTCACTAGAGAGTTATGAGCAATTTAGTAACAGAAGGATAGAATTGATCATCTCTATTTTACAGAATTGATAGAATCAATTTAAATAGATGTTTGAGAAGGAAAACATACTTTAAAATGTCTAAATTAGTGTTAAAAGAAAGATATGCGAATCTAGTTTCCAAAGAACTAAGCTTTGCATAATTTAGAATTTTCATTAGAGAGTTATGAGTAATTTAGTAACAAAAGGTCAGAATTGATCATCTCTGTTTTATAGAATTGATAGAATCAAATTAAACAGATGTTTCAGAAGGCAAACATGCCTCAAAATTTGTAAATTAGGTGTCAAAGGAAAGATATATGAATCTAGTTTCCAAAGAACTATGTTTTGCATAATTCAAAATTTTTACTAGAGAGTTATGAGCAATTTAGTAAGAAGGTCAGAAGCTATAGTATCTATTTTACTGAATACAAGAGGTCTTTTCATTCATATGTTTGGAAAGGTACATTTACACCAAATCATTAAATTTTTTTATATCAATGAATTCTCTATAAGTCTCCTTTCATATAAAATATATTTTTCCTCAATCCGAATTTGGAGAAAAAGTTATGGCCACACAAATACTGAAGGTCAAAATTTGAAAAAAATTCCAGATTCAACATTTGATGTATAGGCGGCATAGATATCTTACATGAAGCCACAATCTTCCATTTTTCTCAAAATCAAGGTGAAAACAAGGATCAAAATATATCTCTAGGCTGGGTTGAACACTTGCCTTAAAATGTTTTGATTTCTAAATGTAGGGGATTTGATGCAAAGCCTTAAGCCAAGATAAAACTTCTTCTTCAATTCTTTCTCTTTCTCTTCTCTTTCAATTCATTCTCCTCTTCTCAAGTTACGTTGGCTGCAAAGTTTCCCTCAATTGTGCCTTAAATTACTTAGGTTTGACTCATGCAAAAATAGTGAGGTGGCAAGCATGCATGAAGGTTTAGGTGTCATCTTTACAATAAATGTAAGTGGCTCATCCTTGCTAATGACACATGTCCTCCATTTTATTTTATTTTATTTATTTTTTTCTTAGTGTAAATTTTTCACAAATCACCTCCAATTAATAAGATTCATATTTTCGTCCCTCACAATAATTTCAATATATATAAAAAATATTTAGTGCTAAAGAATTATAAAAAAATCCTCATATTTACAAATAAGTCCTTCTAAATTTTTAAAAATGAGGGATGTTACACTCTTCCCTTCTTAAAAGAAAATTTAGTCCTCTAAATTTGTCATACTTCTTTTAGCAAAAAGATGAGGATAAGCTTTCTTCATTTCTTCCTCTTGCTCCCAGGTCGATTCATTTGTAGGATGATGCTTCTAAATTACTTTAACCAAAGTAATGATTCTATTTCTTAAGATATTCTCCTTTTTATCAATAATCAGAATGAGCTCTTCTTTGTAAAACAAGTTTTTCTCAATCACAATCGACTTATACTCAATGACATGAGAGGGATCAAGTATATAGTTTTTTAGCATTGACACATGAAATATATCATGGATATGACACATCGATGGTGGTAAGGTAATCTTATAAGCGACAGAGCCAATTCTTTTAAAGATCTCAAAAGGTCTAATAAATCTTGGGTTTTAACTTTCCTTTCCTTCCAAATCTGACAATGCCTTTGAAAGGGGAGACCTTAACGAATACAAAATCCCCTACTTGGAACTCGATATCTCGTCTTCTATGATCAGAATAGCTCTTTTGCTGACTCTGAGCAGCCTTTAGCCTTTTTATGATAACCTAAATCTTTTCAATAGTCTCATATACTTTATCTGGTGCTAATAACTTTCTATCACTAACTTCCTCCTAACATATAGGTGTTCTGCACATTCGCCCATACAATGCTTCATAAGGAGCCATCTGAATGTTTGAATGGTAACTATTATTGTGAGTGAACTCAATAAGAGAAATATCTTTATCCCATTCACCTCTCCAATCCATAACATAGGCTCTAAGCAAATCCTCAAGTACTTGAATTGTTCTTTCAGATTGACCATTAGTTTGAGGGTGATAGGTAGTGCTAAACTTTACTTTGGTGCCCATAGAATCTTGTAATCTCCTCCACAATCTAGAAAGAAATCTGGAGTCTCTATCCGAGATGATATCTTTCGGGACACCATGAAGTCTTACTATTTCAATAACATACAAATATGCAAGCCTATCAAGAGAATAAGTCATATTGATTGGTAAGAAATGTGCAGAGTTGGTTAACCTATCAACAATGACCCAAATAATATCATGCTTTCTAGAGGTTCTGGGTAGTCCTGAAACAAAGTCCATAGTAATGTATTCAGGAATATCTAAGGATTGTAACAAACCTCTAGGTCTCTGGTGTTCTGCTTTGATTTGCTGTCAAACACCTTGAAACATATATTATAATCTCCTTCTTCATGCCTTTCCACCAATAATGACTTTGGAGATCCCTATACATTTTCGTGCTACTAGGATGCATGGTGTACTTTGAATTATGACCTTCATTTTGATCTGGTTTTTGATATTTGGGTCATTTGGAACATATATTCTATCCCCAAATCTCAATAGGCCATCATCTGAAATTTAAAAATTCAACTTCAATCCCTTTTCAACTTCATTCCTCAAGTATATTAAATATAGATCTCATAGTTGTCCTTCTTTAATTTGTTGAATGAGATCAGTTTGCACTTGGATAGAGGCCATCAACATTATTGAGTCTTGCCCTTTCCTCATTACATTCGAATCATAATTTCTTTCTAATAGCTTCCATTGTTTCACAACCATACTAGCCATAAAACTTATAGATTTTCTACTAAGTGCATCAGTTACAACATTTACTTTACCAGGGTGATAATGGATGGTACAATCATAATCCATTAGAAGTTCTATCTATCTTCGCTGCCTCATATTTAACTCCTTCTGTGTATAAATGTACTTTAAACTCTTGTGATCAGTAAAGATATCAAATGTCCGCCCATACAAGTAATGTCTTCAAATATTTAGAGCAAAGATGATTGTTGCCAATTCCAAATCATGAGTCGGATAATTCAATTCATAATTCTTTAGCTGCCTTTAAGTATAAGCAATTATTTTCCCTTCTTGCATCAAAATACCTCCAAGCCCTTTCTTGAAGCATTAGTATAAACTACAAATCCTTCATTACCACTCGGAATAGTGAGAATAGGGGCACTAGTCAATATTCTTTTTAATTCTTGAAAACTTTGCTCACAATCACCACTCCATTCAAATTTTACATTCTTTTGATCAGTCTCTAAATATAAATCACTAAACCTCAAAATTTATTACACATCTAGCATATCAAAATTATTAGAAATCCTCAAATCACGCTCTGATACCAACTCTATCACGCCCTCCAAATTATTGCATTCAGGAGGTGTGACCCTCTCTAAAATCAATTATATTATAATTCATCATCAATTCAATATAGAATCCAATCTAACAATTTGAGGATACTAAGAACCATTCAAATCAATCTTCACAATTCATAAACCTGTTCATTTCATAAATCTAACTCCACTTCATAATTCATAAACCTATATGTTTCATATATCAATCTATTTTCAGATGAACTAAAAATAGTAAGTTACAACAAATAGAGTAAAGGAAGGTCAGAATTGATCATCTCTGTTTTACAGAATTGATAGAATCAATTTCAATAGATGTTTCAGAAGTCAAACATACTTTAAAATTTCCAAGTTAGGAGTCAAAAGAAAGATATGCTAATCAAGTTTCCAAAGAACTAATTTTGCATAATTCAGAATTTTGACTAGAGAGTTATGAGCAAATTAGGAACAAAAGGTTAGAATAGATCAACTCTGTTTTGTAGAATTGATAGAATCAATTTAAATAGATGTTTCAAAAGGAAAATATACTTCAAAATTTCCAAATTAAGTCTCAAAAGAAAGATATGCGAATATAGTTTTCAAAGAACTAAGCTTTGCATAATTCAGAATTTTCACTAGAGAGTTATGAGCAATTTAGTAACAGAAGGTCAAAATTGATCATCTCTGTTTTATAGAATTGATAAAATCAAATTAAATAGATGTTTCAGAAGGCAAACATACCTAAAAATTTCTAAATTATTTGTCAAAAGAAAGATATGTGAATCTAGTTTCCAAAAAACCATGTTTTGCATAATTTAAAATTTTTACTCGAGAGTTATGAGAAATTTAGTAACAGAAGGTCAGAAGCCGTAGTATCTATTTTACTTAATACAAGAAGTACATTCATTCATATGTTTGGATAGGCACATTTACTCCAAATCTTTTAATTTTTGGTATTAATGAAAGTTCTATAAGTCTCCTTTCGTATAAACAAGGTTTTTCCTCAATCTGAAATTGGTGCAAAAAGTTATAGCCACACGAATATTGAAAGGTCAAAATCTGAAAAAATTCCAAATTCAACATTTGATGTATAGGCGGCATAGATATCTTACATGTAGCCACAATCTTCCAATTTTCTAAAAATCAAGGTGAAAATAAGGATTAAAATTTATCTCTAGGATGGGTTAGAACACTTGCCTTAAAATATTTTGATTTCCAAATGTGGGGGATTTTATGCAAAGCCTTAAGCTAAGATAAAACTTCTTCTTTAATTCTTTCTCTTTCTCTTCTCCGTTAATTCCTTCTTGTGTTCTCAAGTTACGTTGGCTGCAAAGTTTCCCTCAATTGTGCCTTAAATTACTTAGGTTTAGCTCATACTAAAAGTGAGGTGGCAAGCATGCATGGAGGTTTAGGTGTCATCTTTAGAATAAATGTAAGTGGCTCATCCTTGCTAATGACACATGTCCTCCATTTTATTTTTTTTTATTTTTATTTTCTTAGTGTGAATCTTTCACAAATCTTCTCCAATGAATGAGATTCACATTTTGGTCCCTCACAATACTTTCTATATATATATATATATATATATATATATATATATATATATATAATATTTAGTGCTAAAGAATTATAAAAAAAATCCTAATATTTATAAATAAGTCCGTATAAATTTTTAAAAATGAGGGATGTTACACTCTCCCCTCCTTAAAAGAAAATTTAGTCCTCTAAATTTGTCATACCTCTTTCGGCGAAAAGATAAGGATAAGCTTTCTTCATTTCTTCCTCTAGCTCCCAGGTCGTTTCATTTATAGGATGATGCTTCCAAATTACTTTAACCAAAGTAATGATTCTAATACTTGAGATCTTCTCCTTTTTATCAATAATCCGAATGGGCTCTTCCTTGTAAAATAAGTCTTTCTCAATCACACGCGGCTCATACTCAATAACTTGAGAGGGATCAGGAATATACTTTCTGAGCATTGACACATGAAATATATCATGAATATGACACATCGATGGTGGCAAGGCAATCTTGTAAGTGACAGAGCCAATTCTTTCAAGGCTCTCAAAAGGTCCAATGAAACTTTGGTTTAACTTTTCTTTCTTTCCAAATCTTACAACGCCTTTGGAAGGGGAGACCTTTAGGAAGACATAATCCCCTACTTGGAACTCGTTATCTCGTCTTCTGTGATCAGCATAGCTCATTTGCCAACTCTAAGTAGCCTTTAGCCTTTTTTTGATAACTTGAATCTTTTCAGTACTCTCTTGTACTTTATCTGGTGCTAACAATTTTCTGTCACCAACTTCCTCCCAACATATAGGCGTTTTGTACTTTCGCCCATACAATGCTTCATAAGGAGCTATCTGAATGCTCGAATGGTACCTATTATTGTAAGTAAACTAAATAAGAGAAATATCTTTATCCCATTCACCTCTCTAAGCTAATCCTCAAGTACTTGAATCTAGTTTCCAAAGAACTAAGCGTTGCATAATTCAGAATTTTTACTAGAGTGTTATGAGTAATTTAGTAACAGAAGGTCAGAATTGATCATCTCTATTTTGTAGAATTGATAGAATAAAATTAAATAGATATTTTAGAAGACAAACATATCTCAAAATTTTCAAATTAGATGTCAAAAGAAAGATATGAGATTCTAGTTTCCATAGAACAATGTTTTGCATAATTCAGAATTTTTACTAGAGAGTTATAAGAAATTTAGTAACAGAAGGTCAGAAGCTGTAGTATCTAATTTACCGAATACATGAGGTCTATTCATTCATATGTTTGGATAGGTATATTTACTCCAAATCTTTTAATTTTTTATATAAATGAAAGTTCTATAAGTCTCCTTTCGTATAAAAGAGGTTTTTCCTCAATCCGAATTTGGTGCAAAAAGTTATAGCCACACGAATACTGAAAGGTCAAAATCTGAAAAAAATTCCAGATTCAACATTTGATGTATAGGCGGCATAGATATCTTACATGCAGCCACAATCTTCCAATTTTCTCAAAATCAAAGTGAAAACAAGAATCAAAATTGATCTCTTGGATGGGTTAGAACACTTGCCTTAAAATGTTTTGATTTCTAAATGTGGGGGATTTGATGCAAAGCCTTAAGCCAAGATAAAACTTCCTCTTCAATTCTTTCTCTTTCTCTTCTCCTTCAATTCCTTCTCCTCTTCTCAAGTTACGTTGGCTGCAAAGTTTCCCTCAATTGTACCTTAAATTACTTAGGTTTAGCTCATGCTAAAATACTGAGGTGGCAAGCATGCATGGAGGTTTAGGTGTCATCTTTAGAATAAATGTAAGTGGCTCATCCTTGCTAATGACACATATCCTCCAATTTATTTTATTTTATTTATTTTTTCTTAGTGTGAATCTTTCACAAATCACCTCGAATTAATGAGATTCATATTTTGGTCCCTCACAATACTTTCAATATATATAAAAAATATTTAGTGCTAAAGAATTATAAAACAAATCCTCATATTTATAAATAAGTCCTTATAATTTTTTAAAAATGAGGGATGTTACACTCTCCCCTCAAAAGAAAATTTAGACCTCTAAATTTGACATATCTCTTTTGGCGAAAAGATGAGGATAAGCTTTCTTCATTTCTTCCTCTAGCTCCCAGGTCGTTTCATTTGTAGGATTATGCTTCCAAATTACTTTAACCAAAGTAATGATTCTATTACTTGAGATCTTCTTCTTTTTATCAATAATCCGAATGGGCTCTTTCTTATAAAACAAGTCTTTCTCAATCATAAGCGGCTCATACTCAATGACATGAGAGGGATCAGGTATATACTTTCTGAGCATTGACACATGAAATATATCATGGATTTGACACATCGATGGTGGCAAGGCAATCTTATAAATGACAAAACCAATTCTTTCAAGGATCTCAAAAGTTCAATGAACCTTGGGTTTAACTTGTTGAATCTCGGATTTTGATGACAAAATCAATTGATGGGTTAATTGATCTAATCTATATTATTGAGTTAAGTGTGCAGGATTAACTACGATAACCAGAAAACACAAAGTAAGAATACCGGAGTCAAGTTCGATGGACGTTTAAGAGTCCGAAGAATCATCGGAGATGCTACCGGAACCAACCGAGAAGAAATCGGGAACCTGTCGGAATTTTCGGAAGTTCACCGAAGAGATCGTCGGAGGTTTATGGAGATCACTAAGAAGGCTCGGCTACTCTTTAAAGTCATCACAAGATCGGGAGCTTGCTGGGAGTCTGTCGGAAGAAGTTCGTCGGAAAGCTCGCCGGAACAAGACTCGACGTTCGCGGTTGAAAACTTGCTTAGGATGATTTTTGTTATGTAGTTCAGTTGTAATTAGGATTAGGATTAAGAGATAATCCTATATCCTGGTTAGGGGCCAACTAGGCCCAAAATTAGACTTGGTTTGGGCTAAATTTGAAGCCCAACCAGTGAACCGAAGGGTCTGGCGGTGGCACCACCAGACTGGGCGGTTTAACCGCCCAGCACCCGAGAGCCAGGCGGTGGCACCGCCAGTCCACAGTTAGTGTCAGAAACTAACAGGCGGTGGCACCGCCACTGATAGGCGGTGGCACCGCCAACATCGGGAACCAAAGAAGATTCAAATTTTGGAGCCCAAATTTGAATCCTCTTGAGGCCTATAAATACCCCTCAAATCTCAACTGAGATTACAACTTTTTGAGAAGCAATTGATTGAGAGAAAGGTCTTAGAAAAGTCTTTGCTAGTCTTGTTTTTAATTTTCTAGTGTTCACCTCCTTCTTTCTTGCTGAAAATCTGTAAGAGAGTGAACCGCTTGTAAAAAGTTGTAAGAGGGGTATTTACCCTTCCCCTTCAAGAGATTTGCTAGTGGAAGGTGGGAGCCTCATCGAAGAGGGGCCTCGCAAGTGGATGTAGGTCATTTGACCGAACCACTATAAAATCGGTGAGATCTCTGGTTTGCATTTACTTATTGTTATTTATATTACTGCAAACCATTTGCACTTTAATGCTCTACTTCTTTGTCTCTATCTTACTTATCCCTTCAAGTTAAAACGCAATCGAAACGGTTTCAAATGAACATGTTGCTTTTATCGTATGAAGTTTCCGAAAGTGTTTAAATCGTCAAAAGTTTATTGCACTTTACCGCTGCACTAATTTACCCCCTCTTAGTGTCGCTCCGATCCTAACAATTGGTATCAGAGCTAGGCTCACTCTCATATTTGGTTTGATACCCAAGAGAGATGGCTTACTCCGGCATACATGAGGGTCATTCTATCACACGTCCACCCTTGTTTAATGGGTCGGATTATACTTATTGGAAGACTCGTATGAGGATCTTCCTCATTTCTATGGATTTCGAGCTTTGGACTATTGTTGAAAATGGATTTCAAAAATTTTCTCTTCCGATGAGCGAATGGAATGAATCGGAGAAGAAGGTTTTTGCTTTAAACGCAAAGGTATGAATGTCTTGTTTTATGCACTAGACAAAAATGAATTTAATCGTGTTTCAATTTGTGATTCAGATTTTGATATTTGGAGAACTCTTGAGGTCACTCATGAAGGCACTAGCCGAGTGAAAGAGTCTAAAATCGACATCCTTGTGCACTCTTACGAACTTTTCCGGATGAAACCAAGTGAGTCCATCGGAGACATGTACACCTGGTTCATGGATGTCATCAATGGACTCAAAGCTCTTGGTAAAGATTTTACTAACTTTGAACTAGTAACTAAAATCTTAAGATCCCTCCCTAAAAGTTGGGATCCAAAAGTTACGGCAAGTCAAGAGGCTAAAGACCTTAAAACATTCCCTCTTGAAGAACTTATTGGGTCTCTAATGACCTACGAAATGACATGTCAAGCTCATGACGAGCTCGAGAACCCCCTTCCAAAGAACAGGAAGGATATGGCACTCACACCACAAGAAGACCACTTGAAAGGAACATCAAGTGATGAGGACAGTGACAATGACATTGCACTTTTGACTCAAAATTTTAAAAAATATTTAAGAAAGAACAAATTTAAAAATAATATAAAAAATAAATTCAAACACAAGAAGGACCAAGTGATTTGCTATGAGTGCAAAAAATCGAGACACTACAAGAACGATTGTTCTCAAGCCAAAAAGAGAACATCAAAGAGGAATCCAATACCGAGCAAGTTGCTCATTACGCTCTAATGGCCATCGGAGAAGAGGTAACGAATTTAATTGATGCAGATTTACCTTATCATGAATTATTAAATGCTTTCCATGAGTTATTTGATGAATGTAAGATAATTAGTAGAAAATACAAATTGCTAAAAAAGGAGCATGATAGTCTCACTTGTGATATCGATAAATTAAAAACTGAATATCATGATAGTTTAGCTCCATGTATAAAATGCCATGATCTAGAATCTCTCCAAAAGGAGAACTTGCTACTTAAGGACACCTTGAAGAAATTCGAGGTTGGTAGCAAATCTTTGAACTTGATTCTTACAAATAAGGGTCACGTTCCTAAAAGAAGTGGAATCGGATTTGTGAGAAGTCCTCACCAAAATCCAACCACCTTCATTAAAGGTCCCATCATACATTTTCGGCACCAAAGCAATTGCAACTTTTGTTGTAAATATGGACATAAAACTTATAAATGTCCATTCAAGAAAATTAGTCCGAACAAACTAATTTGGGTTCCTAAAGGAACCATGATCAATTCTATGCAATATGATGAACAAGTTAAATCAGTTTTTAAGGCACCCAAAAGAAAACGGGTACCTAAAAATAATCCCTTCTTGTAGAAACACACACCATCACAAGCTAGGAGCAAGAGATGGTATCTAGATAGTGGATGCTCAAGACATATGACTGGAGATCCATCTCATTTCTCTATGCTCACTAGCAAAGAAGAAGGGTACGTCACCTTCGGAGACAACAACCAAGGCAAAATCATTGGCAAGGGAACCATAGGTAACAAATTAAAATTTTCTATTGATGATGTCTTACTAGTTGATGGATTAAAACATAATCTCTTGAGTGTTAGTCAATTATGCGATAAATGTTATATCGTTAGATTTGAATAAAATGTGTGTATTATTGAAAAACCAAACCATAACATAACTATGATTGCATTAAAACAAAATAATGTCTACACCATCAACCTTGATGAACTAAGTAATGAAATGTGCTTCTCCGCTTTAAATGATGATGCTTGGCTTTGGCATAGGAGATTAGGCCATGCAAAGCATGAAACTAATATCTAAGATCTCATCTAGAGAATTAGTACGAGAAATTCCAAATATAAAGTTTATTAAGGACAAAGTATGCGATGCATGTCAACTAGGTAAACAAATAAAAATTAGTTTCAAACCAAAAACTCAAATTAGCACCACTAGACCATTACAATTGATTCATTTGGACTTATTTGGACCAATTGACATGACAAGTCTAGGAGGAAGCAAATATGCGTTTGTAATTATGGATGACTATACTAGAAACACTTGGACCTATTTCTTAGCTCACAAAAGTGATTGCTTCAAGTGTTTCTCTAAATTTTGTAAACTCACTCAAAACGAAAAAGGTTTCCTGATTTCATCAATTCGGAGTGATCACGGTGGCGAATTTCAAAACCGTGACTTTCAAAATTTTTGTGAAGTTAATGGATACAATCACAACTTCTCCACTCCGAGGAATCTCCAACAAAATGGAGTAGTTGAAAGAAAAAATAGAAACCTACAAGAAATGGCAAGAACGATGTTAAATGAACATAGTCTACCCAAGTATTTTTGGGCCGAAGCCGTAAATACGACTTGTTACATCATGAATAGGGTCCTAATAAGACCATCCCTATCAAAAACTCCCTATGAATTATGGAATAACAAAAAACCAAATATTTCCTATTTTAAAGTTTTCGATTGTAAATGCTTTATTTTGAATGAAAGGGATGCCTTAGGAAAATTTGATGCTAAATCCAATGAAGGCATCTTTCTTGGTTACTCTTCCGTTTCTAAGGCTTTTTGGGTTTTTAACAAAAGAACCATAGTAATAGAAGAGTCTATTCATGTAGTTTTTAATGAAATTTCTAATTTAAAGAAAAATGATTTTGATGATGATCTTGGTTTTGATAATTTGAATTTAAATGAACCCCCTCCTCAAAATAGCATCTTGGATGCACATTCTTCCGAAATTTCCTTACGCAAGGAATGGAGTATATAGATGCTCATCCAAAGGAGCTAATTATAGGAGATACATCAAAAGGGGTTCAAACTCGTTCCTCTTTCAAGAATTTTTGTGCTAACGTCACCTTCCTTTCTCAAATCGAACCTAAATGCATTGATGAGGCCATAAAAGATGATTTTTGGGTTATTACAATGCAAGAGGAATTGAATCAATTTGAGAGGAATAAGGTATGGAAGCTTGTTCCTAGACCTAGTGACCATTTAGTCATTGGTATTAAATGGGACTTTAGAAACAAGCAAGACGAAAATGGTATCGTGGTTAGAAACAAGGCTAGATTAGTGGCCAAAGGTTTCAACCAAGAAGAAGGTATCGATTACGAAGAAACCTTCGCTCCCGTGGCTGGTTAGAAGTCATAAGGATGCTCCTTGCCTATGCTAGTAGTAATAATTTTAAACTATTTCAAATGGATGTCAAAAGTGCTTTCTTGAATGGTTTTTTTTCCGAAGAAGTATATGTCGAACAACCTCCCGGATTTGAAAATTCTCTTCTTCCTAATCATGTATTCAAATTGACTAAGGCTCTCTATGGCTTGAAATAAGCTCCTAGAGCTTGGTATGAAAGGCTTAGTTCCTTTCTTATTTTAAATAATTTTACCAAAGGCAAGGTTGATACTACATTGTTTATTAAACATTTTGAAAATAATTTTCTTATTGTGCAAATCTATGTTGACGATATTATTTTTGGCTCTTTGGATGAATCACTATGTGAATCATTTGCCAAATGTATGAGTCATGAATTTGAAATGAGTTTAATGGGTGAATTAACTTTCTTTCTAGGATTACAAATCAAACAACTTAGTGATGGTATATTTCTTAACCAATCTAAATATACATTAAAATTGTTAAAATGATTTAACATGGATAATTCAAAAGCAATAAACAACCCTATGAGTACTACGACTAAGTTAGATATGGATGAAAATACTGAAAATTTCGATCAAAAAACATATAGGGGAATGACAGGTAGTCTACTCTACCTCACCGCGACTAGACCGGATATTATGTTTAGTGTAGGATTTTGCGCTAGGTTTTAATCAAATCCTAAATTATCTCATCTTAAAAGTGTTAAAAGAATATTTAGGTATCTTAAAGGAACTCCAAATCTAGGATTGTGGTATCCAAAATCTGAAAAATTCGATTTAATAGCTTATGCAGATGCCAATTTTGGCTGATGTAGGATAGATAGAAAAAGTACATCCAGAACATGCCAATTTTTAGGACATGCACTTTTTCTTGGACTTCCAAGAAACAAAATTCAATTACACTATCTACGGCGGAAGCCGAATATATTGCTGCAAGTGCATGCTGTGCACAAGTTATTTGGATGAAAAATACATTAGAAGACTATGGAATTCACTTCAAAAATGTTCCCATAAAATGTGATAATACTAGTGCCATATGTCTCACCAAAAATCCAATTCAGCACTCTAGAACTAAGCACATCGACGTTAGGCATCATTTCATACGCGATCATGTCCTTAACAATAATGTTGTTCTAGAATTCATTGAGACAAAGCATCAATTAGCAGATATATTTACAAAAGCTTTGAATGAAGACCAATTTGAATTTATTAGAAGGGAATTAGGTATGTTAAATTATCCCTAAGAATAAACTTGTTTGAATGGATTTTCCGTAAAGTTTTTCATCCTCTCTCCGTTCCTCGGTGAATTTGATCCTTCTCTTTCGATTCTAAAAGACACGTTAAATTACCTTATCCTATCTTGAGTCAAACACCGCTCCCATCTGATCAAGATTAATGAATTTATGATATTTTGTGAATCTCAAAATTAATTTTGATGGCTTGATTATGAGTTTCAAGTTGACAAATTGAATTTGAATGGATTTGTATTCGAATTATGATCTTGACTTATTGGAGTTACTACTTGAATTTTTTTTTTTTTTTCACAATCTCTTCCTTGTACATCTACAATTTTTGTTATTTATAGAAAGAAGAGATTTGATAAAATGGATGAATGCTGAATTTTCCTTTAAGATGAACTCTGCGTAAATATTTTAGCATACTTAATTTTGAATGATAATTTTTTTGTTTGATCAATGCTGAATTCCTGATGTTATAATCACAAATTATGTGCTTCAAGTCTCATTCCCTTTTTGTTGATGACAAAGGGGGAGAAAAGTGATCACTTGTACCATTTTGATGGCATGACTTATATGAATTACAAAAGCTTGTGTGATATGAATGTCTTATATGCCTTGCAAAATGCCTTGCAAAATCCTTGAGAATATCACAAGATTGATTGATCATATTGAAAGCATGCCTTACATATCATGAAATTCATGTTGAAAATCTTTATTTCCTGTCGTAGTAAAAATCGTCCCTTATCATTTAACTTATGATTTTCATCGAAGTTTCATATTTACTATCGCTTAATGGGAATAATGATAAGTTCTACGATTATAACTTATCGATTTATGCTTGAATTCAATGGATAGAATTCAAGTGTTTTCATCTTCTCATAATATGGCACATAGATAGGGGGAGTTATGTTTAACTCCGTCATCAATTGATTGTCATCATAAAAAAGGGGGAGATTGTTGAATCTCGGATTTTGATGACAAAATCAATTGATGGGTTAATTGATCTAATCCATATTATTGAGTTAAGTGTGTAGGATTTACTACGATAACCAAAAAACACAAAGCAAGAATACCGGAGTCAAGTTCGATGGACGTTTAAGAGTCCAAAGAATCGTTGGAGATGCTGCCGGAACCAACCGAGAAGAAATCGGGAACCTATCGGAATTTTCGGAAGTTCGCCGAAGAGATCGTCGGAGGTTCACGGAGATCACTAAGAAGGCTCGGCTACTCGTTAAAGTCATCACAAGATCGGGAGCTTGTTGGGAGTCCGTCGGAAGAAGTTCGTCGGAAAGCTTGCCGGAACAAGACTCGACGTTCGCGGTTGAAAACTTGCTTAGGATGTTTTTTGTTATGTAATTCACTTGTAATTAGGATTAGGATTAAGAGATAATCCTATATCCTGGTTAGGGGCCAAGTAGGCCCAAAATTAGACTTGGTTTGGGCTAAATTTGAAGCCCAACTAGTGAACCGAAAATGGTTGGCTGGGCGGTGGCACCGCCAGTCCACTGTCAATGTCAGAAACTGATAGGCGGTGGCACTGCCACTAACAGGCGGTGGCACCGCCAGCATCGGGAACCAAAGAAGATTCATATTTTGGAGCTTAAATTTGAATCCTCTTTAGGCCTATAAATACCCCTCAAATCTCAACTGAGATTACAACTTTTTGAGAAGCAATTGATTGAGAGAAAGGTCTTATAAATGTCTTTGCTAGTCTTATTTTCAATTTGCTAGTGTTCACCTCCTTCTTTCTTGTTGAAAATCTGTAAGAGAGTGAACCGCTTGTAAAAAGTTGTAAGAGGGGTATTTACCCTTCCCCTTCAAGAGATTTGCTAGTGGAAGGTGGGAGCCTCATCGAAGAGGGGCCTCGTAAGTGGATGTAGGTCATTTGACCGAACCATTGTAAAATTGGCGTGATCTCTAGTTTGCATTTACTGATTGTCATTTATATTACTACAAACCATTTGCACTTTAATGCTCTACTTCTTTGTCTCCGTCTTACTTATCCCTTCAAGTTATAATGTAATCGAAACGGTTTCAAACGAAAACGTTGCTTTTATCGTACGAAGTTTTCAAAAGTGTTTAAATCGTCAAAAGTTTATCGCACTTTACCGCTGCACTAATTCACCCCCCCCCCCCTCTTAGTGCCGCTCCGATCCTAACATAACTTTCCTTTCTTTCCAAATCTTACAATGCCTTTGGAAGGGGAGACCTTTAGGAATACAAAAACCCTACTTAGAACTCGATATCTCGTCTTCTCTGATCAGCATAGCTCTTTTGCCAACTCTGAGCAGCTTTTAGCCTTTTTATGATAACCTGAATCTTTTCAGTAGTCTCTTTTACTTTATCTGGTGCTAATAACTTTCTATCACTAACTTCCTCCCAACATATAGGCGTTCTGCACTTTCGCCCATACAATGCTTCATAAGGAGCCATCTGAATGCTCGAATGGTTATTATTATTGTAAGTAAACTCAATAAGAGAAATATCTTTATCCCATTCACCTCTCCAATCCATAACATAGGCTCTAAGCTAATCCTCAAGTACTTGAATCTAGTTTCCAACGAACTAAGCGTTGCATAATTCAGAATTTTTACTAGTGTTATAAGTAATTTAGTAATAGAAGGTCAGAATTGATCATCTCTGTTTTGCAGAATTGATAGAATCAAATTAAATAGATATTTTAAATGACAAACATATCTCAAAATTTCCAAATTTGGTGTCAAAAGAAAGATAGGCGAATCTAGTTTCTAAAAAACAATGTTTTGTATAATTCAGAATTTTTACTAGAGAGTTATAAAAAATTTAGTAACAGAAGGTCAGAAGCTGTAGTATCTATTTTACGGAATACATGAGGTCTATTCATTCATACGTTTGGATAGGTACGTTTACTCCAAATCTTTTAATTTTTTATATCAATGAAAGTTCTATAAGTCTCCTTTCATTTAAAAGAGGTTTTTGCTCAATCCGAATTTGGTGCAAAAAGTTATAACCATACGAATATTGAAAGGTCAAAATCTGAAAAAAATTTCAGATTCAACATTTGATGTATAGGCGGCATAGATATCTTTCATGCAGCCACAATCTTTCAATTTTCTCAAAATCAAAGTGAAAACAAGGATCAAAATTTATCTCTAGGATGTGTTAGAACACTTGCCTTAAAATGTTTTGATTTCTAAATGTGGGGGATTTGATGCAAAGCCTTAAACTAAGATAAAACTTCGTCTTCAATTCGTTCTCTTTCTCTTCTCCTTCAATTCCTTCTCCTCTTCTCTAGTTACATTGGCCGCAAAGTTTCCATCAATTATGCCTTAAATTACTTAGGTTTCGCTAATGCTAAAATAGTGAGGTGGCAAGCATGCATGGAGGTTTAGATGTCATATTTAGAATAAATGTAAGTGGCTCATCTTTGCTAATGACACAGGTCCTCCATTTTATTTTATTTTACTTATTTTTTTCTTAGTGTGAATCTTTCACAAATCTCCTTCAATTAATGAGATTCATATTTTGGTCCGTCACAATACTTTCAATATATATATATAAAATATTTAGTGCTCAAGAATTATCAAAAAAATCCTTTTATTTATAAATAAGTCCTTATAAATTTTTAAAAATGAGGGATGTTACACTCTCCTCTCCTTAAAAGAAAATATAATCCTCTAAATTTGTCATACCTCTTTCAGCGAAAAGATGAGGATAAGTTTTCTTCATTTCTTCCTCTAGCTCCTTGGTCGTTTCATTTGGAGGATTATGCTTCCAAATTACTTTAACCAAAGTAACAATTCTATTACTTGAGATCTTCTCCTTTTTATCAATAATCTAAATGGGCTCTTCCTTGTAAAACAAGTCTTTCTCAATCACAAGCTGCTCGTACTCAATGAAATGAGAGGGATCAGGTATATACTTTCTGAGGATTGACACATGAAATATATCATGGATATGACACATTGATGGTGGCAAGGCAATCTTATAAACGACAGAGCCAAATTCTTTTAAGGATCTCAAAATGTCCAATGAACCTTGGGTTTAACTTTCCTTTCTTTCCAAATCTTACAATGCCTTTGGAAGGGGAGACCTATAGGAATACAAAATCCCTTACTTGGAACTCGATATCTCATCTTCTAGGACCAGCATAGCTCTTTTACCAACTATGAGTAGCCTTTATCCTTTTTATGATAACCTGAATCTTTTCAGTAGTCTCTTGTACTTTATCTGGTGCAAATAACTTTCTATCACCAACTTCCTCCCAACATATAGGCGTTCTGCACTTTTGCCCATACAATGCTTCATAAGGAGCCATCTGAATGTTCGAATGGTAATTATTATTGTAAGTAAACTAAATAAGAGAAATATCTTTATCTCATTCACCTCTCTAATCCATAACATAGGCTCTAAGCTAATCCTCAAGTACTTGAATCTAGTTTCCAAAGAACTAAGCGTTGCATAATTCAGAATTTTTACTAGAGTGTTATGAGTAATTTAGTAACAGAAGGTCATAATTGATCATCTCTGTTTTGTAGAATTAATAGAATCAAATTAAATAGATATTTTAGAAGGCAAACATATCTCAAAATTTCTAAATTAGGTGTCAAAAGAAAGATATGTGAATCTAGTTTCCAAAAAATAATGTTTTGCATAATTCAGAAATTTTACTAGAGAGTTATAAGAAATTTAGTAATAGAAGGTTTGAAGCTGTAGTATCTATTTTACCGAATACATGAGGTCTATTCATTCATATGTTTGAATTAGTACATTTACTCCAAATCTTTTAATTTTTTATATCAATGAAAGTTCTATAAGTCTCCTTTCGTATAAAAGAGGTTTCCCTCAATCCGAATTTGGTGCAAAAAGTTATAGCCACACGAATACTGAAAGGTCAAAATCTGAAAAAAATTCCAGATTCAACATTTAATGTATAGGCGGCATAGATATCTTACATGTAGCCACAATATTCCAATTTTCTCAAAATCAAAGTGAAAACAAGGATCAAAATTTATCTCTAGGATGGGTTAGAACACTTTCCTTAAAATGTTTTGATTTCTAAATGTGGGGGATTTGATGCAAAGCCTTAAGCCAAGATAAAACTTCTTCTTCGATTCTTTCTCTTTCTCTTCTCCTTCAATTCCTTCTCCTCTTCTCAAGTTACATTGGCTGCAAAGTTTTCCTCAATTATGCCTTAAATTACTTAGGTTTAGCTAATGCTAAAATAGTGAGGTGGCAAGCATGCATGGAGATTTAGGTGTCATCTTTAGAATAAATGTAAGTGGCTCATCCTTGTTAATAACATATGTCCTCCATTTTATTTTATTTTTTTTATTTTTTTCTTAGTGTGAATCTTTCACAAATCACCTCCAATTAATGAGATTCATATTTTGGTCCCTCACAATACTTTCAATATATATATATATATAATATTTAGTGCTAAAGAATTATAAAAAAATCCTTATATTTATAAAAAAGTCCTTATAAATTTTTAAAAATGAGGGATGTTAAACTCTCCCCTCCTTAAAATAAAATTTAGTCCTCTAAATTTATCATACCTCTTTCGGCGAAAAGATGAGGATAAGCTTTCTTCATTTCTTCCTCTAACTCGCAGGTCGTTTCATTTGTAGGATTATTCTTCCAAATTAGTTTAACCAAAGTAATGATTCTATTACTTGAGATCTTCTCCTTTTTATCAATAATCCGAATGGGCTCTTCCTTGTAAAACAAGTCTTTCTCAATCACAAGCGGCTCATACTCGTTGACATGAGAGGGATCAGATATATACTTTTTGAGCATTGACACATGAAATATATCATGGATATGACACATCGATGGTGGCAGGGCAATTTTGTAAGAGACAGAGCCAATTTTTTCAAGGCTCTCAAAAGGTCCAATGAACCTTGGGTTTAACTTTCCTTTCTTTCCAAATCTTACAACGCCTTTGGAAGAGGAGACCTTTAGGAATACAAAATCCCCTACTTGGAACTCGATATCTCGTCTTCTGTGATCAGCATAGCTCATTTGCCAACTCTGAGCAGCCTTTAGCCTTTTTATGATAACTTGAATCTTTTCAGTAGTCTCTTGTACTTTATCTAGTGCTAACAACTTTCTATTACCAACTTCCTCCCAACATATAGGCATTTTATACTTTTGCCCATACAATGCTTCATAAGGAGCCATCTGAATGCTCGAATGGTAACTATTATTGTAAGTAAACTCAATAAGAGAAATATCTTTATCCCATTCACCTCTCTAATCCATAACATAGGCTCTAAGCAAATCCTCAAGTATTTGAATTATTCTTTCAGATAGACTATCAATCTGAGGGTGATAGGCAGTGCTAAACTTTACTTTGGTGCCCATAGAATCTTGTAATCTCCTCCACAATCTAAAAAGAAATCTGGAGTCTCTATCCGAGATGATCTCTTTTGGGACACCATGAAGTCTTACTATTTCATCAACATATAAATTTGCAAGCCTATCAATAGAATAAGTCATATTAAATGTGCATACTTGGTTAACCTATCAACAATGACCCAAATAACATCATGCTTTCTAGAGGTTCTAGGTAGTCTTGAAATAAAGTCCATAATAATGCATTCTCATTTCCATTCATGAATATCTAAGGGCTGTAACAAACCTCAAGGTCTCTAGTGTTCTGCTTTGATTTGCTGACATGTCAAACACCTTGAAACATATATTGCAATCTCCTTCTTCATACCTTTCCACCAATAATGACTTTGGAGATCCCTATACATTTTTGTGCTACCAATATGCATAGTGTATTTTGAATTATGAGCTTCGTTCAAGATCTGGTTCTTGATATCTGGGTCATTTAGAACATATATTCTATCCCCAAATCTCAATAGGCCATCATTTGAAATTTAAAAATTCAACTTCAATCCCTTTTCAACTTCATTCCTCAAGTATATTAAATGTGGATCTCGTAGTTGTCCTTCTTTAATTTGTTGAATGAGATCAGTTTGCACCTGGATAGAGGCCATCAAAATTATTGAGTCTTGCCCTTTCCTCATTACATTCGAATCATAATTTCTTTCTAATAGCTTCCATTGTTTCATAACCAAACTAGCCATGAAACTTGTAGATTTTCTACTAAGTGCATCAGCTACAACATTTGCTTTACCTGCCTCATATTTAACTCCTTCTGTATAAAAATGTACTTTAAACTCTTGTAACCAATTCCAAATCATGAGTCGGATAATTTAATTCATAATTCTTTAGCTGCCTTTAAGTATAAGCAATTATTTTCCCTTCTTGCATCAAAATACCTCCAAGGCCCTTTCTTGAAGCATCAGTATAAACTACAAATCGTTCATTACCACTCGGAATAGTAAGAATAGGGGCACTAATCAATCTTCATTTTAATTCTTGAAAACTTTGGTCACAATCACCACTCTATTCAAATTTTACATTCTTTTGATCAATCTCTAAATAGAAATCACTAAACCTCAAAATTTATTACATATCTAGCATATCAAAATTCTTAGAAATCCTCAAATCATGCTCTGATACCAACTCTATTACACCCTCCGAATTATCGCATTCAGGAGGTGTGACCCTCTCTAAAATCAATTATATTATAATTCATGGTCAATTCAATCCAGGATCCAATCTAACAATTTGAGGATACTAAGAACCATTTAAATCAATCTTCACAATTCATTAACCTGTACGTTTCATAAATCTTACTCCACTTCACTCAGAGATTCATAAAATTCCAAAGGCAACTCAACTAAACATCAACCACAACACAAATCCATAATCGTAGGAAATATATACATGAGCAGTCCTTTAAACTTTTACAACACATAAGTATCAACAGATCCTTAACATTACATCAGAGGTAAAGTATACAATACAACAAAAACCTATCAACCAACAAAGATTAGCCTAAAAATCTTCTAGCCTTTCATTGCTTCAACCCAATTCTAGCTTTTCAGTGCGTGACAAACTATCCTGAAAAATTTATATAGCAATGGGGTGAGCATAAAGAGCTCAGCAAGCGACTAACGTATCCATGACGATAGGAGAAGTTCAAGCAGGCTTAGTATCAAGATAACAAAAGCAGAAATACAAGTGTTCATTTGGAATAATCTCATTTGATATAAAAAATATCACAAAGGGTTACCTCATTCGAAAATAGGCATTAGACATAACAATAGGAGAAAGGAAATTGGAGCATTTCATTAGCAAAAGAAACTTTTAGGCATGTATCAAATGGCACGTGAAGCATTTAGGTGCGTATCAAAGGCGTAAGAGTGTTTGGGAGCATAACAATGACATATGAAACACTTCAAAGTATAACAAGTGAATTGAATAATAAACACAAGCTTGTATGTTATTTTTGGTATAGCATGCATTCCATTTTTATCCAAAGCATGAATATAAACTCATAAGCAAAGCTTTGGATATCATATCAAAAACATAGAGGGCGCTGTGGGACCATATACATAATATGATTCATCCATTTCTGGATGACCACCAAGCATAAGTCTCCCACGTTTGGGAGCTCCATCCACCCACGTCTGAGTGAAGTCAATGGGGGCCGGTAGAGCATCGCAGGCTCTATGCATAACTCTCTTTATCATTTCTGGTAAAGGTTCACAATATCCCACAAGACATTAGAGTTCCAAAGGGTAGTATAAACAATAACGTTGGCACATATCGGAAGCACATGTGGAACAACGTAGATATGCATGTGCATTTATTAAACAAGGAAATACAAACAAAGAATTCCATAGTAAATTTCAGACATACAACAATTTCAGGATGAACAATACAAGAATTTCAAAGGACTAATATAAAGCTCAATTGAAGAAGAATTTAGCAGAAATCAAATTTCCAATAGGATAAAATTTGAATAGGCAAAACCCAACAAAGTTTTCAATTCTGGTAGAATTTGAGTGGTACATTTCCTGAATTGTTTGAGTGACCAAGCATGGTCCAATTCACTATAAATAGGAGTCATTATAAAGATGTATTAATCTATTTTTAGATGAACAAAAAACAGGAAGTTACAACAAATAGAGTAATGGAAGGTTTGATCATCTTTGTTTTGTAGAATTGATAGAATCAATTTAAACATATATTTTAGAATTCAACCAAACTTCAAAATTTCCAAGTTAGGTGTCAAAAGAAAGATATGCAAATCTAGTTTTCAAAAAACTAATTTTGCATAATTCAGAATTTTTACTAGAGAGTTATGAGTAATTTAGTAACAGAAGGTTAGAATTGATCATCTCTGTTTTGTAGAATTGATAGAATCAATTTAAACATATGTTTCAGAAGGAGAACATAATTTGAAATTTCCAAATTAGGAGTCAAAAGAAAGATATGTGAATCTAGTTTCAAAAGAACTAAGCTTTGAGTAATTCAATATTTTTACTAGAGTGTTATGAGTAATTTAGTAATAGAAGGTCAGAATTAATCATCTCTGTTTTGCAGAATTGATAGAATCAAATTAAATAGATATTTTAGAAGGCAAACATATCTCAAAATTACCAAATTAAAAGTCAAAAGAAAGATACACAAATATAGTTTCCAAAGAAAAATATTTTGTATAATTCAGAATTTTTACTAGAGAGTTATAAGAAATTTAGTAATAGGAGGTCAGAAGCTATAGTATCTATTTTACTAAATACATGAGGTCTATTCATTCATATGTTTGGATAGGTACATTTACTCCAAATATTTTATTTTTTTTTATCAATGAAAGTTCTATAAGTATTCTTTCATATAAAAGAGATTTTTCCTCAATCCAAATTTGCTGCAAAAAGTTATAGCCACACGAATACTAAAAGGTCAAAATCTAAAAAAAATTCCAGATTCAACATTTGATGTATAGGCAACATAGATATCTTACATGCAGCTACAACCTTCCAATTTTCTCAAAATCAAAGTGAAAACAAGGATCAAAATTTATCTCTCGGATGGGTTAGAACGCTTGCCTTAAAATGTTTTGATTTCTAAATGTGGGGGATATGATGCAAAGCCTAAAGCCTTAAGCCAAGATAAAACTTCTTCTTCAATTCTTTCTCTTTCTCTTCTCCTTCAATTCCTTCTCCTCTTCTCATGCTACGTTGGCTGCAAAGTTTCACTCAATTGTGCCTTAAATTACTTAGGTTTAGCTCATGCTAAAATAGTGAGGTGGCAAGCATGCATGGAGGTTTAGGTGTCATCTTTAGAATAAATATAAGTGGCTCATCCTTGTTAATGACACATGTCCTCCATTTTATTTTATTTTATTTATTTTTTTCTTAGCGTGAATCTTTCACAAATCATCGCCAATTAATGAGATTCATATTTTGGTCCCTCATAATAATTTCAAAAAAAAAATATAATATAATATTTAGTGCTAAAGATTTATAAAAAAATCCTCATATTTATAAATAAGTCTTTATAATTTTTTAAAAATGAGGGATGTTACACTCTCCCCTCGTTAAAAGAAAATTTAGACTTCTAAATTTGTCATACTCTTTCGGCGAAAAGATGAGGATAAGCTTTCTTCATTTCTTCCTCTAGCTCCCAGGTCGTTTCATTTGTAGGATTATGCTTCCAAATTACTTTAACCAAAGTAATGATTCTATTACTTGAGATCTTTTCCTTTTTATCAATAATCCGAATGGGATCTTCCTTATAAAACAAGTCTTTCTCAATCACAAGCGGCTCATACTCAATGACATGAGAGGGATCAGGTATATAGATTCTGATTATTGGCACATGAAATATATCATGGATATGACACATCGATGGTGGCAAGGCAATCTTGTAAACGATAGAGCCAATTCTTTCAAGGATCTCAAAAGGTCCAATGAACCTTGGGTTTAACTTTCCTTTCTTTCCAAATCTTACAATGCCTTTGGAAGAGGAGACCTTTAGGAATACAAAATCCCCTACTTGGAACTCGATATCTCGTCTTCTGTGATCAGCTTAGCTCTTTTGCCAACTTTGAGCAGCCTTTAGTCTTTTTATGATAACCTGAATCTTTTCAGTATTCTATTATACTTTTTCTGGTGCTAACGACTTTCTATCACCAACTTCCTCCCAATATATAGGCGTTCTGTACTTTCGCCCATTTAATGCTTCATAAGGAGCTATATGATTTCCCGAATGGTAATTATTACTATAAGTAAACTCAATAAGAGAAATATCTTTATCTCATTCACCTCTTCAATCCATAACATAAGCTCTAAGCTAATCCTCAAGTACTTGAATCTAGTTTCCAAAGAACAAAGCATTGCATAATTCAGAATTTTTACTAGAGTGTTATGATTAATTTAGTAACAGAAGGTCAGAATTGATTATCTCTGTTTTGCAGAATTGATATAATCAAATTAAATAGATATTTTAGAGGGCAAACATATCTCAAAATTTCCAAATTAGATTTCAAAAGAACGATATGCGAATCTAGTTTCCAAAGAATAATGTTTTGTAGAATTCAGAATTTTTACTAGAGAGTTGTAATAAATTTAGTAACAGAAGGTCAAAAGCTATAGTATCTATTTTACTGAATACATGAGGTCTATTCATTCGTATGTTTGGATAGGTACATTTACTCCAAATCTTTTAATTTTTATATCAATGAAAGATCTATAAGTCTCCTTTCTTATAAAAGAGGTTTTTGCTCATTCCGAATTTGGTGCAAAAAGTTATAGCCACACGAATACTGAAAAGTCAAAATCTGAAAAATATTCCAGATTCAACATTTGATGTAAAGGAGGCATAGATATCTTACATGCAGCCACAATCTTCCAATTTTCTCAAAATCAAAGTGAAAACAAGGATCCAAATTTATCTCTAGGATGGGTTAGAACACTTGCCTTAAATTGTTTTGATTTCTAAATGTGGGGGATTTGATGCAAAGCCTTAAGCTAAGATAAAACTTCCTCTTCAATTCTTTCTCTTTCTCTTCTCCTTCACTTCCATCTCCTCTTCTCAATTTACGTTGGCTACAAATTTTCCCTCAATTGTGCCTTAAGTTACTTAGGTTTAGCTCATGCTAAAATAGTGAGGTGGCAAGCATGTATGGAGGTTTAGGTGTCATCTTTAGAATAAATGTAAGTGGCTCATCCTTGCTAATGACACATGTCCTCCATTTTATTTTATTTTATTTATTTTTTTCTTAGTGTGAATCTATCACAAATCACCTCGAATTAATGAGATTCATATTTTGGTCCCTCACAATACTTTCAATATATATATATATATATAATATTTAGTGCTAAAGAATTATAAAAAAAATCCACATATTTATAAATAATCCCTTATAAATTATTGAAAAATGAGGGATGTTACACTCTCCCCTCCTTAAAAGAAAATTTAGTCCTCTAAATTTGTCATACCTCTTTCGACGAAAAGATGAGGATAAGCTTTCTTAATTTCTTCCTCTAGCTCCCAGGTCGTTTCATTTGTAGGATTATGCTTCCAAATTACTTTAACTAAAGTAATGATTCTATTACTTTATATCTTCTCCTTTTTATCAATAATCCGAATGGGCTCTTCCTTGTAAAACAAGTCTTTCTAAATCACAAGCGGCTCATACTCAATGACATGAGAGGGATTAGGTATATACTTTCTGAGCATTGACACATGAAATATATCATGGATATGACACATCGATGGTGGCAACGCAAACTTGAAAACGATAGAGCCAATTCTTACAATGCCTTTGGAAGGGGAGACATTTAGGAATACAAAATCCCCTACTTGGAAATTGATATCTCGTCTTCTGTGATCAATAGAGTTCTTTTGCCAACTCTGAGCAGCCTTTAGCCTTTTTATGATAACCTGAATTTTTTCAGTAGTCTCTTGTACTTCATCTGGTGCTAACAACTTTCTATCACCAACTTCCTCCCAACATATAGGCGTTCTGCACTTTCGCCCATACAATACTTCATAAGGAGCCATCTGGATGCTTGAATGGTAATTATTATTATAAGTAACCTCAATAAGAGAAATATCTTTATCCCATTCACCTCTCCAATACATAACATAGGCTATAAGTAAATCCTCAAGTACTTGAATCTAGTTTCCAAAGAACTAAGCGTTGCACAATTCAGAATTTTTACTTGAGTGTTATGAGTAATTTAGTAACAGAAGGTTAGAATTGATCATCTCTGTTTTGCAGAATTGATAGAATCAAATTAAATAGATATTTTAAAAGGCAAACATATCTCAAAATTTCCAAATTATGTGTCAAAATAAAGATATGCGAATCTAGTTTCTAAAGAATAATGTTTTGCATAATTCGAAATTTTTACTATAGAGTTATAAGAAATTTAGTAATAGAAGGTCAGAAGCTGTAGTATCTAGTTTACTGAATACATGAGGTATATTCATTCATATGTTTGGATAGGTTCATTTACTCCAAATCATTTAATTTTTTATATCAATGAAAGTTCTATAAGTCTCCTTTCGTATAAAAGAGGTTTTTCCTCAATCCGAATTTAGTGCAAAAAGTTAGAGCAACATGAATACTGAAAGGTCAAAATGTAAAAAAAATTTCAGATTCAACATTAGACATATAGGCGACATAGATATCTTACATGCAGCCACAATCTTCCAATTTTCTCAAAATCAGGGTGAAAACATGGATCAAAATTTATCTCTAGGATGGGTTAGAACACTTGCCTTAAAATGTTTTGATTTCTAAATGTGGGGGATTTGATGCAAAGCCTTAAGCCAAGATAAAACTTCTTCTTCAATTCTTTCTCATTCTCTTCTCCTTCAATTGCTTCTCCTCTTCTCAAGTTACATTGGCTGCAAAGTTTCCTTCATTTGGAGGATTATGCTTCCAAATTACTTTAACCAAAGTAATGATTCTATTACTTGAGATCTTCTCCTTTTTATCAATAATCCGAACGGGCTCTTCCTTGTAAAACAAGTATTTCTCAATCATAAGCGGCTTAGGTAGGTTTTACATGAATGGTCCAATGAACAATGACATGAGAGAGATCAGGTATATACTTTCTGAGCAATGAAACATGAAATATATCATGGATATGACACATCGATGGTGGCAAGGCAATCTTGTAAACGACAGAGCCAATTCTTTCAAGGATCTCAAAAGGTCCAATGAACCTTAGGTTTAACTTTCCTTTCTTTCTAAATCTTACAATGCCTTTGGAAGGGGAGACCTTTAGGAATAAAAAATCCCCTACTTGGAACTCGATATCTCGTCTTCTATGATCAGCATAACTCTTTTGCCAACTCTGAGCAGCCTTTAGCTTTTTTATTATAACTTGAATCTTTTCAGTAGTCTCTTGTACTTTATCTTGTACTAACAACTTTCTATCACCAACTTCGTCCCAACATATAGGCGTTCTGCACTTTCGCCCATACAATGCTTCATACGGAGCCATCTAAATGCTCGAATGGTAATTATTATTGTAAGTAAACTCAATAAGAGAAATATCTTTATCCCATTCACCTCTCCAATCCATAACATAAGCTCTAATCAAATCCTAAAGTACTTGAATCTAGTTTCCAAAGAACTTATTAGTACTGCCCGTGTCGATGAGAACAGTGATCGGTTGTTGTTTGAGAAGGCCTCCAACTTTCATCGTTTGCGGGTTTGAGTAGCCGGCTAGTGCATGTACCGTAACTTCGGCCGGTTGTGGCTCTTCTTCTACATCTTCTTCTTTATGTTTAAGGCTCTCTTCTGGATGTTCAATGACCTCTTCTTCTATTGGTTCAATCATAAGAAGTCTCCCTTTACTACAGCGATGCTCACGGCTCCACGGCTCGTCACAATGTCAACATAACCCCTTCGCATATCGCTCCCGAAGCTCTTCTCTTGTTAATCTCTTTGGTGTAGGGACTTGGTCGATAGTAGGGGGGCTGAGGGCTTAAATATTACTGGTTGAGGAGCGACCCTAGTCCTCCGAGCTTTATGGTTCAATTGCTCCTCTTGATGTCGTGCGAAAGAGATGGCTGCCATAAGCGTATATGGTTGTCGCGCTTTAACTTCTCCTCGGATCTCCAGCTTCAAGCCCTCAATGAAGGTCCTTAATAGCTGTTTTTGAGACTAATCATGAGTTTGATTATATAACCTTTCAAACCTGGTTTGGTACTCCTGAATGGTGGAGGTTTGTCATATCTTTGCTAGTTGTCCGTCAATATTCTCGTAATCGGTTGGTCTGAAGCGGATCAGCAGTCCTTCTTTAAATTGTCGCCATGAAAGGACTCCATAAATATGTTCAAACTAGTCAAACCACTGTATAGCATCCCCTTCAAGATGTATAGCTGTAATTTTCACCATAGATGCATCCGCGGTTTTGTGGTATCGAAAATATCGCTCCGCGCGAGAGATCCAACCAATCGGGTCTCCTTCTTCCCATCTAGGGAAGTCCACTCTCATGCATGGATAGTTGGGGTCGGTCAGAGCTTCCCCTCTCTTGGAAGTCATATCTTCGGGCTTAGTGCGATTGGGCAAAGCTCTCTCCTTGATGTGATTTCTTCGGGCTTAGTGGTCGGCCCAATCTGAGTTCGGTAAAGAGCGTCCGAATCTTATCCTCCATTCGTGCCTCGAAGGCTTCGAATTTAGCATTGATTACCTCCTCAGATGCCATAGTATATGATGCCAAATCTGTGATGTTAATATCTTACTTTTGTTGTCGGGTTAAAGGCATGTATTGGTTGAGAGAGGTGATGGTCGAAAGGGTTGGTGGATTGGTGGATGTAGGCTATAGTTTAGGCTTGTTTTGTGGCTATTTTGGGTGCAGTTTGAGGGTGTGGTTTGGTGGAGTTTTAGGGCTGTGGATGAAAGTTTTGGATCTGTGGTAAATGGTAGCAAGGTTTGACAGAAGTCAGTGGAAGTTGCAGTAATTATGTGCTGTCTTGTAAGAGTAGAATTATCGTCGAAGAAACAACGGTTTCTCGACATAATTTCCACCAAAAACTTGAGAGAATTGAGGAGGGAATTGATAGCAAAATCACATTTTATATGACAGCAAGGATGTCTAATTTAATCAAGAAAATTTGGGTAGTACAACAGCAAGAAAATTGGTGCAAGTTGCGATTGCAGAATTCTTGTCGAAAAATTTCAACGGTTTACGATGAAAATTTGCAGCAACACAAAATCAATTTTAGAGATGAATTCCTTAATAGATCAATCTTAGATGGAACCCAAGATGATCTATGAATGGTATAAAAAATTTCATTAAAAAAAGATTGCAAATAGATGGGTTAAGGCAACAATATGCAGTTGAAATTTTCTCCAGCACAGATTTTTAAGTATAGCAGATTGGACATAAAAGATCAGTGGTTTATATTGAGAATTTTTTGATGAAACCAAAGGTAAATCTACTGTTAGGAAGTGTCAAAGCTATCATAAAAATTTCGTAAAGATTTGGATAGAAACAACATAGTATCAAGATCAAACAAACAGTGCTATGCGGCTGAAATTTTACAGTGCAGATTTTCAAGTATAGCAGATTAGACGTAAAATATCAATGGTTTATATTGAGAATTTTTTGACAAAACTAAAGAAAATCTGCTGTTAGAAAATGTCAAAGATGTCATAAAAATTTTGTAGAGATTTGGATAGAAAAAACACAGTAGCAAGATCAAACAGACAGTGTTATACGGTTGGAATTCTGCAATGTATCTTTCGTAGTAGAGATGAAAACTTTATGACGAAAAGTTTATGCAGCAATATAGGAATAATTTTTTTGGGATTTTCAAATAAGAATAACTAAATTGCAGTAGCAGTAAGGTAGAAAACCAAACCCTGTTGCCATTCACGGGGAGATCAAAGGATGATCCGTGGTGGTGGAGATGACGGCGGAATTTGGCGACGATCTTTTAAGCAATTATGGGAATTACTTTGGGTGGTTGTGAAGGGTTGATGGATGGCTGTGGAAGGGCAGCGAGACTTCAAGAACGCTGCTCTGATACTAGGTGTTAGAACCCTTGCAGATTCTAAACTTGGGGTTGATCTCTTTAGGGATCGGCCTCCTTGGAACTTTATAGGGGTTCCTTCCTCCAAGTTGCTGCTAAAAGGCTGCAGAAAAGATTCATCTATTGCTTATGAAAAGAGGAGGAATACATGACTAATTTTAGGGCTTCTAAACCCTAACTCCTAATAGGACTCCTACTCAAGACTCCTACTTCTAACCAACTCCTAATAGGACTCCTACTCAAGACTCCTATTCCTTTACAACTCTTTATTCTTCTCTAAGAAACAACCTCCTAACCCTAGCCGGCCTCTTCACCTCTTTAATAGGGGTCGGCTTAGGTAGGTTTTACATGAATGTCCTTCTCAATTAGGACTCTCCAAGCTAGAGTCCTAACAGACATACTCATAGAAAGCGATATCCTATGTCTCATCGGTATGAGACATCTCTTAGAATTTTCCATGCCAAACCTCTTGACAATGGTTTCTATGTACTTGGACTGGGATAAGCCAAGCATCCTCTTGAATCTGTCTCTATAGATCTGAATCCCCAAGATATAAGATGCTTCCCCTATGTCCTTCATAGAGAAGTGTCTAGATAACCAAGCATTTACTATGGATAGCATTCCTAGATCATTCCCAATGATCAGGATGTCATCCACATATAACACCAAAAAGATGATAGCGCTCCTACTTACCTTCTTGTACATACAAGGCTCATCTTCATTCTTAACGAAGTCATAAGATCTGATTGCCTCCTCAAATCTTATGTTCCAACTTCAGAAAGCTTGCTTTAGTCCATAAATTGATCTAAGCAACCTGCATACCTTATCTAGGCAGTTCTTGGACATGAATCCCTCAGGTTGTATCATATACACCTCCTCCTCATGGTTCCCATTGAGGAATGTAGTTTTCACATCCATCTGCCAGATCTCATAATCATAGTGTGCTATAATAGCCAATAGAATTCGGATGGATTTTAGTATTGCTACAAGTGAGAAGGTTTCGTTAGAGTCAACACCTTGCCTTTGACTATACCCCTTAGCCACTAGCCTTGCTTTATATGTCTTTACCTTTCCATCTACTCCAATCTTTTTCTTAAAGATCCACTTGCAACCGATGGGTACAATACCTTCGAGTGCATCAACTAGGTTCCAAACCTTGTTGGAGTACATAGAATTCATCTCAGAATTCATGGCTTCTTGCCACTTCCCGGAGTCTATACTCATAATAGCCTCCTTGAAGGTTTGAGGATCAATGTCCTCAACATCCTCTCCTCAAATATGTCCCACATATCTCTTAGGAGGATGGGATACTCTGCCAAACCTACGTAAAGTTGAAAATTGTGTGTTAGGTACCTGAACAGACTCAGGCTGTAGAGTGGTGCTTGAGCTTGGTTCTCCAACCTCGCTCAACTCTATCATGCTCTCACTATCTCCGCCAAGAATGTGTTCCTTCTCAAGGAACACTGCTCTCTTGGCTACAAAGACCTTTTGGTCCTCAAGATGATAGAAATAATACCCACAAGTTTCCTTAGGGTATCCCACAAATTTACACCGCTCTGTCCTCGATTCTAACTTATCGGTGTTATATCTTTTAACGTGGGTAGGATAGCCCCAAATCTTAACAACCTTAAGATTGGGCTTTTGTTGAATATCGTATTCTGATGATGAAACCAATCGATAAGTGTTTATATTTTAATATGCATTTTGAGTGACGCAGGATGCTTCGATAAGGATAAGACAATTAAAGTAGGAAAAATCATGTTGGGCCGGAGGAACATGTTAGAAGATTGGACGTCGGACCGGTGGATGGGTCGACGTATCGACAGAAGGCTATGGGTCGTGGATTCGGGCATCGGGCCAAGAAGAGCGAACATTGTGCCAAGGATATCAAAGTTACATAGTTAACTAATCGATTGGGCAATAGGCCACAAGAGAGGACGATGCGCCGAAGAATCGGATGAAACGTCGAGAGACCAATGACATGCCAAACAACTTGATTAATGCTTAGTATTAATTGTCTAGATCGAAGTTTGTTTTACATGTGCAAGATTAACTACGATAGCAAGGCATGAAGCAAAATGAAGTCCCGGAGTCAATGACACGATCACATTGGGAGTTCGAGAGTTCATCAGAAGTCCGGACATTCGTCGAAAATTCTAGAGGAACCAGCCGAGAAGTCTCGGAGCTTGCCAGAGAAGCTCATCGGAACTCACTAAGAAGATCGTCGTGAAGTCCAAGAGCTTGCCGGGAGTCCGTCGAAACATTGCCGAGAGATCGTCGGAAGTTCACCGAAAGATCGCCGAAAGCTCGTTGGAAGAATAGACTTACGGACTTAGTTTAGCTTAGAATATGTCTTAGGAATCGTAGTTAACACGTAATTAGGCTTGGATTGGGTCAACCTAATTATGGGCTAGGTAGGCCTATGTAATCACTGTGTTGGGCCCAATAAGAAGCCCAAACAGTGCCCTAAGGAGTCTTACCATTGTGGCACAATCTTCGAGACTATGTCAAGCGGTGGTACTGCCAGTCTAGGCAATGGTACCGCCTAGCACTACCCCCCAGGCAATGGTACTGCTAGACCTGGGCAGTGGTACCACCCAGGGCAGTGTCAACCGGACTGACACTAGGTAGTGGTACCGCCCAACTATCACGGACAAACTTCTAAATAGGATGTTTGATGTAATGCTTATGTATGTCCATGTCTTTTGATATGTTCATGCTTTGTACAGCATGTAGAGGGATGGTTGAAGGCTTAATAGTCCCATTTTAGTTAGGTTGGTAGCCGTTTTAGGCTTGTAAATAAAGGTTATATCATGTGGACACGTGTGAGAGATTCTCGGTCTATAATGGACCATTTTACCCTTTGTTGTGTAACTATTCAGAGCTTGTAAAGTTTGTTTGTAATTTGCATTGTCTATGAAGTGTTTTTAGAAATGTTTGCTTATGGATCTCGAATAAGGCGTTCTCTCTAACCCGTTCTCTCTTTTGTTGGTCCTAAGGGACAATGGGAGGCTTCGAGGAGGCTGACCTTTGCGGACGAACACGCAAGGGTGCCGCACGACTTAGGCAAAACCAGCTAAGTCCGTAATAGATGGTATCAGAGCGGGACAAGCACTCATAGAAACACTTAGCATGCAAACGTGGGGGACCTAGCGGGGCTGCGTTGAGGGCAGTTAGCACACGCACGACCGTTTAGGGGAAAATGGGCATGGAGATATAGGGAAAATGAGTCGCTCGGAGGAGCGGGTATCTGACATTAGCATTCAGAGGAATGGCCAACCCTTCGCGCAAGAGGCACCATGAGAACAGGCAAGCCTGGAAGAATGTGGAGCGCACAAAGGTTGGGATGGCTGAGTTTGAGCTACGGCTCAACGTTGACAACTATACTTGATGGTGCTTAAGGCAAGCGAGGCGCTTGGTAAAGGTTGAGACCATGCAAGGTGGAATGAGTTGCTCAACAACCGAAAGAGTTATGCAAAGCTCATTGAGGTGAGGGGAATTGCTAACTCGAAGAATTTGGTACTCATGCATGGTCTTGTATGCAGATGATAGAATGTTCGCGGCCATCCTAAGGCGACCAAAACTCGACGCCATGGAGCTTTGAAACTTTCTCTTCGGCATGTAAAGGATACGTTCGTAGGAGGCTAAAGTGTGCAGTGAGTTCAGCATGTTGCTAGGCCTTGAGTGGTGCAGCGGGGGCTGTATTGATGTGGAGTCACAATCTAGCAAGTGCGGTTGCAGGAGGCAGAACAATCTGCAGTTTGTTCAGTAAATCGGAGTAGTCCAAGGGGATGGAGGTCTCTGAAACGAAGAGAGATGTTGCTCCAATGGGATAGATATCCAGGAGGGATAAGTCCCAGTTCTCTAGAGGGAGAATCATGTGCAATAGATCACACATGTTGAGGAGGAGTACCTCAACAAACAACAACTCTAAGAAGCTAAATGGACTGAGCAAGCGGCGAGGAGTCGTCGCATGATCTCGCTTGAGAGAATGCATTGGTGGATGCATTGCGAGATCAAGTGAGGGAGTGACCCAAAGCAACTCAATTGAAGGCACACTTGGAATCAATATGGAGATCGGACTCAAGGGTGGGCTGACCCGTGGAATGGTGGGCACGAGGGCAACCATCGACTCAATGCAAAAACAAGGAGCGGAGCAACTTGGGTGTAACTTGGCGAAGTACCCAAGCCGCATGAAGGGAGCCAGCATAGAAGGGAACATGGAGCGGAGGCACAATGCTTTCCTTAGACAGAGGTCAAGGACATGAACTCTTGTAGAGGCAAGAGTAGGATCATATTGTTCCATGGGTCCTTCATTCTCATGGAGCGGACTCATCTTGCATAGTACCAAAGACGAAGGGAGCTTCTAGGCACATGCACCTTATCTCGGAAAAGCATTTGATGGAGGAACTAAGGTGACTCAATTTGCGGAGGTGAAGTTGGGTTCAGAATGCCTTAGCACGGGGCAAGAGGACGTAGAGGTGGATACTCTTGAAAAATATGCCATAGTGTTGCCAATCAAGTTGCTAGGCAGGAAGTGGTACGCAGCGGAGATTGTGCTGGTAGGGGTAGAGGCCCAAGATCCAGACAATGGTGCACTAATTACAGTGAAGTCGGTGGACTTCGGGAGCTACTAAGCGATGAACTGTCCTAGAGCGGTGCTTCATCTAGGTGTGACCCAAGAGTGGGTGGATGAAGGTCGATTGTCAAATGAGCGAACAAAATCGAAGGTGGAAGAGACCCTGCGATGTATTGGCAGAGGCCACACATGAAGGGTTCATAATTCGAGTTCATCCCACAAGGATCAAAATGCAATAGAGATGTCACCAGGAGGCGACATGGTGCAGTGGATCATGGTGGAATAGTTCGTGGCAATGCGACACACACGACATAGTCCCATGAGGGACTAGATCATACAGAGGTATGATCGGGAGTTACTGGAAGCTCCACTTCGGTGAACAACACGACAGCAAGAAGGGCTATGGATTCAAGGAGCGAAGGCCATGGTACCGTAGAGGCGGGTCTTCCGTGCGTGCATCGAATTTTGCATCGGATGAAAACCTTGGTCATCAGCATATTGGGGATGTGTTCCACCAAGGGAAAAGTTTGAATGTAAATACCAGTGAGTCCCATGGGAGGGACTTGATCATACAGAGGTATGATCGAAGCAACTGGAGAGTTGGACTACTCCAGAGCTCATATTCGCTTAAGGGAGCCCGGCAAGTCAGAGGACAAGGTCGAGTAAGCGAACGTTGCTACCAAGAAAGCTAAGGAGAACAGAATCGGTGCAAACCCTACAACGTGATGGTACAAGCCATGCATGGGAGTTGTGACGGGTATGACTCACGGCCAGCTCGATATTGGGCCTAGAGGGTCACACACATATGGTAGGTATTGCGATGAGTAGAGGTTCGGATATGAGATATCCGACTGAGCCCTTATCTTATTGGATGCAGATCCAATACCCACTAGGGGAGGACCCATTAGGGTTTGACAGAGGACCTCTATAAATAGGAGGGATTTAGAGCCTCAAAGGCTAGAGCCTTTGCTTGTCTTTCCTATTCTCCTCTTCCTCTCCACCTCAGAGCAGGCCTGGAGTCTTGAGGAGCGTTGTCGCAACCCTGTTGTGTGGATCACCGCTAGAGAGGAGGACGCTTGACCTCCTTCACCCTCTCCTAAGGATCTGCAAGGAAATAGATATATATGATCTCCCTAGGTAACACAATCTACTCTATACGCAATTTCATGTTTCGCGGATTTTTGCGTACCAATCTTCGCACGACGACAAACATTTCTTTGGGAATCGGGGATTTTGTTTTCTTGTTCTTCCGCTGCGCATGTGATGTCGCCCTCATGATTTCCCAACAGTGGTATCAGAGCCAGGTTGTTCGTGCGAATGATTGGTTTTGAACTGCGTGTGTTGTGTTTAGGAAGAATTTTGACGTCAAAATCGTTGATGCAAAAGCGAGAAAGGGCAACAATAGTTGCTGCCCTCGATCTGCGTGCGTGAAGCGCAACCGAAGGCGGGCAGCACAGGGGCTGCATCTGCAGCAGCCAGCCGGCGGCCTGCTTGCAGCAGACTTGTTGCCGGCGGGGCTGGCAGCCCACGGGCAGAGGCGCCGGCCGCCGCAAGGAAGCGGCGCCTGCCACCACAAGACAGCGACGCACGACGCCTGTCGCCGGTGCTCCCGCGGGCGAAACTCCCCCCAAAGGGGCGGCCGCCCGGCGGGACAGCACCGCCTGCGGAGGCAGTGGCGCCCGAAGGGGGCGCCCACCCGCAGCGGCAACGCCGCCAGCGGGCGTGCCGCCTGCAGGCGAGGGCAGTGCCCTCGGCCCGCCGCACAAGCAGCCGCCGGCAGGGTTGCGGCGGCAGCAACAGCGAAAGGGGGAAAGGGCATTAGGGTTTTTTGGGCAAAAGACAATTTTGCCCCTCGAAATTTGAGAAATTCCAATTTCTCTCTTTTGTCCAAATTATTAAAATACCCCTATAAATTCAGAAATTCCCTACATGTCCCTGATTTCAGAAAATATTAATTAATTAAAAGGTTTAGTTGATTATTATTTTTATTATTATCTAGTAGTCCTACATTATGATGATTATTTATACATGTGATGTATGATGTGTGGACGGATGATCATGGACCGTGTGATGTGTGTACTTGTGATTATTATTATTGAGGTCTACGAGCCTCCATTATATTTCTCGTTTATTGTCGGGCCTCCGTGCCTATGATTAAGTTGTAATCACATGATGAGGCACAGCGGGAGCGTGGATGCGATAGCGGGACCCACGAGACGAACGATCGCGATGCATGAAGATGCATCAAGATGTCGACGGAACCGACGAGGACGAGATGAACGATCACAGGGCATGGAGATGCACCGTTGTACACATAGATCTTGATGTGAGTGATTAGGCCTACTGGCTCGGGCCTAATCACATTAGGTTGTGGTCCATGATCATCTGGTGTAATTGATTATACACATACTAGATAAGTATATATATTTGCATGCGATGTAGATATATATTAAATATGTATATGTGTGACATATCATATTAGGAGACCAAATCTTAGAAACATCTCTCGATAATATTAAGTCGGTAAACGTGAGGCAATTAGATTGACCCACGTGGCCTTCCATCGTTATAAGTAGGAACCGATTCCTGGTGTAGGTTGAGTTGGTCGAGTCCCTCGAGACTCACCTATATCGCGATTCGCTATCTTGCTTACGACATAGAGATGTCACCGGTGACCTGAGGGCATGTTATACTTGGTCGAGTCCCTCGAGGGTATATCATCAAATCAGACTCATCTTGTAACGAAGGTGTTGACTTAACCGAGCATCATGGTTGGTCGAGTCCCTCGAGGCCATGGTGATTCAAAGGCCGAACAAGATGGGAATCACAAGGAGTTGTGATCGGTAAGAGTTGCCTACCTTTTAGGCTTAGTGTGATTGGTCGAGTCCCTCGAGGTTATACTAAGACGCTGATTGGATCCTGATCCCCACTAGAAGTCTGCTGGAGACTTCCGTTTCACGTGCTGAGGGTGTCGCGTGACTCGCTAGTAAAATAGTGGGAGCATATTAAGATAGAAGTACATATCTTGATAGTTTATTTCTTGCAAAATCTGCATGTTATTCATTTCTGCTGCATCTTTATTTTCAGAAAATGTCGCTTTCAAATCCCTTACGTGATATACTTGATGTCAACCGCCTCACTGGTCCAAATTATACGGATTGGCTCCGTAACTTGAGAATTGTTCTCATAGCGGAGAAAATCATGTATGTCCTTGATACAGTGATGCCTACGCCCGAAGAAGGGGCAAGCGAGGATGAGATCGCTCGCTACGTGAAGTACATTGATGACTCCACTCTTGCTCAGTGCTATATGTTGGGCTCTATGACTCCTGAGTTATAGAGACAACATGAAAAGATGGATGCCAGATCCATTCTCCTACATGTCCGCAAACTGTTTGAGGAATAGGAAAGGACTCAGCGATATGAGATATCCAAGAGCCTCTTTCGCGCTAGGATGACTAAGGGGACACCGGTTCAGAATCATGTCCTAAAGATGATTGAGTGGATAGAGAAACTCACATGTCTAGGAATGGTCCTAGAGGATAACTTGTGTGTGGACATTGTACTTCAGTCCCTACCAGATTCCTTTTCATAGTTCATAATGGATTTTAATATGAACAAGCTTGAGGTGACTCTCCCAGAGCTCCTCAATATGTTGAGGGAAGTAGAGAGTACTATTAAGAAAGAGAAGCCAGTTCTCTACACTAGTGAGACCAAAAAGAAAAGGAAAATAGAAAGGTCCCTTAAGAAGGGAAAGGGCAAGGGCAGACCAAGTAAAGCAAAGGTTGCTAAGAAAGACCCAACAAAGGACAAAGGCCAGTGCTTCCACTGTGGTAAAGATGGGCACTGGAAGAGGAACTGCAAAGAGTACCTTGCAGAAAGGGCGAAACAAGAAGCTTGGTGAAGCTTCAGGTACATTCATGATCAATCTCCAATAGTTAGATTTTTGTGATAGTGCATTGGTATTGGATACCAATATTGCTTATCACATCTACAATTTATTATAAATTCTAGCAAAGCTAAGGGGAGATTGACGAGAGGAATATTGCATAAATATTTGTTTATGCAAGACACTACTCCATATATCATGAATGTATGTGTCCAAGAAGAAACGAGATGAGATTAACAGTGCATACCTATGGCATTGTAGGCTAGGTCATATCCATGAAAGAAGGATTCAAAAGTTGCTAAATGATGGATATCTAGATCCATTCGACTATGTGTCATATGCAACTTGTGAGCCTTCCATTCGTGGAAAACTGACCAACTCTCCATTTAGTGTAATTGGAAAGACAGCCACTGAGTTGTTGGAACTCATACATAGTGATGTATGTGGACCCATGTCAACTCATGCCATTAGAGGTTACTCCTACTTCATTACATTTACTGATGATTTCTCAAGGTATGGATATGTGTACTTAATGAAGTACAAGTCCAAGGCCTTTGAGAAATTCAGAGAGTATAAGAATGAGGTGGAGAACCAGACTGGAAAGAGTATCAAAACTCTTCGATCAGATCGAGGAGGTGAGTACTTAAGTACAGAGTTTACTCAGTTCCTCAAGGACCATGGGATATTATCCCAATGGACACCTCCTTACACACCTCAGCTCAATGGTATCTTTGAAAGGAGAAATCGTACGTATTAGATATGGTACGGTCCATGATGAGTTTCGCTGACCTACCCATCTCATTCTGGGGATATGCCCTAGAAACCGCAGCTTACCTTCTGAACAGAGTTCCAACTAAGTCGGTAATGTCTACACCATATGAGATATGGAAATGGAAGAAGCCTGATCTTAAGGTTGTTAAGATTTGGGGCTGCCCTGCCCATGTTAAAAGACACAACCCCGATAAGTTAGAATCAAGGACAGAGTGATGCAAATTTGTGGGATACCCCAAGGAAATTTGTGGGTAATATTTCTATCATCTCGAGGACCAAAAGGTCTTTGTAGCTAAGAGAGCAGTGTTCCTTGAGAAGGAACACATTCTTGGTGGAGATAGTGGGAGAATGATAGAGTTGAGCGAGGTTGGAGAACCAAGCTCAAGCACCACTCTACAGCCCAAGTCTGTTTAGGTACCTAATACACAAGTTTCAACTTTACGCAGGTCTGATATCACATCCTCCTGAGAGATATGTGGGACATATTAGAGGAGAGGATGTTGAGGATATTGATCCTCAGACCTACGAGGAGGCTATTATGAGTATAGACTCCGGGAAGTGGCAAGAAGCCATGAATTCTGAGATGGATTCTATGTACTCCAATAAGGTTTAGAACCTAGTTGATGCACCCGAAGGTATTGTACCCATCGGTTGCAAGTGGATCTTTAAGAAAAAGATCGGAGTAGATGGAAAGGTAGAGACTTATAAAGCAAGGTGTTGATTACGACGAAACCTTTTCACCCGTAGCAATGTTAAAATCCGTCAGAATTCTATTGGCTATTGTAGCACACTATGATTATGAGATCTTGCAGATGGATGTGAAAACCGCATTCCTCAATGGGAACCTCGAGGAGGAGGTGTATATGATGCAACTTGAGGGATTCGTGTCCAAGAACTACCCAGATAAGGTGTGTAGGTTGCTTAGATCCATTTATGGACTAAAGCAAGCTTCCCGAAGTTGGACCATAAGATTTGATGAGGCAATCAGATCTTATGACTTCGTTAAGAACGAAGATAAGCCTTGTGTGTACAGGAAGGTAAGTGGGAGTGCTATTACCTTTTTGGTGTTATATGTGGATGACATCCTCATCATTGGGAATGACGTAGGAATGCTATCCATAGTAAAGGCTTGGTTATCTAGACACTTCTCCATGAAGGACTTAGGGGAAGCATCCTATATCTTGGGGATTAGAATCTATAGAGATAGATCCAAGAGGATGCTTGGCTTGTCCCAGTCCAAGTACATAGAAACCATTGTCAAAAGGTTTGGCATGGAAAATTCCAAGAGAGGTCTCATACCGATGAGACATGGGATATCGCTTTCTACGAGTATGTCCCTAAAGACTCCAGAAGAAAGGGCGAACATGAATATGATACCTTATGCCTCAGCAATAGGGTCTATCATGTATGCCATGCTATGTACTAGGCCTGATATAGCGCATGCTCTGAGTGTCACGAGCAGGTATCAGGCGGATCCAGGCTTGGAGCATTGGAAAGGAGTAAAGTGTATCCTTAAGTACTTAAGAAGGACTAAAGATCTTTTACTATGGAGGTAATAGCCTTAAGGTTGAAGGCTACACAGACTCAAGTTTTCAGTCTGATGTCGATGATAGCAAGTCGAATGGAGGAGCAGTATGTTGGAAGAGTTCCAAGCAAGATACTACTGCTGACTCGACCAAAGAGGCGGAGTATATTGCTGCATCAGATGCAGCAAAGGAGGGAGTCTGGGTGAAGAAGTTCATCATAGATTTGGGAGTCGTGCTGGGTAGCGAGGAGCCGATCTCCTTATATTGCGACAACAACGGGGCAATTACTAAAATAAGGGAACCCGGGTCTTATCAGAAGTGTTCTGAGGAGGTTCCAACTTATCAGAGAGATCGTAACCCGAGGAGATGTAGCAGTGGAAAGAGTTCCATCCGAAGATAACATTGCAGATCCACTAACAAAGTCGTTGTCTCATATTGTCTTTGAGCGTCACAGGGGTCTGATGGGGATCAGACACATAGGTGATTGGCTTTAGGTCAAGTTGGAGATTGCTAGTCATAGGTGCCCAGCAAGCCAATCACGTGAGTGATGGCACGTGTGACTTAATACAGAATCTTTTTGCTTATTATATTTTGGCGTATATCACTTTATAACTATTGCATATGTGCATATATATATATTGTGATGTCCTTGGATTTGTGCAATGGGATTCGGATCGTGATGAGATCACGATAATGAGATCGATTCACCTTTAAACACATATCCTAAATAATCCCGGTCATAGGTTACTCGAGAGGGACATCGTGATAACCGGATAGACTGGTGTGCTGTATACCCGTCCATATGATGGATGCAGCTGGTCTCATAGCTGCTCATGTAGGGACACTAGGGATACAGTACAGGTGCTCATTGGAGAATGAGTTCACTGATTGATCCGCTTATGGAATGCTGGATGGTTGATGATGCCTTGTTGTCAGACAGCGATTCCGTAGTCCTAGTGGTGTATCTGGTCCTTAGACTTGAGACACCAAGGATGTCCTGTATGAGTGCTCCACTCTTTGATACTAGACTTATAGGTTTGGTTGTCCCAGATCTAGTACAACTGGTCATTGGGAGTGGTAGTCGACCTTACGAGGGCTATTGAGTGTCGATAGAGGATCATCCACTCTCGGCATCATGAGAGGAATATCCCATGTGTTCTTGCTCAGACAAATCCCTGACCAGGGTCATTCGGGTTGAGAGAGAAAGCGTTCTCCGGGAGAATCCGATTAGAGCGAGACTCGAGTAGAAACCGTATGGGTCTGACAGCATCATGCATGATATACGATCTCTGGGATATTAGATGGATGAGGGACTATAGGTACACGGTAACTGAGGACAGACAGATCCAATGGATTGGATTCCCCTGTATCGTCTGGGGACTACGGCGTAGTGGCCTAGTACGTCCATAGTCGATGAGTCAAGTGAATTATTACAGAGATAATAATTCACTGAGTTAGAAGGAGTTCTGACGGGTATGACTCACGGCCAGCTTGATATTGGGCCTAGAGGGTCACACACATATGGTAGGTATTGCGATGAGTAGAGGTTCGGATATGAGATATCCGACGGAGCCCTTGTCTTATTGGATGTAGATCCAATACCCACTAGGGGAGGACCCATTAGGGTTTGACAGGGGACCTCTATAAATAGGAGGGATTTAGAGCCTCATAGGCTAGAGCCTTTGCTTGCCTTTCCTATTCTCCTCTTCCTCTCCACCTTAGAGCAGGCCTGGAGTCTTGAGGAGCGTCGTCGCAATCCTGCTGTGTGGATCACCGCTAGAGAGGATGACGCTTGACCTCCTTCACCCTCTCCTAAGGATCTACAAGGAAACAAGGATATATGATCTACCTAGGTAACACAATCTACTCTATACGCAGTTTTATTTTTCGCGGATTTTTGCGTACCAATCTTCGCACGACGACAAACATCTCTTTGGGAATCGGGGATTTTGTTTTCTTGTTCTTCCGCTACGCATGTGATGTCGCCCTCATGATTTCCTAACAAGTTGCAGTCTATCTTTCCATCGACCAAACGGACTACTTGGAGAACACATAGGTGTTGAAACAGGGGGTCAAAAGGGGCGAGGAAGCGACGACGAGTCCAGAGGGACTTAGCTACCCAAAACCAAGCATCAATTAGAATTGAGCTAGACTTAGAGGAGTGCCATGAAGACATATCTACTGATCGTGAAGAAAAGGGATGCAGATGCGAGGCGATGGATAGTAGGGCCATGGGCATGGTAGCGCCATGGTACTACAGAGGCGGGACTTCCGTGAAAGTCATTGATCCCTTGCTCTCATGGAGGGAGAGCGCTTGGTCGTGAAAGGGGCCGAGGAGGTGGAGCATGCAGAGGCAAACTCTTAGTACCGAGACAAGGCTGAAGGGCAGAGGCCAAGGAACTTCATAAGACCGGTGTCAATGAGTTTCTCATCAAAATAGCAGAAAGTGAAGGACTTCGGGTCATGCAAGAGTGCACAACCAAGGAATGAAGCAGGCAGTATGCGGTGCTGTACCTTCACTACTCAGGGGAGTAGGCGGCAGGGTTGATGGAGAAGACGGTACAATCCCAGAGGCGACCATATCTATTAGAGAATTACTCCAAGTTGGGGTGAAAACTTCCTGCATTCCAGAAGTTCAATGGCATTGAGAAGGTGAATCACAGTAGCTAACTCAACGCAAGGAGTGCAAACTCTTCAAGTGCTTCAGAAGTGTGAGCAAAGAGCAGGCGAAGGCCAGTAACCAGCTCGATGCATGGAGTACAACCTCAAGGAGGCGGGCGAAGTCAAGTAACCTTTGTCTTCTCAACTCTTAAGAGAATGGGCGAAACTGAGTACCCCAATTCTCTTATCTATCTAGCAGAGGAGCTCTGCATATGTTCAAAGACCCTTTGAAGATAATGGAAGACAATAGTGGTCAAATCCTTACCAACGGTGATCAGTGTTACTAAGAGTAGATTATCCGCTTCATTTCCCAATGAAATACTAATCGAAAGTGGAAGTGATGCGAACCTTCTTGGATTTGACAACTAAATGAAAAAAGAGTCAATGGGCAAATTTTATGGAGGAAGGACCCAAAACTTCAGAAGTTTGCGAGATAATGCTCGTTAAAGCTCCAACAAGCATCCACCTAGTTCAAGCAGTATGAGGCATTTGAGAGACTAACGTAGTAAGGATGGTATTTTCCTTCATCTAGAGGATTTGTAGGAACCAATAGGGATCAACACAACTCAGCCAACCCCACACTAGAGTTAACGTCATTGGCGAGTTGAAGCAGCATGGCGGATCAAAGGTTCGACTACTCAAAAATAGCAGCGGAGAGCAGTTGGGAACCAAGAGGCACATTGCAGCTAGAGCAGAAGATTGAAGACTCAACAAAGGCGAGGAGTTGTAGTGTTCACAAAGGCTTTGACGAGGACATCGAAGGAATAAGTGGGGGAGAATGTCACGGACAAACTTCTAAACAGGATGTTTGATGTAATGCTTATGTATGTCCGTGTCATTTGATATGTTCATGCTTTGTACAGCATGTAGAGGGACGGCAGAAGGTTTAATAGTCCCATTTTAGTTAGGTTAGTAGCTGCTTTAGGCTTGTAAATAAAGGTTGTATCCTGTGGACACGTGTGAGAAATTCTCGGTCTATAATGGACCATTTTACCCTTTGTTGTGCAACTATTCAGAGCTTATAAAGTCTGTTTGTAATTTGCATTGTCTATGAAGTGTTTTCGAAAATGTTTGCTTGTGGATCCCGAATGAGGTGTTCTCTCTAACCCGTTCTCTCTTTTGTTGGTTCTAAGGGACAATGGGAGGCTTCAGGGAGGCTGACCTTTGCGGACGGACACGCAAGGGTGCTGAACGACTTAGGCAAAACCAGCTAAGTCCATGACACAATGCAGGCGGTGGTACCACCTATGCCCAGGGAACCCAAGATGAGATGTTTTTTAGGCTCCAAGTTTAAATCGCATCCCTGGTTAAAGCACACAAGCATAGAGAGATTAAAAGAGGGAAAACCCTACTACGATCATAAGTGTAATCCCTCCTCTAGCTTTAAACTTAGAATCCTATTTAGAGAGGAGAGTGAGTGCTTGTAAGGGTTATCTCCTAAACCCGAAAAAAGGAGAAGAGGGGTGTAAAATGTGATTGGCCTTTGCCTATTGAAGAAAGGCCTCTAGTGGACGCTGGTGACCTCGTCGGAGGAGGAAGCCAAAAGTGGATGTAGGTCAAGATTGACCGAACCACTCTAAATCTCGGTTTACATTTACATTCTACTCTTTATCTTAACTGCAAACTGCCTCCGTTGCTTTACATCATCTATACTTTCATTTGCTCTCAAGTTAAAGTTCTTTCCGAAATGATTTTTGTACGAAAGCCTTTTTAACCGATGAAAGTTTTCCGCTGCACTAATTCACCCCCCCCCCTAGTGTTCTTGATCCTAACAATTGGTATCAGAGCCTCGTTATTTCTCAATTGGTTTAACACCCAAGAGAAATGGCTCATTTCGACTTTCAAGAGGGATACTCACTCATTCATCCTCCTTTTTTCAATGGGATGGACTACACTTATTAGAAAACTCGAATGAGAGTTTTCTTACTTTCTTTGGATTTGAATTTATGGCACATAGTCAAAAACAGATTTGAAATGTCTTCTCTTCCAATGAACCATTGGAATGATTCGGAGAAGAACACATTTTCTCTAACTGCAAAGGCTATGAATGCCTTATTTTGTCCCTTAGACAAAAACGAATTTAATCGGGTTTCTTTGTGCAAAACGGCTTTCGATATTTGGTGCACTCTTGAAATCACACATGAAGACATAAGTAGTGTAAAAAATTCTAAAGTAAATTTTTTGATGCATGATTTTGAGATGTTTTATATAGAACCAAGAGAGACTATTAACGACATGTACACCCGTTTTACGGATGTTGTCAATAGTTTAAAAGCACTTGGTAAAGGTTTTTCGAACTTTGAACTTGTGAACAAGATTTTGCATTCTCTTTCGAAGAAGTGGGATTCAAAAGTAACAGCTTTGCAAGAAACAAAAGATTTAAATATTTTTCCACTTAAAGAACTTATCGGTGTTGAATCTCGTATTTTGATGATGAAACTACTTGATATATGTTTATGATTTAATCTACATTTTGAGTGACACAGGATGCTTTGATCAGGATGAGACAATTAAAGCAGGAAAATCATGTTGTGCCAGAGGAACATGTTAGAAGATTGGACGATGGGCTTGTGGCTCGGTCGACGTATCGATAGAAGGCTTCGGGCCATGGACTCGGGCATCGGGCCAAGAAGAGCGGGTATTGTGCCAAGGATATCGGAGTTGCGGAGTCAACTAGCCGATTGGGCAATAGGTTGTAGGAGAGGATGATGCGCCGAAGAATCGGACGAAGCGTCGAGGGACCAATGACATGCCGGACAACTTGGTTAATTGATTAGGATTAATTGTCTCGATCGAAGTTTTGTTTTAAGTGTGCAGGATTAACTACGATGGAAGAAAGACATGCAGTAGGAGTTGCACCGGAATCAAGACAATGATCACGTTGGGAGTTCGAGAGTTCGACGGAAGTTCGGACAGTCGTCGGAGGTTCTACGGGAACAAATCCGAGAAGTCCATGAGCTTGCCAAAGAAGCTCGTCGGAACTCGCCAAGTGGATCGTCGAAAGTCCAGGAGTTTGCCGGAAGTCCATAGGAGCATCACCGAGGGTTCATCGGATGATCGACGGAAGTTCGCCGGAAGCTTGCCGGAAGAAGCGATTGATGCACCAGAGCAAGTTGTAGTAAATGTCTTAGGAAATATCGTAGTTAGCACAATGATTAAGTTAGAAATGGGAAGTGATCCCATTAACTTAATCTTGGGGCAATTGGGCCCTTGAAAAACCCAAATTGGGCTGAATGGATCAACCCATTCGGACCCTGATTTCTGCCAGGCGGTTGAACCGCCCAAGCCAGGCGGTGGCACCGCCTGGGCTCAGTCTCCGAGCGAGACTGGGCAGTGCAACCGCCCCTGACAGGAGGTGGCACTGCCTGAGCTCGGTCTTCGAGCTCTGGCAAGAGGTGCAACCGCCTCAGTCAGGCGGTGGCACCGCCTGAGCTCGGTCTTCGAGCTCTGGCAGGAGGTTCATTTGCCCCTGACAGGAGGTGGCACCGTCCAGAGGCTCAGTCTTCGAGCTCTACCAGGCAGTGCAACCGCCTCAGTCAGGCGGTGCAACCACCAGATCCCGAAATTCTAAAAATTGACAGTTTTGAGCTCCAAATTCAAACTGGGTTGGGGCCTATAAATACCCCACCCTTTCAGCACTGAAAGGGCACCTAGAAACCACCAAAATTCTAATTTTACTTTGTGATTTTTAGAGCTCAAAAGTATTGTATGAGTTGAAAGTTCTTCTTCCTCTTTTCTTCCAAGTTCTAATCTGTTAAGAGAGGAAAGGAAATTCTGTAAGGGTTCTCTCCTAAGCCCGTCAAAAGGAGTGAAACTGTAAAAGGGTGGTTGGCCTTCGCCTATTGAAGGAAGGCCTCTAGTTGACGTCGGTGACCTCGTCGGTGGAGGAAGCCAAAAGTGGAGTAGGTCAAGATTGATCGAACCACTCTAAATCTCAGTTTGCATTTACTTTGAGCATCTTATCTTTACTACAAACCTCCTCAAAAGCTTACTGCCTTCTGCGCATATACGATCGTGTTTCAAGCTCTGCATTTTCCGAATCGACGTTTAGACGTAAATCATTTTTATCATACGAACATTATATTTCAGTTTGTGTTTACATTCTTATTTCTATCATAACTAGAAAATGCCTTTATATCTTTGCTTTAACTGTATCTTGCTTGGTTACAAGTTAAAGTGATTTACGAATCGGATTTTCTACCGAAATCGCTCTTATCGTACGAACGCGATTTTAATCGTCGAAAGTTTTCTGCTGCACTAATTCACACCCCCCCCCCTCCCCCCCCCTCTCTTAGTGCTCTTGATCCTAACAATCGGTATATTGATGACATATGAAATGGTGCACAATGCACTTGATGAACATGATGAACAAAACGACCTTCCAAAGAACAGAAAGGATTTGGGACATAGAACATTTGAAGACCACTCGAGCATAAGCTCAAGTGATGGTGAACAAGAACTACTCACTAAAAAATTTAAAAAGTTAATGAAATAAAAATTAAAGAACAAAAAGAACGAAACTACTTGCTTTGAATGCAAGAAGAAGAACAAAAATTGGGATGAATCAAGCTCCTCCGAAGACGAAGAGAAAATCAAGAAATGTGAGGTGGCAAACTATGCCTTAACAGTATTCAACGATGAGGTAATCGAAACCCCCTTAATTTATTTTAAAATTACTTGATGTTTTTCATGATGCATTTTTTTTGAATAATTATTTTTCTTAAAAATTGCATGTTTAAAAATTTATAAATGCAAGAATATGATCATATAATTTTGAAAATAATAATAAAAATTGTATGTTTTATGTTAATGGAATAAAATGTTAGATTTAAATCTAATGATCATATGTATGTTTCTCTTAAGAAGAAAAAATGTGTATCGTGATGATTTTCGATTTTGATTGAAACCATGCTTGATGTCTTAATGAAAATATTAAGAAGTTTAATATCATTTTTAATGATGATACATGGCTTTTGTATGAAAAACTAAGCATGAAAAGATAGATTCACCTAAAAAGAAAATTGCATGACTACAACAAATAACAAAATAATTTTGGTTGAAAATACCTTATGCTCAATGAAACCATGATTGATGAATATGTTTTATGTTTAATTATTTCTTTGCCTTGTATGTCCTATCATGATGAATATTTTGAAAATAAATGAAATGATGTTTGATTTGAAGTAATGCATAATGATCATGCTTAATGAGTTTTCTTTCGAAATGATACATAATGATTTTTATGATTTATGGATTATCGATTTACACGATAATAAAAGTGGTTTTTTCGATTTAAAAAATGATGTATGTTTTGATTTGATATAAATGAAATAGGTATGCTTATATGAAATAGTGTAAGTGTCATGCGTGACGATTGTATACTTAATGATGCATAAAGTTGTAATGAAAATATTAAAATTTTGATACCATGATTTGACGATTTTATGCATGTGATTTTAAAGTTATACATGATGATTTTTGTGGTGTATTGATTTTGATGGTTTTTATGATGAAATTTATTTTTCTATCCTAAACAATTGATGATATATATATTTTTTGGCACAAAAAGGACAAAGGCATGCTTGTATGAAACAACTAAATAGAGAAAAGCATTTTTCTTGAAAATTCTTTTTCTCTATCTTATTTGACTTTGATGAAGCTATTTTATCATCTTTTTATGAATCTCTTGAAAATGATTTTGATTTGATAATTTGAGATTTTTTATCTTGATTTTTTGAGACTTATAACTTGAGATTTACTCTATAAAAATTGAGATATTTTATCCTCAATGTTTTTTTTTGCCATCTACCATCCAAATGAATCATGATTGGTATCATTGTGTTAGGAACCTTTTTATAAGCTTTTGAATAATGTTTATTGAGTTTATTTAGTCCAGTTGTTTATTGAATCAGTTTGGTTCAGTTAGAGTCAAGTAAAGGTTTATTTAATATTTATTTACTATTAGAGTTCAAGTCCTGATGGACTCTAGGTGGAACTCTATAAATAGGGATGTAACTACTTTTTTTCAATAATCTATGAAAAATACTATTCTGTCTTTTGACAACCCTAGGAGGCCGATCCCCTCGAAGCGATCAAGAAGGGCCGATCCTCTCGAAGCGATCAAGGAGGGCTGATCCCCTCGAAGCGATCAAGGAGGGCTGATCCCCTCGAAGTGATCAAGGAGGGTCGATCCCCTCGAAGCGATCAAGGAGGTCGATCCCCTCGAAGCGATCATTATCTTCCCCATTTCTCCTCTTTCTTCCACGATAAGACTTTAGGGTCTTATCATTTGGTATCAGAGCCACGATCCTTGGCGTAGCCCACCGCAGCCTTGCTTCCCCTTCTTCCCCACCACCACTACAAGGCAACTCTTTATTCACCGTTGTCACTACTTCTCCCCGGCCAGTGACCTTCGACCACCGCTTGACCTCCCCTTGTCGGCGATCGTTGGTGACACTGCTTCTAGCAACGCCACCACTGATGATGTTAGGATCAAGAGCACTAAGAGGGGGGGGGGGGTGGATTAGTGCAGCGGAAATCTTTCACTATTAAAATCAAAAGCTACGTTCGTTTGATAAAAACGATTTCGATGTAAAAGCTAATTCTAAGATTACTTTAACTTAAGATTCAGCGAGATGACGTTAAAGTAAATCTATGAAGGCAGTTTGCAGTTTATGATGAAAATCAGAATGCAAGCGCAAACTGAAATGCGACGTTCGTACGATAAAACCGATTTACGTCTAAATGCCGATTTTGAAGCTACTGAACTTTGAGATACATTTTATAAATGCGCAGAAGGCAGTTTGCAGTTATGATTGAAATTAAAACGTAAACGTAAACTGAAATGTAATGATCGTACGAAAAAGCCGATTTACGTCTAAACGCAGATTCGGAAAGCTCTAAACTTAGAAACTCGTTCGTAAAAGCGCAGAAGGCAGTAGCTATTTAGGAGGTTTGCAGTAAAGATAAAATGCTCAAAGTAAATGCAAACCAAGATTTAGAGTGGTTCGGTCAATCTTGACCTACTCCACTTTTGGCTTCCTCCACCGACGAGGTCATCGACGTCAACTACAGGCCTTCCTTCAATAGGCGAAGGCCAACCACCCTTTTACAGTTTCACTCCTTTTGACGGGCTTAGGAGAAACCCTTACAGAAATTTTCTCTCCTCTCTTTACAACTCAAAACTTTGAAGAACAGAGGGAGGAGAACTTTTAAGTGTGAGTTATGCTCTTTCAGTGCTGAATGGGTGGGGTATTTATAGGCCCCAACCTAGTTCAAATTTGGAGCTCAAAACTGTCAATTCCCGGAATTCCAGGATCAGGCGGTTGCACCTCCTGACTGGGGCGGTTGCACCGCCTGACAGAGCTCGAAGACTAAGCCTCTAGGCGGTGCCACCTCTGTCAGGGGCGGTTGCACCTCTCTGCCAGAGCTCGAAGACCGAGCTCAGGCGGTTGCACCTCCTGACTAGGGCGGTTGCACCGCTTGCTAAAGCTCGAAGACCGAGCTCAGGCGGTGCTACCTCCTATCAGGGGAGGTTGCACCGCCCAGTCTCGCTCGGAGACTAAGCCCAGGCGGTGCCACCTCCTGGCTGGGGCGGTTGCACCACCCAGTCTCCCTGGGAGACTTAGCCCAGGCGGTGCTACCTCCTGGCTTGGGTGGTTGCACCTCCCACAGCAATCAGGGTCCGAATGGGTAGATCCATTCGGCCCAATTTGGGTTTTTCAGGGGCCCTATTGCCCCAAGATTAAGCTAATGGGATCACCTCCCATTTCCAACTTAATCATTGTGCTAACTACGATAAATCCTAAGACAATTTCTGTAGCTTGCCCTAGTGCGTTAATCGCTTCTTCCGGCGAGTTTCCTGCGAACTTCCGTCGATCATCCGATGAACCCTCGGTGATGCTCCTGCGGACTTCCGGCAAACTCCTGGACTTGCGACGATCCACTTGGCGAGTTTCGACGAGCTTCTTTGGCAAGCTTATGGACTTCTCGGATTTGTTCCCGTAGAACCTCCGACGACTGTCCGAACTTCCGTCGAACTCTCGAACTCCTAACGTGATCATTGTCTTAACTCCGGCGTAACTCCTGCTGCATGTCTAACTTTCATCGTAGTTAATCCTGCACACTTATCTCAACACATAGATTAGATAACAAATGACAATTGACTTCATCATCAAAGTCCGAGATTCAACAATCTCCCCCTTTTTGATGATGACAATCAATTGATAATGGAGTTAACCTTAACTTCCCCTGTCTATATGTCATACTTGAGATAAGTCATTCTTGAATTCAAAACCTTAAGAATTCAAGAGACATATTGATAAGTTAAAATCATTTGAACTTATCAATATTCCCATCATGATTCCTATCATGATGTATCTCTCTGAAGATGATGTCAAGGCTTGACATTCATTTTCAAATTTTACATTACAAGTTTGAATGATTGTAATAGTAGCAATTCATCATATTGTAAGATATCGGCATGTAAAACTGTGAAGTAAGATTTTGATATCATTACATGATGTACACATTTCAAGTACACATTTCAAATATTTTAGCAAGTATTGCATTTCATCACACGGTAAGATATCAACTCGTAAAATTACGATGCAAGTTTTTTGTTTGATATCTTGATACGATACAAGGCATAATGCAAATCATAGCATTTATTCATATATCTTTTGGTGATGCAAGCATGGCATAATTATAGCATCAGTGTTTATAGCATCAATTCATATATTTCTCCCCCTTTGTCATCAACAAAAAGCATGGTAGTTGTGATAGGAGAACAATACAAGTAAATTTTGAGTATAAGTGCGATGATTGTTTCATGCCTTTACTTGATTCATGTTATTTTCAATAGTAAATGATAGGAAATTAAGCATATAAAGGAAAGTATGGTATGTTGATTGCTTTGATTCATGCTATTTGTGAGTTTGCTTCGAGTCAAGATATGTGAAACAACTTTTTGTAAATAGAAATACTATCATCCATATTTCAAGATGGAATCATTTCATCAAATCCATTTCAGAAAAATCTTTTTCATAAGAGTGTACGAGAAAATCTGATTCTTAGCATTCCAATTATTAAGTGAATCCGAAAATGAAATTAACTCTTTCATGCATTCGGACAAGACTATGCTACAGATTTTCAAATTCAATCAAAAGACAACTTTTTTGTATTCAACACATAATTTCCAACATGTTATTTAGGCATATAATGGCAATCAAGTAATTTGACCATTCAATAAAGTTCGAAAAATAATTTTAACTAGTTTATGTGTTCGGACACATCAACATTCCTAACTCTCTTCTTATGAAATCAAATTATTCTTCACTTAGAGGTTTTGTAAAAATATCGGCTAGTTAATGTTTAGTGTCAATGAACTCTATGATTACATCATGATTAATAACATGATCTCGTATAAAGTGATGTCTAATATCAATATGTTTTGTTCTTGGTTCAGTTAGAGTCAAGTAGAGGTTTATTTAATATTTATTTATTATTAGAGTTCAAGTCCTGATGGACTCTGGGTGGAACTCTATAAATAGGGATGTAACTGCTTCTTTTCAATAATCTATGAAAAATACTATTCTGTCTTTTGACAACCCTAGGAGGTCGATCCCCTCGAAGCGATCAAGGAGGGCCGATCCCCTTGAAGCGATCAAGGAGGGCTGATCCCCTTGAAGTGATCAAGAAGGTCGATCCCGTCGAAGCGATCATTATCTTCCCCATTTCTCCCCTTTCTTCCACGATAAGACTTTAGGGTCTTATCATTTGGTATCAAAGCCTACGATAAGACCTTTAGGATCTTATCATTTGGTATCAGAGCCTACGATAAGACTTTAGGGTCTTATTATTTGGTATCAGAGCCTACGATAAGACTTTAGGGTCTTATCACATTGCTATATTTCATCTTAATCATGATTGGTATCATTGCTATATTTTTTCTTGTCGTGTACTAAAGAGAAAATTTTCCTAAATAAATCATTATTTTTCGGAACCATAATTTTTTTATGATTCATAATGAATTGAGAATTTTATATGCATGAATTGAAATCTTTTTCTCCTACATTTCCTTTTACGATTTACTAAAGAGAATATCTTTTTCAAAATTCATGACTTAAAATTTTATTTAAATATCTTTTATTATTTGATCTCCTAAAATCTCTCTTTGAATATTTAAAGAGGAGAATCTTCTAGATAAATCATGATTTTGATGATTGAAGATTTGATATGCATGAATTGAGATCTTGCTCTCCTACTATTCTTTTTGCTATTCACTAAAAAGAAGACTAATTCTAATAAACCATGATATGCTATTTGACATCTTTTAAGGTTTATTATTTGAATTTTATTATGTAAAATTCATTGTATTCATGAAGTAATATCTCATCACCAAGTTTTTCTTGATATTCTTCACGTAATAATATGAATGCATGCAATACTTATGCTTTTTATAATGATGTATGTGATGTATTGCATATAATGTATCATGAATGCTCTAAATGATAAATATTTGGTATCATGATCAAAATATTGATAAATACTTAAAAATTTTAATATCATGTATGATATACTCATAATGATGATTAATTTTTCGGTATCATGCATGAAAAATGAAATGTAAGGTTTTGAAATTATGCATATTTTAATTTAAAAATATAATTATGCACAAATAAGATTGATACTTACCTTTGTCATAATCTGGAAATTGATATAAAAGGTCTTTCCTTTTTTTTTGACAATGACAAAGGGGGAGACAAAAGATGCTAGCTCGCACAATTCAAGAAAAAGCAAAAAATTGTACTTCTCAAAAGAGAAGAAAAAACTTGGTTCTTGCGCATCTCAAATTGTTAGCTTCCATGTTGTAAAACAATGTAACATTTTGTTAGCTTGCATTTTTGCAAAGGAAGCAAAAATAATGGCACTTCTCAAAAGAGAAGAAAGAGCTTGCTATCTTGAACATCACTAACTTGTCTATCTTGAGAAGCAAAGAGTTGCTATCTCAAAAAAAAACAAAATTGCTATCTTGCACATTGCAAAGAAAAGCAAATTTGCAAACTTACACAATTCTAAATTCTTGCTAGCTTGCATGATTATAAAACTGAAGATTTATGATGCAATGTATTGAACTTATTCCAATCACATGAATAGTTGGAACTTCTCCTTTTTGTTGATGATAAAGGGGGAGAAGTATGTTGATGTCATGCATGATTTGATCATGACATGTTTGCTTAGATTTTTGAATCCAAGAGTTTCTATCAATAAAGCATATTGATAGGAGGAGTCAACTGGCCGATTGGGCAATAGGCCGTAGGAGAGGACAATGCGCCGAAGAATCGGACGAAGCATCGAGAGACCAATGACATGCCGGACAACTTGATTAATGCTTAGTATTAATTGTCTAGTTTGAAATTTGTTTTACATGTGCAGGATTAACTACGATAGTAAGGCATGAAGCAAAATGAAGTCCCGGAGTCCAGGACGTGATCACATTGGGAGTTCGAGAGTTCGTCGGAAGTCCGGATGTTCGTCGGATGTTCTGGAGGAACCAACCGAGAAGCCTCGGAGCTTGCTAGTGAAGCTAATCAAAACTCATCAAGAAGATTATTGTGAAGTCTAGGAGCTTGCCGGGAGTCCGTCGGAACATTGCCGAGAGATCGTCGGAAGTTCGCCGAAAAATCGTCGGAAGCTCGCCGGAAGCTCGCCGGAAGAATAGACTTACGGACTTAGTTTAGCTTAGAATATGTCTTAGGAATCGTAGTTAGCATCTAATTGGGCTTGGATTAGGCCAACCCAATTACGGGCCAGCTAGGTGTTGAATCTCGTATTTTGATGATGAAACTACTTGATATATGTTTATGATTTAATCTACGTTTTGAGTGACGCAGGATGCTTCGATCAGGATGAGACAATTAAAGCAGGAAAATCATGTTGTGCCGAAGGAACATGTCAGAAGATTGGACGTCGGGCCGGTGGATCGGTCGACGTATCGACAGAAGGCTTCGGGCCGTGAACTCGGGCATCGGGCCAAGAAGAGTGGGTATTGTGCCAAGGATATCGGAGTTGCAGAGTCAACTGGCCGATTGGGCAATAGGCTGCAGGAGAGGACGATGCGCCGAAGAATCGGACGAAGCGTCGAGGGACCAATGACATGTCGGACAACTTGGTTAATTGCTTAGGATTAATTGTCTCGATCGAAGTTTTGTTTTGTTGTGCAGGATTAACTATGAAGACATAAAGCGAAACAAAGTGTCGGAGTCAAGCGCGAAGGATTTGTTGCGAGTTCGAGAGTTCGACGGAAGTCCGAAGGTTCATCGGGAATGCTACCGGAACTAGCCGAGAATGAGTTGGGAGCTTGCCGAAGGGTTTTTCGGAAGCTCGCCGGAAGGTTCGTTGGAAGTTCACGGAGCTCGCCGAGAAAGATCGGAGCTTGCCGACGAAGCTCGTTGAAACTTGCTAAGATCAAATCGTGAAGTCTAGGAGCTTGCCGGGAGTCCGCAGAATGGTTTCCGAGAGTTCATCGGAAGACCGCCGGAAGTTTGCCGGAAGCTCGCCAGAAGAAGTCTTGACTTGCGGACTTTGTAATAGCTTAGAAAATGTCTTTAAATTCATAGTTAGCACGTTAATTAGGGTTAGGATTAGGTGTTAATCCTATAACCCAAGTAGGGGCCAATTAGGCCCAAGTTCGGACTGGTTTGGACCAAGTTTGGAGCCAAACCAAGTGAGCTGGAATAGTGAAAGAGGTGCAACCGCCCCAGCCAAGAGGTGCAACCGCCCAGGGCTCAGTCTCCAAGCGAGACTGGGCGGTGCAACCTCCTCTGTCAAGAGGTAGCACCGCCAGAGCTCAAGTTCCGAGCTCTGCCAAGAGGTGCAACCACCGAGCTCGGTCTTCGAGCTCTGGCAGAGAGGTGCAACCTCTTTGGACAGGTGATGCATCGCCTGAGCTCGGTCTTCGAGCTCTGGCAGAAAGGTGCAACCACCCCTGACAGAGAGGTGCATCCGCCTGAGCTCAGTCTTCGAGCTCTGCCAGGCGGTGCAACCTCTCCAGTCAAGAGGTGCAACCGCCTGATCCCGGAATTCCGGGATTTGATGGTTTTGAGCTCGAAATTTGAATTGGGTTGGGGCCTATAAATACCCCACCCATTCAGCACTGAAAGTAGCAAGAACTTACCCGAAATCTTGATCTTTTCAGTGGTTCTTAGAGCTCAAAACTGCTAGTTTTCCTCCTCCTTCTGTTCTTCAAGTTTGAGTTGTAAAGAGAGGAGAGAAAACATCTGAAAGGGTTGTCTCCTAAGCCCGTCAAAAGGAGTGAATCTGTAAGAGGGTAGTTGGCCTTCGCCTATTGAAGGAAGGCCCCTAGTTGACGTCGGCAACCTCGTCGGTGGAGGAAGCCAAAAGTGGAGTAGGTCAAGGCTGACCGAACCACTCTAAATTTCTGGTTTGCGTTTATTTTTTAGCACTCTATCATTACTGCAAACCTCCTTCATTACTACTGCTCTCTGCGCTTTCACGAACAAGTTCTAAGTGCTGTTCTTCCGAATCTGCATTCAGACGTAAATTCATATTTTCATACATTACAGTTTACGTTTGATTCTGCAGAACTGTCTTCCGTGCTTTTACGAACGAGCTTCTTTGCAGTACACACTTACATTTTGATCCTATTGATAACTGTAAACTGTCCTCTACAATTTTACGAACGAGTTTCAACATTTAGACGTAAAACTGCATTCAGACGTAAATCGGCTTTCCTCGCACAATCATCAGATCTCAGTTCATGTTTACATCTTGATTTCAACTGCATACTGCCTTCTGCGAGTATACAAACGAGTTTCAAAGTTTAGACGTAAATCTGCGTCTAGACATAAAACTGCATTTGGACGTAAATCTGCGTTTAAACGTAAATCTGCGTTTAGACGTAAAACTGCGTTTAGACGTAAATCTGCGTTTAGACGTAAAACTGCGTTTAGACGTAAATCTGAGTTTAGACGTAAATATGAGTTTAGACGTAAATCTGCGTTTAGACGTAAAACTGCGTTTAGACGTAAATCTGCACTTAGACGCAAAACTGCGCTTAGACGCAAACTGCGCTTAGACGCAATCTGCGCTTAGACGCAAACTGCGCTTTCATACAAACTGAGAATTAGCTTTTGCATCATAATAGTTTTTATTGAACGAACGCAGCTTTTGGTTTTTAATCGCTGTAAGATTTCCGCTGCACTAATTCACCCCCCCCTCTTAGTGCTCTCGATCCTAACAATTGGTATCAGAGCGGGGTATTTCTCATTTCGGATTTACACCCGAGAGAAATGGCTCTTCAAGAAGGCTTTTCGGTCTTTCGTCCACCGTTCTTTAACGGATTGGACTATACTTATTGGAAAACTCGAATGAGAGTTTTCTTGATTTCTCTAAATCTGGATTTATGGAATATCGTTGAAAACAGCTTTCAACTTCCCTCTAAACCGACGAACGAATGGTCGGATTTGGAGAAGAAGTATTTCTCTTTAAACGCAAAGGCTATGAATGCCTTATTTTGCGCTTTGGACAAAAATGAGTTCAATCGGATTTCTACGTGCGAAACAGCTTTTGACATTTGGCGAACACTTGAAATCACGCACGAGGGAACTAGTAGTGTCAAAGACTCGAAAGTTAACTTTTTATTGCATGATTTCGAGCTTTTTCGAATGCAACCAAGCGAGACTATAGGCGACATGTACACCCGTTTCACGGATGTCGTCAATAGTTTAAGAGCTCTTGGAAAATGTTTTTCGGACTTTGAACTCGTAAACAAGATTTTGCGTTCTCTTTCTAAGAAGTGGGATTCAAAAGTAACTGCAATACAAGAAGCTAAAAACCTAAACAACTTACCACTTGAAGAACTAATTGGTTCATTGATGACATATGAAATGGTGTACAATGCACATGATGAACATGTTGAACTCTGGACAAATGAATGCCACTTGAGCGATGACTCAAGTGATGAGGACAATGATGAACAAAACAACCTTCCAAAGAACAGGAAGGATTTGGGACATAGAACATTTGAAGACCACTCGAGCATAAGCTCAAGTGATGGTGAACTTAAACTACAAATGAAACGAAAATTAAAAAGCAAAAAGAATCAAACTACTTGCTTTAAACGCAAGAAGAAGAACAAAAATTGGGATGAATCGAGCTCCTCCGAAGAAGAGAAAGTCAACAAAAGCAAGGCGGCAAACTACGCCTTAACAGCCTACAATGATGAGGTAATCGAAATCCCCCTAATTTACTTTGAAATTACATGATGCATTTCATGATGCATTTTTCTTTTTCTTTAAATTTTCTTGAAAATTATATTTTTAATAATTTAATAATGAAAATGCAAAAATATGATCATGCTTGTAATCTTGAAAATGATAATGAAAATTGCATGTCTTATGTTAATGCAAGATAGAAATCTAATGATTTTATACCTAGTGAGATTAATCTTATTTATGTGCTTGAGAAGCAAGAATGTATATTTTGATGATTTTCATATTGCTTTTCAATGACGATACATGGCTTTTGTCTGGAAGGCTTGATATTTTTCATTGTCTTTGTTTATTAAATATAATGTATGGTTTTGACATAAAAATAAAGATTTGAGCATGCTATTATAAAGTCAATCATAAATTAAAACTAAAGAAGTTTTAGGCATTTATAAGAATCATTCAAAATTATGTTCAATGAAACCTTGCTTAATGTTGCAATGAAAATATTAAAGTTATACTTGATGATTTTAGATTTGACAAATGCTACACTTTAAATATGAATCATTCTTCAATCAGATTAAATGCTTCAATCATTTTCTATCTCTAAGAGTTCTCGATTTTGGTGAAATACAAGTGATAAATTCATTTATGATATCTTGTAAATCACTTGAATTATGAATGAGTTTTTCTTTTTTATGATGTGTTAAAAGAATCACTTAAAAAGAAAATGTTTTTCCCATTTTATCGAGATTAATGATTTCATGATATTATGTGAATCTCGAAACTGATTTTGATGAAATAGTAATAACGTTATTCATGTTATGAATCTTAAAAATGATAATATGCTTCATGTGATAATATGAATACATGAAACACTTATGATATTTTGTGTATTCATAAAATATTTATCTCATCATCCAATAACTCTTCTTGATATTCCTTATGAGATGAAATGAAATAATGCATGAAATACAAATGAGGAGTTAATGATCATGCATAATAGGATGTAATGAATTCTAGATACCATCGTTTGAATATCTATGATCATGCTGCCAAAATGATATATCATGAATGCTTGAATATCATGTTTGATATGCTCATGATGATGATTGATTTTTCAGTATCATGCATAATTTTTTTGAAATGTAATGTTAATGAATTTGTGCATTGAAACTATAATGATGCACAAATAAGAATGATTACTTACTTTTGTCATGATTTAGAAATTGATGTAAAGGGTTTTTCCCTTGTTGACAATGACAAAGGGGGAGATAGCTAGTTTGCACAAGTCAAGAAGATGCAAAAACTTGATTGCTAGCTTGCCTATCGTAAGTAGCAAAGATTGCTAACTTGCTTATTTCAAGAAGCAAAAGTTGTCTTCTTGAACATCACCATCTTGAATATCTCAAGAAGCAAGACTTGCAACTTGCACATTACAATAGGAAGCAATAATCATGAGCCTACACAAGAAAGTTATCTTGCATTTGCTTTCGAAGTTTTTTGCTAGCTTGTATATTGTGAAACTTGTACATCGTAAAAATTGCTAGCTTGTTGGTCTAAAGAGAAGCAAAAAGTTGCTATCTCAAAAGAAGCAAATATGCTATCTTGCCTATCTCAAGAGGCAAAAATGCTAACTTGCGCATCTAGCAAAGTGAGCAAAATTTTCAAGAAGCAAGAGTTGCCTTCTTGAACATCTCTAATTTGCTAGCTTGCATGATATAGAACTTGCTATCTTGAACATTACCAAAAGTGCTATCTTATATGTTATAAAACTTGAATATCTAAAACTTGATAGCATGAATGTTCTAAGGATGATATAACACTTGCTAAATCTTCTAGCTCCAAGATTGCATGATGATAAAACTTGATACTATGTTTTTCATGCAAAGAGTAGAACCAATATCACACACAAACACTTGATTGTGATACTTCTCCTTTTTGTTGATGACAAAGGGGGAGAAGTATGTTGATGAAAGTATGTTGATGACATGACATGTGATGCATAAAGTTTATGCATATGTTCATGTTGACGTGTTGCAAGTATTCATGATGAATATTGCAATGACTTGAATTCAGTTTGAATTCAAGGTTCTATCAATATGGCATATTGATAGGGGGAGTTTGTTTAAACTCCGGGAGTTAAGTTTAACTCCGTCATCAAGTGGTTGTCATCATCAAAAAGGGGGAGATTGTTGAATCTCGTATTTTGATGATGAAACTACTTGATATATGTTTATGATTTAATCTGCGTTTTGAGTGACGCAGGATGCTTCGATCAGGATGAGACAATTAAAGCAGGAAAATCATGTTGTGCCGAAAGAACATGTCAGAAGATTGGACGTCGGGCCGGTGGATCGGTCGACGTATCGACAGAAGGCTTCGGGCCGTGAACTCGGGCATCGGGCCAAGAAGAGCGGGTATTGTGCCAAGGATATCGGAGTTGCGGAGTCAACTGGCCGATTGGGCAATAGGCTGCAGGAGAGGACGATGCGCCGAAGAATCGGACGAAGCGTCGAGGGACCAATGACATGTCGGACAACTTGGTTAATTGCTTAGGATTAATTGTCTCGATCGAAGTTTTGTTTTGTTGTGCAGGATTAACTATGAAGACATAAAGCGAAACAAAGTGTCGGAGTCAAGCGCGAAGGATTTGTTGCGAGTTCGAGAGTTCGACGGAAGTCCGAAGGTTCGTCGGGAATGCTACCGGAACTAGCCGAGAATGAGTTGGGAGCTTGCCGAAGGGTTTTTCGGAAGCTCGCCGGAAGGTTCGTTGGAAGTTCACGGAGCTCACCGAGAAAGATCGGAGCTTGCCGACGAAGCTCGTTGAAACTCGCTAAGATCAAATCGTGAAGTCTAGGAGCTTGCCGGGAGTCCGCAGAATGGTTTCCGAGAGTTCATCGGAAGACCGCCGGAAGTTTGCCGGAAGCTCGCCAGAAGAAGTCTTGACTTGCGGACTTTGTAATAGCTTAGAAAATATCTTTAAATTCATAGTTAGCACGTTAATTAGGGTTAGGATTAGGTGTTAATCCTATAACCCAAGTAGGGGCCAATTAGGCCCAAATTCGGACTGGTTTGGACCAAGTTTGGAGCCAAACCAAGTGAGCTGGAATAGTGAAAGAGGTGCAACCGCCCCAGCCAAGAGGTGCAACCGCCCAGGCTATGTCTCCCAACGAGATTGGGCGGTGCAACCGCCCCAGCCAAGAGGTGCAACCGCCCAGGGCTCAGTCTCCAAGCGAGACTGGGCGGTGCAACCTCCTCTATCAAGAGGTAGCACCGCCAGAGCTCAAGTTCCGAGCTCTGCCAAGAGGTGCAACCACCGAGCTCGGTCTTCGAGCTCTGGCAGAGAGGTGCAACCTCTTTGGACAGGTGATGCATCGCCTGAGCTCGGTCTTCGAGCTCTGGCAGAAAGGTGCAACCACCCCTGACAGAGAGGTGCATCCGCCTGAGCTCAGTCTTCGAGCTCTGCCAGGCGGTGCAACCTCTCCAGTCAAGAGGTGCAACCGCCTGATCCCGGAATTCCGGGATTTGATGGTTTTGAGCTCGAAATTTGAATTGGGTTGGGGCCTATAAATACCCCACCCATTCAGCACTGAAAGTAGCAAGAACTTACCCGAAATCTTGATCTTTTCAGTGGTTCTTAGAGCTCAAAACTGCTAGTTTTCCTCCTCCTTCTGTTCTTCAAGTTTGAGTTGTAAAGAGAGGAGAGAAAACATCTGAAAGGGTTGTCTCCTAAGCCCGTCAAAAGGAGTGAATCTGTAAGAGGGTAGTTGGCCTTCGCCTATTGAAGGAAGGCCCCTAGTTGACGTCGGCAACCTCGTCGGTGGAGGAAGCCAAAAGTGGAGTAGGTCAAGGCTGACCGAACCACTCTAAATTTCTGGTTTGCGTTTATTTTTTAGCACTCTATCATTACTGCAAACCTCCTTCATTACTACTGCTCTCTGCGCTTTCACGAACAAGTTCTAAGTGCTGTTCTTCCGAATCTGCATTCAGACGTAAATTCATATTTTCATACATTACAGTTTACGTTTGATTCTGCAAAACTGTCTTCCGTGCTTTTACGAACGAGCTTCTTTGCAGTACACACTTACATTTTGATCCTATTGATAACTGCAAACTGTCCTCTACAATTTTACGAACGAGTTTCAACATTTAGACGTAAAACTGCATTCAGACGTAAATCGGCTTTCCTCGCACAATCATCAGATCTCAGTTCATGTTTACATCTTGATTTCAACTGCATACTGCCTTCTGCGAGTATACAAACGAGTTTCAAAGTTTAGACGTAAATCTGCGTCTAGACGTAAAACTGCGTTTGGACGTAAATCTGCGTTTAAACGTAAATCTGCGTTTAGACGTAAAACTGCGTTTAGACGTAAATCTGCGTTTAGACGTAAAACTGCGTTTAGACGTAAATCTGAGTTTAGACGTAAATCTGAGTTTAGACGTAAATCTGCGTTTAGACGTAAAACTGCATTTAGACGTAAATCTGCACTTAGACGCAAAACTGCGCTTAGACGCAAAATGCGCTTAGACGCAAACTGCGCTTAGACGCAATCTGCGCTTAGACGCAAACTGCGCTTTCATACAAACTGAGAATTAGCTTTTGCATCATAATAGTTTTTATTGAACGAACGCAGCTTTTGGTTTTTAATCGCTGTAAGATTTCCGCTGCACTAATTCACCCCCCCCTCTTAGTGCTCTCGATCCTAACACTAGGCCCATGTAATCACTGTGTTACGCCCAATAAGAAGCCCAAATAGTGCCCCAAGTAGTCTCACCGTCGTGGCATAGTCTTCGAGACTGTGTCAGGCGGTGGTACCGCTAGTCTGGGTAGTTGTACCACCCTGGCAGGGTGCCAGGCGGTGGTACCGCCTAGCACTGCCCCCCAGGTGGTGGTACCATCTAGGGCAGTGTTAGCCAGATTGACACTGGGCTGTGGTACCGCCCAACGCAGGCGGTGGTATCGCCCGTGCCCGGGGAACCCGGGATGAGATATTTTTAGGTTCCAAGTTTTAATCAACTTGAAGCCTATAAATACCCCTCTCATCCCTGGTTAAAGCACATAAGCACAGAGAGATTAAAAGAGGGAAAATGCTACTACGATCATAAGTGTAATCCCTCCTCTAGCTTTAAACTTAGAATCCTATTTAGAGAGGAGAGTGAGTGCTTGTAAGGGTTATCTCCTAAACCCAGTAAAAGATGAAGAGGGGTGTAAAAGGTGATTGGCCTTCGCCTATTGAAGGAAGGCCTCTAGTGGATGTCGGTGACCTCGTCGGAGGAGGAAGCCAAAAGTGGATGTAGATCAAGATTGACCGAAACACTCTAAATCTTGGTTTGCATTTACATTCTGCTCTTTATTTTAACTGCAAACTGCCTCCGTTGCTTTACATCATCTATACTTCCATTTGCTCTCAAGTTAAAGTTCTTTCCGAAATGGTTTTCCTACGAAAGTCTTTTAACCGACGAAAGTTTTCCGCTGCACTAATTCACCCCCACCCCCCTCCTAATACTCTTGATCCTAACAGCTTCTTCCCTTTCCATATCTCATATGGTGTAGACACTACCGACTTAGTCGGAACTCTATTCAGAAGGTAAGCTAGAGTCTCTAGGGCATATCCCTTGAATGAGATGGGTAGGTCAGCTAAACTCATCATGGACCGTATACTACCGACTTAGTCGGAACTCTATTCAGAAGGTAAGCTACAGTCTCTAGGGCATATCCCTTGAATGAGATGGGTAGGTCAGCTAAACTCATCATGGACTGTACAATGTCTAATAGCATACAATTTCTCCTTTCAGAGACACCATTGAGCTGAGGTCTATAAGGAGGTGTCCATTGGGATAATATCCCATGGTCCTTAAGGAACTGAGTAAACTCTGTACTTAAGTACTCACCTCCTCAATCTGATCGAAGAGTCTTGATACTCTTTCCAGTATGATTCTCCACTTCATTTTTATCCTCTCTGAATTTCTTAAAGGCCTCAGACTTGTACTTCATTAAGTACACATATCCATACCTTGAGAAGTCATCAGTGAAGGTAATGAAGTAGGAGTAACCACCAATGGCATGAGTTGACATGGGTCCACATACATCACTATGTATGAGTTCCAACAGCTTGGTGGCTCTCTCTAGTTCCACTAAATGGAGAGTTGGTTAGTTTTCCATGAAGGCAAGGCTCGCAAGTTGCATATTACTCATAGTCGAATAGATCTAAATATCCATCATTTAGCAACTTTTAAATCCTTCCCTCATAGATGTGACCTAGCCTACAATACCACAAGTATGCATTGTTCACCACATCTCGTTTCCTCTTAGATATACTTACATTCATGATATGTGGAGTAGTGTCTAGCATAAATAAACCATTATGCAATGTTCCTTTCGTGATGATCTCATCATCTAATAATATCGAATAACCATTGTTCTCAAAAACTAATTTATATCCATTAATTGTCAAACATGAAATGGAGATAATATTTTTTATAATAGAATGAACAAAATAACATGCATCTAATGCAATAAAAGCTCCACTAGGCAAATGTAGGGCGACCTCGCCAATAGCTACTACAGTAACTTTTGCTCCATTACCCATCTTGAGGTCCATCTCAGCTCTCTCTAGTCTCCTAGGCTTTGCTAGAACCTGTAACGAATTATATATATGATAAGCACTACCGGTATCCAATACCCATGTGTTATCATAAGAGTCTGACAAACGGAGACTAATCAGGAATGTACCTAAAGCTTCTCCAAGCTTTTGTTTCGCTCTCTCTACAAGGTACTCTTTGTAGTTCCTCTTCCAGTACCCATCTTTGCCACAATAGAAGCGCTGACCTTTATTCTTTCCTGGGTCTTTCTTAGCAAACTTTGCTTTACCAGGTATGCCCTTGCCCTTGCCCTTCTTAAGGGACTTTTCTGCTTTCCTTTTCTTTCTGGTCTCACTAGTATAGAGAACTGGCTTCTCTTTCTTAATAGGACTCTCTGCCTCCCTCAACATATTGAGGAGCTCTGGGAGAGTCACCTCAAGCTTGTTCATATTAAATTTCATTATAAACTATGAAAAGGAATCTGGTATAGACTGAAGCACAATGTCTACACATAAGTTATCCTCTAGGACCATGATAAGACCCTAAAGTCTTATCGTAGGCTCTGATACCAAATGATAAGACCCTAAAGGTCTTATCGTCGCTCTGATACCAATTGATAAGACCCTAAAGTCTTATCGTGGAAGAAAGGGGAGAAATGGGGATGATAATGATCGCTTCGAGGGGATCGGCCTCCTTGATCGCTTCGAGGGGATCGGCCCTCCTTGATCACTTCGAGGGGATCGACCTCCTAGGGTTTGTCCAAAGACAGAATAGTATTTTTCATAGATTACCGAAAAGAAGCAGTTACATCCCTATTTATAGAGTTCTGCCTAGAGTACATCAGGACTTGAACTCTAATAATAAATAAATATTAAATAAACCTCTACTTGACTCTAACTGAACCAAACCGACTCAATAAACAACTGGACTAAACAGACTCAATAAATATTATTCAAAAGCTCAGAAAAAGGGTCCTAACAGTTCCTCCCTCTTCAAATCAGCCTTGTCCTCAAGGCTGAGCAGCATCAATCTCGGGGAGCTTCTCTTTCAGCACTTCAATCATAGGCTATCTGCAACGCATCACAACCCATTGATCAAGTAAGTATGGTCTCCACTTTTTGAGAGTGTAAGCAACAAGTCGATCTTTCAGTGTAGTAATCGTTGCATGAAACTTCTTGCCCTGTATAATCAATTTTATCTTTGAACCTTTGCTATCACAAGTGAAAATCCATCCATCAATGATCTTTACTTCGAATCTATTATAGTCTTCAATGTGATGGGCCAATTGGTCACTAGTCTCACTGTCCATAGAATTGTTAGTGCTACCAGTATCAATCAAAACTATAACCGGCTAATATTCCAGAGTTTCGCCAACTTCCATAGTTTGCAGGTTAGAGTAGCCGGCTAATGCATGTTAGCATCAAGAGCACTAAGAGGGGGGGGGGGGGGTGAATTAGTGCAGCGGAAATCTTTCAATTATTAAAATCGAAAGCTGTGTTCGTTCGATAAAAACGATTTCGATGTAAAAGCCGATTCTAAGATTACTTTAACTTCATATTAAGCGAGATGATGTTAAAGTAAATCTATGAAGGCAGTTTGCAGTTTCTGATGGAAATCAGAATGCAAGCGCAAACTAAAATGCGATGTTCGTACGATAAAACCGGTTTACGTCTAAATGCCGATTCCGAAGATACTGAACTTTGAGATACGTTTTATAAATGCGCAGAAGGCAGTTTGCAGTTATGATTGAAATAATAATGTAAACGTAAACTGAAATATGATGATCGTACGAAAAAGTCGATTTACGTCTAAACGCAGATTCAGAAAGCTCTGAACTTAGAAACTCATTCGTAAAAGCGCAGAAGGTAGTAAGCTATTGAGGAGGTGTGCAGTAAAGATAAAATGCTCAAAGTAAATGCAAACCGAGATTTAGAGTGGTTCGGTCAATCTTGACCTACTCCACTTTTGGCTTCCTCCACCGACGAGGTCACCGACGTCAACTAGAGGCCTTCCTTCAATAGGCGAAGGCTAACCACCCTTTTACAGTTTCACTCCTTTTGACGGGCTTAGGAGACAACCCTTGCAGAAATTTTCTCTCCTCTCTTTACAACTCAAAACTTTGAAGAACAGAGGGAGGAGAACTTTTGGCCATTTTAACAATTTTGAGCTCTATGAATCACAAAAAAAGATCAAGATTTCGAGTGTTAGTTCTTGCTTTTTCAGTGCTGAATGGGTGGGGTATTTATAGGCCCAAACCTAGTTCAAATTTGGAGCTCAAAACTGTCAATTCCCGGATTTCCGGGATCAGGCGGTTGCACCTCCTGACTGGGGCGGTTTCACCTCCTGGCAGAGCTCCAAGACTGAGCCTCTAGGCGGTGCCACCTCTGTTAGTGGCGGTTGCACCTCTCTGCCAGAGCTCGAAGACCGAGCTCAGGCGGTTGCACCTCCTGACTGGGGCGGTTGCACCGCCTGGCAGAGCTCGAAGACTGAGCTCAGGCAGTGCCACCTCCTGTCAGGGGCGGTTGCACCTCCTGCCAGAGCTCGAAGACTGAGCTCAGGCGGTGCAACCTCCTGACTGGGGCGGTTGCACCGCCCAGTCTCACTTGGAGACTACCTCCTGGGCGGTGCTACCTCCTACCCTAGCGGTGCTACCTCCTAGCACTATTTCAGGTCTGAATGGGTTGATCCATTCGGCCTAATTTGGGTCTTTCAGGGGCCTGATTGCCCCAAGATTAAGTTAATGGGATCACCTCCCATTTCTAACTTAATCATTGTGCTAACTACGATTATTTCCTAAGACATTTACTGCAACTTGCTCCGGTACGTCAATCGCTTCTTCCGGCGAGCTTCCGGCGAACTTCCGTCGATCATCCGATGAACCCTCGGTGATGCTCCTGCGGACTTCCGGCAAACTCCTGGACTTGTGACGATCCACTTGGCAAGTTCCGACGAGCTTCTTTGGCAAGCTCCTGGACTTCTCAGATTTGTTCCCGTAGAACCTCCGACGACTATCCGAACTTCCGTAGAACTCTCGAACTCCCAACGTGATCATTGTCTTGACTCCGGCGCAACTCCTACTGCATGTCTTTCTTCCATCGTAGTAAATCCTGCACACTTAAAATAAAAACTTCGATCGAGACAATTAATCCTAAGCAATTAACCAAGTTGTCCGGCATGTCATTGGTCCCTCGAAGCTTCGTCCGATTCTTCGACGCATCGTCCTTTCCTGCAGCCTATTGCCCAATCGGCCAGTTGACTCCGCAACTCCGATATCCTTGGCACAATACCCGCTCTTCTTGGCCCGATGCCCGAGTCCACTACCCGAAGCCTTCTGTCGATACGTCGACCGATCCACCGGCCCGACGTCTAATCTTCTGACATGTTCCTCCGACACAACATGATGTTCCTGCTTTAATTGTCTCATCCTGATCAAAGCATCCTGCGTCACTCAAAACACAGATTAAATCATAAACATATATTAAGTAGTTTTCATCAACAAAATACGAGATTCAATAATCTCCCCCTTTTTTATGATGACAACTACTTGATGACGGAGTTAACCTTAACTCCCGAAGTTTAAACAAACTTCCCCTATCAATATGCCATATTGATAGAAACTCTTGGATTCAAAAATCCAAGCAACATGTCATCATAAACTTATGCATAACATGTCATGTCATCAACATACTTCTCCCCCTTTGTCATCAACAAAAAGGAGAAGTACCACAATCAAGTGTTTGTGATGTAAGTTTAACTCATTGCATGAAAAACATAATATCTATTGTTACCATCATGCAAGTTTGCTATTATCAAATGGTAAGATATCAATATGTAAAATTGTGATTCAAGTTCTTGATATCTTAACATGATATGACATTCATAGCACCTATTCATATGAATGCTGCTTTTGATATCTCATCATAATATGGCATTCATGACATCTATTCATATTCTTCAAATATGGCACTCATAATATCAATTTATAGATTTCTCCCCCTTTGTCATCAACAACAAGGAGAACGATATAAGCAAATTTTAAATATAAATGCGATGCCATAAGTTGGTTCATGTCATTTTCCAACAGTGAGTGATAGGATACCAATTATGCAAACATCTCGAGGAAAACATGACATGAAGATAGTTTTTATTGCTTCTTCCTTTTTATTTGTTATCTTTTTACATGAAGGAGGAAAGTCATATGTGAAGTTCAAATCGATAAGATATTAAAGCACACTTCATTTTTGCAAGGATTAAGATATGTAAGTGAGTCAAATCCTTGTATGTAAAAATATCTTCCTTTTATAAGAGGGAATCATCAAATATGTTTCTCGAAAAATATTTTTCACATGATAAGTGCATTTGATGATTCCATATGTCAAAAATCAATGATGTGAATTAAACTTGATATGACATATGCTTGTTAAGTTTGGAAGAGGATAATGTATCAAGAAAATCTAATTGTTAGGATCAAGAAAATCCGAAAATGAAATTTGACACTTTCATACATTCGGACAAGGTTTTCCTAGAGATATTCAATTACAATCATGAAGGTAAAACATGCTTATTATCATGGAAATTTTTGTATTCAAGCACATAATTTCCAACATGTAATCATGGCAAGTAATTGTGTAAAATCATTATGGCAATCAAGTGATTTGATCATTCAATCAAAAAAGTTTGAAAAATAATTTTAACACGTTTAATCATTCGGACATATTTTTGCCATATTTTTTCAAATATAATCATGAAGATAAGGCATGCTCATCATCATGGTAGTATGATAGCAAGTTTACAATATACAAGCTAGCAAAATTTTTTAACATTTTAAGACACGCAAGCTAGCAATTTTAAGATGTTCAAGAAAGCAACTCTTGCTTCCTGGATTATGCAAGTTGCAAGCTAGCAAATTTTGCTTCCTTTGCAATGTTTGAGCTCGCAATTTTGCTTTCAATGCAAAGTGCAAGATTAGCATGTTTAGCATGTTGAGATAGGCAAGATAGTGATGTTCAAGAAGACAACTTTTGCTTCTTCTTGACTTGTGCAAGCTAGCTATCTCTTTGAGATGACCCTTTACATCAATTCAAGATAGCACGTTAGCAACTCTTTCTCAAGATAGGCAAGCTTGTGATGTTCAAGATAGCAAGCTATACATCATATTAGCTAGCAAATTAGAGATATTCAAGAAAGCAACACTTGCATCTTGAAATATGCAAGTTGCAAGCTAGCAAATTTTTCTTTGAGATATGCACATTAGCAACTCTTTCTCCCCCTATGTCATTGGCAAAAAGAAGGGAAGACCTTTACATTAATTTCTAAATCATGACAAAGGTAGGTTTCAATCTTATTTGTGCATCATTATATTTTCAAATTCGAACATGCACAATTTCAAAAAACCTTATATTTCATTCATGCATGATACTGAATAAATCAATCAATATTATGAGCATATTATACATGATACTTAAATTTTTAACTATTTATCAACATTTTGATCATGATACCAAACATTCATCATTTAGAGTATTCATGACATTAAATCAACATTTATAATACATCATTTTAGTAAAAACTCATAGCATTTTAAATCATGATTTACATCATATGCAATAAATACATCACATCATAATTAAAAAACTCAAGTATTGCATGCATCATTGCAAATCATAAATGCTTCATATCATGATGGTATACATTTTGTCAAATTATATCCTACCATGCATGATCATAACTTTTCATTTGTATACATCAAAATAAATTAATGAATATTTCATGTATTCATATCATCACATAAGGAATATCAAGAAGAATTGGTAATGAGATTTACGAATCATGTAAACAAATTATGAGTATTAAGAGACATATTATGATTCTTTTTAGATAACTTCAAATATCAAAAAGAAAGAATCATAGTAAGTTATTTTGATTTATAAAAAGAATTCTCAAGTTATATTTCCAAGAAATCACGATTCATTTCAATAAATTTCAATAAGAACACATCATCAAAATCTCAACATTACTTTCAAGAGATTCAAAATGGCATAGATAATTTTATTGATCTCTTAGTGAAAAAGTCAATACGGTAGAGAAAAATAAATTTTCAAGAAAAATACTTTTCTCTTTCTAGTTGTTTTAGTTCATATGATTTTATTTCATCTATGCCAAACATGTAGCATGTTTCAAAATCGAAAGTGCAAGTTTTATTACTACAAAGATCAATAAGGCACTTTCATTACCGTGAAAATCGAAAATCGTAAGATTCATCATCCATAATTATAAAACCAATAAACACGATTTTTAAAATCTCATGCATAGAATAAAATCATGGTATCAAAACATCATTATATCATCAATCATGATTTTATATTTTCAATCAAAATCATTTTGTTTGTTTATCATAAAATATGTATTTTTCATGATTATTTTCAAAACTACTAGCATGATCGTAAATTTTGCATTTTCATCATTTTTTTTTAAACATGTAATTTTCAAGAAAATTAATTCTATACTAAAAAAGAAAATGCATTATGAAGAGCATCATGTAATTTCGAAATAAATTAAGGGAGTTTTGATTACCTCATCGTTGAATGTCGTTAAGGCGTAGTTTGCCACCTCGCCTTTCTTGATTTTCTCCTCGTCTTCGGAGGAGCTCGATTCATCCCACTTTATGTTCTTCTTCTTTGGCCTCTTCCTTCATTCAAGTTTATTGTTTATTTTAGATTTTTGTTTAATAAACTTATTAAAATTTAGTGTTCGAAGTTCAATTTCATCATTGTCCTCATCACTTGAGTCATCGCTCAAGTGGTATTCATTTGTCCAGAGTTCCAAATCCTTCCTGTTCTTTGGAAGGTGATTTTGTTCATCATATTCATCATGTGCATTGTGCACCATTTCATATGTCATCAACGAACCAATTAGTTCTTCAAGTGGTAAGTTGTTTAGGTTTTTAGCTTCTTGTATTGCAGTTACTTTTGAATCCCACTTTTTAGAAAGAGAACGTAAAATCTTGTTTACGAGTTCAAAATCCGAAAAATATTTTCCAAGAGCTCTTAAACTATTGATGACATCCGTAAAACGGGTGTACATGTCGCCTATAGTCTCGCTTGGTTGCATACGAAAAAGCTCAAAATCATGCAATAAAATGTTAACTTTCGAGTCTTTGACTCTACTAGTTCCCTCATACGTGATTTCAAGTGTTCGCCAAATGTCAAAACCCGTTTCGCACGTAGAAATCTGATTGAACTCATTTTTGTCCAAAGCACAAAATAAGGCATTCATAGACTTTGCGTTTAAAGAAAAATATTTCTTCTCCAAATCTGACCATTCGTTCATCGGTTTAGAGGGAAGTTGAAAACGGTTTTCAACAATATTCCATAAATCCAAATTCATAGAAATCAAGAAAACTCTCATTCGAGTTTTCCAATAAGTGTAGTCCAATCCGTTAAACAACGGTGGACGAAAAACTGATAAGCCCTCTTGAAAGCCATGAAGAGCCATTTCTCTCGGGTGTAAGTCCGAAATGAGAAATACCGGGCTCTGATACCAATTGTTAGGATCAAGAGCACTAAGAGGGGGGGGGGGGGAATGAATTAGTGCAGCGGAAATCTTTCAATTATTAAAATCGAAAGCTGCGTTCGTTCGATAAAAACGATTTCGATGTAAAAGCTGATTCTAAGATTACTTTAACTTGAGATTAAGCGAGATGACGTTAAAGTAAATCTATGAAGGCAGTTTGCAGTTTATGATGGAAATCAGAATGCAAGCGCAAACTGAAATGTGATGTTCGTACGATAAAACCAGTTTACGTCTAAATGCCGATTATGAAGATACTGAACTTTGAGATACGTTTTATAAATGCGCAGAAGGCAGTTTGCAATTATGATTGAAATCAAAACGTAAACGTAAACTGAAATATGATGATCGTACGAAAAAGTCGATTTACGTCTAAACGCAGATTCGGAAAGCTCTGAATTTAGAAAATCGTTCGTAAAAGCGCAGAAGGTAGTAAGCTATCGAGGAGGTTTGCAGTAAATATAAAATGCTCAAAGTAAATGCAAACCGAGATTTAGAGTGGTTCGGTCAATCTTGACCTACTCCACTTTTGGCTTCCTCCACCGACGAGGTCACTGACGTCAACTAGAGGCCTTCCTTCAATAGGCGAAGGCCAACCACCCTTTTACAGTTTCACTCCTTTTGACGGGCTTAGGAGACAACCCTTATAGAAATTTTCTCTCCACTCTTTACAACTCAAAACTTTGAAGAACAGAGGGAGGAGAACTTTTGGCCTTTACAACAATTTTGAGCTCTAAGAATCACATAAAAAGATCAAGATTTCAAGTGTTAGTTCTTGCTTTTTCAGTGCTGAATGGGTGGGGTATTTATAGGCCCCAACCCAGTTCAAATTTGGAGCTCAAAACTGTCAATTCCCGGATTTCCGGGATCAGGCAGTTGCACCTCCTGACTGGGGCAATTGCACCGCCTGGCAGAGCTCGAAGACTGAGCCTCTAGGCGGTGCCACCTCTGTCAGGGGCGGTTGCACCTCTCTGCCAGAGCTCGAAGATCGAGCTCAGGCGGTTGCACCTCCTAACTGGGGCGGTTGCACTGCCTGGCAGAGCTCGAAGATTGAGCTCAAGCGGTGCCACCTCCTGTCAGGGGCGGTTGCACCTCCTGCCAGAGCTTGAAGACAGAGCTCAGGCGATGCAACCTCCTGACTGGGGCGGTTGCACCGCCCAGTCTCGCTTGGAGACTGCCTCCTGGGCGGTGTTACCTCCTACCCTGGCGGTGCTACCTCCTAGCACTACTTCAGGTCCGAATGGGTTGATCCATTCGGCCTAATTTGGGTCTTTCAAGGGCCCGATTGCCCCAAGATTAAGTTAATGGGATCACCGCCCATTTCTAACTTAATCATTGTGATAACTATGATTATTTCCTAAGACATTTACTGCAACTTGCTCCGGTACGTCAATCGCTTCTTCCGGCGAGCTTCCTACGGACTTCCGGCAAACTCCTGGACTTGCGACGATCCACTTGGCGAGTTCCGATAAGCTTCTTTGGCAAGCTCCTGGACTTCTCGGATTTGTTCCCGTAGAACCTCTGACGACCGTCCGAACTTCTGTAGAACTCTCGAACTCCCAACGTGATCATTGTCTTGACTCTGGCGCAACTCCTGCTGCATGTCTTTCTTCCATCGTAATTAATCTTGCACACTCAAAACAAAAACTTCGATCGAGACAATTAATCCTAAGCAATTAACCAAGTTGTCCGGCATGTCATTGGTCCCTCGACGCTTCGTCCGATTCTTCGGCACATCGTCCTTTCCTGCAGCTTATTGCCTAATCAGCCAATTGACTCCGCAACTGCGATATCCTTGGCACAATACCCGCTCTTCTTGGCCCGATGCCCGAGTCCACGACCCGAAGCCTTCTGTCGATACGTCGACCGATCCACCAGCCCGACGTCCAATCTTCTGACATGTTCCTCCGGCACAACATTATGTTCCTGCTTTAATTGTCTCATCCTGATCAAAGCATCCTGCGTCACTTAAAACGCAGATTAAATCATAAACATATATTAAGTAGTTTTCATCATCAAAATACGAGATTCAACAATGCATGCATTGTATATATGGTAGGTACAACCTCTTCTTTAGAATTTATACCTTCATGATCGGAGTCCACATTCTTAGCTTTCGGTTCCTCTCCAATTGGTTCAATCATCAGAAGTTGCCCTTGTTTACATCGATGCTCCATACTCCATTTTTTATCATAATACAAACCCCTTGCTGATCTTTCCTTGCTAATTTTTTTCTTATGTATATTTGCAAATGAGATCGCAGCTATCATAGTGTGGGGTTGACGAGCCTTAACTTCACACCGTATCTCTAGAATAAGCCCTTCAATAAATGTATCCAGAAGTTGTCGGTCCGATCAATCTCTAGCTTGATTTGACAATCTTTCAAACTAACTATGATATTCTAACACTGTAGAAGTCTAATGAATTTTGGCGAGCCGGCAATCAACATTCTCATATTCGGATGGGCCAAAGCGAACAAGAAGCCCTCTTTTGAACTGCTCCCACGAAGGAACTCTGTGGAAAGTTTCATACCAATCGTACCACTAGAGTGCATCTCCCTCGAGCTGGATTGAGCCCACTTCTACCTTGGATTCTTCTGGGGTTCTGTGAAAACGAAAAAAAATTTCTGTCTTAGAGATCCAATTGGTCGGATCTCCATCTTTCCATCTCGAAAATTCCATCTTCATGTGTGAGTAATTTGTGTCATAATCTTGGGGCCCTTTTCCTGTATTTTCAGATCTGTACAACGTAGAACTTGAGCCTCCATTTTGTTGAAATTTGCTAAGGCTCTCCAGTAGGCTCTTTTTTAAATCATTAAGTGTTTCTTGCAGTCGGTTCTCAATTCTGATTTTCAATGCTTCCATTTGAGCTTTCACCGAGTTATCAGTTGCCATTGCGTAAGACTGCAAATCTGTAATCTCAACTTCTGTTTTTGGTGTCGATCAAGGGCATCAACACTGTCGATGCGAAGTTGCCAAGGAGGTGGACTCCAAGGGCAGTGCTGCGGTCGCTGCATTGGAGGAAGAGTGGCTGCCCTATGTTTGTGTCACTACGTGAGATGAGAGCGCAAGGCTGAAAGGTGACGGTTGCGGCTGTTGTGACCCAAGGAAGCAATCGCCGAGCAGTCGTGTTGAGGCTGCGGTGATGGCAACCGACAACTACAGCAGCGGAGGCAAAACAAGAGGGAGGTGGCGTTGAAGCGGCCGGGGTTGAGGCTACAATGGTGGCAACCGGCGGCTGCGGCAACGATGCAAAGCAAGGGGGCTGCAGTAACGGTGCAGATCGAGGGGGTTGAGGTGAAGGCTACGGTGGCTGGCAGTAGCAGTCGTTGCTGGCCGGAGCGCAGGGACAGCGGTGGAGAAGGAGGCAGCGAGGGTCATGGCAGGCTGCAGCAACAGAGGAAGCTATGTTTCTGCAACCGTTGCAACGAGGGCTGCGGCAACCGGAGGCTGCTAGGCTAGGCGGCGAGCGGAGTCGTCGCTGGCTAGGCAGCAGTGGCGACGGTGGTGGCAACCGGCGTTCGCAGCAGCAAGGGGATCCACGACTGCTGCAGCAAGGGGACCCGCGACTACGACGGTGGTAACTGCCCTGTTTCGGTCACCACGGATGCAGAGCAAATGGAAGCAGCGGCTGGGAAGCGAGTGGGTGTAGCGGTTGGGAGGCGAGCGATGGTCGTCGCACGGGAAAGCAGCGGCTGGAAGGCGACGGCGATGGCGCTCGAGGCGACGGCGGCGGCTGGAAACAAGGGCAGCAGATGTGAGTTGCCCGTGATTGCCCTGTTTCGGTTACAAAAGATGCAGAGCAAGGGGGAGTGGCGGCGGTCGTTCTCGCCCGAGCCAGGGGAAGCGGCGGCTGGGAGGCGAGCAACGGTCGCCGCACGGTGGCTGGCAGTGGTGGTGGGTCGGCTGGAAGGCGACGACGCTCGAGGCGTGGCTGCGATCGACGAGGGGCTGCGGGCTGCGGCAACAGAGGAAGCTCTGTTTCTACAACCGCTGCAAGGAGGGGCTGTGGCAACCGGCGGCTGCGGCTGCGGTGCCGACAGTCCTTCTCGCTCGAGCGAGATGGGGACGCGAGGAGAAGAGGTCGCTGGCCGGGTGATCGAGCGGCGGCGATGCGGCTGGGAAAAGTGGTGGTGACGCGGCTAGGGACAAGGGCAATCTGTGAGTTGCCTTGTTTCGGTCGCTGCGAGGAGGGCGACAATCGGCGGCTACTGCTGCGACCCAAGGGGAGGCGGGCGGCGGTGGAGAGGCAGCGGTGGTGGCGCGGCTGGGAGCAGCGTCACCAATGATCGCCGAGGAGGAGAGGTCGAGCGGCTGCGCTGCGACGCAAGGGGAGGCGGGCGGTAGACTCTGGCCGGAAGTGGGGCAGAGCCGGTTGGTGGCCGGAGAGCAGCGACGGGCGGCGGGTGGGCTAGCCGGAAGCAGGGGAAGCAGGGGTGCGTGGTGCGGTTGCTGCTTCTTCTCTCTTTCTTTCTTTCTTTCTTTCTTTCTTTCTTTCTTTCTTTCGTTTCTCTTTTTTTCTTTTTTTGATAGCTTCGTTGCAGCGAGAATGCCAAGGATTGTCGCTTTGATACCAAATGATAAGACCCTAAAGGTCTTATCGTAGGCTTTGATACCAAATGATAAGACCCTAAAGGGTTGTGTTGCTCCTTATGGACTCTGGGTGGAACTCTATAAATAGGGATGTAATTGCTTCTTTTTAGTAATCTATGAAAAATACTATTCTGTCTTTGGACAAACCCTAGGAGGCCGATCCCCTCAAAGTGATCAAGGAGGGCCGATCCCCTCGAAGCGATCAAGGAGGGCCGATCCTCTCGAAGCGATCAAGGAGGCCGATCCCCTCGAAACGATCATTATCATCCTCATTTCTCCCATTTCTTCCACGATAAGACCCTAAAGGTCTTATCATTTGGTATCAGAGCCTACGATAAGACTTTAGGGTCTTATCATTTAGTATCAAAGCCTACGATAAGACTTTAGGGTCTTATCAGACCATTCCTAGCCCTATGAGTTTCTCTGTCCACTCAATCATCTTTAAGATATGGTTCCGAACTAGTGTCCCCTCAGTCATCCTAGCACGGAAGAGGCTCTTAGATATCTCACATCGTTGAGTCCTTCCCTATTTCTCAAACAATTTGCAGACATGTAGGAGAATGGATATGGCATCCATCTTTTTATGTTGTCTTTATAACTCAGGAGTCATAGAGCCCAACATGTAGCACTGAGCAAGAGTGGAGTCATCAATGTACTTCACATAGTGAGTGATCTCATCTTCGCTTACCCCTTCCTCAGGCGTAGGCATCACTGTATCAAGGACATACGTGATTTTATCCGCCGTGAGAATAATTCTCAAGTTGCGGAGCCAATCCGTATAATTTGGACCAATGAGGTGGTTGATATCAAGTATGCCATATAAGGGATTTGAAAGCGTCATTTTCTGAAAATAAAGATGCAGCAGAATTGAATGACATGTAGATTTTGTAAAAAATAAACAATCAAGATATGGGCTTCTATCTTAATATACTCTCACTATTTTACTAGCGAGTCACGCGACACCCTCAGCACATGAAACGGAAGTCTCCGGCAGACTTCTAGTGGGGATCAAGATCCAATCAGTGTCTTAGTATAACCTAGAGGGACTCGACTAATCACATTAAGCCCAAAAGGTAGGCAACTCTTGCCGATCATAACTCCTTGTGATTCCCATCCTATTCGGCCTCCGAATCACCATGGTCTCGAGGGGCTCGACTAACCATGATGCTCGGTTAAGTCAATACTATCGTTACTATATGAGTCTGATTCGATGATATACCCTCGAGGGCTCGACTAAGCATACCATGTCTTCAGGAACACTAGTGACATCTCTATGTCGTAAGCAAGATAGCGAATTATGATATAGGTGAGCCTCGAGGGACTCGACTAACTCAACCTACACCGGAAATCGATTCTTACCTATAACGATGGAAGGCCATGTGGGTCAATCTAATTGTCTCACGTTTACCGACTTAATATTATCGAGAGAGATGTTTCTATGATTTGGTCTCCTAATATGAAATGTCAAACATATACATATTTAATATATATCTACATCGCATGTAAATATATATACATATCTAGTATGTGTATAAGCAATCATACCAGATGATCATGGATCATAACCTAATGTGATCAGGCCCGAGCCAATAGGCCTAATCACTCACATCAAGATCTATGTGTGCAACGGTGCATCTCCATGCCCCATGATCATCCACCACGTCCTCGTCAGTTCCATCAACATCTCGATGCATCTTCATGCATCGCGATCGTCCGTCTCGTGGGTCCTGCTATCACATCCATGCTCCCACTACGTCTTCTCATGTGATTACAACTTAATCATAAGCACGCTAGCCTGACAATAAACGAGAAATATAATGGAGACTCGCGGACCCCAATAATAATAATCACAAGTCCACACATCACACGGTCCATGATCATCCGTCCACACATCAAACATCACATGTATAAATCATTATCATGTAGGACTACTAGATAATAATAAATAATAATAATCAACTAAACCTTTTAATTAATTAATATTTTCTGAAATCAAGGACATGTAGGGAATTTATAAATTCCTAAGAGTATTTTTATATTTTGGACAAAAGATAGAAACTAGAATTTCTCAAATCTTTTTGCCTAAAACCCTAAGCCCCTCTCCCTCATCCCTGCTGCTGCTACCACCGCCACCCTGCCAGCAGCGGTATGTGCAACAGGGCCGGGGCGCTGCCCCTGCAGGTGGGCGCCCCCGTGGGTAGCGCTGCCCCCGCGAGCGAGCACCCCTGTGGGTGTCGCCCCCTCCGCGGGCAGTTCTACCTGGCCGAGCGACCGCCCTTGTGGGGTTTTGCCTGCAAGAGTAGTGGCCACAGGCGCCACTACCCTATGGCGTGTCACCTCGCGAAAGCAGCGGCCGTAGGCGCCACTACCCCGCGGCGCCTCTGCCCGCGGGTCCAACACCCACAAGTGCCACCCTTGCGCGCCATCGCTGTAGGCGACCTGCCTGCACGAAGATGGCAACAAGCAGGCAGCCATCTTCAAGCGCAGCAAGGGCAGCAACAATTGCTGCCCTTCTTCGTCTATTGCATCATTAATTTAACGTCAAAATTCTTCCTAAACACAACACACGCAGTTCAAAACCAATCATTCGCACAAACAACCTGGCTCGGATACCACTATTAGGACATCGTGCGGGTGACATCACATGCATAGCGGAAGAATAGGAAAACAAAATCCCTAATTTCCCAAAAAGATGTTTGTCGTCATATGAAGATTGGTGCGTAAAAAAATTCACGAAACAAACTACATATAGAATAGATTGTGTTACCTAGGGAGATCGTATATCCCTGTTTTCTTGCGGGTCTTTAGGAGATGGTGAAGGAGGTCAAGTGTCCTCCTCTCTAGCAGTGATCCACACAGTAGGGCTGTGACGACGCTCCTCAAAACTCTAGGCCTACTCTGAGATGGAGAGGGGGAGGAGAATAGGAGAGGCAAGCAAAGACTCTAGCCTATGAACCACTGAGTCCCTCTTATTTATAGAGGTCCCCGTCAAACCCTAATAGATCCTTCTCTATTGGGTATTGGATCTGCATCCAACTACCCAAGCCTCTTAGATTAGTGGATCTCTATCCAATAATCTCTTATGGGCTCTTATTGGATCTCATCCATAAGATCCAATAATTCAAGAGCTTATTGGATATCCAATGAGACAAGGGCTCCGGCGGATATCTCATATTCAAACCTCTATTCATCGCAATGCCTACCATATGTGTGTGACCCTCTAGGCCCAATATCGAGCTGACCATGAGTCATACCTATCAGAACTCCTTCTAAGTTAGTGAATTATTATCTCTATAATAATTCACTGGACTTATCGACTACGGACGTACTATGCCACTACGTCGTAGTCCTTAGACGATACAAGGGAATCTAATCCATTGGACCTGTCTGTCCTTAGTTACCGTATACCTATAGTCCCTCATCCATCTAATATCTCAAAGATCGTATATCGGGCATGGTGCTGTCAGACCCATATGGTTTCTTCTCGAGTCTCGCTCTAATTGGATTCTTCTGGAGAACCCTTTCTCTCTTAATCCGAATGACCCTAGCAAGGGATTTGTCTGAGCAAGAATACATGGGATATTCCTCTCATGATGCCGAGAGTGGATGATCCTCTATCGATACTCAATAGCCCTCGTAAGGTCGATTGCCACTCCCAATGACTAACTATACTAGATATGGGACATCCAAACCTACAAGTTTGGTATCAAAGAGTGGAGCACTCATATAGGATATCCTTGGTGTCTTAAGTCTAAGGACCAGAGACACCACTAGGATTACATAATCGTTGTTTGACAATAAGGCATCATCAACCATCTAGCATTCCGTAAGAGGATCAATCAATGAACTCATTCTCCAATGAGCACCTATACTGTATCCCTAGTGTCCCCACACGAGTAGCAATGAGACTAGCTGTATCCATCATATGGACAGGTATATAGCACACCAGTCTGTCCGGTTATCACGATGTCCCTCTCAAGTAACCTATGACCGGGATTATTTAGGATATGTGTTTAAAGGTGAAACAGTCTCATTATCGTGATCTCATCACAATCCGATTCCCATTGTATAGATCCAAGGACATCACAATATATACATGCATATATACAATAGTTAATATAAAGTGATAAATGCTAAAATATAATAAGCAAAACGATTCCGTATCAAGTCACACGTGCCATCACTCACGTGATTGACTTGTTGGGCACCTATGACTAGCACTTTCAAGCTATCTTTACGAAACTAGTTTTATCGAAACGAAATGTTTTGGAAGACGTAATTTTACTACTGCACTAATTCACCCTCCCTCTTAGTGCCGCTCTTGATCCTAACAAAGAATATAATTTTTATATCAATACTCTACTTATAACATGAGGTTTGCAACCATAAATACAAAGGAATTTACACATCATGTCATGAAAGATAATAATATCAAATCATGAATGCCACAAGACATGATTTATTTCATCAAATCTCTTCTTTTTATAAATGAATAAAAGAAACATGGGAGATCTTGATTCATGCATAAAAAATCCCTAGTTATAAATTTTGAAAAATGATTCAATTGGATATATAATCTTATTATTAAAACGAATTATATAAAAAGAAATCCAAAATCATCATGTAAAATCATCAAAATCTTTTACATACTCCAAGAGATTCATAGATTCATTATGATAATTTTCTTCTTTAGACGATAAAATCATATGAGAATAAAATGATCCATATAAAATACATCTCATGTCATAAACATAAATAAATTAAGTGTTTGGTTAAATATAAAAACAAATTGTCAAATCTAAAATGATCATCAAAATCACTTTTCGGATCATTTAATGAAAGCACCATAGATATATTAAAAATAGCTCAAGTTCTTTTAGTTCCAAATTTTGTGATTGATTTCATATTCAAGTCTTTCATACAAAGGCCATGCTTCATTATTTATAATAAAAAAATAATATAGAAATCATAGAAATCGTCAAGCTCAATAAACCCAAAAATCATTATTACTTCAAATCGCCATGCATAATTATAAAATTGTCAAGTATGATACCAAGACTTTTTAACATTTCCATTACATCATTATGCATTATTAAATTATTAAATATGATTTCATTAAACATGAAGCATCTTCAATCAAAATCGAGAAACAATATGGAAATCAACATGATACACATTATTTCTTCTTGAAAAACATACATATGATTTGTTAGGATCAAGAGCACTAAGGGGGGGTGAATTAGTGCAGCTGAAAACTTTCGATGATTTAAAACGACGTCCGTACGATAAAAATGATTTCGGTAAGAAAGCCGATTCAGAAATCATTTTAAATTGTAATCAAGCGAGATGCAGTTAAAGTAAATATATAGAGATAGTTTGTAGTTAAGATAGAGAACAGAATGTAATTGCAAACCGAAATACGACGTTTGTACGATAAAAGAGATTTCGGTATGAAAGCCGATTCGGAAGTTGCTTTAACTTAGATTAGGGAAAGTGCAGTTAAAGTAAAGTTATGGAGGTAGTTTGCAGTTAAGATAGAGAACAAAAAATAAATGCAAACTGATATTTAGAGTGGTTCGGTCAATCTTGACCTACATCCACTTTTGGTTTCCTCCTCCGATGAGGTCACCGACGTCCACTAGAGGCCTTCCTTCAATAGGCGAAGGCCAACCACCCTTTTACAGTTTCACTCCTTTTGACAGGCTTAGGAGACAACCCTTACAGAATTTATCTCCTCTCTTGAAAGATCAACTTGGAAGAAAATAGGGAGGAGAACTTCTAGCCTTTACAACACTTTTGAGCTCTAAAAATCACAAAGTAAGATTGGATTTTTGGTGCCCTTTCATGCAGGAAAGGGTGGGGTATACATAGGCCCCAAACTGGTTTGAATTTGGAGCTCAAAAATATCTTTTCCTAGATTTCCGGGATCTTGGCGGTACTACCTCCTGACTGGGGCGGTACAACCGCTTGACAGAGCTCGAAGATCGAGCTCTGGCGGTGCCACTGCCTGACTAGGGCGGTTGCACCACCCAGTCTTGCTCGGAGCCTGAGCCCAAGTAGTGCCACCGCTTGACTGGGGCAGTTGCACCACCCAGATTTCCTGGGAGACTGAGCTCCTAGGTGGTGCCACACCAACCCAAGCGGTACCACCGCCAGCTAGGAAATCTAGGTCTGAATGGGCTGATCCATTCGGCCCAATTTGGGTCTATCAAGGGCCTAATTGCCCCCAGATTAAGTTAATGGGATCACCTCCCATTCCTAGCTTAATCTACATGCTAACTATGATATTTCTTAAAACATTTACTGCAACTTGCTCCGGTGCGTCAATCGCTTCTTCCGGCGAGCTTCCGGCGAACATCCGACGAACCTTCAACGATGCTCTAGCGAACTTCCGGCCAACTCCTGGACTTACGACGATCCACTTGGCGAGTTCCGATGAGCTTCTTTGGTAAGCTCCTGAACTTCTCGTATTTGTTCCCGTAGAACCTCCAACAACCGTCCGGACTTCCGTCGAACTCTCGAACCCCCAACGTGATCATGGTCTTGACTCCAGCGCAACTCCTGCTGCATGTCTTTCTTCCATCGTAGTTAATCCTGCACACTTATCTTAACATATGGATTAGATAACAAATGACAATTGATTTCATCATCAAAATCCAAGATTCAACAATCTTCCCCTTTTTGATGATGATAATCAATTGATAACAGAGTTTACTTTAACTCTCCCTATCTATATGTCATACTTGAGATAAGTCATTCTTGAATTTAAAGCCTTTGAATTCAAGAGACATTAAGATTGTTTAACCTTATTAATACTCCCATCATGATTCCTATCATGATGTATTTATCTAAAAATGATATCAAGGCTTGACATCCATTTTCAGGTTTTACATTTCAAATGTGAAAGATAGCAATTGTAGCAATTCATCATATGGTAAGATATCAATATGTAAAACTGCGATGTAAGTTCTTGATATCTTAACATAATACAAACGTTTCAAGTGTTTAGCATTTATAGCATTTCATCAAATGACAAGATATCAATTTGTAGAATTGCGATGTATGCTCTATATATCTTAACATAGTGCAGATATGGCAATAACATAGTGCAAATATGCCATAGTGCAAATATGGCAATCATAGCAATTCTATCACCAATTTATCATATATTTCGATACAAGCTTTTGATGTACTAACATAATTCAAATTCAAATATGGCACTCATAGCATCAATTCATATATTTCTTATTCAAATATGGCACTCATAGTACCAATTCATATATTTCTCCCCCTTTCTCATCAACAAAAAGGAGAACGATATAGGTAAATTTTAACTAGGTTTATATCATTTTTCAATAATGAGTGATAGAATACCAATTATACAAACATCTCAAGGAAAACATGACATGGAGATGATTTTCATTGCTTCTTCCTCTTTATTTGTTATTATCTTTTTGCATGAAGGAGGAAAGTCATTGTGAGCTTACTCGAATGAAGTTAAAATTGATAAGATATTAAAGCACACTTCATTTTTACAAGAATCAAGATATGTGTGTGAATCAAATCCTTGCACGTAAACTATTTTTCAAAAAATATAAGAAGGAATCATCAAATCCATTTCTCGAAAGATATTTTTCACATGATAAGTCTATGAGAGATGCATTTGCTAGTTGATTCTATATGTAAAAAATCAATGATGTGAATCTAAAACTTGATATGACATATGTTTATTAAGTCCGGAAGAGAATAATATATCGAGAAAATCTGATTGTTAGGTTCAAGAAGATCCGAAAATGAAATTTAACACTTTCATGCATTCAGATGAGGTTTTGCTATAGATTTTCAAATTCAATCATGAAGATAAAACATGCTTATTATCATGGAAATTTTTGTATTCAAAACACATAATTTCCAACATGTAATTAAGGCATGTAATTATGTAAAATCATCATGGCAATTAAGTGATTTGATCATTAAATCAAAAAAAGTCTAAAAAATAATCTTAACAAGTTTATGGATTCGGACATATTAACATTCCTAATTCTCTTCTAATGAAATCAAATTATTCTTCACTCAGAAGTTTTGTAAAAATATCAGCTAGTTGATGCTTAGTATCAATGAACTCTATGATTACATCATGATTAGTGACATGATCTCGTATAAAGTGATATCTAATATCAATATGTTTTGTTCTTGAGTGTTGAATGAGATTCTTTGTTAAATATATTGCACTTGTGTTATCATATTTAATGGGAATGTTTTTAAGATGGACTTTATAATCTTCTAAGGTGTTTTTCATCCACACAACTTGTGCACAGCATGCACTAGCTACAATATACTCAGCTTAGGTTGTTGATAGTGCAACCGAGTTTTATTTCTTAGATGAACAGGAAACAAGGGAATGTCCCAAAAATTGACATGTTCCTGATGTGCTTTTTCTATCTAGTCTACACCCAACAAAATTTGCATCAGCATAAGCAATTAACTCAAAATTCTTGGATTTTGGATACCATAATCCTAGATTTGTGGCACCTTTAAGATATATAAGTATTCATTTAACCGCTTTGAGATGAGATATCTTAGGGTTCGATTGAAACCTAGCACAAAGTCCAACACTGAATATGATATCTGGTCTAATTGCAGTGAGGTAAAGTAAACTTCCTATCATACCCCTATAAGTTTTTTGATCGAAGCTTTCTCCACCTTTATCAACTTCTAACTTAGTGGAGGTGCTCATAGGAGTGTTAATAGCTTTTGAGCTATCTATATTAAATCTTTTCAACAGATCTAAAGCATATTTAGTTTGACTAATAAAGATGTCATTGCTTAGTTGTTTAATTTATAAGCCTAAGAAAAAGGTTAATTCTCCCATCAAACTCATTTCAAATTCGAGACTCATAGTTTTAGTAAAAGATTCACAAAGAGATTCATTCATAGAACCGAAGATAATATCATCAACATAAATCTGAACAATGAGAAAATTATTTTCAAAATTCTTGATAAATAATGTAGTATCGACTTTGCCTTTTGTGAAATTATTTTCATAAGAAAAGTACTAAGTCTATCATACCAAGCCCTTAGGGCTTATTTTAAACCATAAAGAGCTTTAGTTAATTTAAATACATGATTAGGGAGGCTATTATTTTCAAATCCGGGAGGTTGTTCAACATAAACTTCTTCAGAAATAAAGCCATTAAGAAAAGCGCTTTTAACATTCATTTGAAACAACTTAAAAATTATTATTACTAGCATAGGCAAGGAGCATCCTTATGGCTTCTAATCTAGCCACAGGAGCAAAGGTTTCTTCGTAATTGATACATTTTTCTTGGTTGAAACCTTTGGCCACTAATCTAGCCTTGTTTCTAACCACGATACCATATTCATCTTGCTTGTTTCTAAAGACCCATTTAGTACCAATAACTAAATGGTCATTTGGCCTAGAAACAAGCTTTCATACCTCATTTCTCTCAAATTTATTTAACTCATCTTGCATTGCGATAATCCATGAATCATCTTTCATGACTTCGTCAATACATTTAGGTTCAATTTGGGAGAGAAAAGCGACGTTGGCACAAAAATTTTTAAGAGAAGAACGTGTTTGAACCCCCTTAGATGTGTCTCATAGGATTAGCTCCTTAGGATGAGCATCGACATACTTCTAATCCTTGGGTAAGGATGTTTCGGAAGTGGATGCATCCAAGTTGCTAGTTGGAGAAGGGGTTTCATTTAAATTCAAAGAATCAAAATTAACATCATCATCAAAATCATTTTTCTTGATTTCAGAAATCTCATTGAAAACAACATGAATGGATTCTTCTATAATTAAAGCTATTTTATTGAGGATATGAAAAGTTTTAGAAACTGAAGAATAACCAAAAAAAATTCCTTCATCGGATTTAGCATCAAATTTTCCTAAGGTATCTTTTTCATTCAAGATAAAACATTTACACCCAAAAACTTTAAAATATGAAACATTGGGTTTTTTATTGTTCCATAACTCATAGGGAGTTTTGGTGAGTAAGGGTCTTACTAGAACTCTATTCAAAATATAGCATATAGTATTTACGACTTCGGCCCAAAAATATTTGGGTAGGCTATGTTCATTCAACATGGTTCTTGTTATTTCTTGTAAATTTCTATTCTTTCTTTCTACTACTCCATTTTGTTGAGGATTTCTTAGAGTAGAGAAGTTGTGGTTGTATCCATTATATTCATAAAATTCTTGGAAATCACGGTTTTGAAATTCACCACCGTGATCACTTCGGATTGATGAAATCATGAAACCCTTTTCATTTTGAACAAGTTTACAAAACTTGGTGAAATATCTAAAGAATTCATTTTTGTGTTTCAAGAAATAAGTCCATCTGTATCTACTATAGTCATCTATAATGATGAAGGCGTATTTGCTACCTCCTAAGCTTGATGTAGAGATTGGTCCGAACAAGTTCATATGGATTAATTATAAGGGTCTAGAGGTGCTTATTTAATTCTTAGATTTGAAACTATCCTTAATTTATTTTCCTAATTGACAAGCATCACACACACTATCTTTAATGAACTTGATATGAGGAATTCCTCGTACAAGTTCTTTGGATGATATTTGAGTGATTAGTTTCATGCTAACATGACCTAATCTCCTATGCCAAAGCCAAGCATCTTCATTCAAAACCGAGAAACACATTTCATTGCAAATATCATTGTTGTCAATGGTGTATATGTTATTTTGTTTTAATGCAATCATAGATGTGTTTTTGTGTGGTTTTTCAATTATGCAAGCATTAGATTCGAATTTGATGATATATCCTTTATCACATAATTGACTAATGCTCAAGAGGTTATGTTTTAAACCATCAACTAGCAAAACATCTTCAATAAAGAAGTTGGATTTGTTACCTATGGTTCCTTTGCCAATGATTTTACCCTTGTTGTTGTCTCTGAAGGTGACATAGCCTTCATCTATACTAGTGAGCTTAGAGAATTAAGATGGATCTCCGGTCATATGCCTTGAGCATCCACTATCAAGATATCATCTCTTGCTCCTCACTTGTGATGGTGTATGTCTCTATAAGAAAGGATAATTTTTAGGTACCCATTTACTTTTGGGTGCCTCAAAAACTGATCTACATTGTTTATCATGTTGCATAGAGTTTATCATGATTCCTTTAGGAACCCAAATCAGTTTGTTCGGACTAATTTTCTTGAATGGACAATGATATGTTTTATGTCCATTATTGCAACAAAAGTTGCATTTGCTTTGGTGCTGAACATGTAAGATAGGGCCTTTTATGAAGGTGGTTGGATTTTGGCAAGGACTTCTCACAAATCCGATTCCACTTCTTTTAGGAATGTGACCCTTATTTGTAAGGATCATGTTCAAAGGCTTGCTACCAACCTCGAATTTCTTCAAGGCGTCATTAAGTAGCAAGTTCTCCTTTTGGAGAGTTTCTAAATCATGGCATTTTTCACATTGAGCTAAACTATCATGATATTCAGTTTTTAATTTATCAAAATTACTAACAAGACTATCATGCTTATTTTTCAGTAATTTATATTTTCTACTAATTATTTTGCATTCATCAAATAAGTCATGGAAGGCATTTAATAATTCATCAAATGATTAAATTTGTTACCTCCTCTCCGATGGCCATTAGGGCATAATGAGTAACTTGCTCGGTGTTGGACTCCTCTTCTACGGACACGCTCGAGTCATCCCACGTTGCTTTAAGCACCTTCTTCTTCAATGTTCTCTTCTTAGCTTAGGGACAATCACTTTTGTAGTGTCCTGGCTTTTTGCACTCGTAGGAAATAACTTGGTCCTTTTTGGGTTCAAATTTATTTTTTGTGTCATTTTTAAACTTGTTTCTCTTAATGAATTTTTTGAATTTCCTTGTTAGAAGTGTCAAGTCATCGTCACAGTCCTCATCACTCGAGTTTTCTCTCAAGTGGTCATCTAAAGTTCTAAGTGTCATATCCTTCCTATTCTTTGGAAGGATGTCTTCTTGCTCTTCATGAGCCTTGCAAGTCATTTCATAGGTCATTAATGACCCGATTAGTTCTCCAAGAGGGAAGTTGTTTAAATCTTTAGCCTCTTGAACAGCAGTGACTTTAGGGTCCCAACTCTTAGGAAGGGATCTTAGAATCTTATTTACGAGCTCAAAATCCAAAAAAAATTTATCGAGTCCTTTTAAACTATCGACGACATCCGTGAAATGGGTGTACATGTCGCCAATAGTCTCGCTCGGTTTCATTCGGAAAAGTTCAAAAGAATGTATCAAAAGATTGATTTTTGACTCTTTCATTCTACTTGTGCCTTCGTGAGTCACTTCGAGTGTATGCCAAATATCAAATGCAGTTTCACAAACCGAAACATGATTGAACTCATTTTTATCAAGCACACAAAATAAGGCATTCATAGCCTTTGCATTAAGAGCGAAAGTCTTCTTCTCCAATTCATTCCAATCGATCATTGGAAGAGAAGACTTCGAAAATCCATTTTCGACAAGATTTCAAAGTTCAAAATCCATTGAAATAAGGAAGATCCTCATTCGGGTCTTCTAATAGGTGTAGTCCGTCCCATTGAACATGGGTGGATGTGTAATAGAGTGGCCCTCTTGGTTTCTGGCGTATGCCATCTCTCTTGGATTTTAATCCGTTTGAGAGTTAACCCTACTATGATATCAATTGTTACGATCAAGAGCACTAAGAGGGGGGGAGATGAATTAGTGCAGCGAAAAACTTTTAACAATTTAAAACGATGTTCGTGCGATAAAAATGATTTCGGTAAGAAAGCCGATTCGGAAATCACTTTAACTTGTGATTAAGCGAGATGCAATTAAAGTAAAGATATAGAGACAGTTTGCAGTTAAGATAGAGAATAGAATGTAATTGCAAACTGAAATACGATGTTCGTACGATAAAAGCGATTTCGGTATCAAAGCCGATTCGAAAGTTGCTGTAACTTAGATTAGGCGAAGTACAGTTAAAGTAAAGCTATGGAGGTAGTTTGCAGTTAAGATAGAGAATAGAAAGTAAATACAAACCGAGATTTAGAGTGGTTTGGTCAATCTTGACCTACATCCACTTTTGGCTTCCACCTCCGATAAGGTCACCGACGTCCACTAGAGGCCTTCATTCAATAGGCAAAGGCCAACAACCCTTTTACAGTTTCACTCCTTTTGATGGGCTTAGGAGACAACCCTTACAGAATTTTTCTCCTCTCTTGAAAGATCAAAACATAGAAGAAAAGAGGGAGGAGAACTTTTAGCTTATACAACACTTTTGAGCTCTAAAAATCAAAGAGTAAGATTGGATTTTCAGTGCCCTTTCATGCAGGAAAGGGTGGGGTATATATAGGCTCCAAATTGGTTTGAATTTGGAGCTCAAAAATATCATCTCCCGGATTTCCGGGGTCCTGGCGATACTACCGTCAGATTGGGCGGTACAATCGCCTAACAAAGCTCGATGACCGAGCTCTGGCGATGCCATCGCCTGACTAGGGCGGTTCCACTGTCTAGTCTCGCTCGGAGACTGAGCCCAGGAGGTGCCACCACCTGACCTGGGAGGTTGCACCGCCCAGCTTTCCTGGGAGACTGAGCTCATGGGCAGTGCCACCGTTGACCCAGGCAGTGCCACCGTCGGCTAGGAAATCTAGGTCTGAATGGGCTGATCCATTCGGTCAAATTAGGGTCTATCAAGGGTCCAATTGCCCCTAGATTAAGTTAATGGGATCACCTCCCATTCCTAGCTTAATCTACATGCTAACTTCGATATTTTTTAAGACATTTACTGTTAGGATCAAGAGCACTAAGAGGGGGGGCGGGGGTGAATTAGTGCAGCGGAAATCTTTCAACTATTAAAATCGAAAGCTGCGTTCGTTCGATAAAAACAATTTCGATGTAAAAGCCGATTCTAAGATTACTTTAACTCAAGATTAAGCAAGATGATGTTAAAGTAAATCTACGAAGGCAGTTTGCAGTTTATGATGAAAATCAGAATGCAAGCGCAAACTGAAATGCGACGTTCGTACGATAAAACCGGTTTACGTCTAAATACCGATTTTAAAGATACTGAACTTTGAGATACGTTTTATAAATGCACAGAAGGCAATTTGCAGTTATGATTGAAATCAAAACGTAAACGTAAACTGAAATGTAATGATCGTATGAAAAAGTCGATTTACGTCGAAACGCAGATTCGGAAAGCTCTGAACTTAGAAACTCGTTCGTAAAAGCGCAGAAGGCAGTAGCTATTTAGGAGGTTTGCAGTAAAGATAAAATGCTCAAAGTAAATGCAAACCGAGATTTAGAGTAGTTCGGTCAATCTTGACCTACTCCACTTTTGGCTTCCTCCACCGACGAGGTCACCGACGTCAACTAGAGGCCTTCCTTCAATAGGCGAAGGCCAACCACCCTTTTACAGTTTCACTCCTTTTGACGGGCTTAGGAGACAACCCTTACAGAAAGTTTCTCTCCTCTCTTTACAACTCAAGACTTTGAAGAACAGAGGGAGGAGAACTTTTAGCCTTTACAACAATTTTGAGCTCTAAGAATCACAGAAAAAGATCAAGATTTCGAGTGTAAGTTGTGCTCTTTCAGTGCTGAATGGGTGGGGTATTTATAGGCCCCAACCCAGTTCAAATTTCAGCTCAAAACTGTCAATTCCTGGAATTTCGGGATCAGGCGGTTGCACCTCCTGACTGGGGCGGTTGCACCGCCTGCCAGAGCTCGAAGACCGAGCTCAAGCGGTGCTACCTCTTGTCAGGGGAGGTTGCATCACCCAGTCTCGCTCGGAGACTGAGCCCAGGCAGTGCTACCTCCTGGCTAGGGCGGTTGCACCGCCCAGTCTCCCTAGGAGACTTAGCCCAAGCGGTGCTACCTCTTGGCTTGGGTGGTTGCACCTCCCACAGCAATCAGGGTCCGAATGGGTTGATCCATTCGGCCCAATTTGGGTTTTTCAAGGGCCCAATTGCCCCAAGATTAAGCTAATGGGATCACCTCCCATTTTCAACTTAATCATAGTGCTAACTACGATAAATCCTAAAACAATTTCTGCAGCTTGCTGCGGTGCGTCAATCGCTTCTTCCGGCGAGTTTTCGACGAACTTCCGTCGATCATCCGATAAACCCTCGGTGATGCTCCTGCGGACTTCCGGCAAACTCCTGGACTTGCGACGATCCACTTGGCAAGTTCCGACGAGCTTCTTTGGCAAGCTTATGGACTTCTCGGATTTGTTCCCGCAGAACCTCCGACGATTGTCCGAACTTCCGTCGAACTCTCGAACTCCCAACGTGATCATTGTCTTGACTCCGGTGCAACTCCTGCTGCATGTCTAACTTTCATCGTAGCTAATCCTGAACACTTATCTCAACATATAGATTAGACAACAAATGACAATTGACTTCATCATCAAAATCCGAGATTCAACAATCTCCCCCTTTTTGATGATGACAATCAATTGATAATGGAGTTAACCTTAACTCCCCCTGTCTATATGCCATACTTGAGATAAGTCATTCTTGAATTCAAAACCTTAAGAATTCAAGAGACATATTGATAAGTTAAAATCATTTGAACTTATCAATATTCCCATCATGATTCCTATCATGATGTATCTCTCTGAAGATGATGTCAAGGCTTGACATTCATTTTCAAATTTTACTTTACAAGTTTGAATGATGGTAATAGTAGCAATTTATCATATTGTAAGATATCAACATGTAAAACTGTGAAGTAAGATTTTGATATCATTACATGATGTACACATTTCATTTCATCACACGGTAAGATATCAACTCATAAAATTACGATGCAAGTTTTTGTTTGATATCTTGACACGATACAAGGCATAATGCAAATCATAGCATCTATTCATATATCTCTTGGTGATGCAAGCATGGCATATCATCAGTGTTTATAGCATCAATTCATATATTTCTCCCCCTTTGTCATCAACAAAAAGCATGATAGTTGTGATACCAGGAGAATAATACAAGTAAATTTTGAGCATAAGTGCGATGATTGTTTCATGCCTTTACTTGATTCATGTTATTTCTAATATTAAATGATAGGAAATTAATTGTTCAAGCACATAAAGGAAAACATGATATGTTGATTGCTTTGATTCATGCTATTTGTGAGTTTGCTTTGAGTCAAGATATGTGAAACAACTTTTTATAAATAGAAATACTATCATCCATATTTCAAGATGGAATCATTTCATCAAATCCATTTCAGAAAAATATTTTTCATAAGAGTGTACGAGAAAATTTGATTCTTATCTTTCCAATTATTAAGCGAATCCGAAAATGAAATGAACTCTTTCATGCATTCGGACAAGACAGATTTTTAAATGAAGACAAAATATTTTTGTATTCAACACATAATTTCTAACATGTTATTTATGCATGTAAGGGCAATCAAGTGATTTGATCATTCAATAAAGTCCGAAAGATAATTTTAACTAGTTTATGTATTCGGACACATCAACATTCCTAATTCTCTTCTTATGAAATTAAATTGTTCTTCACTTAGAGATTTTGTAAAATATCAGCTAGTTTAGTATCAATATCATGGCAATGTCATGACTTATCAATTGCATTGGTGTATCACTTTCTCAAATTATATTTATCATGAAAATCAAGGCACAAGGTTTTCAAAATATTTAGTTTCAATGTAAAATCCGAGATAAACAATGAAAGATGTTTGTAACTCTGCATATGCTCACAAGAAAAATATATCAGGTAACCATATCAAGGATCAAGGCAAAGCCCATCATGGTGAGTAATATAAGGAGTTAACAACAACAGATGATTGTGTTCATACAAGCTCATTCATGAGGTGGAAAATTAAAGTGCCTAAATAAAGAGTCAAATTGTCGATGAATTTGCTGCAGCTCAGATAGGATTTGATCTTGTCGATGTTCAAGTCGTTCTTATCTTTGTTCGAATCAGTCCATCCAAATCCCAATATCTTCGACAAATGATGTATGAGTTTGCTCAAATGGATGTGTTTCCTCAAAGGGATAGATCGGAGGAGATTGGGTACCCCTAAAGACTGGTGTTTCCAGTTCTGGTTCAGGTTGAGGGGGATCGGTTCTTCTAGGCATTCTAACCCAGTTACCGTTTCTATAAAAACATCTTAATCGGTGAAGTAGATTTTTATTTATTATGCTGAACCTATCTACCTTTATTACTTCTTCTTCTGGCGGTATTAGAATATCGTAGGCTTTCATTATTCTAGTGATTAAGCCACCATATGGGAGCATCATGTCTTTCTTAGATAGTTCTAACATGTTTTGTTGGATAAGATAACCAAGACAGATGTCATGTCCTTTCATGATCAAATACATAGTTCCTAATTCTAATTGGCTTACTTCATCATGATGGTATTGTTTAGGGAGAATAATGCTAGTTAGGATATAATGAAGTACCTTAGTGTTTAGAGGCAGTAGATGTTCACAACTTTTAGGAACAAATGCTAAGTTGGGATTGGCAAAGATTGTTCCTAAAGCTTCAATATATGTTGTTCCAACTGCTTCATCATCCCATGATCCTCTAAAGTAAAGTCCTCTACTTTTTATGGGAATGCCTATCATGTCGCAAATAAATTTATCCATAATGGAGATGTGTTGTCCTAAGAGATAGGTAGACATTCTTTCTTCTTCATCTACTTGTATGTTGTTGTAAAACAATCTAACAAGTCTTGGATAGATGGGTTCGTTAATTTGTAAGATAGGGAGTAGATCTAAGTTTGCAAACCATTGGATTGTCTCTAAGTCTCTTAGCTCATTTAAATCTACATATTTTCCCTTATTGACACTCCTAAGTTCGAAAGAGGAAAATTTTTCAGCATGGTATTTTGAATCGAAAAGGGTGAGATCAAAATCTTCCACTAATCTCCTCTTTCCTTTGTCCCTTGAGGATCCTCTAGATCCCATAACTACTGTTGTTTTAGAAGAGTTGTGATGAGCAAGAGTAAATGAAAGAAAACAGAATTTAAGGGCTTCTTAGAGAATACCTTAGTGAGATCTTCAAGAGAGGGAAGGATTGTTAATGTTTTGCTCCGAAATGAGAGGTAATTGGGATGCTATGAGGGGAGAAATGGGGATTGAGGAGCTTTGGAAGAGTAAAGAAGGGAAGGGAGTGAGTTGGGGTCGGTTTCACCGCCAGCCCTAGCTTGGGTTAAAAAGGGCAGAGTTGCGGGCGATTGCACCTCTGTCTGGGGCGGTGCAACCGCTTGCAACACGTGACAACCGGAGGTGCTACCTCCAGTTCGGGTGGTGTCACCGCCTGCAGGCGGTGAGCACTTGTTCTGATCGCAGTGTGATATGATTTGAGAGTTTTTGTCTTGAGAAAAATTTTCATTTAGAGCAATCAACTTTACTTACGTAATTACGTAAGAGTTTTCATTTTAAGATAAGAACTTTTGCATGATCAAGATAGATCTTTTGACGTGCATACTCTCAATGTCGTACAAATGTTTGTGATAGTTTGTTCAAGTTGATAAGCCTTGCAAGTTCATGACAAACTTAGTCAGTTCATGTTATAGAGTTGGATTCGAAAGTTATAAACGAATGAAATTGATGGCTTCGAAAATCCAGAGGATATGTGAATCATGTGTTTCTAATTCTGAAAAATCAAATAGGATTGTATCTAAATCGCTTTTGTGATTTAAAATTTTTAATCTTCATTCGTTATTTAGGCTAGAGAGCATTGCGAGTTCTTTTTGGATCTTGGGTCGCGAATCCAAGGAGCAGAATATTATTTCTTGCTCCAGCTTATAATTTTTTATGTTTTTACAGGAAAGGATGATTTTTAGGTACCCATTTGCTTTTAGGTGCCTCAAAGATAGATCTACATTGTTTATCATGTTGCATAGAGTTTATCATGGTTCCTTTAGGAACCCAAATTAATTTATTCGGATTAATTTTCTTGAATGGACAATAATGCGTTTTGTGTCCAAGTTTGCAACAAAAGTTGCATTTGTTTTGGTGTCGAACATGTAAGATGGGGCCTTTTATGAAGGTGGTTGGATTTTGGTGAGCACTTCTCACAAATCCAATTCCACTTCTTTTGGGAACGTGACCCTTGTTTGCAAGGATCATGTTCAGTGACTTGCTACCAACCTCAAATTTCTTTAAGGTGTCCTTAAGTAGCAAGTTTTCCTTTTGGAAAGTTTCTAGATCATGGCATTTTATGCATGAGCCTAAACTATCATGATATTCAGCTTTTAACTTATCGAAATTACAAATAAGACTATCATGCTCCTTTTTTAGCAATTTGTATTTTCTACCAATAATTTTGCATTCATCAAATAAGTCATTGAAGGCATTTAATAATTCATCGAAAGATAAATCTGCATCTATTAAATTCGTTACCTCTTCTTCGATGGCCATTAAGGCGTAATGAGCAACTTGCTCGGTGTTGGACTCCTCTTCTTCGGACGCGCTCGAATCATCCCATGTTGCTTTGAGCGCCTTCTTCTTTGTTGTTCTCTTTTTTACTTGGGGACAATCACTCTTGTAGTGTCCCGGCTTTTTGCACTCATAGCAAATAACTTGGTCCTTCTTGGGTTCAAGTTTATTTTTTGTGTCATTCTTAAACTTGTTTCTTTTAATGAATTTTTTAAATTTTCTTGTTAGAAGTGCCAAGTCATCATCACAGTCCTCATCACTTAAGTTTTCTTTCAAGTGATCTTCCAAAGTTCTAAGTGTCATATCCTTCCTGTTCTTTGGAAGGATGTCTTCTTACTCTTCATGAGCTTTGCAAGTCATCTCGTATGTCATTAATGACCCAATTAGTTCTTCAAGAGGGAAGTTGTTTAGATCTTTCGCCTCTTGAATAGCAGTGACTTTAGGATCCCAACTCTTAGGAAGGGATCTTAGAATCTTATTTACGAGCTCAAAATCCAAAAACTTTTTCCGAGTCCTTTTAGACCGTTGACGACATCCGTGAAATGGGTAAACATGTCGCCAATAGTCTCACTCGGTTTCATCCAGAAAAGTTCGAAAGAGTGTAACAAAAGATTGATTTTTAACTCTTTCACTCTACTTGTGCCTTCATGAGTCACTTCGAGTGTGTGCCAAATATCAAATGCGGTTTCACAAATCGAAACACGATTAAACTCATTTTTATCAAGTGCACAAAATAAGGCATTCATAGCCTTTGCATTAAGAGCGAAAGCCTTCTTCTCCAAATCATTCCAATCGATCATTGGAAGAGAAGACTTTGAAAAACCGTTTTCGACAAGATTCCAAAGTTCAAAATCCATAGAAATAAGAAAGATCCTCATTCGGGTCTTCCAATAGGTGTACTCCGTCCCATCGAACATGGGTGGACGTGTAATAGAATGGCCCTCTTGGTTTCCGGCATAAGCCATCTCTCTTGGGTTTTAATCCGTTTGAGAGTTAACCCCGCTCTGATACCAATTGTTAGGATCAAGAGCACTAAGAGCGGGGGGGGGGGGTGAATTAGTGCAGCGGAAATCTTTCAACTATTAAAATCGAAAGCTGCGTTCGTTCGATAAAAACGATTTTGATGTAAAAGCCGATTCTAAGATTACTTTAACTCAAGATTAAGCGAGATGACGTTAAAGTAAATCTACGAAGGCAGTTTGTAGTTTATGATGAAAATCAGAATGCAAGCGCAAACTGAAATGCGACGTTCGTACGATAAAACCGGTTTACGTCTAAATGTCGATTTTGAAGATACTGAACTTTGAGATACGTTTTATAAATGCGCAGAAGGCAGTTTGCAGTTATGATTGAAATCAAAACGTAAACGTAAACTGAAATGTAATGATCGTACGAAAAAGTTGATTTACGTCTACACGCAGATTCAGAAAGCTCTGAACTTAGAAACTCGTTCATAAAAGCGTAGAAGGCAGTAGCTATTTAGGAGGTTTGCAGTAAAGATAAAATGCTCAAAGTAAATGCAAACCGAGATTTAGAGTGGTTCGGTCAATCTTGACCTACTCCACTTTTGGCTTCCTCCACCGACGAGGTCACTGACGTCAACTAGAGGCCTTCCTTCAATAGGCGAAGGCCAACCACCCTTTTACAGTTTCACTCCTTTTGACGGGCTTAGGAGACAACCCTTACAGAAATTTTCTCTCCTCTCTTTACAACTCAAGACTTTGAAGAACAGAGGAAGGAGAACTTTTGGCATTTACAACAATTTTGAGCTCTAAGAATCATTGAAAAAGATCAAGATTTTGAGTGTAAGTTGTGCTCTTTCAGTGCTGAATGGGTGGGGTATTTATAGGCCCCAACCCAGTTCAAATTTGGAGCTCAAAACTGTCAATTCTCGAAATTCCGGGATCAGGCGGTTGCACCTCCTGACTGGGGCGGTTGCACTGCCTGGCAGAGCTCAAAGACTGAGCCTCTGGGCGGTGCCACCTCTGTCAGGGGCTGTTGCACCTCTCTGCCAGAGCTCAGGCGGTTGCACCTCCTAACTGGGGCGATTGCACCGCTTGCCCGAGCTCAGGTGGTGCTACCTCCTGTTAGGGGAGGTTGCACCACCCAGTCTCGCTCGGAGACTGAGCCCAGGCTATGCTACCTCCTGGCTAGGGCGGTTGCACCACCCAGTCTCCCTGGGAGACTTAGCCCAGGCGGTGCTACCTCTTGGCTTAGGCGGTTGCACCTCCCACAGCAATCAGGGTCCGAATGGGTTGATCCATTCGGCCCAATTTGGGTTTTTCAAGGGCCCAATTGCCCCAAGATTAAGCTAATGGGATCACCTCCCATTTTCAACTTAATCATAGTGCTAACTACGATAAATCCTAAGACAATTTCTGCAGCTTGCTCCGGTGCGTCAATCGCTTCTTCCGGCGAGTTTTCGGCGAACTTCCGTCGATCATCCGATGAACCCTCGGTGATGCTCCTGCGGACTTCCGGCAAACTCCTGGACTTTCGACGATCCACTTGGCGAGTTCTGATGAGCTTCTTTGGCAAGCTTATGGACTTCTCGGATTTGTTCCCACAGAACCTCCGACGATTGTCCGAACTTCCGTCGAACTCCCAACGTGATCATTGTCTTGACTCCGGTGTAACTCCTGCTGCATGTCTAACTTTCATCGTAGCTAATCCTACACACTTATCTCAACATATAGATTAGACAACAAATGACAGTTGACTTCATCATCAAAATCCGAGATTCAACATTTACTACAACTTGCTCTAGTGCGTCAATCGCTTCTTCCAGCGAGCTTCTGGCGAATTTCCGGCGAACATCCGACGAAACTTCAGCGATGCTCCGGCGGACTTCCGACCAACTCGTGGACTTGCGATGATCCACTTGGCGAGTTTCGATGAGCTTCTTTGGCAAGCTCCTAGACTTCTCAGATTTGTTCCCGTAGAACCTTTGACGATCGTTCGGACTTCCGTCGAACTCTCGAACCCCCAACATGATCATGGTCTTGACTCCGGTGCAACTCCTGTTGCATGTCTTTCTTCCATCATAGTTAATCCTGTACACTTATCTCAACATATGGATTAGATAACAAATGACAATTAAATTTATCATCAAAATCTGAGATTCAACATGATTATCATTAGATTTAAATATAACATTTTATTCCTTTAACATAAAACATGTAATTTTCATTATCATTTTCAAAATTACTAACAAGATAAGCATGATTCTTAATTTTTTGTATTTTTATTTATTAAACATGTAATTTTTAAGAAAAATAATTATTCTAAACTAATTTAAGAACAACTCATGAAAGGCATTATATAATTTCGAAATAAATTAAAGGAGTTTCGTTTGAGTTGTTTACCTTGTTGTAGAAAGTCGTTAAGGCGTAGTTTGTCACCTCGCCTTTGTTGATTTTCTCCTCGTCTTCGGAGGAGCTCGATTCATACCAAAGTGTTGAATCTCGTATTTTGATGATGAAACTACTTGATATATGTTTATGATTTAATCTGCGTTTTGAGTGACGCAGGATGCTTCGATCAGGATGAGACAATTAAAGCAGGAAAATCATGTTGTGCCGAAGGAACATGTCAGAAGATTGGACGTCGGGCCGGTGGATCGGTCGACGTATCGACAGAAGGCTTCGGGCCGTGGACTCGGGCATCGGGCCAAGAAGAGCGGGTATTGTGCCAAGGATATCGGAGTTGCGGAGTCAACTGGCCGATTGGGCAATAGGCTGCACGAGAGGACGATGCGCCGAAGAATCGGACGAAGCGTCGAGGGACCAATGACATGTCGGACAACTTGGTTAATTGCTTAGGATTAATTGTCTCGATTGAAGTTTTGTTTTGTTGTGCAGGATTAACTATGATAACGATGAAGACATAAAGCGAAACAAAGTGTCGGAGTCAAGCGCGAAGGATTTGTTGCGAGTTCGAGAGTTCGACGGAAGTCCGAAGATTCGTTGGGAGTTCGCGGAGCTCGCCGAGAAAGATCGGAGCTTGCCGAAGAAGCTCGTTGGAACTCGCTAAGAACAAATCGTGAAGTCTAGGAGCTTGCCGGGAGTCCGCAGAATGGTTTCCGAGAGTTCATCGGAAGACCGCCGGAAGTTTGCCGGAAGCTCGCTAGAAGAAGTCTTGACTTGCGGACTTTGTAATAGCTTAGAAAATGTCTTTAAATTCATAGTTAGCACGTTAATTAGGGTTAGGATTAGGTGTTAATCCTATAACCCAAGTAGGGGCCAATTAGGCCCAAGTTCGGACTGGTTTGGACCAAGTTTGGAGCCAAACCAAGTGAGCTGGAATAGTGAAGAGGTGCCACCTCTCCAGCCTGGAGGTGCCACCGCCAGGGCTGCGAGGTTGGGAGGTGCAACCGCCCCAGCCAGGAGGTGCAACCGCCTGGGCTGTGGGGTTGGGAGGTGCAACCGCCCCAGCCAAGAGGTTGCACCGCCAGAGCTCAAGTTCCGAGCTCTGCCAGGCGATGCAACCACCGAGCTCAGTCTTCGAGCTCTGGCAGAGAGGTGCATCAGCCTGAGCTCAGTCTCGAGCTCTGCCAGGTGATGCATTCACCAAGCTCAGTCTTCGAGCTCTGGCAGAGAGGTGGATCAGCCTGAGCTCAGCTTGGAGCTCTGCCAGGTGATGCAACCACCGAGCTCAGTTTCGAGCTCTGCCAGGTGATGCAATCACCAAGCTCAGTCTTCGAGCTCTGCCAGGTGATGCAACCACTGAGCTCAGTCTTCGAGCTCTGGCAGAGAGAAGCAATCGGCAGAGCTCAGTCTTCGAGCTCTGCCAGGCGGTGCCACCTCTCCAGTCGAGAGGTGCAACCGCCTGATCCCAGAATTCTGGGATTTGATCGATTTGATCGTTTTGAGCTCGAATTTTGAATTGGGTTGGGGCCTATAAATACCCCACCCATTCAGCACTGAATGGAGCAAGAACTGACCCGAAATCTTGATCTTTTCAGTGGTTCTTAGAGCTCAAAACTGCTAGTTTTCCTCCTCCTTCTGTTCTTCAAGTTTGAGTTGTAAAGAGAGGAGAGAAAACATCTGTAAAGGTTGTCTCCTAAGCCTGTCAAAAGGAGAGAAATTGTAAGAGGGAAGTTTGGCCTTCGCCCATTGAAGGAAGGCACCTAGTTGACGTCGGCAACCTCATCGGTGGAGGAAGCCAAAAGTGGAGTAGGTCAAGGCTGACCGAACCACTCTAAATCTCTGGTTTGCGTTTACTTTCGAGCACTTTATCATTACTGCAAACCTCCCTCATCACTACTGCTCTCTGCGCTTTCACGAACAAGTTCTAAGTGCTGTTCTTCCAAATCTGCATTCAGACGTAAACTCGTATTTTCATACATTACAGTTTACGTTTACGTTTGATTCTGCAGAACTGTTTTTCGTGCTTTTACGAACGAGCTTCCTTGCAGTTTACGCTTACATTTTAATCCTATTAATAACTGCAATCTGTCCTCTACGATTTTACGAACGAGTTTCAACATTTAGACGTAAAACTGCATTCAGACGTAAATCGGCTTTCTTCGCTCAATCATCAGATTTCAGTTCACGTTTACGTCTTGGTTTCAACTGCATACTGCCTTCTGCGAGTATACAAACGAGTTTCAAAGTTTAGACGTAAATCTGCGTCTAACTGCGTTTAGACGTAAATCTGCGTTTAGACGTAAAACTGCGTTTAGACGTAAAACTGCGTTTAGACGTAAATCTGCGTTTAGACGTAAAACTACGTTTAGACGTAAAACTGCGTTTAGACGTAAATCTGCGTTTAGACGTAAATCTGCATTTAGACGTAAATCTGAGTTTAGACGCAAAACTGCGCTTAGACGCAAAACTGCGCTTAGACGCAATCTGCGCTTAGACGCAAAACTGCGCTTAGACGCAATCTGCGCTTAGACGCAAACTGCACTTAGATACAAACTGAGAATTTGCTTTTGCATCATAATAGTTTTTGAACGAACGCAGCTTTTGGTTTTTAATCGCTGTAAGATTTCCGCTGCACTAATTCACCCCCCCCCCCTCTTAGTGCTCTCGATCCTAACACAAAGTGCTTCCCTCTTCTTGCGTTCATAGTAAGTAGTTGCATTCTTTTTGTTCTTTAATTTTTGTTTCATGAACTTTTTAAATTTCATAGTGATGAGTTCAAGTTCACCATCACTTGAGCTTATGCTTGAGTGGTCTTCGATTGTTCTTAGTTCAAAATCCTTTTTGTTCTTTGGAATGTGGTTCTCAAGTTCTTCACATACATTGCACGTCATTTCATAGGTCATTAGAGACCCGATAAGTTTTTCGATCAAAAAAGTATTCAAATTTTTTGATTCTTGAATAGCCGTTGTTTTCAAATCCGAATTTTTAGAAAGTGATTGTAAAATCTTGTTAATGAGTTCAAAATTAGAAAAGCATTTGCCAAGAGCTTTTAAACTATTGATGACATCCGTAAAACAGGTGTACATGTCAACAATGGTTTCGCTCGGTTTAATTCAAAAAAGTTTAAAATTATGCATTAAAAGATTGACTTTAGAATATTTAACTCTAGTAGTGCCTTCATGTGTGATTTCAAGAGTATGTCATATATTGCAAGTCGTTTCGCAAGTAGAAACCTGATTAAATTCGTTTTCATCTAAGGCGCAAAATAGAGCATTCATAGCTCTAGCATTTAAGGAAAAAGTTTTCTTCTCCAAATCATTCCATTCTTTCATTAGAGTAGAAGACTTTTGAAATCCGTTTTCAATGATATTCCATAAGTTTAAATCCAACGAAAGCAAGAAAACACTCATTCGAGTTTTCCAATATGTGTAGTTCGTCCCATTGAACAAGGGATGACGAATGAGAAAGTGACCCTCTTGAAAGTCGAAAAGAGCCATTTCTATTTAGGTGTTAAACTAAATATGAAAAATGAGGCTCTGATACCAACTGTTAGGAACGAAGTCGGCCCTAAGAGGAGGGGATGAATTAGTGTAGTGGTAAAAACATCGGTTCTGAAAATTCTTCATACGTTGAAAATTGATTCCAGAAATATGCTTAGATTAAAAGCGTATGGAAGAGCATAGCAAGTAATGGGAAGGCAATTTATAGTTTAAAGTAAATTGTTCAAAGTAAAGGCAAACCAGATTTTTATAGTGGTTCGATCGTCGTGACCTACATCCATTCCACCGATTCCTCTTTCGTCGAGGCCACCGACATCCACTATCGATCTTCCTTCAATAGGTGAAGACCAACCATCTTTTACACCCCTCTTCTCCTTTTCACGGGTTTATGAGATAACCTTTACAAGCACTCACTCCTCCTAAACAGAATTCTAAACTTAGTGATTGCAACAGCGTTTTTTACTTTTAAATTCTTTGTGCTTGTGTATCTTAACTAGGGATGAGAAGAGTATTTAAAGGCCTCAAGTTGATTCAAACTTGGAGCCTAAAAACATCTCATCCCAGGTTTCCTAGGTTCGGGTGGAGCCACTACCTGTGCTGGGCGGTACCACCGCTAGTGTCAGTCTAACACTGACACTGCACTAAGCGGTACCACCGCCTAGTCTGGCGGTACCACCGCCTGGCTCCCTGCCATTGGGTAGTACCACTACCCAGACTAGTGGTACCACTACCTAACACCCTACTAGGGGCAGTTCCGCGGCCCAGACTAGCATTACCACCGCCTGACATAGTCTTGGAGACTATGCCACAATGGTCTCACCTCTTGGGGCACTGTTTGGGCCTTTTCATTGGGCCCAATACAATTCTTACATGGGCCCAACTGGCTCCTAATTGGGTTGGCTCAATTCCAATCCAAATTATGTGCTAACTACGAATTCTAAGACATTTCCTAAACTAAACAAGCCTGTAAGTCTAGTTTCTTTCAGCGAGCTTCCGGCAATCTTCCGGCGAACTTCTGACGATCTCTCGGCAATGTTCCAACGGACTCCCAGCAAGCTCCTAGACTTCACAAGGATCTTCTTGGCGAGTTCCGACGAACTTCTTTGGCAAGCTCCTTGACTTCTCGGTTGATTCCGACAAAACTTCTGACGATCTCTAGTCTTCAGACGAACTCTCAAACTCCCAACGAAATCGCGTTCTTGACTCCCAGAGTTCATTTTGCTTTATTCCTTGCTATCGTAGTTAATCTTGCACACGTAAAATATACTTCGATCTAGACAATTAATACTAAGCATGAATCATGTTGTCTGGCATGTCATTGGTCCATCGACGCTTCATCCGATTCTTATTTGCATCGTCCTCTCTTGGGGCCTATTGCCCAATCGGCCAAATGATCTCCGCAACTCCAATATCCTTGGTGTAATATCCACTCTTCTTGGCCCGATGCCCGAATCCATGGCCCGAAGCCTTTGTCGATATGTCGACCGATCCTTCGACACAACGTCCAATCATCTAACATGTTTCTTCGGCCCAACATGATTCTTTCTACTTTAAATGTCTCTCCCTGATCGAAGCATCCTACGTTACTCAAAACGCAGATCAAATCAGAAACACTTATCAATTGGTTTCATCATCAAAATATGAGATTCAACACTCCTGGGATGTTGACCATTGCAGGTGCATACTGGAGAGAGCCATCAACATAGCCTAGGAGATCATATCCAAATAGAAGATTAGAAAGTTGTGCCCGCCAAGATGCATAGTTGCCACCTTTTTATAACTTGAATGAAATGAGTGCTACTGCATTGACGGTGATAAGGCATGTAGATTAAGAAGTGATATGGTTCCCTGCAGGGACAACAACTAGGGTATTAGAGATAGACGATGAAGACATTTGAAGATACGTATATATGAGGGAGTAGTCAGCTGTAGAAGGGTCGCTGCAGTCGGAGGCTAAGTTGCTATAGTTTTGTAGATCTACTGGAGGACAGCAATACGGTTTGCAATGCTGAAGAGAGCTGCAGCAATGCTGAACTCTGTTGGAATGAGTAATTTGTTTATTGGATGTGTTTAGCTCTTTACAGATGCTGAGGATCGACGGTGAAGAGCTATTTTATGCTGCCCGAGAGTTATGCTTGGGGTGGTTGACAACAAGGCAGTGGGCTGCAATCGATGTAGATCACAGCTTGATGTAGATGACAGCAAGGCAACGGGCTGCGATCGATGCTGATCACAGCTTGATGAAGATGACAGCTTTGGTGTTGTTCACAGGCTGTCACTTTAAGAGGAGAGAAAAACTCCGAGGTAGCAGTTCGAAGTCGTCGGATTGACTAGATCTGGTGCTTTGCTGTGATGGCTGGAGATCTGGGAGTAATGTGAGAGATCGACAGCATCAAAGATGTGTCCGATGGCCAACTATAGAGTCAAGGAGAAGAACGGCTCCGTGGACATCACCCCACACACGTCCATCGCCTATCTCGATCCCTACTACTGGGATGCGAGGTTAGCTGCTGAGGTAGAGAGCACTCGGAGTAGTGAGGAAGAAGGGGACGAAGAGGAAGCTATGGTGGCGCAAGAAGAGGAATCGATGAGTTGCCCTATTCGGGAAGTAGTGGTGGTGGTGGAGCAAGGGAACCCGCGGTGGAAGCGTCGCTGCGGTGGAAGAAGACAGCGTGGCCAACGCCTTTGTTGCCAAGGCGGTACACCGAGAACCCACGGCATGAGACGGCGAAGGGGAGGGCGCAGGTCTTCAACAAGTGGTGAAGCGACTACTTCTCCGATCGTTCTTTGTAGCCCGGAGGAGGTTGTTGAGTCCTTGGTCCGAAAGAAAGACGACACGTACGATGCCCACGAAGTCCGACATCGTGAGCAGCGAGTTTCCTTGTTGCGACAGCTGCGGGTGGCGTTGGCGGATAGAGATGCTTCAGCCGAGAAGAAAATGGCTATAGCTCTGATACCATGATAAAATATAAAATATAATTACTAAGGATGCTTGAGATAGTGAACTTGATAGCTATTTATACATGGTAATAGAGAGGATTTTCCTCAACTACTAATTCTCTTCTTGTTATCCACAAATGTCATATATATATATATATATATATATAGGGAAAGGAAGGAATATGGATCCCAACCTCGCGAGAAAGTGATGAGTCAGAATTTGCACAGATACCACAATAAAATTTTTAGTTATTTCAGCAATAATTCCAATAGAATTTTTAGTTATTTCAGCAATAGAAAGGGTTCATACTTTCATTTTGACTCTTAACAGTTGGGCAGGAGATCATCAATAAATCAATATTCAGTTGCCGATTTTTTGTAAACTGAGCAGAGAGTTATTGTACGTAGTTGCCAACTAACTCTATCCTTAGAATTTAGATGAAAGACTGGTTGTTCTTATTTTAAGTGGTCATGGGTTTGTTTACTTCTTTTCATATATTAGTACCAGTTCGGCATTTACAAATTTCTTATATGAGCACAACGCCTTTCGTTTAGATCCTTGACAGGATTATTTTACTCATAGCACAATGAAACCGACCTGCAATATTTATACGAACATTGTACAACGTAATTGCTTTAAGGTCATAAACAATTATTTTTTAATTTCTTGTGTCCAAAAGATAGAGGTGGAAGAAATACTGCTATTGGCGACAAACTTCTGACCGTGATTCGTGTATCGATAACAATTCTTAGCTTATCTTAAGTTCACGTACGCAGTCTTTATGTTTGTGCAATATGTCCAGCACCTTAATGGCACAATATGATGCCTAGGGGGGATTAATATGGCCGTCCCGACATGCAGCAAGTATCCTTTTGAACTACTCAATGTGCTAAGGCGCATATCTGTTAGGATTGGTTCGGTCACTTCCCTGAGTTGACTTCAAGACGCTAAGACTTGCTTGGTACAGGCAAGTGGTGGTTAATTCGTCGACTGCCTATAACGTGACAGTGAAATTCTAATCCTGTAGGATTTTGCTTCTTGTTATTTTGTATAACTCGACCAAATCTTTTAGTATGAACGAGTCAATTTTTATAGTGATTATTGCGAAGACAGGGGTTCCATTCGATGCAATAATTGAACAAAAAGGTTCAAAACTGATATCTCTATGAATTTGGACGTTTTACGCATCATGTTTTACGTGGTTCTGCCTCTTTCTTGGGGTTTTTTGTTTTTTTTTACCAAGACACGAATGGGGACGTCTGTCAGTTGGAGATGCGTGTGAGGCCACGTGAACCCTGAAACTTTTCAGGGGTGATTGAGGGCCAGAGCTCTGGTCTACGCTCCTTAATTCTACCACCAAGTTTCATAAAAAATTCATTGATGGGGGCCGATTACATTGACGTGGTTTGATGATATCTGTGCAATCTTGGACTGTTTCCACGCGGTTGTACCCATATGCAATTAGTAATATAGACGACGGGGAAGTGGACTTCTATTTTGTAATTTTACCCATTTGTTAACAAGCTTGTCTTTTAATAATTGGTTTGGCACTATTTGCTATGAAAGGTGGGCATTCCAAGATCTGATGTAATGGCTGTCGATGGTGGGTCCATACTTCCGACAACATCATGCATGCAGCGGCCCCACGCAACCTAGAGCCACTGCGACCGAAGCATGCGCAACTCCAGGTTTGTGCTCCCCCAAACCAAACCTTCCGGCTTGATCGTATAATAATAATAATAATAATAATGATAATAATAATAATAATAATTAGTTTTCTCACATGCACATCACCTTACCTAAAGATTAATACGGATGATAAAGATACTTAAACGGAGAACGAGCAGGGCCTCACGTTCATCCTCATAAAAACAAAGCTTCCGCTGCGACGTCACGTTCGGTCACCTTAGTGTCAGTTCCCTACAGGAAAGGTCCAAAACACCGAGGCCTGTGGGGCCGGCAGATCCCTGCTTTTGTTTCGGCTTGTGTGATTGCGTGGGGTTGAAACCAAGAAAGGTGACGACGTCCTGTTTACTGCATGCAACGCTAGTTTTACTGCTCAATTGATTTTGTAGTATCCAGATCTTTTAGGATGTACGTGTAGGAAGCTGTACAATCGCAGCCTTCAGTGGGTCAGTTCTCACTTGATTTTGCTGCAAACGGAGCTGGAAGAACAGACCGACGGGATCGTCACACAGTTTAGTTACTTACCACTTCAATTGAACGTGTTTGTGAGGACGGACGTTTTTTTCTTTTTTTGTCAATTTGTATCTCTTTAATCAAAATGAACTTAACTGCAACGCGCTTTAGCAAGGTAGTTGAGCATCCACTGTAGTTTCAAGACTGCCATTTAGGGTGATTATGTAAAAAAAATAACATGATAAGATCACCGGTTAAATTATTATATTTATATTAAGAATACAAAGAGGATAAATTAGTACAACAATGATCAAGTGAGAGAGAATTAAGAACTTGAGAGTCTTAAAAACTCATAGTGGGTGATTTTCCAAGAAACGAAGGGGTGTCCATAATCATATCTCCATAGATGTTTTGGTTAAAATATTTATAATAATAAATAATAAATAAATAAATAAATAAGAAGAGAAAGAAAATGAGTAAAAATTTTAAAGATGAAAGAGTCGACGAAACATGCCTCTCTGCATAAAAAAAAAAAAAATCCTTTCATAGAATAATATCTGTGATGACTTGCAAAGGTCAAATCATTATGTGTAATTATTTTAATTGATCAATGATTTTGTTTAGAGTCACTGCAATCACATTGAAGATTTGTAAGTCAATAATAACTATTTGGATGGGTTGCAAGAACCTCTATATAATGAACTCATGGATGATATCTAATACCCCACGTTTGGTGTGTCGATTGAGAGCCCAATCAAGTCAGCGATCGGAAAAACAGTATATATATATATATATATATATATATATATATATATATATATATATATATATATATATATATATATGAAAATTTCGGAATGCATTTTCTCGAATTGATTTCTTTCGGAAGATATCTTTCAATTTTTCGTCCTCTAAATATTTTCAAAAACAACTTGCTCATGGTTAAAGTAGGATCTAGTGTTTTCTTTACAAAAGAATCAGTCAAAGGAATTACTATCCGCTTTCACCGAAACCATGGCCTCACAAAGCGGTTTTACTAATACTATCCCACACTTTCTTTGTGTGTAAATAATTTGCATATATATTATCTACTCTGAATAATCAAAAACAAAACTTTGGAACTACATATTACGTTTCAATGTTAATTTTTAATTAATCTAAAAACCATCTATGGGATGGGTTGAGATTATGAGAATTGATTGGATCAAATCTAAGTGCTCATCATCTAAGTTCTTGTCGAGAGATGCAGAGAGAAATCTCTCCAGTGGGTCGAAAAGAGGTTAGGTCTGGTTTCATTCGTCTTTTCAGATCTCCGTCTTATGTGGTACACTTGCCAACACAATATTAGAGACTATAGTAATGAAAGGTCTAGTCATGTTGAAATGATCAAACGAAACAAGAAAAACAAAACAGAGACGCCCATTCGTTGTTTCGGTGTAGAACCTCCAAGCCGTAACCTGATTTTGAAATAGATGCGCCACGTTGGTGTTAGCAACAAGCCATGTCTTTTGGGAACTGAGATTGATGGTTGTATTGGATTGGAATCCAGCTTGGAAGACTCAATCTAGAAAGACGGGTTAGCCGGCTGAGCAAGCCGGATCCTATCGTACTATTCACACCCACCCCGGACTTAGATAGAGCCATTTGATTCGGTGGTCCCCCATTAGCTGTCCGCGTATGGATGCCTCAAAGAAAAGAGCCCCCCCGGTCTTCTGCCACATTCCATTGCAGTGAGATTGTATCATTCGTATTGGTCACTCGATTCGATTAGTTGACATGGAAACGTAGCTTACAATGCTACCGACGATAGATGTGACATATATATATATATATATATATCTCGATTCGAGGGAGTCACTCTTTTTGTGTAAACAACTCGCACACCTTAAATTTGCGATGACAACATTGTAAATCGTTAAGATAATGAAAATGCTAGAGTTTCCAGCGCAAGGTCAGATCCATCCAACTTAAGAGAATGATGTAGTAGGAGAGATCGATAAGCGCAACATCCTTTGATGGTGAAGGATATGAAAAAGAGAGTTGAGTCGAGTCGATGGAGAAAGTAGCTTTGTTATTGTAACCCATCCCTCGCAAACACACTAATAAAAATGACGAAACACAGCGAGCTGGGGCTATGCTAGGCTGCTGATGTGTAGCAATAGTGTTGGAGCAGCCTATTAGCCTCCCTGGCCCCACTTAGATACGCCCCATGCGTCGTAGAGTAGTGCGTCCGGTGCGTCGCCTCCCCGGCGAACAGTATCTGTAGAGGGGGAGGGGGAGAGGGAGGAGGAGGACTAGCGCCCCTGTCCTCCTTCTCTTTCGGGTCCCCGCACAGACGTGGCAGCGGCTCTGCCATCAGATCCAGATCGGCCCCGCTCGATCCCACAGCCACGTAGCTGTAGGATCCCAGGAACAAGGGGTCCCTTCCCCATCCGCTTCGCTTCACCCTCGCGATCCTCGGGGGCGACGATGCCGCTCCTCTCTCGTTGCATCGCCGATCGACCTTGTCGCCGCCGCCGCACGTGACATCCGCCGGAAGGAAGGCATCGAGCGTGGCGTGGACCCCACGGATGATCTCCTCGTCCAGCAGCGCCTCCAGATCCAGGGCCTCCCTCCCCGCGAACCACGCCAGCAGCACACGCGAGCCGCGGTAGATAGGGCAGATGGACGCCGTCCTCCTCATCCACCGCGGTATCCCCGCCACGCGCCTTCTCCCCTCCCTTTCCTCGTGGGCGAACGCTATCTGGAGGAATGGGAATCCTCCACCCCCATCGTCGCCCTCGATCTCCATGAATAGCTTATCCACCACGCCGAACCCCAGCCGCTCAATGGCCTCCTGCTTGAACGCGGGGAGCGGCGGTGAGAACTTCACGCCGCTCGTATCCCCGCCTCCCTTCCCTAGTCCGGCCTTGAGCACCCCCAGCGAGACCGTGACGATCACATGGTCCGCCGCCATGGCCGAGTGCTCCCCCTCGAAGTGAAGTCTCACCGGCTGGCCATCCCCATCGCCGTCCGAGCACCACTCGATGCGCCGGAGACGCCGACCGAGGCGGATCATGCCCGGGGGAAGGGCCGACGCGAGGTGTTCGACGATCTGCGAGTACCCTTTGGCTATGGTGATCTGGTCCCCGGGATAGTCTCTGTACTCGCTCTCTGCGGCCAAGTCGAGTTCATTGAGGTCGTCGGCCGAGGTGCATGTCCGTTCCATGAACTCGTGCATCGCGAACACGCACTCCTCAAGCTCCTCCAGGCTCCACTCGCCGCAGCCACTGCTCCCGCCGCGAGAGGAGCGGTACTCTTGGAGGCCGTGGCGTAGGAACGGCCCGACACCGGGTCTCTTTGGGTCCACGGTGGCGTCGCCCGCCCTCGCGGAGTCCATAAGTCGGCGGTAGAGGGAGGTGACGGGATCGACGACGACGTAGGGGTCAACGAGGGCTCCACCCTCCGCGACGGTGAGGGGATCCGAGGGGAAGCCGTCCATGCGCTCCCAGGGTTCACGGTCACCGGCAAGGGCAGCGATGTCGTGGGCGATGGCGTGGATTGGACTACCTCCGATGCCGTGGATCCAGGTGGCACCCATCTCGACGCGGTCACCAGCGAACACGGAGGTGAGGATGCGGCCGCCGAGGCGGTGGCCGGCCTCCACGACGCACAGGTCGAATAGGTCACCGGAGGCGGCGGCGTGAAGGCGGTGGGCGGCGGTGAGGCCCGCCATCCCCGCCCCAACAATCACGATGCGGGGCTTCTTCATCACCATCCTCCCTCGTCGGTAAACAAAGGGGTGTGTAGCAAGGTTAACAAGGAGGCAGGCGTGACAGAGAAGCGGCCGAGCATATAACTTTAGGCCATAACAAAAATGGACCAGAATGCAAGGCAACATCAAGTCCGCGACAGAGAGAGAGAGAGAGAGAGGGATCAAATAATTTAGGGGGAATCGAATGGGACGAGGCTCTCCTTTTCTATAGCGAGGTTTTTCTGTGGACTGCGGGTGGCAAGGGGATAAAAGAATACGGCACTAGTCCAAGCAGACGTGAACTCTTTCTAATGGTGCCTAACAAAACCAACCCGTAGTCACAAAACCAACCCGGGTGTCTTTTGTTGGAAAAATACGACAAAGAAGAAGATAAAAATATTATAAAAATAAATAATAAATATAAAATTAAGAATATTTTAGGAAAGATATTTAGACTTAAAATATATATAAATATTTTTCTAAAAATAATATTTACATCATCTTCTAAATAAGATTGTTATGAGCTTGATGCAAATAGTTTTAGTGGATATGACAAGCCTTTGGAAGATCTGTATTAAGCAAACAATAAAAAATCTTCAAAGAGGAATTAGAGAATATATAATTCAATCACTTCGAGAGTAAAGAAGAAGAATATGAAAAGGATGTCTTAAATAATTTACCCTCAAATATATATTTATAGATATTTTCTCAAAAGACACACCCTTTGAAAAATAACTACAAAAAATAACTATAAAAAAAAAACACCTTTTCAAATAAATCTTTTGAAAAGAAATTTTTTTTCTTTTAAATTTGAATAATTTATAACAATCTCCCACTTATTCAAATTTAAAATTTTCTCCAAGTGATTAAATAGTATTTATGAATAAAATAATATATCTTTTTATTTGAATATTACATTAGTGTAAGCATCACAAAGTGAAGTCGAAATCTCAAATAGCATAAAAGCTTTGAATTTGTTATTCCTAATGACAACACCGGTGATACCACACACATAAATACAATATCCTTGTATTCCTCATAAAATCTCGCTCAGCCCTAATATTGCCTTGGGCTCATCCAAGTTCATGAACTTTTATGAGAGAAAACTCCAACTCTCAATCGAAGCGGCACCACTTCTAAGTTCATATATGTGAAGTTCTTATAGTATCTTTATCACTCTTTGAGATACTTGTCCTAACTTGACTGAACTTCACTAAGAGTATAATCAACTCAACCTTCATTCGGTGATTACCAGCACTTTAACATCTTTAGATAGGACTCGTAAAATATTTTAAAGTGCTAAACCACTCCACATGTCAATGACTTATTCTTACCCTTTGAACTCTTCATTACTCATTTCATAATGTTGAGTAGGGTTGCTATCATTAGCGGATCTTTTATTTAAGGAGTTTTAGCCTCATCCATTTTGATGTTGATCTTACAACTTCTCTTGTAAGAGGTTTGGTGAATGGATCATCTTCCACTTGTAAAACAAGAGGAATTATTTTTGCTTTTCGTACACAAGTGCTTCTCCTTAATTTATGAGATTGCTCTCCAACCTCTTATGAACTTGATTGATGTCCAATCAAAGGAATATTAGGTTGCTCACCAACCTTTTGAGATGTCTCCACTAGTGACTCTTCACTAGTTGGAGGATGAACATTATTACTTAAAGTCATTAAATGTTCAAAGAACTCCATATCTCGAGATTCTATTATGATATTAGACTTCAAATTAAGAAGTCTATATGCTTTGTTATTTGATACATAGCCTATAAATGTACATTTGATTCCTCTAGGTCCCAACTTTGTCCTTTAAGGATCATAATTCTTACAATATGCAAGACACCCCCACACTTTAAAATAACCAATATTAGGTTGTCTTCCTTTCTATAACTCATATAGAGAGATTTTATTCTTTTTAGAGGGAATTCTATTTAAGATATGACATGCAGCTAATAAAGTTTCTCCCCACAAATTATAAGATAATTTAGCATACAACAACATAGCATTAATCATCTTTAGATAAGTTCTATTTTTTCTTTCTGCTAATCCATTTTGATCAGGTGTTCTAGGTGCTGAACATTCATGAATTATGCCATATTGTTCACAAAACAAGCTAAATTCATTAGGAAAGTATTCTCCTCCTCTATTACTTCTTAAAGATTTAATTTTCTTCCCCAATTGATTTTTAACTTCTGCTTTATATGCCTTAAAAGCATTAAAAGCATCATTTTTATGTTTCAATAAGTACACGTATGTGAATCTAGACATATCATCTATAAAAGTAAGGAAATATCTATTACCTCCTCTTGTTAATATGCCTTTTAATTCACATATATCAAAATATATTAAGTCTAACAAATTAGTATATCTTTCAATACTTTTGAATGGTTTCTTCATCATCTTTGATTTAACATAAATTTTACATTTATTAAGATCATCAAAATGATAATTTATTAAGCCACACTTAACCATTATTTTAATGGTGCTAGTTCCAATATGTCCTAATCTATCATGCCATAATGAATTAGAATCAACAATATAAATAGAATAGAAGCAACATCTTTATTAAATTTAGAATCATTGTCAACAATAGATAATTTGACCATTCCCTCAGCAGAATAGTCTTTTCCAATAAAAGTTTCATTACGGGATAGAATTAACTTCCCGGATTCAAATACAGATTTAATTATAGGTTTGCTAAGGAGATTCCCACTTACTAAATTTCTACTCATATTCGGTACATGAAGAACATTAGTAAGAGTGACTTTCTTACCTGAAGTGAAAGTGAGTTCTACATTTCCCTTGCCAATCTCCTTAGAATGAACTTCATTTCCCATTTGAATCTCTTGCCCTTCTATGACTTCTTTGTAAGTCTTGAAGAGTGCCTTATCATAGCAAACATGGACGGTAGCACAAGTATCGTACCACCAACCAAAAACCTTACCAAATATGATATTCATTTTGCTCACCATAACGATTATATTATCATCTCCCTCAATAGAGTTGACTTCCAGTTTCTGGCCCTTTTTTAAATCTGCAATCCCTAGCAAGATGACTAGGTTTTCCATAAACAAAACATCATCCATTCTTTGGCTTCTTAAATTTTCTTTGATCCCTTTTGGGGCCAAAATGATTTTCCTTGTTTTGTTTGCCTTTGTTGGAATTCTTAGGCTGATTCACAACATTTGCTTTTATATTACCGAAAGAGTTCTCACTCTTTTCTCTCATCGTCGATTCCTCCTCGATTTGAAGATGTTTTTGAATTTGCTCCAAAGTGATATCCTTGGAGTCCTGCAAAATCTTCTTCCTATACCCTTTCCAAGATGAAGGCAACTTGGCTATTATAGCCCATACTTGAAAAGGTTCAGGAAGTTCTATTTTTTCAGCCTTCAATTAATTAACAATGACCTGCAACTCATGCACTTGTACCAAGAATGGCTTGTCATCCATAAACTTGTAATCAAAATATTTAGAAATCAAAAATTTCTTTGTACCTTCCTCCTCGGCATGATACTTGAATTCCAAGGCATTCCAAATTGATTTTGCATATTGTTCCATCGTATAAAGATTATAAAGCCGATCCGAAAGAGCATTGAGAATGTGTCCTCTACACATGACTTCATCTTCGATTCTTTTCTTTTGTTCAGCCTTGACTTCATCAGTGTCATCATCGGTTGGATCAGGAATTGGTTGAGGATTTGGATCAAGCACATAAAAGATCTTCAAAGCAGTCAACATAAATTTCATCTTATCTTGCTAATGGGTAAAATTCATTCCATCAAAATGATCCAAACGAACAAAATCTTGATTCAATAATTTGATGATATTTGTGGCCTCCATAATGAATTTATATAAACTCACAAATATTATTTTTAGATTGTTGGGAAAATACGGCAAAGAAGAGGATAAAAACACTATGGAAACAAATAACAAACACAAGATCAAGAATACTTTAGGAAAGATATTTATGCTTGAAACGTGCATAAATACTTTCCTAAAAATAATATTTGCACCCTCTTCTCAATAAGATTACTATGAGTTTGATGCAAATAGTTTTAGTGGATATGACAAGCATTTGGAAGATCTGTATTGAGCAAACAATAAAGAATCTTCAAAGAGAAATTAGAAAATATCTAATTCAATCACTTGAAGAGTAAAGAAAAAAAATATGAAAAAGATGTCTTAAATAATTTATCCTCAAATATCTATTTATAGATATTTTCTCAAAAGATACAACGTTTGAAAAATAACTTAAAAAATAACTATAAAAGAAAACATCTTTTCAAATAAATCTTTTGAAAAGAAATTTTTTTTCTTTTTAATTTAAACAATTTATAACATCTTTCACATCTAATTTCTCTCTTCCGTCACTGTTCTGTAAAGACTTTCCAGTATTGGTGAAATTTCAAATTTCCTTTTCACTTTCCTCTCGATCATCCGTGGTCTACTAATGACGCTCAAGTGTAAGTGATGATTATAAATATTGTTATCTCCTTCGGTTGGTGCCTCCATCTAGTCTCTGGTTTCATGCTCGTCGATCCATGACTCAAAACGAAATCTTCCTGCAGCATTTTCATGTATATTCCGGTGTTGGGTGCCAGAAATGATTAGTGTTGCAGGTGGGAGCGGGCCCCTTCGCTGCGTCCCGTGATGCACTATGAGCATCACTCAACTTGCGGTATAATAATAACCTAAGAGAGCACATCTTTGTTATGAAACCGCTACTGTCTCATCTAAAGACTCTTTACTCTTTGCGGCTATAAAGCAAGTGATCGACAACCTGATTAAAGAAGTGATACATAAAAGACAATTACAGTATCTTTCGTCTTATCGATGTCATTTGAATTGATTAATTATTAAAAAAATTAAGGTCATCATCCTAAGAACGTGAAAAGCATTAGCCAACTCCTTGTATCTTAATTTAGAAAAGAGACTTAGTGGGGCAAGATTCATCATGGTGCAATCACGAATCTTACCTAAAGGTATCGTTAAAGGAGCACGTATTACGAGAAGCTTGGCCCCTTAATTCACATGTGCTTCCTTACTGATGCAAAGAATTTATAACTGATCAAGATTTTATTTTTTTAATATGTCCGGTGATTTCTTTTTTCGGAGCTCAATTGTCTGGAACTATCATGTTTGATCCTTCATAATTTGTTTAATGAAGACCAGAGGAAAGAAAAATGTATTCCGAAGATACCAACCAATTATATTTTGAGCTCTCTTTCCCTCTCTTGTAATATTTGGGTATTTAGTTTTGAATGTAGATCGTTAAGATCATTCATTCTTCTAGCATATGATTGCTCTCGGGATACATAAAAATTTTATAATTTACTGTAAAATAAGTTTCTACCTGTATAACAACTTGATCTTCGATTTTCGTTGGGATATAATGTTCATACTATCTCTATTTTGGTATTTGCCGCTTTCAGTTTTTTCATCATCATCATCTATGATGACAGATATAGTTTCTTGCATTGTGTTTGGCAGATTGCTGATACGGATAACTCCTGAACTTTGTTCTAAGCATTATTGGTATTAGGTGATAAAATATAGAATATAATTACTGTTTGAGATAGTGAACTTGATGGTTATTTGTACAGCAGAAAGGATTTTTCTTTACTAATTAGAGATTTCCTTATGCAGTTAAGAAAATCTTATCTGCTATCATGGTCCCGCAAGATTGAGCTTCTATCAAGGATGTCGATCTTGGACCGATATAATGAAAATAGTTTCCGAGCGAGAGGCTTTGTGAGTGAGTATACTAGCTGATCAGTTTTATGCACATGAGAAACACGTAGTTGATATCAGACAATTTGATCTCGCACGAAGTGAAAGTCAATAGCAACATGTTTCATACGGGAGCGGAACACTCGATTGACACATAGGTAGGTAACTCCAATATTATCACAATATATTGTAGGAGTGATGGCGGAGTGGACGTTGAGTTCCTTGAGCAGATTTGTGATCCAATTGAGTTCAGTAGTGGCGGCAGCGATGACATGATATTTAGCTTCAGTTGTAGACCATGTGATTGTCTTTTAGTTTTTAGAACTCCAACTAATGGGAGTAGCTCCAAGGAAAATAATATACCCTGATGTGGATGTTCGATCATCAAAGTTTACTACCCAGTCAGCATCAGCAAAGGCATGGAGATGGAGTGGAGCATTGTTGCAGAAAAAAAGACCATAATTGAGTGTGCTTTTAAGATATCGCAGAATTCGTTTGATCATAGACCAATGCGTAGTAGATGGTCGATGCATGAATTATGATAATTTATTGACTGCAAATGAGATGTTTGGACGGGTGAGAGCCAAGTATTGTAAGGAGCCAAGGACTTGTCGGTATTGAGTAGAATCTATAGAAGAGCTTCCATCATATAACTTGTGATTCACTAGTAGAGAGGGGAGTTGTAATCGCTTTTGCATCCTGCATGTTTGTCTTGGATAATAGCTCTTGAATATACTTTTTTTGTGATAGGAAGAGACTTGAAAATGTAAATGTTGCTTCTACTCCCAGAAGGTAACTCAAGGTTCCTAGATCTTTTAGAGAGAATTGATTGGCCAATTGCTTTAGGAAAGTCTGAGTCTCTAAGGGGTCATTGCCCATGACAATAATATCATCCACATACACCAAAAGGTATATTGTGGCTCCATTTTGTTGTCAGAGGAATAACAATGTATCAGAATTAGAATTGATATAAAAAATGAGTTAAGTTTAGTATGAAAAGCTCGTGGAGCTTGACGAAATCCATAAATAGCTTTTTGTTGTTTACAAACATGCCTTGGATTTTGAGGGTGGATGAAGCCAAGAGGTTGCTACATAAAGACATTGTCAGTTAAAGTCCCTTGTAAAAAGATATTGTTAATATCAAGTTGGCATAAATGCTAACCTTTTGAGATGCTAAACTTAAAATAAGTCAGATTGTTGTGGGTTTAACAACGGGACTAAATGTCTCTATGAAGTCAACACTAGGACGTTGATGAAATCCTTTGGCCACTAGAGGTGCTTTATATCTGGCAACTGATCCATCTGGGTTCTTCTTAATTCGAAAGACCCACTTACATCCAATGATATTTTGTGTGGGATGAGAGGGTATAAGAGTCCATGTAGAATTATGATAAGAGTATCATATGTTGAATCTCATATTTTAATGATGAAACCACTTGATATGTGTTTATGATTTAATCTGTGTTTTTGAGTGATGTAGGATGCTTCGATAAGGATGAGACAATTAAAGCAGGAAAATCATGTTGTGTCGAAGGAACATGTCAGAAGATTGGACGTCGGGCCGATGGATCGGTCGACACATTGTCAAAAGGCTTCGGGCCGTGGATTCGGGCATCGGGCCAAGAAGAGTGGAGATTGTGCCAAGGATATCAGAGTTGTGGAGTCAACTAGCCGATTAGGCAATAGGCCGCAAGAGAGGACGATGTGCCGAAGAATCGGACGAAGCGTCGAGGGACCAATGACATGCCGGACAACTTAATTAATTGCTTATGATTAATTGTCTCGATCGAAGTTTTGTTTTACAAGTGTAGGATTAACTACGATAGCTTTAAGACATAAAGCAAGTTTACCGAAGTCAAGTTCGATGGGTGTTCGAGAGTCCACCGAAAGTACGAAGAATCGTCAAAAGTGCTATCGAAACCAACCGAGAAAGAATCGGGGACTTGCCGATGTTTTTGGAAGTCCGCCAAAAAGATCGTGGGAGGTTCGCAAAGATCACCGAGAAGGTTCGGATACTTGCCAAAGACTCGTTGAACTCACCACAAGACTGGGAGCATGCTAGGAGTCCGCCGGAAGAAATCCGAGGGTGTATCGGAAGTCCGCCGGAAGTTCATCGAAAAACTCGTCGGAAGGAAACTCGACGTTGCCGGTTAAAAATTTGCTTAGGGCTATGTCTTAATTTCGTTGTTTGCATATAATTTGGGTCAAGATTAATAATTAATCCTATAACCCGGCTAGGGGCCAATTGGGCCCGAGTTTGGACTAGTTTGAGCAAGTTTGGAGCCCAACTAGTGATCTGAAAAGTCCAGGTGGTGGCACCACCCATCACCCAAGAGGTCCAGCAGTGGCACCGTTAGTACACTATCGGACTAGGCGGTGGCACCACCCAGAACCTGAGAGGTCTGGTGGTGGCACCGCCAATACACCGTCAGTGTCAGACACTAACAGGCGGTGGCACCACTAGCACCGAGAAACCCAAAAGCAATTCAAATTTGGAGCCCAAATTTGAATCCTCTTTAGGCCTATAAATACCCCTCAATTCTCAGCAGAGAAGACAACCTTTGAGAAGATAGAGATTGAGATAAAGCCTTAGCAAAGATTTTAACAAGTCTTATTTTTAATAGCTTAAGTGTTCACCTCCCTCTTTCTCTTTGAAAATCTATAAGAGTGTGAACCACTTGTAAAAGGTTGTAAGAGGGGTATTTGTCATTCCCCTTTAAAGTGATTTGCCAGTGGAAGTTGGGAGCCTTATCGAAGAAGGCTTAACAAGTGGATGTAGGTCATTTTGATCGAACTACTTTAAATTAGTGTGTTCCTTGAATGTGTAAGTGTTTACCTTGTTGAATCTCGGATTTTGATGATAAAATCAATTGATGGGTTAATTGATCTAATCCATATTATTGAGTTAAGTGTGCAGGATTAACTACGATAACACAAAGCAAGAATACCGGAGTCAAGTTCGATGGACGTTTAAGAGTTCGAAGAATCGTTGGAGATGCTGCCGGAACCAACCGAAAAGAAATCGGGAACCTGTCGGAATTTTCGGAAGTTCGCCGAAGAGATCGACGGAGGTTCACGGAGATCACCGAGAAGGCTCGGCTACTCGTTAAAGTCATCACAAGATCCGGAGCTTTCTAGGAGTCCGTCAGAAGAAGTTCGTCGGAAAGCTCGCCGGAACAAGACTCGACGGTCGTAGTTGAAAACTTGCTTAGGATGTTTTTAGTTATGTAGTTCACTTGTAATTAGGATTAGGATTAAGAGATAATCCTATATTCTGGTTAGGGGCCAACTGGGCCCAAAATTAGACTTGGTTTGGGCTAAATTTGAAGCCCAACTAGTGAACCGAAGGGTCTGGCGGTGGCACCGCCAAACTGGGCGGTTGCACCGCCCAGCACCCGAGAGCAGGGCGGTGGCACCGCTTGGCTGGGCGGTGGCACCGCCAGTCCACTGTCAGTGTCAGACACTAACAGGTGGTGGCATCGCCAACATCGGGAACCAAAGAGAATTCAAATTTTGGAGCCCAAATTTGAATCCTCTTGAGGCTTATAAATACCCCTCAAATCTTAGCTGAGATTATAGCTTTTTGAGAAGCAATTGATTGAGAGAAAGGTCTTAGAAAAGTCTTAGCTAGTCTTGTTTTCAATTTGCTAGTGTTCACCTCCTTCTTTCTTGCTGAAAATCTGTAAGAGAGTGAACCGCTTGTAAAAAGTTGTAAGAGGGGTATTTACCCTTCCCCTTCAAGAGATTTGCTAGTGGAAGGTGGGAGCCTCATCGAAGAGTGGCCTCGCAAGTGGATGTAGGTCATTTGACCGAACCACTTTAAAATCGACGTGATCTCTAGTTTGCATTTACTTATTGTCATTTATATTACTGCAAACCATTTGCACTTTAATGCTCTACTTCTTTGTCTCCTTACGTATCTCTTCAAGTTAAAATGCAATCGAAATGGTTTCAAATGAAACGTTGCTTTTATCGTACGAAGTTTCCGAAAGTGTTTAAATCGTCAAAAGTTTATCGTACTTTACCACTGCACTAATTCACCCCCCCCCTCTTAGTGCCGCTCAGATCCTAACAATTGGTATCAAAGCTAGGCTCACTCTCATATTTGGTTTGATACCCAAGAGAGATGGCTTACTCTAGCATACATGAGGGTCATTCTATCACACGTCCACCTTTGTTTAATGGGTCGGATTATACTTATTGGAAGACTCGTATGAGGATCTTCCTCATTTCCATGGATTTCAAGCTTTGGACTATTGTTGAAAATGGATTTCAAAAATCTTCTATTCCGATGAGCGAATGGAATGAATCGGAGAAGAAGGTTTTTGCTTTAAACGCAAAGGCTATGAATGCCTTATTTTGTGCACTAGACAAAAATGAATTTAATCGTGTTTCAATTTGTGATTCGGCTTTTGATATTTAGAGAACTCTTGAGGTCACTCATGAAGGCACTAGCCGAGTGAAAGAGTCCAAAATCAACATCCTTGTGCACTCTTACGAACTTTTCCGAATGAAACCAAGTGAGTCCATCGGAGACATGTACACCCGGTTCACGGATGTCATCAATGGACTCAAAGCTCTTAGTAAAGATTTTACTAACTTTGAACTAGTAACTAAAATCTTAAGATCCCTCCCTAAAAGTTGGGATCCAAAAGTTACGGCAATTCAAGAGGCTAAAGACCTTAAAACATTCTCTCTTGAAGAACTTATTGGGTCTCTAATGACCTACGAAATGACATGTCAAGCTCATGACAAGCTCGAGAACCCCCTTCCAAAGAACAGGAAGGATATGACACTCACATCACAAGAAGATCACTTGAAAGGAACATCAAGTGATGAGGACAGTGACAATGACATTACACTTTTGACTCAAAAATTTAAAAAATATTTAAGAAAGAACAAATTTAAAAATAATTCAAAAAATAAATTCGAACACAAGAAGGACCAAGTGATTTGCTATGAGTGCAAAAAACCGGGACACTACAAGAACGATTGTTCTCAAGCCAAAAAGAGAACATCAAAGAAGAAGGCGCTCAAGGCAACGTGAGATGATTCAAGCGCGTCCAAAGAAGAGGAGTCCAACACCGAGCAAGTTGCTCATTATGCCCTAATGGCCATCGGAGAAGAGGTAACGGATTTAATTGATGCAGATTTACCTTATCATGAATTATTAAATGCCTTTCATGAGTTATTTGATGAATGTAAGACAATTAGTAGAAAATACAAATTGCTAAAAAAGGAGCATGATAGTCTCACTTGTAATGTCGATAAATTAAAGACTGAATATCATGATAGTTTAGCTCCATGTATAAAATGCCATGATATAGAAACTATCCAAACGGAGAACTTGCTACTTAAGGACACCTTGAAGAAATTCAAGGTTGGTAGCAAGTCTTTAAACATGATCTTTACAAATAAGGGTCACGTTCCTAAAAGAAGTGGAATCGGATTTGTGAGAAGTCCTCACCAAAATCCAACCACCTTCATTAAAGGCCCTATCTTACATGTTCAACACCAAAGCAATTGCAACTTTTGTTGCAAATATGGAGATAAAACTTATAAATGTCGATTCAAGAAAATTAGTCCGAACAAACTAATTTGTGTTCCTAAAGGAACCATGATCAATTCTATGCAATATGATGAACAACTCAAATCAGTTTTTAAGGCACCCAAAAGAAAATGGGTACCTAAAAATAATCCCTTCTTGTAGAAACATACACCATCACAAGCTAGGAGCAAGAGATGGTATCTAGATAGTGGATGCTCAAGACATATGACTGGAGATCCATCTCATTTCTCTATGCTCACTAGTAAAGAAGAAGGGTACGTCACCTTAAGAGACAACAACCAAGGCAAAATCATTGGCAAGGGAACCATAGGTAACAAATTAAAATTTTCTATTGATGATGTCTTACTAGTTGATGGATTGAAACATAATCTCTTGAGTGTTAGTCAATTATGCGATAAAGGTTATATCGTTAGATTTGAATCAAATATGTGTATTATTGAAAAACCAAACCATAACATAACTATAATTGCATTAAAACAAAATAATGTCTACACCATCAACCTTGATGAACTAAGTAATGAAATGTGCTTCTCCGCTTTAAATGATGATGCTTGGCTTTGGCATAGGAGACTAGGCCATGCAAGCATGAAACTAATATCTTAGATCTCATCTAGAGAATTAGTGCGAGGAATTCCAAATATAAAGTTTATTAAGGACAAAGTATGCGATGCATGTCAACTAGGTAAACAAATAAAAACTAGTCTCAAACCAAAAACTCAAATTAGCACCACTAGACCATTACAATTGATTCATTTGGACTTATTTAGACCAATTGACATGACAAGTCTAGGAGGAAGTAAATATGCATTTGTAATTGTGGATGACTATACTAGATACACTTGGACCTATTTCTTAGCTCACAAAAGTGATTGTTTCAAGTGTTTCTCTAAATTTTGTAAACTCACTCAAAACGAAAAAGGTTTCATGATTTCATCAATTCCGAGTGATCACGGTGGCGAATTTCAAAACCATGACTTTCAAATTTTTTGTGAAGTTAATGGATACAATCACAACTTCTCCACTCCGAGGAATCCTCAACAAAATGGAGTAGTTGAAAGAAAAAATAGAAACCTACAAGAAATGGCAAGAACAATGTTAAATGAACATAGTCTACCCAAATATACGGCTTGCTACATCATGAATAGGGTCATAATAAGACCATCCCTATCAAAAACTCCCTATGAATTATGGAATAACAAAAAATCAAATATTTCCTATTTTAAAGTTTTCGGTTGTAAATGCTTTATTTTGAATGAAAGTGATGCCTTAGGAAAATTTGATGCTAAATCCGATGAAGGCATCTTTCTTGGTTACTCTTCTGTTTCTAAGACTTTTCGGGTTTTTAACAAAAGAACCTTAGTAATAGAAGAGTCTATTCATGTAGTTTTTAATGAAATTTCTAATTTAAAGAAAAATGAATTTGATGATGATCTTGGTTTTGATAATTTGAATTTAAATGAACCCCCTCCTCAAAATAGCAACTTGGATGCACCTTCTTCCGAAATTTCCTTACCCAAGGAATGGAAGTATATAGATGCTCATCCAAAGGAGCTAATTATAGGAGATACATCAAAATGGGTTCAAACTCGTTCCTCTTTCAAGAATTTTTGTGCTAACGCCGCCTTCCTTTCTCAAATCGAACCTAAATGCATTGACAAGGCCATAAAAGATGATTTTTGGGTTATTGCAATGCAAGAGGAATTGAATCAATTTGAGAGAAATAAGGTATGGAAGCTTGTTCCTAGACCTAGTGACCATTTAGTCATTGGTACTAAATGGGTCTTTAGAAACAAGCAAGACGAAAATGGTATCGTGGTTAGAAACAAGGCTAGATTAGTGGCCAAAGGTTTCAACCAAGAAGAAGGTATCGATTACGAAGAAACCTTCGCTCTCATGGCTCGATTAGAAGCCATAAGGATGCTCCTTGCCTATGCTAGTAGTAATAATTTTAAACTATTTCAAATGGATGTCAAAAGTGCTTTCTTGAATGGTTTTATTTCTGAAGAAGTATATATCGAACAACCTCCCAGATTTGAAAATTCTCTTGTTCCTAATCATGTATTCAAATCGACTAAGGCTCTCTATGGCTTGAAACAAGCTCCTAGAGCTTGGTATGAAAGGATTAGTTCCTTTCTTATTTTAAATAATTTTACCAAAGGCAAGGTTGATACTACATTGTTTATCAAACATTTTGACAATAATTTTCTTATTGTACAAATTTATGTTGACGATATTATTTTTTTCTCTTCGGATGAATCACTATGTGAATCATTTGCCAAATGTATGAGTCATGAATTTGAAATGAGTTTAATGGGTGAATTAACTTTCTTTTTAGGATTACAAATCAAATAACTTAGTGATGGTATATTTCTTAACCAATCTAAATATACATTAGAATTGTTAAAACGATTTAACATGGATAATTCAAATGCAATAAATACCTCTATGAGTACTACGACTAAGTTAGATATGGATGAAAATAGTGAAAATCTATATCAAAAAACATATAGGGGAATGATAGGTAGTCTACTCTACCTCACTGCGACTAGACCGGATATTATGTTTAGTGTACGACTTTACGCTAGGTTTCAATCTAATCCTAAATTATCTCATCTTAAGAGTGTTAAAAGAATATTTAGGTATCTTAAAGGAACTCCAAATTTAGGATTGTGGTATCCAAAATATAAAAAATTCGATTTAATAGCTTATGCAGATGCCGATTTTAGCGGATGCAGGATAGATAGAAAAAGTATATCCAGAACATGCCAATTTTTAGGACATGCACTTGTTTCTTGGACTTCCAAGAAACAAAATTCAGTTGCACTATCTACGACGGAAGCCGAATACATTGCTGCAAGTGCATGCTGTGCACAAGTTGTTTGGATGAAAAATACATTAGAAGACTATGGAATTCACTTTAAAAACATTCCCATAAAATGTGATAATACTAGTGCCATATGTCTTACTAAAAATCTAATTCAGCACTCTAGAACTAAGCACATCGACGTTAGACATCATTTCATACGCGATCATGTCCTTAACAATGATGTTGTTCTAGAATTCATTGACATAAAGCATCAATTAGCAGATATATTTACAAAAGCTTTGAATGAAGACCAATTTGAATTCATTAGAAGGGAATTAGGTATGTTAAATTGTCCCTAAGAATAAACTTGTTTGAATGGATTTTCCGAAAGGTTTTCATCCTCTCTCCGTTCCTCAATGAATCTGATCCTTCTCTTTCGATTCTAAATGATATTTTAAATTATCTTATCCTATCTTGAGTCAAACACCGCTCCCATCTGATCAAGATTAATGATTTTATGATATTTTATGAATCTCGAAATTGATTTTGATGACTTGATTATGAGTTTCAAGTTGACGAATTTGAATGGATTTGTATTCGAATTATGATCTTGACTTATTAGAGTTACTACTTGAAATTTTTTTTTTTATCACAATCTCTTCCTTGTACATCTACAATTTTTGTTATTTATAGAAAGAAGAGATTTGATAAAATGGATGAATGCTGAATTTTCCTTTAAGATGAAATTTACGTAAATATTTTAGCATACTTAATTTTAAATAATAAAATTTTTGTATGATCAATGCTGAATTCTTGATGTTATAATCACAAATTATGTGCTTCAAGTCTTATTCCCTTTTTGTTGATGACAAAGTGGGAGAAAAGTGATGACTTGTACCATTTTGATAGCATGACTTATATGAATTGCAAAAGCTTATGTGATATGAATGTCTTATATGCCTTGCAAAATGCCTTGCAAAATCCTTGAGAATATCACAAGATTGATTGATCATATTGAAAGCATGCCTTACATCTATATCATGAAATTCATGTTGAAAATCTTTATCTCCTATCGTAGTAAAAATCATCCCTTATCATTCGACTTAAAAATGATTTTCATCGAAGTTTCGTATTTACTAATGCTTAATGAGAATAACGATAAGTTCTACGGTTAGAACTTATCGGTTTATGCTTGAATTCAATGGGATGGAATTTAAGTGTTTTTATCTTCTCATAATATGACATATAGATAGGGGGAGTTATGTTTAACTCCGTCATCAATTGATTGTCATCATCAAAAAGGGGGAGATTGTTGAATCTCGGATTTTGATGATAAAATCAATTGATGGGTTAATTGATCTAATCCATATTATTGAGTTAAGTGTGCAGGATTAACTACGATAACACAAAGCAAGGATACCGGAGTCAAGTTCGATGGACGTTTAAGAGTTCGAAGAATCGTTGGAGATGCTGCCGGAACCAACCGAGAAGAAATCGGGAACCTGTCGAAATTTTCGGAAGTTCGCCGAAGAGATCGTCGGAGGTTCACGGAGATCACCGAGAAGGCTTGGCTACTCGTTAAAGTCATCACAAGATCGGGAGCTTGCTGGGAGTCCGTCGGAAGAAGTTCGTCGGAAAGCTCGCCGGAACAAGACTCGACGTTCACGGTTGAAAACTTGCTTAGGATGTTTTTAGTTATGTAGTTCACTTCTAATTAGGATTAGGATTAAGAGATAATCCTATATTCTGGTTAGGGGCCAATTGGGCCCAAAATTAGACTTGGTTTGGGCTAAATTTGAAGCCCAACTAGTGAACCGAAGGGTTTGGCGGTGGCATCGCCAGACTAGGCGGTTGCACCGCCCAGCACTCGAGAGCTGGGCGGTGGCACCGCCACTGACAGGCGGCGGCACCGCCAGCATCGGGAACCAAAGAGAATTCAAATTTTGGAGCCCAAATTTGAATCCTCTTGAGGCTTATAAATACCCCTCAAATCTTAGCTGAGATTATAGCTTTTTGAGAAGCAATTGATTGAGAGAAAGGTCTTAGAAAAGTCTTAGCTAGTCTTGTTTTCAATTTGCTAGTGTTCACCTCCTTCTTTCTTGCTGAAAATCTGTAAGAGAGTGAACCGCTTGTAAAAAGTTATAAGAGGGGTATTTACCCTTCCCCTTCAAGAGATTTGCTAGTGGAAGGTGGGAGCCTCATCGAAGAGGGGCCTCGCAAGTGGATGTAGGTCATTTGACTGAACCACTTTAAAATCGGCGTGATCTTTAGTTTGCATTTACTTATTGTCATTTATATTACTGTAAACCATTTGCACTTTAATGCTCTACTTCTTTGTCTCCTTACGTATCTATTCAAGTTAAAATGTAATCGACACGGTTTCAAACGAAACGTTGTTTTTATCATACGAAGTTTCTGAAAGTGTTTAAATCATCAAAAGTTTATCGTACTTTACCGCTGCACTAATTCACCCCCCCCCCCTCTTAGTACCGCTCAGATCCTAACATACCTTTCTTAAATCGTTATTTACATAGCAGCAAGCTTTTGGTTTTTATCTTCTCACTTTACTTGAGCTACTTTCACCAAGTCATTCATTGTCGAATCAAAATCTCTACGTATTTATGAAATCGTTTTCAAACTTACAAGTTTTAACCCCCCCCCCCCCCCTCTTAGTGCCGCTCCGATCCTAACAATTGGTATCAGAGTCTCGTTATTTCTCAGTTGGTTTAACACCCAAGAGAAATGACTCTTTACGGCCTTCAAGAGGGGCACTCTCTCATTCATCCTCCCTTTTTCAATGGGACGGATTACACTTATTAGAAAACTCGAATGAGAGTTTTTTTACTTTCTTTCAATTTGAATTTATAGGACATAGTCGAAAATAGATTTGAAATATCTTCTCTTCCAATGAACCATTGGAATGATTTAGAGAAGAAGATGTTTTCTCTAAATGCAAAGGCTATGAATGCCTTATATTGTGCCCTTGACAAAAATGAATTTAATCATTTTCGATTTATAATTCGGCTTTTGATATTTGGAGAACTCTTGAGGTCACTCATGAAGGCACTAGCTGAGTGAAAGAGACCAAAATCAACATTCTTGTGCATTTTTACAAACTTTTCCAGATGAAACCAAGTGAGTCCATCGGAGACATGTACACTTGTTTCACGGATGTCATTAATGGACTCAAAGCTCTTGGTAAAGATTTTTCTAACTTTGAACTAGTAACTAAAATTTTAAGATCTCTTCCAAAGAGTTGGGATCCAAAAGTTACAGCCATTCAAGAGGCCAAGGATCTTAAAACATTTCCACTCGAAGAACTAATTGAGTCTTTAATGACCTACGAAATGAACAATATGACAAAAAGGGAACTCGAGAACAACCTTCCAAAGGACAGGAAGGATTTGAGACATAGAACACATGAAGACCACTCGAGCATAAGCTCAAGTGGTGGTAAACTTAAACTACAAATGAAACAAAAATTAAAAAATAAAAAGAAAGAAACTACTTGCTTTGAACGCAAGAAGAAGAACAAAAATTGGGATGAATCAAGCTCCTCCGAGGAGAAAATCAAGAAAGGCGAGGTGGCAAACTACGCCTCAACGGCATTCAATGATGAGGTAATCGAACCCCCCTTAATTTATTTTGAAATTACTTGATGTTTCCCATGATGCATTTTATTTTTTTGAATAATCATTTTTCTTGAAAATTGCATGTTTTATGTTAATGGAACAAAATATTAGATTTAAATCTAATGATCATATGTATGTTTTTCTTAAGAAGAAAAAATGTGTATCTTGATGATTTTTGATTTTGATTGAAACCTTGCTTGATGTCTTAATGAAAATATTAAGAAGTTTAATATCATGCTTAATGATGATGCATGACTTTTGTATGAAAAACTAAGCATGAAAAGATAGATTCACCTAAATAGAAAAATGCATGACTACAACAAATAACAAAATGATTTTGGTTAAAAATACCTTATTCTCAATGAAACCATGATTGATGAATATCCTGTATGTTTAATGATTTCTTTGCCTTGTATTTCCTATCATGATGAATATTTTAAAAATAAATGAAATCATGTTTGATTTGAAGTAATAATGATCATGCTTAATGAGTTTTCTTTCGAAATGATGCATATTAATTTTTGTGATTTATGGATTATCAATTTTCACGATAATAAAAGTGGCTTTTTCGGTTAAAAAATGATAGGTTTATCGCATGATATGATTGAATCACTGTTATAAAAGAAAAAGGAAATTGTTAGCTTGCTCATTGCTAAAATATATGCTAGCTTGAATGATAAAACATGAGATTGTCTATAGTGCAAATTTATTGTTCTCATGACGTGTAGATTGAAATAATGATTAGAATCTTGATGGTTTTCATGATGAAATTTTTCTTAATATTTTTGTATAGTGCAAATTTTTCTTAAATTGAAACAACTAAAAAGAGAAAAATATTTTTCTTAAAAATTCTTTTTCTCTATCTTATTGACTTTAATGAATCTATTTGATCATCTTAAAAGTGATTTTGATGATTTTGATGATTTGAATGAGTTTCATCTAACCACGATTTTTATCTTGATTTCTGAAAATTATAACTTGAAAATTTATTTTATAAATCAAGATTGTCTATTATGATTCTTTCTTTTCACTATTTGAGTTATTTAAAAAGAATCATAATATATCTCTTGATATTTAAAATTTATGTTCACTATTTATGCATCTCATCACTAAAATTCTTTTTGATATTCTTAATATGATGATATGAATGCATGAAACACTCATGATATGATTTTTATACAATTTCGTGTATTCATGAAATATTTATCTCATCATCCAATTAATTCTTCTTGATGTTACTAATGTGATGAAATGAAATTATGCATGAAATACAAATGAGAAGTTAATGATCATGCATGATAGGATGTAACGAACTTTGACATTTAGATACCATCAATTGAAAAGCTATGATTATGTTGCCAAAATGATGTATCATGAATGTTTGAATATTATGTATGATATGCTCATAATGATGATTGATTTATTTATATCATGCATGAAAAATGAAATGTATGGTTTTGAAATTGTGCATATTCGAATTTGAAAAATATGATGATGCATAATGATGAAATTATGTAATGAAAATATTAAACATTTTGAAACCATATTTTAATGTCATGCATAATGATCATGCTTAATAAATTTCGAAATTATGCATAGTGATTTTTAAGTAATATATGGATTATCGAATTTTATCATAATGCAATGTTACATTTTCGGTTTTAAGTATGATGTATGTTCTCATACAAAAAACTTGAGCTTATTGATTTGAAATCATGTTTAATGGCTTTATAATTCGAAATTATGCATGATGAATCTTACGATTTATGGATTATTGATTTTTACCATAATAAAAGTGCCTTATTGATCTTTGTCATAATAAATCTTACACTTTCAGTTTTAAATATGATACATGTTTTTATTTGACATAAATGAAATAAAATCATATGAATTGAAACAACCAAAAAAAGGAAAATATTTTTTTTAAAAATTAATTTTCTCTATCTTACTGATCTTGATGATTATTATAATAAATCTATATATACCATTTTGAATCTCTTGAAAGTAATGTTGAGATTTTGATGAATTTGACGATTTGAATTTGAATGAGTTTGTATTCAAATCATGATCTTGATTTCTTGGATTTACTACTTGAGATTTTTTTCAATCACGATCTCTTCTTTGTACACCTATAATTTTTGTTATTTATAAAAAGAAAAGATTTGATAAAATGAATCATGTCTTTTGTAATTCAAGAGGTCTTATCTTTTCATGACATGATGTTGTTGGATTTATGACTTGTATGCCTTGAAATAATTAAAATATTTTACACCATTTTGTTCTTCCCTTATTCTTTCTTGTTTACAATGATAAAATGAGAAAAGTTATGATCATGCATTGTAGGATGTAATTTAATAGATTAATACCATGATGATTTGAAATATTTATGATTTGGATGATGTATGTGATTTATTGCATATGATGTGTATCATGAATGCTTTAAATGATAAATATTTGGTACCAACAATTATGAAGTGATAAATACTTAAAAAATATTGATTTAATATTTGATATCATGAATACTTTATTATCATACATGAAAATAGTGATAAATATTTTGAAAATAAATGTTTGTATTATGTTAGATGATTTTACATTTTGTGCATGATGAGTTATAGTGATGATTGAAACAATGATTGAAATAATATGAATGATGATTTGGAATCATGCATATAATGATGAGTTTATATGTTTTAAAAATATATATGATGATTTGGTATTATGCATGCAATACTTTAATGTATGATAATGATGCACGCAATGATGAAATATTCATGATAAAATTATTGTTTTGACATTCAAGACTTAAATTTTCATCTATGCTATTTACCTTTGTCATAATTTAGAAATTAACGTAAAGGGTCTTCCCTTGTTTTTGACAATGACAAAGGGGGAGCAAAACATGTTAGAAAGCTAATTTACTAGCTCGCATAATTCAAGAAAAAAACAAAAATTGTACTTCTCAAAAGAGAAGAAATTGCTATCTTGAACATCACCAAGGAGTGCTATCTTGCCTATCTCAAGAAGCAAAAAGTTAACTTGCATATCTAGCAAAACTTATATTTCAAGAAGCAAGAGTTGCTTTATTGAACATCTCAAAATTGCTAGCTTGTGTGTCTTAAAATGTTAAAATTTTTTTGCTAGCCTGTATATTATAAACTTGCTATTGTACTACCATGTATATCTATGATGATAGCAAACTTGCATGATAATATAAATGAATATTATGTTTTTCATGCAATGCGTTGAACTTGTATTTCCAAATACATGATAGTGGAACTTCTCTTTTTTATTGATGACAAAGGGGGAGAAGTATAATCATGTTATGTATGATGATGTATTGCAAATATTCATGATGAATAATTGCAATGACATGAATTCAGTTTGAATTTAAGTTCTATCAATATGGCATATTGATAGGGGGAGTTTGTTTAAACTCTGGGAGTTAAGGTTAACTCCGTTATCAAGTGGTTGTCATCATCAAAAAGGGAGAGATTATTGAATCTCATATTTTGATGATGAAACGACTTGATATGTGTTTATGATTTAATCTGTATTTTTGAGTGACGCGGGATGCTTCGATCAGGATGAGACAATTAAAGCAGGAAAATCATGTTGTGCCGGAGGAACATGTCAGAAGATTGGACGTCGGGCCGCTGGATCGATCGACGTATTGAGGGGTTAATTGATATAATCCATATTATTGAGTTAAGTGTGTAGGATTAACTACGATAGCTTGAAGACATAAAGAAAGTTTACCGGAGTCAAGTTCGATGGGTGTTCGAGAGTCCGCCGAAAGTTTGAAGAATCGTCGAAAGTGTTGCCGGAACCAACCGAGAAAAAATTGAGGACTTATCGAAGTTTTCGGAAGTCCACCGAAAAGATCGTTGGAGGTTCACCGAGATCACCGAGAAGGTTCGGATACTTGCCAAAGACTCGTTGAACTCACCATAAGACCAGGAGCCTACTTGGAGTCCACCGGACGAAATCCGAGGGTGTATCGGAAGTTCGTTGGAAAGCTCGCTGGAAGGAAACTTGACATTGCTAGTTAAAAATTTGTTTAGGGCTATGTCTTAATTTTGTAGTTTGCATCTAATTTGGGTTAGGATTAAGGGTTAATCCTATAACCCGGTTAGGGGCCAACTGGGCCCGAGTTTGGACTGGTTTGAGCCAAGTTTGGAGCCCAACTAGTGAGTTGGAATAGTCCAGGCGGTGGCACCGCCCAGAACCTGAGAGGTCCGGCGGTGGCACCGCCAGTACACTGTCAGTGTCAGACACTGATAGGCGGTGGCATCGCCACTGACAGGCGGTGGCATCGCCAACACCGGGAAACCCAAAAGTAATTCAAATTTGGAGCCCAAATTTGAATCCTCTTGGGGCCTATAAATACCCCTCAATTCTCCGTAGAGAATACATATTTTTGGGAAGTTAGAAAGTGAGAAAAAACTCTAGCAAAGTCTTGTTTTCAATAGCTTAAATGTTCACCTCCCTCTTTCTCTTTGAAAAATCTGTTAGAGTGTGAACCACTTGTAAGAAGGTTGTAAGAGGGGTATTTGGTCCTTCCCCTATAAAGTGATTTGCTAGTGAAAGTTGTGAGCCTCATCGAAGAAGGCTTCGAAAGTGGATGTAGGTCATTTGATCGAACCACTATACATCGTGGTGTTCCTTGAATGTGTGAGTGTTTAATTTTTTGAACCATTTCTCTACTTAGCTACAAATCATTCAGTTTTCATCTCCCTACTCTTGACTACCTTTACTCGAGCTATTTTAGCTAAGTCATCTTTCATCGAATCGAAATCTCTACACATTTACGAAATCGATTTCAAACTTACGAGTTTTAATCCGCTGCACTAATTCACCTCCCCTCTTAGTACCGCTCCGATCCTAACAATTGGTATTAGAGCAAGGCTCACTCTTATATTTGATTTAATACCCAAGAGAGATGACTTACTCCGGCTTGCAAGAGGGTCACTCTATTACACATCCGTATTTAATGGGTCATATTACACGTATTGGAAGACTCGTATGAGGATCTTCCTTATTTCCATGGATTTTGAGTTTTGGAATATTGTTGAAAATGGATTTCAAAAATCTTCTCTTCTGATGAGCGAATGAGATGAATTGGAGAAGAAGGTTTTTGCTTTAAACGCAAAGGCTATGAATGCCTTGTTTTGTACACTTGACAAAAATGAATTTAATCGCGTTTCGATTTGTGATTTAGCTTTTGATATTTGGAGAACTCTTGAGGTCATTCATGAAGGCACTAGCTAAGTGAAAGAGTCCAAAATCAATTTTCTTATGCATTCTTATGAACATTTCTAGATAAAACCAAGTGAGTCCATCGGAGACATGTACACCCGTTTCACGGATGTTATCAATGGACTCAAAGCTCTTGGTAAAGGTTTTTCTAACTTTGAACTAGTAACTAAAATTTTAAGATCCCTTCCAAAGAGTTGGGATCCAAAAGTTACGACCATTCAAGAGGCCAAGGACCTTAAAACATTTCCTCTCGAAGAACTTATTGGGTCTCTAATGACCTACGAAATGATGTGCCATGCTCATAAAGAGCTCGAGAACCCCCTTCCAAAGAACAGGAAGGATATGACACTTAGAACACAAGAAGACCACTTGAAAGGAATATCAAGTGATGAGGACAGTGACGATGATATTGCACTTTTAACTCAAAAATTTTAAAAATTTATAAGAAAGAACAAATTTAAAAATGACACCAAAAATAAACTTGAACATAAAAAGGACTAAGTAATATACTACAAATGCAAGAAGCCGGGGCACTTCAAAAATGAATGCCTCCAAGCCAAGAAAAAGCAACCGAAGAAGAAGAAAGGTTTAAAAGTGACTTGGGACGACTCAAGTGATTCCGAGAATGAAGAAGCTAGCAACAAAGAGGAGGCAAACTTCGCGCTAATGGCTTTAGGAGGAGAGATATGTGATTTAATTAATGAAGATTTATCTTTCGATGAACTTTCTATCGCTTTTCATGAATTATTTGATGAGTGTAGAACTATTAGTAAGAAGTTTAATCTATTAAAGAAAGAGCATACCTTACTACAAAAAAAGCTTGATATTCTTCAAACTCCTACATGCTCTAAGTGTGAACACTTAGAAGCAATAAAAAAATAAGAATTTGCTACTTAAAGAGATCTTAAACAAGTTTAAGGTCGGTAGCAAAGGCTTGGACATGATCCTTGCAAACAAAGGGTCATGTCGCAAATAGAAGTGGAATTGGTTTTGTGAGAGGATCTCACCAAAATCCTACCACCTTCATTAAAGGACCCACATTACATGTTTCACCTCATTTGAAATGCAAATTTTGTTGTAAATCTAGATATGTTGTTTACAAATGTCCATTTAAGAAAATTAGTCTACATAAGTTGATATTGTTAGGATCGGAGCGACACTAAGAGGGGGGGGTGAATTAGTGCAGCGGTGAAGTGCGATAAACTTTTCACGATATAAATACTTTTCGGAAACTTCGTACGATAAAAGCAACGTTTTCGTTTAAAATCGTTTCGATTGCGTTTTAACATGAAGAGATAAGTAAGACGGAGACAAAGTAGTATAGCATTAAAGTGCAAATGGTTTGCAGTAATATAAATGACAATAAGTAAATGCAAACCAAAGATTATGCCGATTTTACAGTGGTTCGGTCAAATGACCTACATCCACTTGCGAGGCCCCTCTTCGATGAGGCTCCCACCTTCCACTAGCAAATCTCTTGAAAGGGAAGCGTAAATACCCCTCTTACAACTTTTACAAGCGGTTCACTCTCTTACAGATTTTCAGCAAGAAAGAAGGAGGTGAACACTAGCAAATTGAAAACAAGAAAGGCAAAGACTCTTCTAAGAATTTTCTGTCAATCACTTGCTGCTCAAAAAGTTGTATTCTCAGCTGAGACTTGAGGGGTATTTATAGGCCTCAAGAGGATTCAAATTTGGGCTCTAAAAATTTGAATTCTCTTATGTTCCCGATGCTGGCGGTGCCACCACCCAGCCAAGCGGTGCCACCGCCCAACGCTCGGGTGCTGGACGGTGCAACCGCATAGCCCAAGAGGTGTCACCGCCCAGCTCTCGGGTGCTGGGCAGTGTCACCGCCTAGGCCAAATCAGCTCACTGGTTGGGCGCCAAACTTGGCCCAAACCAGTCCGAACTCGGGCCCAATTGGCCCCTACTTGGGTTATAGGATTAATACATAATCCTAACCCTAATTAACGTGCTAACTACAAATTTAAAGACATTTTCTAAGCTATTACAAAGTCCATAAGTCAAGACTTCTTCCGGCGAGCTTCCGATGAACTTCCGACGGTCTTCCGATAAACTCTCAAAAAATATTCTGCGGACTCCCGGCAAGCTCCTAGACTTCACGATTTGATCTTGGCGAGTTCCAACGAGCTTCTTCGGCAAGCTCCGATCTTTCTAGGTGAGCTCCGCAAACTTCCAACGAACCTTCCGGCGAGCTTCCGAAAAACCCTTTGGCAAGCTCCCTACTCATTCTCGGCTAGTTCCGGTAACATTCCCGACGAACCTTCGGACTTCCGTCGAACTCTCGAACTCCCAACGAATCCTTCGCGCTTGACTCCGTCACTTTGTTTTGCATTATGTCTTCATCGTTATCGTAGTTAATCCTGCACACACAAGCAAAAACTCTACTCCGATCTAGACAATTATTATAAAGCGAATTGACATTCTGTTGCTCGGCACGTCATTGGTTGGCGCTTCGTCCGATTCTTCGGCACATCGTCCTCTCTTGCGGCTTGTTGCCCAATCGGCGGTTGACCTCCGCAACGCCGATATCCTTGGCGCAATTCCGCTCTTGGCCCGATGCCCAACGTCCGAAGCCTTCTGCCATCCAATATCCTAACGTGATCTCCTCCGGCGCAACGTCAATTCCTCCTGCCTTAATTGTCTAATCCTGATCGAGTAGACCTGCATCACTCAAAATGCAGTTAAACATAAACATAATTATTAATTTGTTTTATCATCAAAATACGAGATTCAACAATCTTCCCCTTTTTGATGATGACAACCAATTGATGACGGAGTTAAACTTGACTCTTGGAGTTTAAACAAACTCCCCCTATCAATATGCCATATTGATAGAACCTTGAATTCAAACTGAATTCAAGTCATTGCAATATTCATCATGAATACTTGCAACACGTCATTATGAACTCATGCATAGACTTATGCATATCATGTCATTAACATACTTCTCCCCCTTTGTCATCAACAAAAAGGAGAAGTACAACTATTCTTTTTGTTTGTAATATAAGTTCAACTCATTGCATGAAAAACATAATATTAAGTTTTATCATCATGCAGTTTTGAAGCTAGAAAATTTAGCAAGTATTGCATCATGCTTAAGACATTCAAGCTATCAAGTTTTAGATATGCAAGTTTTATAGCATATAAGATAGCACGTTTGGTAATGTTCAAGATAGCAAGTTCTACATCATGCAAGCTAGCAAAATGTTTGAAAAAGTGATCAAGTTTTGCAACATACAAGCTAGCAAAAATGTCAAACTAGAAAGAGATAATGTTTTATATGAGGCAAGCAAACAATTTGGCAAATGTTACATTTGCATCTTCTCTTTTGAGAAGTGTAATTTTTGCTTTCATCTTGAATTATGCAAGCTAGTTAGTTTGCCTCTTTTCATGATATCCACGCTAGAAATTCTTGCTCCCCCTTTGTCATTGTCAAAAAGAAGGGAAGACCCTTATATCAATTTTCATATTATGACAAAGGTAAGTATCATTCTTATTTGTGCATCATTATATATTCAAATTAAAACATACACAATTTCAATAACCTTATTTTTCATGCACGATACCGAAAAATAAATCAATCATCATTAATAAGCATATCATACATGATACTCAAACATTAAAATTTGTAAGCATTTATCAACATGTTGATCATGATACCAAACATTCATCATTTAACGCATTCATGATACACATCATATGCAATAAATACATCATGTACATTATTATCATAAGTATTGCATACATCATTTTAACTTTATGAATATTTCATCATTGCATGCATTATACCAAAATATTTCAAGCCATGCAAGCCATAAATACAAAGAAATCATGTCATGAAGGATAAAATCATTTGAATACCAAAAGACATGATTCATATAGTAAATATCTTCTTTAAATAAAATATCAAGAAAAATCATAGGAGTACAAAGAGATCTTGTTTTAAAAGAAAAATCAAGTAATAACTCCAAGAACTCACAAGGAAAAATCATGATTCATTTAGAAAATCTCTTCTCAAGAGAATAGCAAGTAAAATCGTAGAAGATCGATTAATGAGAAATTTTGATTTATAATAAAATCTCATGTATCGAATGTCAAGAAATCAAAATGATGATTTATGTAAAAAATATCACAAGTTATATTCAAGAGAAAAATCATCATTCATTTTCAACTTATTCAATTTGTCACATCAATATTTCTTAGATATGCATGATACCAAAACATGGTTTTAAATCTTTAACATATAACATGCATAAATTGAAAGGAGAAGGGAAGAATTCAAATGTACAAAGATTTCAACCATCTCATAAACAAATGTAAGACCAAGTCATGAATCCAAAATTCCATGAATCAAAATGATCATCAAAGGTAATCTCATGTTATTCTAAGAAATCAATATCATGATTTTGATAAAACTCATTTCAAATTTAAATCATCAAAATATCAACATTACTTTCAAGAGATTCAAAATGGTATACATAGATTTATCAATAATAAACATCAAGATCAATAGGATAGAGAAAAATAATTTTTCAAGGAAAAAATATTTTCCTCTTTTTAGTTGTTTCAATTCATATGATTTTGTTTCATTTATGCCAAATAAAAACATGTATCATGTTTAAAACCGAAAGAGTAAGACTTATTTCAACAAAGATCAATGAGGTGCTTTCATTATGGTAAAAATCAATAATCCATAAATCGTAAGATTCATCGTGCATAATTTCGAAATTTACTAAGCATGATCAATATACATGACACTAAAACATGGTTTCAAAATGTTTAATATGTTTATTACACAATTTCATCATTATGTATCATTATATATAACTTTACAATGTCATACATAAAATTATCAAATCATAGTATTAAAATATTAATATTTTTATTACAACTTTATGCATCATTAAGTGTACAATTGTCAAGCATGACACTTCACTATTTCATATAAGCATGCCTATTTCATTTATGTTAAATCATAATATACATCATTTTTTAAAACCACTTTTATGACAAATAAAAAAAAAAGCATCATTAAGCATGATCATTATGCATTACTTCAAATCAAACATGATTTCATTTATTTTCAAAATATTCATCATGTTTATTTTCATGAGATTTACAAGATCGGTAAACTAAATTCATTAATCTCAATAGGATATAAAATCATTTTCATTTCATATAATTGATTTCATGTGAGGGTGTTCAAGTCTTTTTGTGAAAACATGTATCATCATTTAAAATCAAAACATAAGTTTCGTCATAAAGCCGTCAAGACCAAACACATAAAAAAAAAACATCATGATATCACATCTATCATCAAAAGACTATCAAGAAATTCATACATATATGTACATGCACTATGTCATCTTAATATGTCATGAGAATGTCATCTTAATTCATCATAAACATAATTAAACCAAAAACATGTTAATCCAAAATGAGAGTATCAAATCAACATTTACTTCAAAAACTCATGACATAAAATCATCAAAATACACATGCATGGATTAATCCTAAGCATTATCACATATCATATAACTATCATCCATAATGTTGCATACATCATTCAATATTTCAAAAACATAACATGCATGAAACCTTAGCAATATATTTTTCATGATCAAAATTTTTTAATTTTTCAAATATGCTAAAAAGAAAAACATGATATAATTTTTGAAAAACAATTTTTTATTTCCTATTCTAGATTAAGCACTCATGAAACACTTCAAGTAATTTCAAAATAATTCAAGCGAGTTGAGTTACTTACCTTGTAGTCGAAGCCCGTCAAAGCCCAATTCGCCGTTTCATTTTTGGAAGTTCTTGATTCATCCTTGGGTGCCTTCCTTTTCTTAGGCCTCTTCTTCCGTTCAAGTTCATTGTTTATTTTAGATTTTTGTTTAATGAACTTATTAAGAGTTAGTGTTCGAAGTTCAAGTTCATCATTGTCCTCATCACTTGAGTCATCACTCAAGTGGTATTCATTTGTCCGGAGTTCCAAATCCTTCCTATTCTTTGGAAGGTGGTTCAAGTGTTCATTGTGTTCATCATGTGCATCAATGAGCCGATAAGTTCTTCAAGTGGAAAAATATTTAAATCTTTTGTTTCTTGTATTGCCGTTACTTTTGATTCCCAAGCTTTAGAAAGTGATCGTAAAACTTTACTAACAAGTTCAAAATTCGAGAAACATTTGCCAAGAGCTTGTAAACCATTGACGACATCCGTAAAACGGGTGTACATGTCAACAATGGTTTCGCTCGGCTTCATTCGAAAAAGCTCGAAATCATGTATTAAAATGTTAACTTTCGAGTCGTTGACTCTACTAGTTCCCTCGTGCGTGATTTCAAGTGTTCGCCAAATATCAAAAGCCGTTTCGCACGTAAAAATCCGATTGAACTCATTTTTGTCCAAAGCACAAAATAAGACATTCATAGCCTTTGCGTTTAAAGAAAACATCTTCTTCTCCAAATCATTCCAATGGTTCATTGGAAGAGAAGACATTTCAAATCCATTTTCGATAATGTGCCATAAATTCAAATTCAAAGAAAGTAAGAAAACTCTCATTCGAGTTTTCCAATAAGTGTAGTCCATCCCATTGAAAAAGGGAGGACAAATGAGAGAGTGACCCTCTTGAAAGCCGTAAAGAGCCATTTCTATTTGGGTGTTAACCAAGGTAGAAAAACGTGGCTCTGATACCAATTGTTAGGATCGGAGCGACACTAAGAGGGGGGGGTGAATTAGTGCAGCGGTGAAGTGCGATAAACTTTTCACGATTTAAATACTTTTCGGAAACTTCGTACGATAAAAGCAACATTTTCGTTTAAAACCGTTTCGATTGCGTTTTAACTTGAAGAGATAAGTAAGACGGAGACAAAGCAGTATAGCATGAAAGTGCAAATGGTTTGCAGTAATATAAATGACAATAAGTAAATGCAAACCAAAGATTACGTCGATTTTATAGTGGTTCGGTCAAATGACCTACATCCACTTGCGAGTCCCCTCTTCGATGAGGCTCCCAACTTCCACTAGCAAATCTCTTGAAAGGGAAGGGTAAATACCCCTCTTACAACTTTTACAAGCGGTTCACTCTCTTACAGATTTTCAGCAAGAAAGAAGGAGGTGAACACTAGCAAATTGAAAACAAGAAAGGCAAAGACTCTTCTAAGACTTTTCTGTCAATCACTTGCTGCTCAAAAAGTTGTATTCTCAGCTGAGACTTGAGGGATATTTATAGGCCTCAAGAGGATTCAAATTTGGGCTCCAAAAATTTGAATTCTCTTATGTTCCCGATGCTGGCGGTGCCACCGCCCAGTCAAGCGGTGCCACCGCCCAGCGCTCGGGTGCTGGACGGTGCAACTGCCCAGCCCAGGAGGTGTCACTGCCCAGCTCTCGGGTGCTGGGCAAGAGATGGTATATTGATAGTGGATGCTCAAGGCATATGACTGGAGATCCATCTCATTTCTTTATGCTCACTAGCAAAGAAGAAGGGTATGTCACCTTTGGAGACAACAACAAAGGTAAAATTATTGGCAAGGGAACTATAGGTAACAAATCAAGTTTTTTAATTGATGATGTGTTGCAAGTTGATGGATTAAAACATAATCTCTTAAACATTAGTCAATTATGCGATAAAGGTTACATCGTTAGATTTGAATCTAATGTGTGCATTATTGAAAAATCAAACAATAACATATTAATGATTGCCTTAAAACAAAATAATGTCTACAACATAACCTTGATGAACTAAATAATGAAATGTGTTTTTCTGCTTTAAATGATGATGCTTGGCTTTGGCATAGGAGATTAGGCCATGCAAGTATGAAACTAATATTTAAGATTTCATCTAGAGAGTTAGTATGAGGGATTCCCAATATGAAGTTTGTTAAGGACAAAGTGTGTGATGCTTGTCAACTAGGAAAACAAATAAAAACTAGTTTCAAACCAAAATATTAAATTAGCACCACTAGACCATTGCAATTGATCTATTTGGACTTATTTGGACCAATTGACACAACGAGTCTAGGAGGAAGCAAATATGCCTTCGTAATTGTAGATAACTATAGTAGATATACTTGGACCTATTTCTTAGCTTACAAAAGTGATTGTTTCAAATGTTTCTCTAAATTTTGTAAACTTACTCAAAACGAAAAAGGCTTCATGATTTCATCAATTCAGAGTGATCACGGTGGCGAATTTCAAAACTGTGACTTCCAAAGTTTTTGTGAATCCAATAGATATAATCACAACTTCTCCACTCCAAGAAATCCTCAACAAAATGGGGTAGTTGAAAGAAAAAATAAAAATTTACAAGAAATGGCAAGAACCATATTAAATGAACATAGTCTACCTAAGTATTTTTGGGCCGAAGCCGTTAATATGGCTTGCTATGTCATGAATAGGGTTCTAATAAGACCATCTCTATCAAAAACTCCCTATGAATTATGGAATAACAAAAAACTAAATGTTTCTTATTTTAAAGTTTTTGGTTGCAAATGCTTTATTTTGAATGAAAAGGATGCCCTAGAAAAATTTGATGCTAAATCCGATGAAGGCATCTTTCTTGGTTACTCTTCCGTTTCTAAGGCTTTTCATGTTTTAACAAAAGAACCTTAGTTATAGAATAGTCTATTTTATGTAGTTTTTAATGAAATTTCCAAGTTAAAGAAAAATGATTTTGATGATGATCTTGGTTTTGATAATTTGAATTTAAATGAACCCCCTCCTCAAATTAGCAACTTGGATGCATCTTCTTCTGAAATTTCCTTACCCAAGGAATGAAAGTATGTAGATGCTCATCCAAAGGAGCTAATTATAGGAGATACATCAAAAGGGGTTCAAACTCATTCTTCCTTCAAGAATTTTTGTGCTAATGCCGCCTTCCTTTTTCAAATTGAACCTAAATGCATTGATGAAGTCTTGAAAGATAATTCATGGGTTATTGCAATGCAAGAGGAATTGAACCAATTTGAGAGGAATTAGGTATGTAAACTTGTTCATAGACCTAGTGACCATTTAGTCATTGGTACTAAATGGATCTTTAGAAACAAGCAAGATGAATGCAGTATTGTGGTTAGAAACAAGGTTAGACTAGTGGCCAAAGGTTTCAACTAAGAAGAAGGTATCGACTACGAAGAGACTTTCGCTCCTGTGACAAGATTAGAAGCCATTAGGATGCTCCTTGCCTATGCTAGTAGTAATGATTTTAAACTATTTCAAATGGATATCAAAAGTGCTTTCTTGAATGGTTTTATTTCCGAAGAAGCGTATATTGAACAACCTCCCGGATTTGAAAATTCTCTTCTTTCTAATCATGTATTTAAATTGACTAAGGCTCTCTATGACTTAAAATAAGCTCCTAGAGCTTGGTATGAAAGGCTTAGTTCCTTTCTTATTTTAAATAATTTTACAAAAGGAAGGTTGATACTACATTGTTTATCAAATATTTTAAAAATAATTTTCTTATTATTCAAATTTATGTTGACGATATTATGTTTTATTCTTCAGATAAATCACTATGTAAATCATTTGCCAAATGTATGAGTCATGAATTTGAAATGAGCCTAATGGGAGAATTAACCTTCTTTTTATGATTGTAAATTAAACAACTTAGTAATGGTATATTTCTTAATCAATCTAAATATACATTAGAATTGTTAAAATGATTTAATATGGATGGTTTAAAAGCTATAAACACTCCTATGATTACGTCCACTAAGTTAGACATGGATGAAAATGGTGAAAGCTTTGATCAAAAAACATATAGGAGAATAATTGATAGTTTACTTTACCTCAACGCAACTAGACCGGATATTATGTTTAGTGTAGGACTTTGTGCTAGGTTTCAAGTTAATCCTAAATTGTCTCATTTTAAAAGTGTTAAAAGAATCCTTAGATATCTTAAAGGAATTCCTAATTTAGAATTATGGTATCCAAAATTCGATAATTTTGATTTAATAGCTTATGCAGATGCCGATTTTGGCAGATGTAAGATAGATAAAAAAAGCACATTCAGAACATGTCAATTTTTAGGACACGCACTTGTTTCTTGACTTCCAAGAAACAAAATTCGGTTGCACTATCTATGGCGGAAGCCGAATACATAGCTGCAAGTGCATGCTATGCACAAGTTTTTTGGGTGAAAAATACGTTGGAAGACTATGAAATTTACTTAAAGAACATTCTCATAAAATGTGATAATACAAGTATTATTTGCCTAACTAAAAATCTAATTCAACACTTTAGAACTAAGCATATTGACATTAAGTTTCACTTTATATGAGATCATGTCAATAACAACAATGTCATTCTAGAATTTATTGATACAAAGCATCAATTAGTGGACATTTTCACAAAAGCCTTAAATGAAGATCAATTTGACTTTATTAGAAGGGAATTAGGCATGTTGAATTGTCCTTGTGAATGAGCTTGATTGTATATATTTTCTCAAAATTTTTCATCCTCTTTTTGGTTTTCATGGATTTGACTTCTTTCTTTTCGATTTTGAATGACGTGCACTTGACAGTATCCTAGTATATGATGTTGGATGTTTCTTTTCGAAATTTTGTCAACATTTTGATAGCACCTTCATGTTATTTTGGATGATTTGATGTCTTGAATGATCGATCTTAATGCCAAGTTGAAGCTTTGTCGATTTTGACATCTCCTTTTCAAGATTTTTTTTCTTATGAGATGATTTTATGAATGGCTTCAATGATCACAAGTTTTATGATTGAAAACTCATCTTTTTTTTGTTGATGACAAAGGGGGAGAAGAATGTACAAAAGATTGATGATCTGTGCAAATATGAAATTAGCATGACTTATATGTATCATATTGCAATAGCTTATATGTTGTATAATGCAATGAAAAATGTCTTATATGTATTATATTCCTTAAAAGCATCGCAAAACTTTTTGAGCATATCGCATATGAAAGTTTTTAGATTGGTTGTCGTATCATGTTTATCATTTTTTATATATATGATAAGCAATCATCTCATGATCAGATGAAATCATACCTTGCATTTATATCATGAGATCCATGTTGAAATTTCAAATTATTATTATTTCTTATCGAAATGATAATTATCTTTTATCATTCGGTTTGAAAATAATTTTCATACCTTGAAATTATGAGAAATATGAAGTTTCGTATTTGCTCATGCTTATTAAGAATAACGATAAGTTCAACGGATAGAACTTATCGGTTTAGGCTTGAATTCAAAGAGATTGAATTCAAGTGTTTTTATCTTCTCATAATATGTCATATAGATAGGGAGAGTTATGATTAACTCCGTCATCAATTGATTATCATCATAAAAAGAGGGGAGATTATTGAATCTCAGATTTTGATAATAAAGTCAATTGATGGATTAATTGATCTAATCCATATTATTGAGTTAAGTGTGTAGGATTAACTACAATAGCTTGAAGACATAAAGCAAGTTTACCAGAGTCAAGTTTGATGGGTGTTCGAGAGTCCACCGAAAGTCTGAAGAATCGTCGGAAGTGTTGCCGAAACCAACCGAGAAAGAATCGGGGACTTGCCGAAGTTTTCGAAAGTCCACTAAAAAGATCGTTAGAGGTTCACAAAGATCACTGAGAAGGTTTGGATACTTACCAAAGACTCGTTGAACTCGCCATAAGACCAAGTGCCTGTTGGGAGTCTGCCGGAAGAAATCCAAGGGTGTATCGGAAGTCTGTTGGAAGTTCGCCGGAAAGCTCACCGGAAGGAAGCTCGACGTTATTGGTTAAAAATTTGCTTAGAGCTATGTCTTAATTTCATAGTTTGCATCTAATTTGGGTTAGGATTAAGGGTTAATCCTATAACCCGGTTAGGGGCCAATTGGGCCCCAGTTTGGACTGGTTTGGGCTAAGTTTGGAGCCCAACCAGCGAGCTGGAATAGTCCAGGTAGTGGCTGTTGAATCTCGGATTTTGATGATAAAATCAATTGATGGGTTAATTGATCTAATCCATATTATTGAGTTAAGTGTGCAGGATTAACTATGATAACCAGAAAACATAAAGCAAGAATACCGGAGTCAAGTTCGATGGACATTTAAGAGTCCGAAGAATCGTCGGAGATGCTGCCGGAACCAACCGAGAAGAAATCAGGAACTTGTCGAAATTTTCGGAAGTTCGCCGAAGAGATCGTCGGAGGTTCGTGGAGATCACCGAGAAGGCTCGGCTACTCGTTGAAGTCGTCATAAGATCGGGAGCCTACTGGGAGTCTGTCGAAAGAAATCCGAGGGCATATCGGAAGTCCGTCGGAAGTCCGTCGGAAGTTCGTCGGAAAGCTCGCCGGAACAAGACTTGACGTTCGCAGTTAAAAACTTGCTTGGGATGTTTTTAGTTATGTAGTTCACATGTAATTAGGATTATGATTAAAAGATAATCCTATATCCTGGTTAGGGGCCAACTGTGTTAGGATCAGAGTGGCACTAAGAGGGGGGGGGGTGAATTAGTGCAGCGGATTAAAACGTTGGTTTCGATAAATCTTTCGTACGATAAGAACGGAACTTGAAAAGCTTAACTTGAAAGCATATTCTTAAAGTTGTGCAGCAAAGGTAATAAGGAAATAAAGCATGTAAGAAGGTTTGCAGTAATGTAAATAGCAATAATGAAATGCAAACCAGAGATCTCACCGATTTTAGAGTGGTTCGGTCAAATGACCTACATCCACTTGCGAGGCCCCTCTTTGATGAGGCTCCTACCTTCCACTAGCAAATCTCTTGAAATGGAAGGGCAAATACCCCTCTTACAACCTTTTACAAGCAGTTCAACCTCTTACAAATTTTCAGCAAGAAAGAAGGAGGAGAACACTCTAGCAAATTGAAAACAAGACTTGCTAAGACTTTCTAAGACTTTTCTCTCAATCAATTGCTTCTCAAAAAGTTGTAATCTCAGTTGAGATTTGAGGGGTATTTATAGGCCTCAAGAGGATTCAAATTTGGGCTCCAAAATTTGAATTCTCTTTGGGTTCCCGATGCTGGCGGTGCCACCGCCTGTCACTGTCAGATATTGACAGTGCTGGGCGGCGCCACCGCCAAGCTCTCGGGTGCTGGGCGGTGCCACCGCCAGAGTCTTCGGTTCACTGTTTGGTTTTCAAATTTAGCCCAAACCAAGTCTAATTTTGGGCCCAGTTGGCCCCTAACTAGGATATAGGATTATCTCTTAATCCTAATCCTAATTACAAGTAAACTACATAACAAAACACATCCTAAGCAAGCTTTCAACCGCGAACGTCGAGTCTTGTTTCGGCGAGCTTTCCGACGAACTTCTTCCGACGGACTCCCAGCAAGCTCCCGAACTTGTGATGACTTTAACGAGTAGCCGAGCCTTCTCGGTGATCTCCGTGTACCTCCGACGATCTCTTCGGCGAACTTCCGAAAATTCCGACAGGTTCCCGATTTCTTCTCGATTGGTTCCGGCAGCATCTCCGACGATTCTTCGGACTCTTAAACTTCCATCGAACTTGACTCCAGTATTCTTGCTTTATGTTTTCTGGTTATCGTAGTTAATCCTGCACACTTAGCTCAATAATATGGATTAGATCAATTAACCCATCAATTGATTTTATCATCAAAATCTGAGATTCAATAATCTCCCCCTTTTTGATGATGACAATCAATTGATGACAGAGTTAAACATAACTCCCCCTATCTATATGCCATATTATGAGAAGATGAAAACACTTGAATTTCATCCATTGAATTCAAGCATAAACCGATGAGTTCTAACCATAGAACTTATCGTTATTCTCATTAAGCAATAGTAAATGCGAAACTTCGATGAAAATCATAAGTCAAATGATATAGGACGATTTTTACTATGATAGGAGATAAAGATTTTCAACATGAATTTCATGATATAGATGTAAGGCATGCTTTCAATATGATCAATCAATCTTGTAATAGGATTTTGGAAGGCATTTTGCAAGGCATATAAGACATTCATACAAGCTTTCGCAATTCATATAAGTCATGCTATCAAAATGGTACAAGTCATCACTTTTCTCCCCCTTTATCATCAACAAAAAAGGGAATGAGACTTGAAGCACATAATTTGTGATTATAACATTGATCATACAAAAAATTTATCATCCAAAAGTATGCTAAAATATTTATGCAGAGTTCATCATAAAGGAAAATTCAACATTCATTCATTGTATCAAATCTCTTCTTTCTATAAATAACAAAAATTGTAGGTGTACAAGGAAGAGATTATGAGTAAATAAAAATTCAAGTAGTAAGATCATAATTCAAATACAAACTCATTCAAATTCAAATTGTCAACTTGAAACTCATAATTAAGCCATAAAAATCAATTTCGAGATTCACAAAATATCGTAAAATCATTAATCTTAATCAGATGGGAGCGGTGTATGACTAAAGATAGGATAAGATAATTTGACATGCCATTTAGAATCAAAAGCGAAGGATTGGATTCACCGAGGAACGGAGAGAGGATGAAAAACTTTACGAAAAATCCATTCAAGCAAGTTTATTCTTAGGGACAATTTAACATATCTAATTCCCTTCTAATGAATTCAAATTGATCTTCATTCAAAGCTTTTGTAAATATATCTGCTAATTGATGCTTTGTGTCAATGAATTCTAGAACAACATCATTGTTAAGGATATGATCGCGTATGAAATGATGCCTAACATCGATGTGCTTAGTTCTAGAGTGCTGAATTGGATTTTTAGTAAGACATATGGCACTAGTATTATCACATTTTATGGGAATATTTTTAAAGTGAATTCCATAGTCTTCTAATGTATTTTTCATCCAAACAACTTGTGCACAGCATGCACTTGCAGCAATGTAGTCGGCTTCCGCCGTAGATAGTGCAACTGAATTTTGTTTCTTGGAAGTCGAAGAAACAAGTGCATGTCCTAAAAATTGGCATGTTCCGGATGTACTTTTTCTATCTATCCTGCATCCGCCAAAATCGGCATCTACATAAGCTATTAAATCAAAATTTTCAGATTTTGGATACCACAGTCCTAGATTTGGAGTTCCTTTAAGATACCTAAATATTCTTTTAACACTTTTAAGATGAGATGATTTAGGATTTGATTGAAACCTAGCGCAAAGTCCTACACTAAACATAATATCCGGTCTAGTCGCGGTGAGGTAGAGTAGACTACATATCATTCCCCTATATGTTTTTTGATCGAAATTTTCACTATTTTCATCCATATCTAACTTAGTCGCAGTACTCATAGGGGTGTTTATTGCTTTTGAATTATCCATGTTAAATCATTTTAACAATTCTAATGTATATTTAGATTGGTTAAGAAATATACCATCACTAAGTTGTTTGATTTGTAATCCCAAAAAGAAAGTTAATTCACCCATTAAACTCATTTCAAATTCATGACTCATACATTTGGCAAATGATTCACATAGTGATTCATCCGAAGAGCCAAAAATAATATCGTCAACATAAATTTGCACAATAAGAAAATTATTTTTAAAATGTTTAATAAACAATGTAGTATCTGTTAGGATCGAGAGCACTAAGAGGGGGGGGGGGGTGAATTAGTGCAGCGGAAATCTTACAATAATTTAAAAACCAAAAGCTGCGTTCGTTCAAAAACTATTATGATGCAAAAGCAAATTCTCAGTTTGTAACTAAGTGCAGTTTGCGTCTAAGCGCAGATTGCGTTTAAGCGCAGTTTTGCGTCTAAGCGCAGTTTTGCGTCTAAGCGCAGTTTTGCGTCTAAACTCAGATTTACGTCTAAATGCAGATTTACGTCTAAACGCAGATTTACGTCTAAACGCAGATTTACGTCTAAACGCAGTTTTACGTCTAAACGCAGATTTACGTCTAAACGCAGTTTTACGTCTAAACGCAGTTTTACGTCTAAACGCAGATTTACGTCTAAACGCAGTTTTACGTCTAGACGCAGATTTACGTCTAAACTTTGAAACTCGTTTGCATACTCGCAGAAGGCAGTATGCAGTTGAAATCAAGATGTAAACGTGAACTGAAATATGATGATTGAGCGAGGAAAGCCGATTTACGTCTGAATGCAGTTTTACGTCTAAATGTTGAAACTCGTTCGTAAAATCGTAGAGGACAGATTACAGTTATTAATAGGATTAAAATGTAAGCGTAAACTGCAAAGAAGCTCGTTCGTAAAAGCGCGGAAAACAGTTCTGCAGAATCAAACGTAAACGTAAACTATAATGTATGAAAATACGAATTTACGTCTGAATGCAGATTTGGAAGAACAGCACTTAGAACTTGTTCGTGAAAGCGCAGAGAGCAGTAGAGATAAGGGAGGTTTGCAGTAATGATAAAGTGCTCGAAAATGAACGCAAACCAGAGATTTAGAGTGGTTCGGTCAGCCTTGACCTACTCCACTTTTGGCTTCCTCCACCGATGAGGTTGCCGACGTCAACTAGGTGCCTTCCTTCAATGGGCGAAGGCCAAACTTCCCTCTTACAGTTTCTCTCCTTTTGACAGGCTTAGGAGACAACCTTTACAGACCTTTCTCTCCTCACTTTACAATTGAAAACTTGAAGAACAGAAGGAGGAGACTTAAAGGCTTTACAACACTTTTGAGCTCTTAGAATCACAGAAAAGATCAAGATTTCGGTGTAGGTCTGTATCTTTTCAGTGCTGAATGGGTGGGGTATTTATAGGCCCCAACCCAATTCAAAATTCGAGCTCAAAACGATCAAATCGATCAAATCCCAGAATTCTGGGATCAGGCGGTTGCACCTCTTGACTGGAGAGGTGGCACCGCCTGGCAAAGCTCGAAGACTGAGCTCAGGCGATTGCTTCTCTCTGCCAGAGCTCGAAGACTGAGCTCGATGGTTGCATCACCTGGCAGAGCTCGAAGACTGAGCTTGGTGATTGCATCACCTGGCAGAGCTCGAAACTGAGCTCGGTGGATGCATCACCTGGCAGAGCTCCAAGCTGAGCTCAGGCTGATCCACCTCTCTGCCAGAGCTCGAAGACTGAGCTCGGTGATTTCATCACCTGGCAGAGCTCGAGACTGAGCTCAGGCTGATGCACCTCTCTGCCAGAGCTCGAAGACTGAGCTCGGTGGTTGCATCGCCTGGCAGAGCTCGAAACTTGAGCTCTGGCGGTGCTACCTCTTGGCAGAGGAGGTTGCACCGCCCAGTCTAGCTCGAAGACTGAGCTCTGGGCGGTTGCACCTCTCGGCTGGGGCGGTTGCACCTCCCAGCCTCGCAGCCCTGGCGGTTGCACCTCCTGGCTGGGGCGGTTGCACCTCCCAACCCCACAGCCTAGGCGGTTGCACCTCCTGGCTAGGGCGGTTGCACCTCCTGGTGCAATCAGGGTCCGAATGGTTCACTCCATTCGGCCCACTTTGAATCTTTTCAGGGGCCCAATTGCCCCAAGATTAAGCTAATGGGATCACCTCCCATTTTCATGCTTAATCATCATGCTAACTACGATTAACTCTAAGACAACTTCTGCAGCTTTGCTCCGATGCGTCAATCGCTTCTTCCGGCGAGTTTCCGGCCAACTTCCGTCGATCAACCGATAACCCTCGGTGATCCTTCTGCGGACATCCGGCATACTCCTGGACTTTGCGACGATCCACTTGGCGAGTTCTGACGAGCTTCGCTTGGCAAGCTTCTGGACTTCTCGGATCTGTTCTCGCTGAACCTCCGACGACCGTCCGAACTTCCGTCGAACTCTCGAACTCCCAACGTGATCATGATCTTGACTCCGGCGCAACACCTGCTGCTTGTCTTACTCTTATCGTAGTTAATCCTGCACACTTATCTCAACACATAGATTAGATAACAAATGACAATTGACTTCATCATCAAAATCCGAGATTCAACAATCTCCCCCTTTTTGATGATGACAATCAATTGATAAAGGAGTTATCCTTAACTCCCCCTATCTATATGCCATGGTTGAGATAAGTCAACCTTGAATTCAAGACCTAAGAATTCAAGTGACGTATTGATAAGTTAGATCAGTTAAACTTATCAATTGCTCCCATCATGATGCCTATCATGATGTATCTCTTCAAGAATGATGTCAAGGCATGACATACATCATCAAGTTTGTATGATAGTGTTTGTAACCATTCATCATGTAATCATATAAAGCTACGAAGGACTTTTTACATGATGCACACATTTGAGATTTTCTAGCAAGTTTGCATTTTCTTCACAATATAGAATATTAAATCAAGATTTGATGCAAACTATAGCACATGTTCACATATCTCTTGGTGATGCAAGGATGGCATAACATTGTTTATAGCATCACTCAAGTATTTGCAACTATGACATAGATATGATTATGGCAGTTCAGCTATGACATAGTGTTTATCAATTCATATGTTTCTCCCCCTTTGTCATCAACAAAAAGCATGATAGCATTATCAAGCATATAAAGGAAGTCATGACACATATATCTCTTTATTGTTTTTGCTTGACGGAGGAAAGTCATTTTCCAAAGAGTTTTCATAAGAGTGTACGGGAACATCCCATTTTTAGCATACAACCCGAAAAATGAACTTCTTACATGCATTTGGTTAAAAATATTTGTCACATAATTTGCAACATGTTATTTGATCAAGCGTTGTCAAGGCATGTAATAGTAATATCATTCGAAAAATAATTTTAACTAGTTTAAGTATTCGGACACATCAACATTCCTAATTCTCTTCTTATGTAATCAAATTGTTCTTCACATAGGGGTTTTGTGAAGATATCAGCTAGTTGATGTTTGGTATCAATAAACTCTATGGTTACATCATGATTAGAGACATGATCTCGTATAAAGTGATGTCTAATATCAATGTGTTTTGTTCTTGAGTGTTGTATAGGATTTTTAGTTAAGCATATTGCACTCGTGTTATCACATTTAATGGGAATATCTTTAAGATTCACTTTGTAATCTTCTAAAGTGTTTTTCATCCATACAACTTGTGCACAGCATGCACTTGCTGCAATGTATTCAGCTTCGGTTGTTGATAGGGCAACCGAGTTTTGTTTCTTAGATGACCAGGATACAAGGGCATGTCCTAAAAATTGACATGATCCTGATGTGCTTTTTCTGTCTAGTTTACAACCAGCGAAGTCCGCATCAGCATAGGCTGTTAATTCAAAATTTTCTGATTTTGGGTACCATAATCCTAGATTGGTAGTTCCATTAAGATATCTGAGTATTCTTTTGACTGCTTTGAGATGAGATATCTTAGGGTCTGATTGAAATCTAGCACAAAGTCCTACACTGAACATGATGTCTGGTCTGGTGGCAGTAAGGTAAAGTAAACTTCCTATCATACCCCTATAGGTTTTTTGATCGAAGCTTTCTCCATTCTCATCAATTTCTAACTTAGTGGAGGTGCTCATAGGAGTGTCAATGGCTTTTGAATTATTCATTTTGAACTTCTTTAGCAAACTCACAGCATATTTGGTTTGACTAATAAATATGCCATTGCTTAGTTGTTTGATTTGTAGGCCTAAGAAGAATGTTAACTCTCCCATTAGACTCATTTCGAATTCATGACTCATAGTTTTCGCAAAGGATTCACAAAGAGATTCATTTGTAGAACCAAAGATAATATCATCAACATAAATCTGAACAATGAGAAAATCATTTTCAAAATTCTTGATAAACAATGTAGTATCAACCTTGCCTTTTATGAAATTATTTTCAATGAGAAAAGAGCTAAGTCTCTCATACCAAGCCCTTGGGGCTTGTTTTAAACCATAGAGAGCTTTAGTTAATCTAAACACATGATTAGGGTAGCCATTATTTTCAAATCCAGGAGGTTGTTCAACATAAATTTCTTCGGAAATGAAACCATTTAGAAAAGCGCTTTTAACATCCATTTGAAATAACTTAAAATTATTGCAACTAGCGTAGGCAAGGAGCATCCTTATGGCTTCCAATCGAGCCACAGGTGCGAAGGTTTCTTCGTAATCGATACCTTCTTCTTGGTTGAAACCTTTGGCCACTAATCTAGCCTTGTTTCTAACCACGATACCATTTTCATCTTGCTTGTTTCTAAAGACCCATTTAGTACCAATTACTAAATGGTCATTTGGCCTAGGAACAAGCGTCCACACCTCATTTCTCTCAAATTGATTTAATTCATCTTGCATTGCGATAATCCATGAATCATCTTTCATGGCTTCATCAACACATTTGGGTTCAATTTGGGAGAGAAAAGCGGCGTTGGCACAAAAGTTTTTAAAAGAAGATCGTGTTTGAACCCCCTTTGATGTGTCTCCTAGGATTAGCTCCTTAGGATGAGCATCTATATACTTCCAATCCTTGGGTAAGGATGTTTTGGAAGTGGATGCAACCAAGTTGCTGGTTGGAGACGGGGTTTCGTTTAAATTCAAGGAATCAAAATTAACATCATCATCAAGATCATTTTTCTTAATTTCTGAAATCTCATTGAAAACAACATGGATGGATTCTTCAATAATTAAGGTTCTTTTATTGAAGATGCGAAAAGCTTTAGAAACCGAAGAATAACCAAGAAAGATTCCTTCATCAGATTTAGCATCGAATTTCCCTAAGTTATCCTTTTCATTCAAGATAAAACACTTACACCCAAAGACTTTAAAATATGAGACATTGGGTTTTTTGTTATTCCATAACTCATAAGGAGTTTTGGTGAGTAAGGGTCTTACTAGGACTCTATTTAAAATATAGCATGCAGTGTTTACAGCTTCGGCCCAAAAATATTTGGGTAGGCTATGTTCATTCAACATGGTTCTTGCCATTTCTTGTAAATTTCGATTTTTTCTTTCTACTACCCCATTTTGTTGAGGATTTCTTGGAGTAGAGAAGTTATGGTTGTATCCGTTGAGTTCACAGAATTCTTGGAAGTCATGGTTTTGAAATTCTCCACCGTGATCACTTCTAATTGACGAAATCATAGATTCCTTCTCATTTTGAACAAGTTTACAAAACTTGGTAAAATGTCTAAAGCATTCATTTTTTTGTTTTAAGAAGTAGGTCTATGTATATCTGCTGTAGTCATCAATAATGACAAAGGCGTATTTGCTACCTCCTAGACTCGATGTAGAGATTGGTCCGAACAAGTCCATATGGATCAATTGTAAGGGCCTAGAGGTGCTTATTTGATTCTTAGCTTTGAAGCTACCCCTAATTTGCTTACCTAATTGGCAAGCATCACATACATTATCTTTGATGAACTTGATATGAGGAATTCCTCTTACAAGTTCTCTAGATGATACTTGATTGATTAGTTTCATGCTAGCATGACCTAATCTTCTATGCCATAGCCAAGCATCCTCATTCATAACGGCAAAGCACATTTCATCACATAAGTTATTGATGTCAATAGTGTATACGTTGTTTTGTTTTAATGCAATCATAGATATATTTTTGTGTGGTTTTTCAATGATGCAGGCATTAGATTCAAATCTTATAATATATCCTTTATCACATAATTGACTAATGCTCAAGAGGTTATGTTTTAAACCATCAACTAGTAAAACATCTTCAATAGAGAGGTTGGATTTGTTACCTATGGTTCCTTTGCCAATGATTTTACCCTTGTTGTTGTCTCCGAAGGTGACATATCCTTCGTCTATGCTAGAGAGCTTAGAGAATTGAGATGGATCTCCGGTCATATGCCTTGAGCATCCACTATCAAGGTACCATTTCTTGCTCCTAGCTTGCGATTGTTTAGTTTTCTACAAGAAAGGATGATGTTTAGGTACCCATTTGCTTTTGGGTGCCTCATAAATAGATCTACATTTTCTATCATGTTGCATAGAGTTTATCATGGTTCCTTTAGGAACCCAAATTAATTTGTTTGGACTTATTTTCTTGAATGGACAACAATGTGTCTTGTGTCCAGATTTGCAACAAAAGTTGCACTTGGTTTGGTGTTGAACATGTAAGATGGGGCCTTTTACAAAGGTAGTTGGATTTCGGTGAGGACTCCTCACAAATCCAATCCCACTTCTTTTGGGAGCATGACCCTTGTTTGTAAGGATCATGTTTAATGACTTGCTACCAACCTCGAATTTCTTCAAGGTGTCCTTAAGTAGCAAGTTTTCTTTTTGTATAGTTTCTAAATCATGACATTTGATACATGAATTTAAACTACCATGATGTTCGACTTTTAACTTATCAAACTCACAAGTAAGATTATCATGTACCTTTTTTAGCAACTTGTATTTTCTATTTATAACTTTGCACTCATCAAATAAATCATGGAAGGCATTTAATAATTCATCGAAGGATAAATCAGCATCTAATAAATCCGTTACCTCCTCTTCGATGGCCATAAAGGCGTAATGAGCAACTTGCTCGGTGTTGGACTCCTCTTCCTCAGATGCGCTCGAATCATCCCATGTTGCTTGGAGCGCCTTCTTCTTTGTTGTTCTTTTCTTGACTTGGGGACAATCACTCTTGTAGTGTCCCGGCTTTTTACATTCGTAGCAGATTACTTGGTCCTTCTTGGGTTCAAGTTTATTTTTCACATCGTTTTTAAACTTGTTTCTTTTGAAGAATTTCTTAAACTTTTTTGTCAAAAGTGCCAAGTCATCGTCACAATCCTCATCACTTGAGTTTTCTCTCAAGTGGCATTCAGAAGTTTTAAGTGCCATATCCTTCCTGTTCTTTGGAAGGATGTCTTCTTGCTCTTCATGAGCTTTGCAGGTCATTTCGTAGGTCATTAATGACCCGATTAGTTCTTCAAGAGGGAAATTTCGCAGATCTTTTGCCTCTTGAATAGCAGTGACTTTAGGATCCCAACTTTTAGGAAGGGATCTTAGTATCTTGTTAACAAGCTCAAAATCCGAAAAGCTCTTTCCGAGTCCTTTTAGACCGTTGACGACATCCGTGAAATGGGTAAACATGTCGCCAATGGTTTCACTCGGTTTCATTCGGAAAAGTTCAAAAGAATGCAGCAACAGATTGATTTTTGACTCTTTCACTCTACTTGTGCCCTCGTGGGTCACTTCAAGTGTGTGCCAAATATCAAAAGCAGTTTCGCAAGTTGAAACACGATTAAACTCGTTTTTATCAAGTGCGCAAAATAAGGCATTCATAGCCTTTGCATTAAGAGCGAAAGCCTTCTTTTCCAACTCATTCCAATCGATCATTGGAAGAGAAGACTTTGAAAAACCGTTTTCAACAAGGTTCCACAGTTCAAAATCCATAGAAATCAGAAAGATCCTCATTCGGGTCTTCCAGTAAGTGTAGTCCGTTCCACTGAACATGGGTGGACGTGTAATCGAATGCCCCTCTTGGTTTCCGACGTATGCCATCTCTCTTGGGTTTTAATCCTTTAGAGAGTTAACCTTGCTCTGATACCAATTGTTAGGATCGAGAGCACTAAGAGGGGGGGGGGGTGAATTAGTGCAGCGGAAATCTTACAATAATTTAAAAACCAAAAGCTGCGTTCGTTCAAAAACTATTATGATGCAAAAGCAAATTCTCAGTTTGTAACTAAGTGCAGTTTGCGTCTAAGCGCAGATTGCGTTTAAGCGCAGTTTTGCGTCTAAGCGCAGTTTTGCGTCTAAACTCAGATTTACGTCTAAACGCAGATTTACGTCTAAACGCAGATTTACGTCTAAACGCAGTTTTACGTCTAAACGCATATTTACGTCTAAACGCAGTTTTACGTCTAAACGCAGTTTTACGTCTAAACGCAGATTTACGTCTAAACGCAGTTTTACGTCTAGACGCAGATTTACGTCTAAACTTTGAAACTCGTTTGAATACTCGCAGAAGGCAGTATGCAGTTGAAATCAAGATGTAAACGTGAACTGAAATCTGATGATTGAGCGAGGAAAGCCGATTTACGTCTGAATGCAGTTTTACGTCTAAATGTTGAAACTCGTTCGTAAAATCGTAGAGGACAGATTGCAGTTATTAATAGGATTAAAATGTAAGCGTAAACTGCAAAGAAGCTCGTTCGTAAAAGCGCGGAAAACAGTTCTGCAGAATCAAACGTAAACGTAAACTGTAATGTATGAAAATACGAATTTACGTCTGAATGCAGATTTGGAAGAACATCACTTAGAACTTGTTCGTGAAAGCGCAGAGAGCAGTAGAGATGAGGGAGGTTTGCAGTAATGATAAAGTGCTCGAAAATGAACGCAAACCAGAGATTTAGAGTGGTTCGGTCAGCCTTGACCTACTCCACTTTTGGCTTCCTCCACCGATGAGGTTGCCGACGTCAACTAGGTGCCTTCCTTCAATGGGCGAAGGCCAAACTTCCCTCTTACAGTTTCTCTCCTTTTGACAGGCTTAGGAGACAACCTTTACAGACCTTTCTCTCCTCACTTTACAATTGAAAACTTGAAGAACAGAAGGAGGAGACTTAAAGGCTTTACAACACTTTTGAGCTCTTAGAATCACAGAAAAGATCAAGATTTCGGTGTAGGTCTGTATCTTTTCAATGCTGAATGGGTGGGGTATTTATAGGACCCAACCCAATTCAAAATTCGAGCTCAAAACGATCAAATCGATCAAATCCCAGAATTCTGGGATCAGGCGGTTGCACCTCTTGACTGGAGAGGTGGCACCGCCTGGCAGAGCTCGAAGACTGAGCTCAGGCGATTGCTTCTCTCTGCCAGAGCTCGAAGACTGAGCTCGATGGTTGCATCACCTGGCAGAGCTCGAAGACTGAGCTTGGTGATTGCATCACCTGGCAGAGCTCGAAACTGAGCTCGGTGGATGCATCACCTGGCAGAGCTCCAAGCTGAGCTCAGGCTGATCCACCTCTCTGCCAGAGCTCGAAGACTGAGCTCGGTGATTTCATCACCTGGCAGAGCTCGAGACTGAGCTCAGGCTGATGCACCTCTCTGCCAGAGCTCGAAGACTGAGCTCGGTGGTTGCATCGCCTGGCAGAGCTCGAAACTTGAGCTCTGGCGGTGCTACCTCTTGGCAGAGGAGGTTGCACCGCCCAGTCTAGCTCGAAGACTGAGCTCTGGGCGGTTGCACCTCTCGGCTGGGGCGGTTGCACCTCCCAGCCTCGCAGCCCTGGCGGTTGCACCTCCTGGCTGGGGCGGTTGCACCTCCCAACCCCACAGCCCAGGCGGTTGCACCTCCTGGCTGGGGCGGTTGCACCTCCTGGTGCAATCAGGGTCCGAATGGTTCACTCCATTCGGCCCACTTTGAATCTTTTCAGGGGCCCAATTGCCCCAAGATTAAGCTAATGGGATCACCTCCCATTTTCATGCTTAATCATCATGCTAACTACGATTAACTCTAAGACAACTTCTGCAGCTTTGCTCCGATGCGTCAATCGCTTCTTCCGGCGAGTTTCCGGCCAACTTCCGTTGATCAACCGATAACCCTCGGTGATCCTTCTGCGGACATCCGGCATACTCCTGGACTTTGCGACGATCCACTTGGCGAGTTCCGACGAGCTTCGCTTGGCAAGCTTCTGGACTTCTCGGATCTGTTCTCGTTGAACCTCCGACGACCGTCCGAACTTCCGTCGAACTCTCGAACTCCCAACGTGATCATGATCTTGACTCCGGCGCAACACCTGCTGCTTGTCTTACTCTTATCGTAGTTAATCCTGCACACTTATCTCAACACATAGATTAGATAACAAATGACAATTGACTTCATCATCAAAATCCGAGATTCAACAGTATCAACCTTGCCTTTGGTAAAATTATTTAAAATAAGAAAGGAACTAAGCCTCTCATACCAAGCTTTAGGAGCTTGTTTCAAGCCATAGAGAGCCTTAGTCAATTTGAATACATGATTAGGAAGAAGAGAATTTTCAAATCCGGGAGATTGTTCGGCATATACTTCTTCGGAAATAAAACCATTCAAGAAGGCACTTTTGACATCCATTTGAAATAGTTTAAAATTATTACTACTAGCATAGGCAAGGAGCATCCTTATGGCTTCTAATCGAGCCACGGGAGCGAAGGTTTCTTCGTAATCGATACCTTCTTCTTGGTTAAAACCTTTGGCCACTAATATAGCCTTGTTTCTAACCATGATACCATTTTCGTCTTGCTTGTTTCTAAAGACCCATTTAGTACCAATGACTAAATGGTCACTAGGTCTAGGAAAAAGCTTCCATACCTTATTCCTCTTAAATTGATTTAATTCCTCTTGCATTGCAATAACCAAAAAATCATCTTTTATGGCCTCGTCAATGCATTTAGGTTCAATTTGAGAAAGGAAGGCGGCGTTAGCACAAAAATTCTTGAAAGAGGAACGAGTTTGAACCCCTTTTGATGTATCTCCTATAATTAGCTCCTTTGGATGAGCATCTATATACTTCCATTCCTTGGGTAAGGAAATTTCGGAAGAAGGTGCATCCAAGTTGCTATTTTGAGGAGGAGGTTCATTTAAATTCAAATTATCAAAACCAAGATCATCATCAAAATCATTTTTCTTTAAATTAGAAATTTCATTAAAAACTACATGAATAGACTCTTCTATTACTAAGGTTCTTTTGTTAAAAACCCGAAAAGCCTTAGAAACGGAAGAGTAACCAAGAAATATGCCTTCAATGGATTTAGCATCAAATTTTTCTAAAGCATCCTTTCATTCAAAATAAAGCATTTACAACCGAAAACTTTAAAATAGGAAATATTTGGTTTTTTGTTATTTCATAATTCATAGGGAGTTTTTGATAGGGATGGTCTTATTAGGACCCTATTCATGATGTAGCAAGCCGTATTTACGGCTTCGGCCCAAAAGTACTTGGGTAGACTATGTTCATTTAACATCGTTCTTGCCATTTCTTGTAGGTTTCTATTTTTTCTTTCAATTACTCCATTTTGTTGGGGATTCCTTGGGGTGGAGAAGTTGTGATTGTATCCATTAACTTCACAAAAATTTTGAAAGTCATGGTTTTGAAATTCGCCACCGTGATCACTCCGAATTAATGAAATCATGAAACCTTTTTGGTTTTGAGTGAGTTTACAAAATTTAGAGAAACACTTGAAGCAATCACTTTTGTGAGCTAAGAAATAGGTCCAAGTGTATCTAGTATAGTCATCCACAATTACAAATGCATATTTGCTTCCTCCTAGACTTGTCGTGTCAATTGGTCCAAATAAGTCCAAATGAATCAATTGTAATGGTCTAGTGGTGCTAATTTGAGTTTTTGGTTTGAAACTAGTTTTTATTTGTTTACCTAGTTGACATGCATCACAAACTTTGTCCTTAATAAACTTTATATTTGGAATTCCTCGCACTAATTCTCTAGTTGAGATCTTAGATATTAGTTTCATGCTTGCATGGCCTAGTCTCCTATGCCAAAGCCAAGCATCATCATTTAAAGCGGAGAAGCACATTTCATTACTTAGTTCATCAAGGTTGATGGTGTAGACATTATTTTGTTTTAATGCAATCATAGTTATGTTATGGTTTGGTTTTTCAATAATACACACATTTGATTCAAATCTAACGATATAACCTTTATCGCATAATTAACTAACACTTAAGAGATTATGTTTCAATCCATCAACTAATAAGACATCATCAATAGAAAATTTTAATTTGTTACCTATAGTTCCCTTGCCAATGATTTTGCCTTGGTTGTTGTCTCCGAAGGTGACGTACCCTTCTTCTTTGCTAGTGAGCATAGAGAAATTAGATGGATCTCCAGTCATATGTCTTGAGCATCCATTATCTAGATACCATCTCTTGCTCCTAGCTTGTGATGGTGTATATTCCTGCAAGAAGGGATTATTTTTAGGTACCCATTTTCTTTTGGGTGCCTTAAAAACTGATTTAACTTATTCATCATATTGCATAGAATTGATCATGGTTCCTTTAGGAACCCAAATTAGTTTGTTCGGACTAATCTTCTTGAATGGACATTTATAAGTTTTATGTCCATATTTGCAACAAAAGTTGCAATTGCTTTGGTGTTGAACATGTAAGATAGGGCCTTTAATGAAGGTGGTTGGATTTTGGTGAGGACTTCTCACAAATCCGATTCCACTTCTTTTAGGAACGTGACCCTTATTTGTAAGGATCATGTTCAAAGATTTGCTACCAACCTCGAATTTCTTCATGGTGTCCTTAAGTCGCAAGTTCTCCTTTTGGAGAGATTCTAGATCATGGCATTTTATACATGGAGCTAAACTATCATGATATTCAGTTTTTAATTTATCGATATCATAAGTGAGACTATCATGCTCCTTTTTTAGCAATTTATATTTTCTACTAATTGTCTTACATTCATCAAATAACTCATGGAAAGCATTTAATAATTCATGATAAGGTAAATCTGCATCAATTAAATCCGTTACCTCTTCTCTGATGGCCATTAGGGCGTAATGAGCAACTTGCTCGGTGTTGGACTCATCTTCTTCGGACGCGCTTGAATCATCCCACGTTGCCTTGAGCGCCTTCTTCTTTAATGTTCTCTTTTTGGCTTGAGGACAATCGTTCTTGTAGTGTCCCGGTTTTTTGCATTCATAGCAAATCACTTGGTCCTTCTTTTGTTCGAATTTATTTTTTTTATTTTTTTTAAATTTGTTCTTTCTTAAATATTTTTTTAATTTTTGAGTCAAAAGTGCAATGTCATTGTCACTGTCCTCATCACTTGATGTTCCTTTCAAGTGGTCTTCTTGTGATTTGAGTGCCATATCCTTCCTGTTCTTTGGAAGGGGGTTCTCGAGCTCGTCATGAGCTTGACATGTCATTTCGTAGGTCATTAGAGACCCAATGAGTTCTTCAAGAGGGAATGTTTTAAGGTCTTTGGCCTCTTGAATTGCCGTAACTTTTGGATCCCAACTTTTAGGGAGGGATCTTAAGATTTTAGTTACTAGTTCAAAGTTAGTAAAATATTTACCAAGAGCTTTGAGTCCATTGATGACATCCATAAACCGGGTGTACATGTCTCCGATGGACTCACTTGGTTTCATTCGGAAAAGTTCGTAAGAGTGCACAAGGATGTTGATTTTGGACTCTTTCACTCGGCTAGTGCCTTCATGAGTGACCTCAAGAGTTCTCCAAATATCAAAAGCCGAATCACAAATTGAAACACGATTAAATTCATTTTTGTCTAGTACACAAAACAAGGCATTCATAGCCTTTGCATTTAAAGCAAAAACCTACTTCTCCGATTCATTCCATTCGCTCATCGGAAGAGAAGATTTTTGAAATCCGTTTTCAACAATAGTCCAAAGCTCGAAATCCATGGAAATGAGGAAGATCCTCATATGAGTCGTCCAATAAGTATAATCCGACCCATTAAACAAGGGTGGACGTGTGATAGAATGACCCTCATGTATGCCGGAGTCAGCCATCTCTCTTGGGTATCAAACCAAATATTAGAGTGAGCCTAGCTCTGATACCAATTGTTAGGATCGGAGCGGCACTAAGTGAGGGGGGGTGAATTAGTGCAGCGGATTAAAACGTTGGTTTCGATAAATCTTTCGTACGATAAGAACGGAACTTGAAAAGCTTAACTTGAAAGCGTATTCTTAAAGTTGTGCAGCAAAGGTAATAAGGAAATAAAGCATGTAATAAGGTTTGCAGTAATGTAAATAGCAATAATGAAATGCAAACCAGAGATCACGCCGATTTTAGAGTGGTTCGGTCAATTGACCTACATCCACTTGCGAGGCCCCTCTTTGATGAGGCTCCCACCTTCCACTAGCAAATCTCTTGAAATGGAAGGGAAAATACCCCTCTTACAACCTTTTACAAGCAGTTCAACCTCTTACAAATTTTCAGCAAGAAAGAAGGAGGAGAACACTTTAGCAAATTGAAAACAAAACTTGCTAAGACTTTCTAAGACTTTTCTCTCAATCAATTGCTTCTCAAAAAGTTGTAATCTCAGCTGAGATTTGAGGGGTATTTATAGGTCTCAAGAGGATTCAAATTTGGTCTCCAAAATTTAAATTCTCTTCGGGTTCCCGATGCTGGCGGTGCCACCGCCTATCAGTGGCGGTGCCACCGCCTGTCACTGTCAAACATTGACAGTGCTGGGCGGCGCCACCGCCCAACCAGGTGGTGCCACCGCCCAGCCCAGGCAGTGCCACCGCCCACCTCTCGGGTGCTAGGCGGTGCAACCGCCCAGTCTGGCGGTGCCACCGCCAGACTCTTCGGTTCACTGTTTGGGCTTCAAATTTAGCCCAAACCAAGTCTAATTTTGGGCCCAGTTGGCCCCTAATCAGGATATAGGATTATCTCTTAATCCTAATCCTAATTACAAGTGAACTACATAACAAAACACATCCTAAGCAAGCTTTCAACCGCGAACGTCGAGTCTTGTTTCGGCGAGCTTTCCGACGAACTTCTTCCGACGGACTCCCAGCAAGCTCCCGAACTTGTGATGACTTTAACGAGTAGCCGAGCCTTCTCGGTGATCTCCGTGAACCTCCGACGATCTCTTCGGCGAACTTCCAAAAATTTCGACAAGTTCCCGATTTCTTCTCGATTGGTTCCGGCAGCATCTCCGACGATTCCTCGGACTCTTAAACGTGTTGAATCTCGGATTTTGATGATAAAACTAATTGATTATGTTTAGATGTTTAACTATATTTTGAGTGATGCAGGTCAACTCGATCAGGATTAGATAATTAACGTAGGAGGAATTGACATTGCGCCGGAGGAGATCACGTTAGGATATTGGATGGCAGAAGGCTTCGGACGTCGGGCATCGGGCCAAGAGCGAAATTGCGCCAAGGATATCGGGGTTGCGGAGGTCAACCGCCGATTGGGCAACAAGCTGCAAGAGAGGACGATGCACCGAAGAATCGGATGAAGCGCCAACCAATGACGTGTCGGGCAACAAAATGTCAATTCGCGTTGTAATAATTGTCTAGATCGGAGTAGAGTTTTAGCTTGTGTGTGCAGGATTAACTACGATAACGACGAAGACATAAAGCAAAACAAAGTGTCGGAGTCAAGCACGAAGGATTCATTGCGAGTTCGAGAGTTCGACGGAAGTCCGAAGGTTCGTCGGGAATGCTGCCGGAACTAGCCGAGAATGAGTAGGGAGCTTGCCGAAGGGTTTTTCGGAAGCTCGCCGGAAGGTTCGTTGGAAGTTCGCGGAGCTCGTCGAGAAAGATCGGAGCTTGCCAAAGAAGCTCGTTGGAACTCGTCAAGATCAAATCGTGAACTCTAGGAGCTTGTCGGGAGTCCGTAGAATGGTTTCCGAGAGTTTATCGGAAAACCGTCGGAAGTTCGCCGGAAGCTCGCCGGAAGAAGTCTTGACTTACGGACCTTGTAATAGCTTAGAAAATGTCTTTAAATTTGTAGTTAGCATGTTACTTAGGGTTAGGATTAGGTGTTAATCCTATAAACCAAGTATGGGCCAATTGGGCTCTAGTTCGGATTGGTTTGGGCCAATTTTGGAGCCCAACCAGTGAGCTGAAATAGTGTAGGCGGTGGCACCACCAGATTTGGTGGTGGCACCGCCTAGCACCCGAGAGCCAGGCGGTGGCACTGCCTGGGCTGGGTGGTGGGACCGCCCAGCACCCGAGAGCTGGGCGGTGGCACCGCTAGCATTGGGAATAAAAGAGAATTCAAATTTTGGAGCCCAAATTTGAATCCTCTTGAGGCCTATAAATACCCCTCAAATCTCAGCTGAGATAACAACCTTTTGAAAAGCAATAGTTTGAGTTAAGAGCGTTAGAATAGTCTTTTGAAAAGAATTGTAAGAGTGTGAATCACTTGTAAAGGTTGTAAGAGGGGTATTAGTTCTTCCCCTACAAGAAATTTGCTTGTGGAAGTTGGAAGCCTCTTCGAAGAAGGCTTCGCAAGTGGATGTAGGTCATTTTGACCGAACCACTTTAAAAATTGCTGCGTTATCTGGTTTGCATCCTAGTCTTGCCATTTACATACTGCAAACTTCTCTACTTAGTTACTACGCTTCCATACGTTTCTAAGTTATCAAGCTTCTAAAATCGGTTTCCATTGATATTGCTTTTCATCGTACGAAAGATTTATCAAAACCGAAGTTTTAATCCGCTGCACTAATTCACCCCTCCCTCTTAGTGCCACTCTGATCCTAACAATTGGTATCAGAGCCCGGTATTTCTCATTTCAGATTTACACCCGAGAGAAATGACTCTTCATGGCTTTCAAGAGGGCTTATCGGTTGTTCGTCCACCGTTGTTTAACGGATTGGACTACACTTATTGGAAAACTCGAATGAGAGTTTTCTTGATTTCTATGAATTTGGATTTATGGAATATCGTTGAAAACAATTTTCAACTTTCCTCTAAACCAATGAACGAATGGTCGAATTTGGAGAAGAAATATTTTTCTTTAAACACAAAGGCTATGAATGCCTTATTTTGCGCTTTGGACAAAAATGAGTTCAATCGGATTTCTACGTGCGAAACGGCTTTTGATATTTGGCGAACACTTGAAATCACGCACGAGGGAACTAGTAGAGTCAAAGACTTGAAAGTTAACATTTTATTGCATGATTTTGAGCTTTTTCAAATGCAACCAAGCGAGACTATAGGCGACATGTACACCCGTTTCACGGATGTCGTCAATAATCTAAGAGTTCTTGGTAAATCTTTTTCGAATTTTGATCTCGTAAGCAAGATCTTAAGATCCCTTCCAAAAAGGTGGGATCCTAAAATAACCGCAATACAAGAAACAAAAGATTTAAATATTTTTCCACTTAAAGAACTAATTGGTTCGTTGATAATATATGAAATGGTGCACAATGCACATGATGAACATGATGAACAAAATCACCTTCCAAAGAACAGGAAGGATTTGGAACTCTGGACAAATGAATACCACTTGAGCGATGACTCAAATGATGAGGACAATGATGAACTTAAACTTCGAACACTAAATCTTAATAAGTTTATTAAACAAAAATCTAAAATAAACAATGAACTTGAACGGAGGAAGAGGCCAAAGAAGATAAAGGCAACCAAGGGTGAATCAAAAACTTCAAAAGGTGAAACGGCGAATTGGGCTTTGACGAGCTTCGACTATAAGGTAAGTAACTCAACTCTCTTGAATTATTTTGAAATTACATAATACTTTTCATGAGTTATTTTTAATTTAGTTTAGGATTAATTTTCTTAAAAATTACATGAAAAAAAATAGAAATCATGCTTATCATTCTAGTAATTTTGAAAATAATCATGAAAATTGTATGTTTATGATAAACAAAATGATTTTGATTAAAAATACCTTATGAAATATGATATCATGCCTAATAAATTTATTTTTTGAAGCTATGCATGATGATGATGAGTTTTGGGTAATTTATAGTTTATTGATTTTGGTTGAAAATACGTTATACTCAATGAAATCATCATTGATGAATATGCTTTATGTTTAATAGTTTCTTTGGCTTATATGCTCTATCATGATAAATATTTTGAAATTAAATGAAATCATGTTTGATTTGAAGTAATGGATAATGATCATGCTTAATGATGCATTTTTTGATTTGACGTAAAAGTGGCTTTAAAAAAAAATGATGTATGTTTTGATTAGACATAAATGAAATAGGCATGCTTATATGAAATAGTGAAGTGTCATGCTTGACAATTGTATACTTAATTATGCATAAAGTTGTAATGAAAATATTAATATTTTAATACTATGTTTTGATGATTTTATGCATGACATTGTAAAGTTATATATAATGATGCATAATGATGAAATTGTGTAATAAACATATTAAACATTTTGAAACCATGTTTTAGTGTCATGCATATTGATCATGAAATTTCAAAATTATGCATGATGAATCTTACGATTTATGAATTATTGATTTTTACCATAATGAAAGTACCTTATTGATCTTTGTTGAAATAAATCTTACTCTTTCGGTTTTAAACATGATACATGTTTTATTTGGCATAAATGAAACAAAATCATATGTTTTGAAATAATCAAAAAGAGGAAAATATTCTTGAAAATTATTTTGCTCAATCTTATTGATTTTGATGAATCCATTTGTATCATCTTTGTGAATCTCTTGGATTTTGATAATGATTTTGATGATTTAAATTTGAATAAATTGTTATCAAAATCACGATCTTGATCTCTTGAAATTTATAATTTGAAATCCTTTATGAATCAAGATTGTTTTCTATTTAAAAGGAGATTTGTCGAAATGTTTCATAGTCTTTTAGTATTCATGATCTTGATAATTATGTTTTGAAACTTTATGTAAACCAAGAATGTTCATCATGATTCTCTCTTTGAATATAAAGAGGAGAATTTTCTAGATGAATCATGATTTTGACGATTGAATATTTGATGTGCATGAATTGAGATCTTGCTCTCCTACTATTCTTTTTGCTATTCACCAAAAGGAAGACTAATTCTAATAAACCATGATATGCTATATGAATTTTATTGTATTCATGAAGTAATATCTCATCACTAATTGTTGTTTATATTCCTTTATGTGATGATATGAATGTATAAAACACTTATGATATGATTTTTTATACAATTCCATGTATTTGTGAAATATTTATCTCATCACCCAATTAATTCCTCTTGATACTCCTAATGTGATGAAGTGAAATTATGCATGAAATACAAATGGAGAGAAGTTTTGATCATGCATTATAGGATATAATTTGACAAATTGATACCATCATGATATGAAACAATTATGATTTGCAATGATATATGTAATACTTGTGCTTTCTAATTATGATGTGATGTATTACATATGATGTAAATCATGATTTAAAATACTATGAGTTGGTGCTAAAATGATGTATTATAAATATTGATTTAATGTTTTGTATCATGAATACTCTAAATGATGAATGTTTGGTATCATGATCAAAATGTTGACAAATAGTTAAAAATTTTAGTATCATGTATGATATCCTCATAATGTTGATCGATTTATTCAATATCGTGCATGAATAAATATAAGGTTTTTGAAAATGTGCATATTCTAATTTGAAAATATGATGATGCACAAATAACATTGATACTTACCTTTGTCATAATTGATGTAAAGGGTCTTCCCTTCTTTTTGACAATGACAAAGGGGGAGATAGCTTGCTTGCACAAGTCAAGAAGATGCAAAAACTTGATTGCTAGCTTGCCTATCTTAAGTAGCAAAGATTGCTAACTTGCTTATTTCAAGAAGCAAAAGTTGTCTTCTTGAACATAACTATCTTGCCTATCTCAAGAAGTAAGACTTGCAACCTGCACATTACAATAGGAAGCAAGAATCGATAGTCTACACACTTCAACAAGAAAGCTATCTTGTATTTGCTTTCGAAATTTTTGCTAGCTTGTATGTTGCAAAACTTGCTCACTTTTTCAAACACTTTGCTAGCTTGCACTTTGTAAAGGAAGCGAAAATAGCACTTCTCAAAAAAGAGAAGAAAGATCTTGCCTATCGAAAGAAGCAAAAAGTGCAAAACTTTAAAAACTCGCAACAAAATTGCTCTTGCCATGCTTTGTATCAAAAATAGGTTGATATCTTTAAAAGCATTGCATTAAATTTTTTAGTATCACAATGTATCACATGTATCGCAAATTGAAAATTTTGAGACTATTATCATATCATGTTTAACAATTGATGTCTTTCATGACATGATTTCTTTGCATTTTTATCTTGTATATATCATGTGATGATTGAAATATTGATTGATGCAAATTTATAATTTATGTAAAAGTCTAAATCATTGGTTCCTCTCCTTCTTTTCGGCAATGACATAGGGGGAGAAAGATTGCTAGCTCAAGGCAAATGCTGGCGAGCTTGTACTCTTCCCTTCTTTTCGACAAAAATAAAGGGGAGAAAGTTTTTGCTAGTTAGAACATGCAAAGAAAAGCAAAGTGCAATCTTGCACAAGAAGCAAGTGTTGAATTGCCATGATTGAACTTAAGAATCTTACTATGCTTTTGTGCTTATATGTTGTGATGAAAATCTAGCTTCATGTTACAAAAACTTGAATATCTTTTAAAATAGCTAGAGCTACTTCTCCTTTTTGTTGATGACATAGGGGGAGAAGTATATTGATGACTTCGTGCATTGAATTGAATATTTTATATATATTTGCATGATGGTTTAAATGTTTTTCATAACATATGATGAATGTTACTTGGATTTGAGATAATCCAAGTGTTCTATCAATGGCATATTGATAGGGGGAGTTTGGTTAAACTCCAAGAAGTTAAGGTTAACTCCATTAGTCATCAATTAGTTGTCATCATCAAAAAGGGGGAGATTGTTGAATCTCGGATTTTGATGATGAAACTAATTGATTGTGTTTAGATGTTTAACTGCATTTTGAGTGATGCAGGTCTACTCGATCAGGATTAGATAGTTAACGCAGGAGGAATTGACGTTGCGCCGGAGGAGATCACGTTAGGATATTGGATGGCAGAAGGCTTCGGACGTCGGGCATCGGGCCAAGAGCAAAATTGCGCCAAGGATATCAGGGTTGCGGAGGTCAACCGCCGATTGGGCAACAAGCCGCAAGAGAGGACGATGCACCGAAGAATCGGACGAAGCGCCAACCAATGACGTGCCGGGCAACAGAATGTCAATTCGCGTTGTAATAATTGTCTAGATCGGAGTAGAGTTTTAGCTTGTGTGTGCAGGATTAACTACGATAACGACGAAGACATAAAGCAAAACAAAGTGTCGGAGTCAAGCACGAAGGATTCATTGCGAGTTCGATAGTTCGACGGAAGTCCGAAGGTTCGTCGGGAATGCTGCCGGAACTAACCGAGAATGAGTAGGGAGCTTGCCGAAGGGTTTTTTGGAAGCTCGCCGGAAGGTTCGTTGGAAGTTCGCGGAGCTCGCCGAGAAAGATCAGAGCTTGCCGAAGAAGCTTGTTGGAACTCGTCAAAATCAAATCGTGAAGTCTAGGAGCTTGCCGGGAGTCCGCAGAATAGTTTCCGAGAGTTTATCGAAAAACCGTCGGAAGTTCGCCGGAAGCTCGCTGGAAGAAGTCTCGACTTATGAACTTTGTAATAGCTTGGAAAATGTCTTTAAATTCGTAGTTAGCACGTTACTTAGGGTTAGGATAAGGTGTTAATCCTATAAACCAAGTAGGGGCCAATTGGGCTCTAGTTCGGACTGGTTTGGGCCAATTTTGGAGCCCAACTAGTGAGCTGAAATAGTGTAGGCGGTGGCACCGCCTAGCACCCGAGAGCCAGGCGGTGGCACCGCCCAGCACCCAAGAGCTGGGCGGTGGCACCGCTTGGTTGGGCGGTGGCACCGCCAGCATCGGGAATCAAAGAGAATTCAAATTTTGGAGCCCAAATTTGAATCCTCTTGAGGCCTATAAATACCCCTCAAATCTCAGCTGAGATAACAACCTTTTGAAAAGCAATAGTTTGAGTTAAGAGCCTTAGAATAGTCTTTGCAAGCCTTGTTTTTCATATTGCTTAAGTGTTCACCTCCTCCCATCTTGTTGAAAAGAATTGTAAGAGTGTGAACCACTTGTAAAGGTTGTAAGAGGGGTATTAGTTCTTCCCCTACAAGAAATTTGCTAGTGGAAGTTGGAAGCCTCTTCGAAAAAGGCTTCACAAGTGGATGTAGGTCATTTTGACCGAACCACTCTAAAAATTACTGCGTTATCTGGTTTGCATCCTAGTCTTGCCATTTACATACTGCAAACTTCTCTACTTAGTTACTACGCTTCCATACGTTTCTAAGTTATCAAGCTTCTAAAATCGGTTTCCATTGATATTGCTTTTCATCGTACGAAAGATTTATCAAAACCGAAGTTTTAATCCGCTGCACTAATTCACCCCCCCTCTTAGTGCCGCTCCAAACTTAAAGCCCAACTAGTGAACCGAAGGGTTTGGCGATGGCATCGCCAAACTGGGCGGTGGCACCGCCCAGCACCCGAGTGCCAGGCGGTGGCACCGCTTGGCTTGGCGGTGGCACCGCTAGTACACTGTCAGTGTCAGACACTGACAGTCGGTGGCATCACCAACATCGGGAACCAAAGAGAATTCAAATGTTGGAGCCCAAATTTGAATCCTCTTGAGGCCTATAAATACCCCTCAATTCTCAGCTGAAATTATAACTTTTTGAGAAGCAATAGATTGAGAAAAAGGTCTTAGAAAAGTCTTCGCAAGTCTTGTTTTCAATTTGCTAGAGTGTTCACCTCCTTCTTTCTTGCTGAAAATTTGTAAGAGTGTGAACCGCTTGTAAAAGGTTGTAAGAGGGGTATTTGTCCTTCCCCTTCAAGAGATTTGCTAGTGGAAGGTGGAAGCCTCATCGAAGAGGGCCTCGTAAGTGAATGTAGGTCATTTGACCAAACCATTTTAAAATTGGCGTGATCTCTGGTTTGCATTTTCTTATTGCTATTTACATTACTGCAAACCTTCTTACGAGCTTTATTTCCTTATTACCTTTGCTGCACACCTTTATGAACACGCGTTCAAGTTAAGCTTTTCAAGTTCGGTTTTTATTGTATGAAAGATTTGTCGAAACCAACGTTTTAATCCACTGCACTAATTCACCCCCCCCTCTTAGTGCCGCTTCGATCCTAACAATTGATATCAGAGCCAGACTCACTCTCATATTTGGTTTGATACCTAAGAGAGATGGCTTACTCCGGCATACATGAGGGTCATTCTATCACACGTCCACCCTTATTTAATGGGTCGGATTATACTTATTGGAAGACTCGTATGAGGATCTTCCTCATTTCCATGGATCTTCCGAAGAAGAGGAGTCCAACACCGAGCAAGTTGCTCATTATGCCCTAATGGCCATTGGAGAAGAGGTAACGAATTTAATTGATGCAGATTTACCATATCATGAATTATTAAATGTCTTCCATGAGTTATTTGATGAATGTAAGACAATTAGTAGAAAATATAAATTGCTAAAAAAGGAGCATGATAGTCTCACTTGTAATTTTGATAAATTAAAGACTGAATATCATGATAGTTTAGCTCCATGTATAAAATGCCATGATCTAGAATCTCTCCAAAAGGAGAACTAGCTACTTAAGGACACCTTGAAGAAATTCGAGGTTGGTAGCAAGTCTTTGAATATGATCTTTACAAATAAGGGTCACGTTCCTAAAAGAAGTGAAATCGGATTTGTGAGAAGTCCTCACCAAAATCCAACCACCTTCATTAAAGGCCCCGTCTTACATGTTCGGAACCAAAGCAATTGCAACTTTTGTTGCAAATATGGACATAAAACTTATAAATGTCCATTCAAGAAAATTAGTCTGAACAAACTAATTTGGGTTCCTAAAGGAACTATGATCAATTCTATGCAATATGATGAACAAGTCAGATCAGTTTTTAAGGCACCCAAAAGAAAATGGGTACCTAAAAATAATCCCTTCTTGTAGAAACATACACCATCACAAGCTAGGAGCAAGAGATGGTATCTCGATAGTAGATGCTCAAGACATATGACTGGAGATCCATCTCATTTCTCTATGCTCACTAGCAAAGAAGAAGGGTATGTCACCTTCGGAGACAACAACCAAGGTAAAATCATTGGCAAGGGAACCATAGGTAACAAATTAAAATTTTTTATTGATGATGTCTTACTAGTTGATGGATTGAAACATAATCTCTTGAGTGTTAGTCAATTATGCGATAAAGGTTATATCATTAGATTTGAATCAAATGTGTGTATTATTGAAAAACCAAACCATAACATAACTATGATTGCATTAAAACAAAATAATGTCTACACCATCAACCTTGATGAACTAAGTAATGAAATGTGCTTCTCTGCTTTAAATGATTATGCTTGGCTTTGGCATAGGAGACTAGGCTATGTAAGCATGAAATGAATATCTAAGATCTCATCTAGAGAATTAGTACGAGGAATTACAAATATACAGTTTATTAAGGACAAAGTATGCGATGCATGTCAACTAGGTAAACAAATAAAAACTAGTTTCAAACCAAAAATTTAAATTAGCACCACTAGACCATTACAATTGATTCATTTGGACTTATTTGGACCAATTGACACGACAAGTCTAGGAAGAAGCAAATATGCGTTTGTAATTGTGGATGACTATACTAGATACACTTGGACCTATTTCTTAGCTCACAAAAGTGATTGTTTTAAGTGTTTATCTAAATTTTATAAACTCACTCAAAACGAAAAAAGCTTTATGATTTCATCAATTCGGAGTGATAACGGTGGCGAATTTCAAAACCGTGACTTTTAAAATTTTTGTGAAGTAAATGGATACAATCACAACTTCTCCACTCCGAGAAATCCTCAACAAAATAGAGTAGTTGAAAGAAAAAATAGAAACCTACAAGAAATGACAAGAATGATGTTAAATGAACATAGTCTACCCAAGTATTTTTGGGCCGAAGCTGTGAATACGGCTTGCTACATCATGAATAGGGTTATAATAAGATCGTCCCTATCAAAAACTCCCTATGAATTATGGAATAACAAAAAACCAAATGTTTCCTATTTTAAAGTTTTCGGTTGTAAATGCTTTATTTTGAATGAAAGGGATGCCTTAGGAAAATTTGATTCAAAATCCGATGAAGGCATCTTTCTTGGTTACTCTTCCGTTTTTAAGGCTTTTCGGGTTTTTAACAAAAGAACCTTAGTAATAGAAGAGTCTATTCATGTAGTTTTTAATGAAAATTTTGATTTAAAGAAAAATGATTTTGATGATGATCTTGGTTTTGATAATTTGAATTTAAATGAACCCCCTCCTCAAAATAGCAACTTAGATGCACCTTCTTCCGAAATTTCCTTACCCAAGGAATGGAAGTATATAGATGCTCAACCAAATGAGCTAATTATAGGAGATACATCAAAAGGGGTTCAAACTTGTTCCTCTTTCAAAAAATTTTGTGCTAATACCACCTTCCTTTCTCAAATCGAACCTAAATGCATTGACGAGGCCTTAAAAGATGATTTTTGGGTTATTGCAATGCAAGAGGAATTAAATCAATTTTAGAGGAATAAGGTATGAAAGCTTGTTCCTAGACCTAGTGACCATTTAGTCATTAGTACTAAATGGGTCTTTAGAAACAAGCAAGCTGAAAATGGTATAGTGGTTAGAAACAAGGCTAGATTAGTGGCCAAAGGTTTCAACCAAGAAGAAGGTATTGACTACGAAGAAACCTTCGCTCCTGTGGCAAGATTAGAAGCCATTAGGATGCTCCTTGCCTATGCTAGTAGTAATAATTTTAAACTGTTTCAAATGGATGTCAAAAGTGCCTTCTTGAATGATTTTATTTCCGAAGAAGTATATGTCGAACAACCTCCCAGATTTGAAAATTCTCTTCTTCCTAATCATGTATTCAAATTGACTAAGGCTCTCGATGGCTTGAAACAAGCTCCTAGAGCTTGGTATTAAAGGCTTAGTTCCTTTCTTATTTTAAATAATTTTACCAAAGGCAAGGTAGATACTATATTATTTATCAAACATTTTGAAAATAATTTTCTTATTGTGCAAATTTATGTTGACGATATTATTTTTGGCTCTTCGGATGAATCACTATGTGAATCATTTACCAAATGTATGAGTCATGAATTTGAAATGAGTTTAATGGGTGAATTAACTTTCTTCTTAGGATTACAAATCAAACAACTTAGTGATGGTATATTTTTTAACCAATCTAAATATACATTAGAATTGTTAAAACGATTTAACATGGATAATTCAAAAGCAATAAACACCCCTATGAGTACTTCGACTAAGTTAGATACGGATAAAAATAGTGAAAATTTCGATCAAAAAATATATAGGGGAATGATAGGTAGTCTACTCTACCTCACCGCGACTAGACCGGATATTATGTTTAGTGTAGGACTTTGTGCTAGGTTTCAATCTAATCCTAAATTATCTCATCTTAAGAGTGTTAAAAGAATATTTAGGTATCTTAAAGGAACTCCAAATTTAGGATTATAGTATCTAAAATATGAAAAATTTGATTTAATAGCTTATGCAGATGCCGATTTTGGCAGATGCAGGATAGATAGAAAAAGTACATCCGGAACATGCCAAGTTTTAGGACATGCACTTGTTTCTTGGACTTCCAAGAAACAAAATTCAGTTGCACTATCTATGTCGGAAGCCGAGTACATTGCTGCAAGTGCATGCTGTGCACAAGTTGTTTGGATGAAAAATACATTAGAAGACTATGGAATTCACTTTAAAAATATTCCCATAAAATGTGATAATACTAGTGCCATATGTCTTACTAAAAATCTAATTCAACACTCTAGAACTAAGCACATCGACGTTAGGCATCATTTCATACGCGATCATGTCCTTAACAATGATGTTGTTCTAGAATTCATTGACACAAAGCATTAATTAGCAGATATATTTACAAAAGCTTTGAATGAAGATCAATTTGAATTCATTAGAAGGGAATTAGGCATGTTAAATTGTCCCTAAGAATAAACTTGCTTGAATGGATTTTCCGTAAAGTTTTTCATCCTCTCTCTGTTCCCCGATGAATCCAATCCTTCTCTTTTGATTCTAAATGGCATGTCAAATTATCTTATCCTATCTTTAGTCATACACCGCTCCCATCTGATTAAGATTAATGATTTTACAATATTTTGTGAATCTCGAAATTGATTTTAATGGCTTAATTATGAGTTTCAAGTTGACAATTTGAATTTGAATGAGTTTGTATTCGAATTATGATCTTACTGCAAGTGCATGCTGTGCACAAGTTGTTTAGATGAAAAATACATTAGAAGACTATGGAATTCACTTCAAAAATGTTCCCATAAAATGTGATAATACTAGTGCCATATGTCTTACCAAAATCCAATTCAGCACTCTAGAACTAAGCATATCGATATTAGGCATCATTTCATACGCGATCATGTCCTTAATAATATTATTGTTTTAGAATTTATTGATACAGAGCATCAATTGGCAGATATTTTTACAAAAGCCTTAAATGAAGACCAATTTGAATTCATTAGAAGGGAACTAGGCATGTTAAATTGTCCCTGAAAATAAGATTGTTTGAATGTATTTTTCGAAAAATATCTCATCCTTTTCCGTTCTTCTATGGATTTGACTTCATCATTCTCCTTCGATTCAAAATGACATATTAAAGTACAACTAATTATCTTAACCTATCTTGAGTCAAACACCTCTGAAAAACAAAAGGGGGAAGAAAGGATTTTTTTTTTTTGAATGAATGCTGATTTTTTTTTTTAAGATGAATTCTGGATAAATATTTTTAACAAATTTGAATGATGAATTTTATATGATTAATCTTAATGCTGAATTCTTTCTCTAATGATTTTATGATAACAAATTGTGTGATTCAAGTCTCATCTCCTTTTTGTTGATGATAAAGGGGGAGAAAAGTGATGACTTGTACCATTTTGATAGCATGACTTATATAAATTGCAAAAGCTTGTGTGATACGAATGTCTTATATGCCTTGTGTTGAATCTCGGATTTTGATGATGAAGTCAATTGTCATTCGTTATCTAATCTATATGTTGAGATAAGTGTGCAGGATTAACTACGATGAAAGTAAAACATGCAGCAGGAGTTACGTCGGAGTCAAGACAATGATCACGTTGGGAGTTCGAGAGTTCGACGGAAGTTCGAATAGTCGTCGGAGGTTCTACGGGAACAAATTCGAGAAGTCCATAAGCTTGCCAAAGAAGCTCGTCAGAACTCGTCAAGTGAATCGTCGTAAGTCCAGGAGTTTGCCGGAAGTCTGCAAGAGCATCACCGAGGGTTTATCGGATGATCGACGGAAGTTCGCCGAAAGCTCACCGGAAGAAGCGATTGACGCACCGGAGCAAGTTGCAATAAATGTCTTAGGGAATATCGTAGTTAGCACAATGATTAAGTTGGAAATGGGAGGTGATCTCATTAACTTAATCTTGGGGCATTTGGGCCCCTGAAAAACCCAAATTGGGCTGAAAGGATCAACCCATTCGGACCCTGATTTCTGCCAGGCGGTTGAACCGCCCAAGGTAGGAGGTTGCACCGCCTGGGCTCAGTCTCCGAGCGAGACTGGGAGGTGCAACCGCTCCAGCCAGGCGGTGGCACCGCCTGGACTCAATCTCCGAGCGAGACTAGGTAGTGCTGTTGAATCTCGTATTTTGATGATGAAACTACTTGATATATGTTTATGATTTAATCTGCGTTTTGAGTGACACAGGATGCTTCGATCAGGATGAGACAAATTAAAGTAGGAAAATCATGTTGTGCCGAAGGAACATGTCAGAAGATTGGACGTCGGGTCGGTGGATCGGTCGACGAATCGACAGAAGGCTTCGGACCGTGGACTCGGGCATCGGGCCAAGAAGAGCGGGTATTGTGCCAAGGATATCGGAGTTGCGGAGTCAACTGGCCGATTGGGCAATAGGCTGCAGAAGAGGACGATGCGCCGAAGAATCAGACGAAGCGTCGAGGGACCAATGACATGTCGGACAACTTGGTTAATTGCTTAGGATTAATTGTCTCGATCGAAGTTTTGTTTTGTTGTGCAGGATTAACTATGATAACAATGAAGACATAAAGCGAAACAAAGTGTCGGAGTCAAGCGCGAAGGATTTGTTGCGAGTTCGAGAGTTCGACGGAAGTCCGAAGGTTCGTCGGGAATGCTACCGGAACTAGCCGAGAATGAGTTGGGAGCTTGCCGAAGGGTTTTTCGGAAGCTCGCCGGAAGGTTCGTTGGAAGTTCACGGAGCTCGCCGAGAAAGATCGGAGCTTGCTGACGAAGCTCGTTGAAACTCGCTATGATCAAATCGTGAAGTCTAGGAGCTTGCCGGGAGTCCGCAGAATGGTTTCCGAGAGTTCATCGGAAGACCGCCAGAAGTTTACCGGAAGCTCGCCAAAAGAAGTCTTGACTTACGGACTTTGTAATAGCTTAGAAAATGTCTTTAAATTCATAGTTAGCACGTTAATTAGGGTTAGGATTAGGTGTTAATCCTATAACCCAAGTAGGGGCCAATTAGGCCCAAGTTCGGATTAGTTTGGACCAAGTTTGGAGCCAAACCAAGTGAGCTGGAATAGTGAAAGAGGTGGCACCGCCAGGGTTGGAGGTAGCACCGCCCAGGCTATGTCTTCCAGCAAGACTAGGCGGTGCAACCGCCCCAGCCAAGAGGTGCAACCGCCCAGGGCTCAGTCTTCGAGCGAGACTGGGCGGTGCAACCTCCTCTATCAAGAGGTAGCACCGCCAGAGCTCAAGTTTCGAGCCCTGCCAGGCGGTGCAACCTCTCCAGTCAGGTGATGCAACCGCCTGAGCTCGGTCTTCGAGCTCTGGCAGAGAGGTGCAACCGCCTCTGACAGAGGTGGCACCGCCCAGAGGCTCAGTCTTCGAGCTCTGCCAGGCGGTGCAACCTCTCCAGTCAGGAGGTGCAACCGCCTGATCCCGAAATTCTGGGATTTGATCGTTTTGAGCTCCAAATTTGAATTGGGTTGGGGCCTATAAATACCCCACCCATTCAGCACTGAAGGTATACAGATCCACACCGAATTCTTGATCTTTTCAGTGATTCTAAGAGCTCAAATTTGTGTAAAGTCCAAAAGTTCTCCTCTTTTCTGTTCTTCAAGTCTTGAGTTGTAAAGAGAGGAGAGAAAGGATCTGTAAGGGTTGTCTCCTGAGCCCGTCAAAAGGAGAGAAACTATAAAAGGGCAGTTGGCCTTCGCCTATTGAAGGAAGGCCCCTAGTTGACATCGGTGACCTCGCCGGTGGAGGAAGCCAAAAGTGGAGTAGGTCAAGACTGACCGAACCACTCTAAATCTCTGGTTTGCGTTTATTTTGAGCACTTTATCATTACTGCAAACCTCCTACATAGCTACTGCTCTCTGCGCTTTTACGAACAAGTTTCTAAGTTCTAATCTTTCCAAATCTGGATTCAGACGTCAATAGGTGTTTTCGTACGATCTTTACATTGCAGCTTACATTTACGTCTTGAATCTGTTTATAACTGCGAACTGTCTTCTGCGCTTTTACGAACGAGTTTCCTTGCAGTTTACATTTACATTTTGATTCTATTTATAACTGCAAACTGTCTTCTGTAATTTTACGAACGAGTTTCAACATTTAGACGTAAAACTGCATTTAGACATAAATCGGCTTTCCTCGCACAATCATCAGATTTCAGTTTACGTTTACGTCTTGATTTCAACTGCATACTGCCTTCTGCGAGTATACAAACGAGTTTGAAAGTTCAGACGTAAATCTGCGTTTAAGACGTAAATCTGCGTTTAGACGTAAATCTGCGTTTAGACGTAAATCTGCTTTTTGCATATTACTTTTTGAGCTGTACAATAGCAGCACATTGTCTTTATACTTCTGCTTAAACTGCGCTTAGACGCAAACTGTGTTTAGACGCAAACTGCGCTTAGACGCAAACTGCGCTTAGATGCAATCTGAGTTTAGACGCAATCTGCATTTAGACGCAAACTACGTTTAGACGCTAACTATGTTTAAACGTAACCTGCACTTAATCATAAGTAATCTTAGAATCGGCTTTTGCATGAAAATAGTTTTTATCGAACGAACGCAGCTTTCATTTTTAATCGCTGAAAGATTTCCGCTGCACTAATTCACCCCCCCCCGTCTTAGTGCTCTCGATCCTAACAATTGGTATCAGAGCGGGGTATTTCTCATTTCGAATTTACACCTGAGAGAAATGGCTCTTCAAGAGAGCTTTTCGGTCTTTCGTCCACCGTTGTTTAACGGATTGGACTACACTTATTGGAAAACTCGAATGAGAGTTTTCTTGATTTCTACGAATTTAGACTTATGGAGTATCATTGAAAACGGTTTTCAACTTCCCTCCAAACCGATGAACGAATGGTCGGATTTGGAGAAGAAGAATTTTTCTTTAAACACAAAGGCTATGAATGCCTTATTTTGCGCTTTGGACAAAAATGAGTTCAATCAGATTTCCACGTGCGAAACTGCTTTTGACATTTGGTGAACACTTGAAATCACGCACGAGGGAACTAGTAGAGTCAAAGACTCGAAAGTTAACTTTTTATTGCATGATTTCGAGCTTTTTCAAATGCAACCAAGCGAGACTATAGGCGACATGTACACCCGTTTCACGGATGTCGTCAATAGTTTAAGAGCTCTTGGAAAATGTTTTTCGGATTTTGAACTCATAAACAAAATTTTGCGTTCTCTTTCTAAAAAGTGGGATTCAAAAGTAACTACAATACAAGAAGCTAAAAATCTAAACAACTTACCACTTGAAGAACTAATTGGTTCATTGATGACATATGAAATGGTGCACAATGCACATGATGAACATGTTGAACACAATCACCTTCCAAAGAACAGGAAGGATTTGGAACTCTGGACAAATGAATGCCACTTGAGCGATGACTCAAGTGATGAGGACAATGATGAACAAACCAACCTTCCAAAGAACAGGAAGGATTTGGGACATAGAACATTTGAAGACCACTCGAGCATAAGCTCAAGTGATGGTGAACTTAAACTACAAATGAAACGAAAATTAAAAAGCAAAAAGAATGGAACTACTTGCTTTAAAAGCAAGAAGAAGAGCAAAAATTGGGATGAATCGAGCTCCTCTGAAGACGAGAAAGTCAACAAAAGCGAGGCGGCAAACTACGCCTTACCAGCCTACGACATTGAGGTAATTAAAATGCCTTTGGTTTATTTTAAAATTACTTGATGCTTTCATGATATATTTTCTTTTTTAGTTTAGAATTAATTTTCTTGAAAATTACATGTTTAAAAATAAAAATACAAAAATTATGATCATGCTGATAATTTAAAAAATGATAATATTGCATGATAAACAAATAAAATGATTTTGATCATGGTTAAGAAGTAATAATGTGTATCATGTTTGATTAACATGGTTGAATGAAATCACGTTTGATTTAAAGTAATGCATAAAGATGTAATATTAAATGGTTATTAACAATTTTATGCATGAGATTTTAAGTTATCCATGATCATGAGCTTGTTTGATCTTCTTGATTTAATTTCAAGATCTATAGCAAAAATCATGTCTGAATATATGAAAGTGTTAATTTCATTTTCGGATTCACTTAACAATTGATATCCTAACAATCAGATTTTCTCATACACTTATGAAAAATATTTTTCTAAAATGGATTTGATGAAATGATTCCTGCTTATAAATTCCATCTTGAAATATGAATGATAGTGTTTTTGCTTGCAAAGATTTGTTTCACATTCATATCTCCTATGATTCATGTGCAGAAAAAGAATTTATAAATCATAATACAATGAGATTTCTTATGCAAAAATAAAGTACTTTTGTGATTCTTTGCTAAAGAGAATAATCATAATCATGATCTTGATAATTATAACATGAAGCTCTTTATAAATCAAGATCGTTCATTATGCTCCCTACATTTATCAAAAAGGAGTTCTTCAAATGAAATGCAATTCAATGAAGTGTCATATTGATATCTTGAAACTTGGAATATTTTAAAATGTGATCTTGATAAGAATGTTTCAAGTTGCTCTTTGTACTATATCTTTTCGAATGAATCATAAGCCTTGATATCATATATTTCATAATACAAGATTTCTTTGCCTTATGTCTTGAACTTTCATGCTTATCTTAATTTGGCAAATAAAGACTAAGGCATGCTTAGATGAAAAAGAATCTCTTAAAAAAAAAAATGCTTTTCCCATCTGATCGAGATTAATGATTTCATGATATTTTGTGAATCTCGAAATTAATTTTAATGACTTGATTATGAATTTCAAGTTAATGATTTGATTTGAATAAGTTTTATCTAAATCATAATCTTGATCTTGCAAAATTGAAGTCACAAATAATATCTTGTGGTATTCATGAATTGATACTCACAATATGAAAGCATTGATATTCATGACTTGAATTGGATTGAAACATTCTATGCTTAAATTAATCAGTCTCCTATGTTTCAAAAATTCCTTAAATGCCTTATGTGATGATTGAAAACTAACTTGCTTTATGATGAATCACGAATCATGACTTGATCTTTGATGTAAATGCCTTGAAATGATTGAAATATTTAACACTTTTATGCTCTTCCCCCTACCTTCTTCTTGTTTTCAATGATAAAATGGGGAGAAGTTTTGATCATGCATGGTAGGATATAATTTGACAAAATTGATACCATCATGATATGAAACATTTATGATGTGCAATTATGCATGCAATACTTATGCTTTCTAATTATGATGTGATGTATTGCATATAATGTAAATCATGATTTAAAATGCTATGAGTGCTAAGTTACACACTTTGAGAAAAAATTGCTATATTGAAACATTAATGTAATTATGAATGGTGATATGATATCATGCATGTAATACTTCAACTTATGATAATGATGCATGCAATGATAAAATATTCATGATGAAAAATTGTCTTGACATTCATAACTTGATTATTCATCCTTTGTCATGATTTTGAAATCGTGTAAAAGGAAAAAAGAACTACAAAACTATATTCTCTCTTTCTTTTTTACAATGACAAAGGGGGAGATAGCTAGCTTGTACAAGTCAAGAAGATGCAAAAACTTGATTGCTAGCTTGCCTATCTTAAGTAGCAAAGATTGCTAACTTGCTTATTTTAAGAAAAAAAATTGTCTTCTTGAACATCACTATCTTGAATATCTCAAGAAGCAAAACTTACAATTTGCACATTGCAATAGGAAGCAAGAATCATGAGCTTACACAAGAAAGCTATCTTGCATTTGCTTTCGAAATTTTTGCTAGCTTATATATTGTGAAACTTGTATATCGTAAAAATTGCTAGCTTGTTGGTCTAAAGAGAAGCAAAAAGTTGCTATCTCAAAAGAAGCAAATGTGCTATCTTGAACATTACCAAAAGTGCTATCTTATATGCTATAAAACTTGCATATCTAAAACTTGATAGCATGAATGTTCTAAGCAGGAAGTAACACTTGCTAAATCTTCTAGCTCCAAGATTGCATGATGATAAAACTTGATACTATGTTTTTCATGCAATGAGTTGAATCAATATCACAAACGATTGATTGTGATACTTCTCCTTTTTGTTGATGACAAAGGGGGAGAAGTATGTTGATGAAAGTACGTTGATGACATGACGTGTGATGCATAAGTGTATGCATATGTTCATGTTGACGTGTTTCAAGTATTCATGATGAATATTACAATGACTTGAATTCAGTTTGAATTCAAGGTTCTATCAATATGGCATATTGATAGGGGGAGTTTGTTTAAACTCCGGGAGTTAAGTTTAACTCCGTCATCAAGTGGTTGTCATCATCAAAGAGGGGGAGATTGTTGAATCTCGTATTTTGATGATGAAACTACTTGATATATGTTTATGATTTAATCTGTTTTTTGAGTGACGTAGGATGCTTCGATCAGGATGAGACAATTAAAGCAGGAAAATCATGTTGTTCCGAAGGAACATGTCAGAAGATTGGACGTCGGGCCGGTGGATCGGTCGACGTATCGACAGAAGGCTTCGGGCCGTGGACTCGGGCATCGGGCCAAGAAGAGCAGGTATTGTGCCAAGGATATCGGAGTTGCGGAGTCAACTAGCCGATTGGGCAATAGGCTGCAGAAGAGGACGATGCGCCGAAGAATCGGACGAAACGTCGAGGGACCAATGACATGTCGGACAACTTGGTTAATTGCTTAGGATTAATTGTCTCGATCGAAGTTTCGTTTTGTTGTGCAGGATTAACTATGATAACAATGAAGACATAAAGCGAAACAAAGTGTCGGAGTCAAGAGCGAAGGATTTGTTGCGAGTTCGAGAGTTTGAGAGTTCGACGGAAGTCCGAAGGTTCGTCGGGAATGCTACCGGAACTAGCCGAGAATGAGTTGGGAGCTTGCCGAAGGGTTTTTCGGAAGCTCGCCGGAAGGTTCGTTGGAAGTTCGCGGAGCTCGCCGAGAAAGATCGGAGCTTGCCGACGAAGCTCGTTGAAACTCGCTAAGATCAAATCGTGAAGTCTAGGAGCTTGCCGGGAGTCCGCAGAATGGTTTCCGAGAGTTCATCGGAAGACCGCCGGAAGTTTGCCGGAAGCTCGCCAGAAGAAGTCTTGACTTGCGGACTTTGTAATAGCTTAGAAAATGTCTTTAAATTCATAGTTAGCTTGTTAATTAGGGTTAGGATTAGGTGTTAATCCTATAACCCAAGTAGGGGCCAATTAGGCCCAAGTTCGGACTGGTTTGGACCAAGTTTGGCGCCAAACCAAGTGAGCTGGAATAGTGAAAGAGGTGGCACCGCCAGGGTTGGAGGTAGCACCGCCCAGGCTATGTCTTCCAGCGAGACTGGGCGGTGCAACCGCCCCAGCCAAGAGGTGCAACCGCCCAGGGCTCTGTCTTCGAGCGAGACTGGGCGATGCAACCTCCTCTGTCAAGAGGTAGCACCGCCAGAGCTCATGTTTCGAGCCCTGCCAGGAGGTGCAACCTCTCCAGTCAGGCGGTGCAACCGCCTGAGCTCGGTTTTCGAGCTCTAGCAGAGAGGTGCAACCACCTCTGACAGAGGTGGCACCGCCCAGAGGCTCAGTCTTTGAGCTCTGCCAGGCGGTGCAACCTCTCCAGTCAATAGGTGTTTTCGTACGATCTTTACATTTACGTCTTGAATCTGGATTCAGACGTCAATAGGTGTTTTCGTACGATCTTTACATTACAGCTTACATTTACATCTTGAATCTGTTTATAACTGGGAACTGTCTTCTGCGCTTTTACGAACGAGTTTCCTTGCAGTTTACATTTACATTTTGATTCTATTTATAACTGCAAACTGTCTTCTGCAATTTTATGAACGAGTTTCAACATTTAGACGTAAAACTGCATTTAGACGTAAATCGGCTTTCCTCGCACAATCATCAGATTTCAGTTTACGTTTACGTCTTGATTTCAACTGCATACTGCATTCTGCGAGTATACAAACGAGTTTCAATGTTCAGCCGTAAATCTGCGTTTAAGACGTAAATCTACGTTTAGACGTAAATCTGCGTTTAGACGTAAATCTGCTTTTTGCAGATTACTTTTCGAGCTGTACAATAGCAGCACATTGTCTTTATACTTCTGCTTAAACTGCGCTTAGACGCAAACTGTGTTTAGACGCAAACTGCGCTTAGATGCAATATGCGCTTAGACGCAAACTGCGCTTAGACGCAATCTGCGCTTAGACGCAAACTGCGCTTAGACGCAATCTGAGTTTAGACGCAATCTGCATTTAGACGCAAACTGTGTTTAGACGCTAACTGTGTTTAAACGTAAACTACACTTAATCATAAGTAATCTTAGAATCGGCTTTTGCATCAAAATAGTTTTTATCGAACGAACGCAGCTTTCGTTTTTAATCGCAGAAAGATTTCCGCTACACTAATTCACCCCCCCCCCCCCCCCCCCCCCTCTTAGTGCTCTCGATCCTAACAAGTGCAACCTCCCCTGACAGGAGGTGGCACCGCCTGAGCTCGGTCTTCAAGCTCTGCAGGCGGTGCAACCGCTTGAGCTCGGTCTTCGAGCTCTGGTAGGCGGTGCAACCGCCCCTGACAGCAGGTAGCACCGCCCAAAGGCTCAGTCTTCGAGCTCTGCCAGGTAGTGCAACCGCCTCAGTCAGGAGGTGCAACCGCCTGATCCCGGAATTCCGGGAATTGACAGTTTTGAGCTCCAAATTTGAACTGGGTTGGGACCTATAAATACCCCATCCATTCAGCACTGAAAGAGCATGAACTTACACCGAAATCTTGATCTTTTTTTGTGATTCTTAGAGCTCAAAATTGTTGTAAAGGCCAAAAGTTCTTCTCCCTCTTTTCTTCCAAGTTCTGAGTTGTAAAGAGAGGAGAGAAAATTCTATAAGGGTTGTCTCCTAAGCCTGTCAAAAGGAGTGAAACTGTAAAAGGGTGGTTAGCCTTCGCCTATTGAAGGAAGGCCTCTAGTTGACGTCGGTGACCTCGTCGGTGGAGGAAGCCAAAAGTGGAGTAGGTCAAGATTGATCGAACCACTCTAAATCTCGGTTTGCATTTACTTTGAGCATCTTATCTTTACTGCAAACCTCCTCAATAGCTTACTGCCTTCTGTGTTTTTACGAACGTGTTTCAAAGTTCAGTGCTTTCCGAATCGGGGTTTAAGACGTAAATCAGTTTTATCGTACGAACGTCGTATTTCAATTTGCGCTTACGTTCTGATTTCCATTATAACTGCAAACTGCCTTTATATCTTTGCTTTAACTACATCTCACCTTATCTCAAGTTAAAGTGGTTTACAAATAAGCTTTTATACCGAAATCGCTTTTATCGTACGAATGTCGTATTTCAGTTTGCACTTATATTCTGATTTCGATCATAACTGCAAACTGCGTTCATATCTTTGCTGCATCTCTCCTAGTCAAAAGTTTAAGTGATTTACGAATAGGCTTTCTTACCAAAATCACTTCTATCGAACGAACGTAATTTTCGATTTTAATCGCAGAAGGTTTTCCGCTGCACTAATTCACCCCCCCCCTCCCCCCCCCCTCTTAGTGCTCTTGATCCTAACAATTGGTATCAGAGCAGGGTTAACTCTCTAACGGATTAAAACCCAAGAGAGATGACATACGTCGGAAACCAAGAGGGCCATTCTATTACACGTCCACCCATGTTCAATGGGACGGACTACACCTATTGGAAGACCCGAATGAGAATCTTTCTTATTTCTATGGATTTTGAACTTTGGAATCTTGTCGAAAACGGATTTTCGAAGTCTTCTCTTCCAATGATCGATTGGAATGAATTGGAGAAGAAGGCTTTCGCTCTTAATGCAAAGGCTATGAATGCCTTATTTTGTGCACTTGATAAAAACGAGTTTAACCGTGTTTTGACTTGTGAAACCTTATTTGATATTTGGTCTAAAAGGACTCGGAAAAAGTTTTTCGGATTTTGAGCTCGTAAATAAGATTCTAAGATCCCTTCCTAAGAGTTGGGATCCTAAAGTCACTACTATTCAAGAGGCGAAAGATCTAAATAAATTTCCTATTGAAGAACTAATCGGGTCATTAATGACCTACGAGATGACTTGCAAAGCTCATGAAGAGCAAGAAGACATCCTTCCAAAGAACAGGAAGGATATGACACTTAGAACTTTAGAAGACCACTTGAGAGAAAACTCAAGTGATGAGGACTGTGACGATGACTTGGTACTTCTAACAAGAAAATTTAAAAAATTTATTAAAAGAAATAAGTTTAAGAATGACGCAAAAAATAAACTTGAACCCAAGAAGGACCAAGTTATTTGCTATGAGTGCAAAAAACCGGGACACTACAAGAGTGATTGTCCCCAAGCCAAAAAGAGAATATCAAAGAAGATGGCGCTCAAAGCAACGTGGGATAACTCGAGCGCGTCCGAAGAAGAGGAGTCCAACACCGAGCAAGTTGCTCACTACGCCTTAATGGCCATCGGAGAGGAGGTAATGAATTTAATAGATGTAGATTTATCATTTGATGAATAATTAAATGCCTTCCATGACTTATTTTATGAATGCAAGATTATTAGTAGAAAATACAAATTGCTTAAAAAGGAGCATGATAGTTTTACTTGTAATTTTGATAAGTTAAAAGCTGAATATCATGATAGTTTTGGCTCATGCATAAAATGCCATGATCTAGAAACTCTCCAAAAGGAAAACCTGCTACTTAAGGACACATTGAAGAAATTCGAGGTTGGTAGCAAGTCATTGAACATTATCCTTGCAAACAAGGGTCACGTTCCCAAAAGAAGTGGAATTGGATTTGTGAGAAGTCCTCACCAAAACCCAACCACCTTCATAAAAGGCCCCATCTTACATGTTCGACACCAAAGCAAATGCAACTTTTGTTGCAAACTTAGACACAAAACGCATTATTGTCCATTCAAGAAAATTAGTCTGAATAAATTAATTTGGGTTCCTAAAGGAACCATGACAAATTCTATGCAAAATGATAAACAATATAGATCTATTTTTGAGGCACCCAAAAGCAAATGGGTTCCTAAAAATCATCCTTTCTTGTAGAAACCTATACCATCGCAAGCTAGGAGCAAGAGATGGTATATTGATAGTGGATGCTCAAGGCATATGACCGGAGATCCATCTCAATTCTCTAAGCTCACTAGCATAGACGAAGGTTATGTCACCTTCGGAGACAACAACAAGGGTAAAATCATTGGCAAAGGAACCATAGGTAACAAATCCAACTTCTTTATTGAAGATGTTTTGTTAGTTAATGGTTTAAAACATAACCTCTTGAGCATTAGTCAATTATGTGATAAAGGATACATTGTCAGATTCGAATCTAATGCTTGCATCATTGAAAAACCACACAAAAACATGTCTATGATTTCATTAAAACAAAATAACATATACACTATTGACATCAATGATTTGTGTAATGAAATGTGTTTTTCGGTTTTAAATGAGGATGCTTGGCTATGGAATAGAAGATTAGGTCATGCTAGCATGAAACTAATCACTCAAATATCATCTAAAGAACTTGTAAGAGGAATTCCTCATATCAAGTTCATCAAAGATAATGTATGTGATGCTTGCCAATTAGGTAAACAAATTAAGGGTAGTTTCAAATCTAAGAATCAAATAAGCACCTCTAGGCCCTTATAATTGATCCATATGGACTTGTTCGGACCAATCTCTACATCAAGTCTAGGAGGTAGCAAATACGCCTTCGTCATTGTAGATGACTATAGCAGATATACATGGACTTCTTAAAACAGAAAAATGAATGCTTTAGATATTTTACCAAGTTTTGTAAACTTGTTCAAAATGAAAAGGGTTCCATGATTTCGTCAATTAGAAGTGATCACGGTGGTGAATTTCAAAACCATGATTTCCAAGAATTTTGTGAACTCAATGGATACAACCATAATTTCTCTACTCCAAGAAATCCTCAACAAAATGGAGTAGTAGAAAGAAAAAAATCAAAATTTACAAGAAATGACAAGAACCATGTTGAATGAACATAGCCTACCCAAATATTTTTGGGCCGAAGCCGTAAACACCACATGCTATATTTTGAATAGAGTTCTAGTAAGACCCTCACTCACCAAAACTCCTTATGAGTTATGGAACAACAAAAAACCCAATGTTTTATATTTTAAAGTCTTTGGGTGTAAGTGTTTTATCTTGAATGAAAATGATAACTTAGGAAAATTTGATGCTAAATCCGATGAAGGAATCTTTCTAGGTTATTCTTCGGTTTCTAAAGCTTTTCGTATCTTCAATAAAAGAATCTTAATTATTGAAGAATCCATTCATGTTGTTTTCAATGAGATTTCCGAAATCAGGAAAAACGATTTTGATGATGATGTTAATTTTGATTCCTTGAATTTAAATGAAACCCCGTCTCCAACTAGTAAATTGGATGCATCCACTTCCGAAACATCGTTACCCAAGGATTGGAAGTATGTAGATGCTCATCCTAAGGAGCTAATCTTAGGAGACACATCAAAGGGGGTTCAAACACGATCTTCTCTTAAAATTTTTTGTGCCAACGCCGCTTTTCTCTCCCAAATTGAACCCAAATATGTAGACGAAGCCATGAAAGATGATTCATGGATTATCACAATGCAAGATGAATTGAATCAATTTGAGAGAAATGAGGTGTGGAAGCTTGTTCCTAGGCCAAATGACCATTTAGTTATGTTGAATCTCGTATTTTGATGATGAAACTACTTGATATATGTTTATGATTTAATCTGCGTTTTGAGTGACGCAGGATGCTGCGATCAGGATGAGACAATTAAAGCAGGATAATCATGTTGTGCCGAAGGAACATGTCAGAAGATTGGACGTCGGGCCGGTGGATCGGTCGACGTATCGACAGAAGGCTTCGGGCCGTGAACTCGGGCATCGGGCCAAGAAGAGCGGGTATTGTGCCAAGGATATCGGAGTTGCGGAGTCAACTGGCCGATTGGGCAATAGGCTGCACGAGAGGACGATGCGCCGAAGAATCGGACGAAGCGTCGAGGGACCAATGACATGTCGGACAACTTGGTTAATTGCTTAGGATTAATTGTCTCGATCGAAGTTTTGATTTGGTGTGCAGGATTAACTACGATGAGAGTAAGACAAGCAGCAGGTGTTGCGCCGGAGTCAAGATCATGATCACGTTGGGAGTTCGAGAGTTCGACGGAAGTTCGGACGGTCGTCGGAGGTTCAGCGAGAACAGATCCGAGAAGTCCAGAAGCTTGCCAAGCGAAGCTCGTCGGAACTCGCCAAGTGGATCGTCGCAAAGTCCAGGAGTATGCCGGATGTCCGCAGAAGGATCAATGAGGGTTTATCGGATGATCGACGGAAGTTCGCCGGAAACTCGCCGGAAGAAGCGATTGACGCATCGGAGCATAGCTGCAGAAGTTGTCTTAGAGTTAATCGTAGTTAGCACAATGATTAAGCTTGAAAATGGGAGGTGATCCCATTAGCTTAATCTTGGGGCAATTGGGCCCCTGAAAAGATTCAAATTGGGCCGAATGGAGCGAACCATTCGGACCCTGATTGCACCAGGCGGTGCAACCGCCTAGGACAGGAGGTGCAACCGCCTGGGCTGCGGGACTGGGCGGTGCAACCGCCCAGGCCATGTCTTCCAGCAGGACTGGGCGGTGCAACCGCCCCAGCCAAGAGGTGCAACCGCCCAGGGCTCAGTCTCCAAGCGAGACTGGGCGGTGCAACCTCCTCTGTCAAGAGGTAGCACCGCCAGAGCTCAAGCTTCGAGCTCTGCCAAGAGGTGCAACCACCGAGCTCGGTCTTCGAGCTCTGGCAGAGAGGTGCAACCTCTTTGGACAGGAGATGCGTCGCCTGAGCTCGGTCTTCGAGCTCTGGCAGAGAGGTGCAACCACCTCTGGTAGAGAGGTGCATCAGCCTGAGCTCAGTTTCGAGCTCTGCCAGGTGATGCAACCACCGAGCTCAGACTTCGAGCTCTGCCAGGCGATGCAACCACTGAGCTCAGTCTTCGAGCTATGGCAGTGAGGTGCAATCGCCTGAGCTCAGTCTTCGAGCTCTGCCAGGCGGTGCCACCTCTCCAGTCAAGAGGTGCAACCGCCTGATCCCGGAATTCCGGGATTTGATCGTTTTGAGCTCCAAATTTGAATTGGGTTGGGGCCTATAAATACCCCACCCATTCAACACTGAATTGACAATAGATTCACACCGAATTCTTGATCTTTTCAGTGATTCTAAGAGCTCAAATTTGTGTAAAGTCCTAAAGTTCTCCTCCTTCTGTTCTTCAAGTCTTGAGTTGTAAAGAGAGGAGAGATAGGATCTGTAAAGGTTGTCTCCTGAGCCTGTCAAAAGGAGAGAAACTGTAAAAGGGCAGTTAGCCTTCGCCCATTGAAGGAAGGCAGCTAGTTGACGTCGGTGACCTCGTCGAAGGAGGAAGCCAAAAGTGGAGTAGGTCAAGACTGACCGAACCACTCTAAATCTCTGGTTTGCTTTTACCTTGAGCACTTTATCATTACTGCAAACCTCCTACATTGCTACTGCCCTCTGCGCCTTTACGAACGAGTTTCTAAGCTCTGATCTTTCAGAATCTGCATTCAAACGTAAATCGTGTTTTCGTACGATCTTCACACTGCAATTTACGCTTACATTCGGATTCCATTTATAACTGCAAATTGCTTTCTACGTAAAACGCTTTTCAAGGTTCAAAACTGCTTTTAGACGCAGAACTACATTTAGACGTAAAATTGCGTTTAGACGTAAAACTGCGTTTAGACGCAAAACTGCGTTTAGACGCAAAACTGCGTTTAGACGTAAAACTGCGTTTAGACGTAAAACTGCGTTTAGACGCAAAACTGCGTTTAGACGCAAAACTGCGTTTAGACGTAAAACTGCGTTTGAACGTAAAACTGCGTTTAGACGCAAAACTGCGTTTAGACGCAAACTGCGCTTAGACGCAAACTGCGCTTAGACGCAAACTGCGCTTAGACGCAAACTGTGTTTAGACGCAAACTGTGTTTAGACGCAAACTGTGTTTAGATGCAAACTGCGCTTTGACGCAAAACTGCGCTTAGACGCAAACTGCACTGTGATTCTGCTTTTATATCGAAATTACTTTTTATCGGACGAACGCAGCTTTAGCTTTTAAATTGCTGTAAGATTTCCGCTGCACTAATTCACCCCCCCCCTCTTAGTGCTCTCGATCCTAACAATTGGTATCAGAGCGGGGTATTTCTCATTTCGGATTTACACCCGAGAGAAATGACTTTTCAAGAGGGCTGTTCGGTCTTTCGTCCACCGTTCTTTAACGGATTGGACTACACTTATTGGAAAACTCGAATGAGAGTTTTCTTAATTTCTCTAAATCTGGATTTATGGAATATCATTGAAAACGGTTTTCAACTTCCCTCCAAACCGATGAACGAATGGTCGGTTTTGGAGAAGAAGAATTTTTCTTTAAACGCAAAGGCTATAAATGCCTTATTTTGCGCATTGGACAAAAATGAGTTCAATCGGATTTCTACGTGTGAAACGGCTTTCGATATTTGGCGCACTCTTGAAATCACGCACGAGGGAACTAGTAGAGTCAAAGACTCGAAAGTTAATATTTTACTGCTTGATTTCGAGCTTTTTCATATGAAACCAAGCGAAACCGTTGTTGACATGTACACCCGTTTTACGGATGTCGTCAATGGTTTAAAATCACTTGGTAAAAGCTTTTCGGATTTTGAACTCGTTAACAAAGTTTTGCGCTCACTTTCTAAAACTTGGGATTCAAAAGTAACTGCTATTCAAGAATCGAAAAACTTGAACCATTTTCCACTTGAAGAACTAATTGGTTCATTGATCACATATGAAATGACGTGCAATGCACGTGAAGAACTTGAGAACAACCTTCCAAAGAACAGGAAGGATTTGGGACATAGAACATTTGAAGACCACTCGAGCATAAGCTCAAGTGATGGTGAACTTAAACTACAAATGAAACGAAAATTAAAAAGCAAAAAGAATGGAACTACTTGCTTTAAACGCAAGAAGAAGAACAAAAATTGGGATGAATCGAGCTCATCTGAAGACGAGAAAGTCAACAAAAGCGAGGCGGCAAACTACGCCTTACTAGCCTACGACATTGAGGTAATTAAAATGCCTTTGGTTTATTTTGAAATTACTTGATGCTTTCATGATATATTTTCTTTTTTAGTTTAGAATTAATTTTCTTGAAAATTACATGTTTAAAAATAAAAATACAAAGATTATGATCATGCTGATAATTTCGAAAATAATATTGCATATTTTATGATAAACAAACAAAATGATTTTGATCATGGTTAAGAAGTAATAATGTGTATCATGTTTGATTAACATTGTTGAATGAAATCACGTTTGATTTAAAGTAATGCATAAAGATGTAATATGAAATGGTTATTAACAATTTTATGCATGTGATTTTAAGTTATCCATGATCATGAGCTTGTTTGATCTTCTTGACTTAATTTTAAGATCTATAGCAAAAATCATGTCTGAATATATGAAAGTGTTAATTTCATTTTTGGATTCACTTAACAATTGGTATCCTAACAATCAGATTCTCTCATACACTTATGAAAAATATTTTTCTAAAATGGATTTGATGAAATGATTCCTGCTTATAAATTCCATCTTGAAATATGAATGATAGTGTTTTTGCTTACAAAGATTTGTTTCACGTTCATATCTCCTATGATTCATGTGCAGAAAAAGAATTTATAAATCATAATACAATGAGATTTCTTATGCAAAAATAAAGTGCTTTTGTGATTCTTTGCTAAAGAGAATAATTATTAAAATCATGATCTTGGTAATTATAACATGGAGCTCTTTATAAATCAAGATCGTTCATTATGCTCCCTACATTTATCAAAAAAGGAGTTCTTCAAATGAAATGCAATTCAATGAAGTGTCATATTGATATCTTGAAACTTGGAATATTTTAAAATGTGATCTTGATAAGAATGTTTCAAGTTGCTCTTTGTACTATATCTTTTCGAATGAATCATGAGCCTTGATATCATATATTTCATAATACAAGATTTCTTTGCCTTATGTCTTGAACTTTAATGCTTATCTTAATTTGGCATATAAAGACTAAGGCATGCTTAGGTGAAAAAGAATCTCTTAAAAAATGCTTTTCCCATCTGATCGAGATTAATGATTTCATGATATTTTGTGAATCTCGAAATTAATTTTAATGACTAGATTATGAATTTCAAATTAATAATTTGATTTGAATAAGTTTTATCTAAATCATAATCTTGATCTTGCAAAATTGAAGTCACAAACAATATCTTGTGGTATTCATGAATTGATACTCACAATATGAAAGCATTGATATTCATGACTTGAATTGGATTGAAACATTGTATGCTTAAATTAATCATTCTCCTATGTTTCAAAAATTCCTTAAAAGCCTTATGTGATGATTGAAAACTAACTTGCTTTATGATGAATCACGAATCATGACTTGATCTATGATGTAAATGCCTTGAAATGATTGAAATATTTAACACTTTTATGCTCTTCCCCCTACTTTCTTCTTGTTTTCAATGATAAAATGGGGAGAAGGTCTGATCATGCATGGTAGGATATAATTTGACAAAATTGATACCATCATGATATGAAACATTTATTATGTACAATTATGCATGCAATACTTGTGCTTTCTAAATATGATGTGATGTATTGCATATGATGTAAATCATGATTTAAAATGCTATGAGTGCCAAGTTACACATTTTGAGAAGAAATTGCTATATTGAAATATTAATGTAATTATGAATGGTGATATGATATCATGCATGTAATACTTCAATTTATGATAATGATGCATGCAATGATAAAATATTCATGATGAAAAATTATCTTGACATTCATAACTTGATTATTCATCATTTGTCATGATTTTGAAATCATTGTAAAAGGAAAAGAGAACTACAAAACTGTATTCTCTCTTTCTTTTTTTACAATGACAAAGGGGGAGATAGCTAGCTTGTACAAGTCAAGAAGATGCATAAACTTGATTGCTAGCTTACCTATTTTAAGAAGCAAAGATTGCTAACTTGCTTATTTCAAGAAGAAAAATTGTCTTCTTGAACATCACTATCTTGAATATCTCAAGAAGCAAAACTTGCAACTTGCACATTGCAATAGGAAGCAAGAATCATGAGCTTACACAAGAAAGCTATCTTGCATGTGCTTTCGAAACTTTTGCTAGCTTATATATTGTGAAACTTGTATATCGTAAAAATTGCTAGCTTGTTGGTCTAAAGAGAAGCAAAAAGTTGCTATCTCAAAAGAAGAAAATGTGCTATCTTGCCTATCTCAAGAGGCAAAAATGCTAACTTGCGCATCTAGCAAAATGAGCAAAATTTTCAAGAAGCAAGAGTTGCCTTCTTGAACATCTCTAATTTGCTAGCTTGCTATCTTGAACATTACCAAAAGTGCTATCTTATATGCTATAAAACTTGCATATCTAAAACTTGATAGCATGAATGTTCTAAGCATGATGTAACACTTGCTAAATCTTCTAGCTCCAAGATTGCATGATGATAAAACTTGATATTATGATTTTCATGCAAAGAGTTGAACCAATATCACACACAAACACTTGATTGTGATACTTCTCCTTTTTGTTGATGACAAAGGGGGAGAAGTATGTTGATGAAAGTATGTTGATGACATGACATGTGATGCATAAGTTTATGCATATGTTCATGTTGACGTATTGCAAGTATTCATGATGAATATTGCAATGACTTGAATTCAGTTTGAATTCAAGGTTCTATCAATATGGCATATTGATAGGGGGAGTTTGTTTAAACTCCGGGAGTTAAGTTTAACTCCGTCATCAAGTGGTTGTCATCATCAAAAAGGGGGAGATTGTTGAATCTCGTATTTTGATGATGAAAGTACTTGATATATGTTTATGATTTAATCTGCGTTTTGAGTGACGCAGGATGCTGCGATCAGGATGAGACAATTAAAGCAGGATAATCATGTTGTGCCGAAGGAACATGTCAGAAGATTGGACGTCGGGCCGGTGGATCGGTCGACGTATCGACAGAAGGCTTCGGGCCGTGAACTCGGGCATCGGGCCAAGAAGAGCGGGTATTGTGCCAAGGATATCGGAGTTGTGGAGTCAACTGGCCGATTGGGCAATAGGCTGCACGAGAGGACGATGCGCCGAAGAATCGGACGAAGCGTCGAGGGACCAATGACATGTCGGACAACTTGGTTAATTGCTTAGGATTAATTGTCTCGATCGAAGTTTTGATTTGGTGTGCAGGATTAACTACGATGAGAGTAAGACAAGCAGCAGGTGTTGCGCCGGAGTCAAGATCATGATCACGTTGGGAGTTCGAGAGTTCAACGGAAGTTCGGACGGTCGTCGGAGGTTCAGCGAGAACAGATCCGAGAAGTCCAGAAGCTTGCCAAGCGAAGCTCGTTGGAACTCGCCAAGTGGATCGTCGCAAAGTCCAGGAGTATGCCGGATGTCCGCAGAAGGATCACCGAGGGTTTATCGGATGATCGACGGAAGTTCGCCGGAAACTCGCCGGAAGAAGCGATTGACGCATCGGAGCATAGCTGCAGAAGTTGTCTTAGAGTTAATCGTAGTTAGCACGATGATTAAGCTTGAAAATGGGAGGTGATCCCATTAGCTTAATCTTGGGGCAATTGGGCCCCTGAAAAGATTCAAATTGGGCCGAATGGAGCGAACCATTCGGACCCTGATTGCACTAGGCGGTGCAACCGCCTAGGACAGGAGGTGCAACCGCCTGGGCTGCGGGACTGGGCGGTGCAACCGCCCAGGCCATGTCTTCCAGCGGGACTGGGCGGTGCAACCACCCCAGCCAAGAGGTGCAACCGCCCAGGGCTCAGTCTCCAAGCGAGACTGGGCGGTGCAACCTCCTCTGTCAAGAGGTAGCACCGCCAGAGCTCAAGCTTCGAGCTCTGCCAAGAGGTGCAACCACCGAGCTCGGTCTTCGAGCTCTGGCAGAGAGGTGCAACCTCTTTGGACAGGAGATGCGTCGCCTGAGCTCGGTCTTCGAGCTCTGGCAGAGAGGTGCAACCACCTCTGGCAAAGAGTTGCATCAGCCTGAGCTCAGTTTCGAGCTCTGCCAGGTGATGCAACCACCGAGCTCAGACTTCGAGCTCTGCCAGGCGATGCAACCACTGAGCTCAGTCTTCGAGCTCTGGCAGAGAGGTGCAATCGCCTGAGCTCAGTCTTCGAGCTCTGCCAGGCGGTGCCACCTCTCCAGTCAAGAGGTGCAACCGCCTGATCCCGGAATTCCGGGATTTGATCGTTTTGAGCTCCAAATTTGAATTGGGTTGGGGCCTATAAATACCCCACCCATTCAACACTGAATTGACAATAGATTCACACCGAATTCTTGATCTTTTCAGTGATTCTAAGAGCTCAAATTTGTGTAAAGTCCTAAAGTTCTCCTCCTTCTGTTCTTCAAGTCTTGAGTTGTAAAGAGAGGAGAGATAGGATCTGTAAAGGCTGTCTCCTGAGCCTGTCAAAAGGAGAGAAACTGTAAAAGGGCAGTTAGCCTTCGCCCATTGAAGGAAGGCAGCTAGTTGACGTCGGTGACCTCGTCGAAGGAGGAAGCCAAAAGTGGAGTAGGTCAAGACTGACCGAACCACTCTAAATCTCTGGTTTGCTTTTACCTTGAGCACTTTATCATTACTGCAAACCTCCTACATTGCTACTGCCCTCTGCGCCTTTACGAACGAGTTTCTAAGCTCTGATCTTTCAGAATCTGCATTCAAACGTAAATCGTGTTTTCGTACGATCTTCACACTGCAGTTTACGCTTACATTCGGATTCCATTTATAACTGCAAATTTCTTTCTACGTAAAACGCTTTTCAAGGTTCAAAACTGCTTTTAGACGCAGAACTACATTTAGACGTAAAATTACGTTTAGACGTAAAACTGCGTTTAGACGCAAAACTGCGTTTAGACGCAAAACTGCGTTTAGACGTAAAACTGCGTTTAGACGTAAAACTGCGTTTAGACGCAAAACTGCGTTTAGACGCAAAACTGCGTTTAGACGCAAAACTGCGTTTAGACGTAAAACTGCGTTTGAACGTAAAACTGCGTTTAGACGCAAAACTGCGTTTAGACGCAAACTGCGCTTAGACGCAAACTGTGCTTTGACGCAAACTGCGCTTAGACGCAAACTGTGTTTAGACGCAAATTGTGTTTAGACGCAAACTGTGTTTAGACGCAAACTGCGCTTAGACGCAAAACTGCGCTTAGACGCAAACTGCACTGTGATTCTGCTTTTATATCGAAATTACTTTTTATCGGACGAACGCAGCTTTAGCTTTTAAATTGCTGTAAGATTTCCGCTGCACTAATTCACCCCCCCCCCTCTTAGTGCTCTCGATCCTAACAAGTTATTGGTACTAAATGGGTCTTTAGAAATAAGCAAGATGAAAATGGTATCGTGTTTAGAAACAAGGCTAGATTAGTGGCCAAAGGTTTCAACCAAGAAGAAGGTATCGATTACGAAGAAACCTTCGCTCTTGTGGCTCGATTGGAAGCCATAAGGATGCTCCTTGCCTACGCTAGTAGTAATAATTTTAAGTTGTTTCAAATGGATGTTAAAAAGCGCTTTTCTTAATGGCTTTATTTCCGAAGAAGTCTATGTTGAACAACCTCCTGGATTTGAAAATAAAAGCCTCCCTAATCACGTGTTTAGATTAACTAAAGCTCTCTATGGTTTTAAACAAGCCCCGAGGGCTTGGTATGAGAGACTTAGTTCTTTTCTTATTGAAAATAATTTCACAAAAGGTAAGGTTGATACTACATTATTCATCAAGAATTTTGAAAATATTTTTCTCATTGTTCAGATTTATGTTGATGATATTATCTTTGGTTCCACGAATGAATCTCTTTGTGAATCGTTTGCTAAAACTATGAGTCTTGAATTCGAAATGAGTTTAATGAGAGAATTAACATTCTTCTTAGGCTTACAAATCAAACAACTAAGCAATGGCATCTTTATTAGTCAAACTAAATATGCTATTAATTTACTAAAAAAGTTTAATATGAATAACTCAAAGGCTATTAACACTCCTATGAGCACCTCCACTAAGTTAGAAATTGATGAAAGTGGAGAAAGCTTCGATCAAAAAACTTATAGGGGTATGATAGGAAGTTTACTTTACCTCACTGCAACTAGACCAGACATCATGTTTAGTGTAGGACTTTGTGCTAGATTTCAATCAAACCCTAAGATATCTCATCTCAAAGCAGTTAAAAGAATACTTAGATATCTTAATGGTACCACAAATCTGGGATTATGGTACCCAAAATTAGAGAATCTTGAGTTATTTGCTTATGCTGATGCGGACTTTGCTGGCTGTAGACTTGATAGAAAAAGCACATCAGGAACATGCCAATTTTTAGGACATGCCTTTGTTTCCTAGTCATCTAAGAAACAAAACTCGGTTGCACTATCAACAACCGAAGCTGAATATATTGCAGCAAGTGCATGCTGTGCACAAGTTATATGGATGAAAAACACCTTAGAAGATTATAAAGTTCATCTTAAAATATTCCCATTAAATGTGATAACACAAGTGCAATATGCTTAACAAAGAATCCCATACAACACTCAAGAACAAAACATATTGATATTAGACATCACTTTATACGAGATCATGTTAATAATCATGACGTAATCATAGAGTTCATTGATACTAAACATCAACTAGCTGATATTTTTACAAAACCTCTAAGTGAAGAGCAATTTGATTTCATAAGAAGAGAATTATGAATGTTGATGTGTCCGAATACATAAACTAGTTAAAATTATTTTTCGGACTTTATTGAATGATCAAATCACTTGATTGCCATTACATGCCTAAATAATATGTTAAAAATTATGTGTTGAATACAAAAATATTTTGTCTTCATGATTGTATTTGAAAATCTGTAGCATGGTCTTGTCTGAATGCATGAAAGAGTTCATTTCATTTCGGATTCGCTTAACAATTGGAATGCTAAAAATCGGATTTTCTCATACACTCTTATGAAAAATATTTTTTCTGAAATGAATTTGATGAAATGATTCCTGCTTATGAATTCCATCTTGAAATATGGATGATAGTACTTTTACTTGCAAAAAGCTGTTTCACACACATATCTTGACTCAAAGTAAACTCACAAATAGCTGGTATCACAAATGGCTTTCCTCCTTCATGCAAAAAGATTATAACAAAAAAAAGGGAAGAAGTATTCAAAGCAATCTACGTATCATGCCTTCCTTTATATGCTTGATAATTTGCTTATATTGTTCCCTTGGTATCACAACTACCATGCTTTTTGTTGATGACAAAGGAGGAGAAATATATGAATTGATGCTATAAACACTGATGTTATGATTATGCCATGCTTGCATCACCAAGCGATATATGAACAGATGCTATGATTAATTTGCATTATGCCTTGTTTGTATCGTGTCAAGATATCAAACAAAAAACTTGCATCGAAATTCTACGAGTTGATATCTTACCATGTGATGAAATGCAATACTTGCTAAAATATTTGAAATGTGTACATCATGTAATGATATCAAAATATTACTTCGCAGCTTTACAAGTTGATATCTTACAATATGATGAATTGCTACTATTACCATCATTCAAACTTGTTATATTTGAAAATGAATGTCAAGCCTTGACATCATCTTCAAAGAGATACATCATGATGGAAATCATGATGGGAGTATTGATAAGTTCAAATGATTTTAACTTATCAATATGTCTCTTGAATTCTTAGGTTTTGAATTCAAGAATGACTTATCTCAAGTATGGCATATAGACAGGGGAGTTAAGGTTAACTCCATTATCAATTGATTGTCATCATCAAAAAGAGGGAGATTGTTGAATCTCGGATTTTGATGATGAAGCCAATTGTCATTTGTTATCTAATATATATGTTGAGATAAGTGTGCAGGATTAACTACGATGAAAGTAAGACATGCAGCAGGAGTTGCGCCGGAGTCAAGGCAATGATCACGTTAGGAGTTCGAGAGTTCGACGGAAGTTCGGACAATCGTCGGAGGTTCTACGGGAACAAATCCGAGAAGTCCATAAGCTTGCCAAAGAAGCTCGTCGGAACTCGCCAAGTGAATCGTCGCAAGTCCAGGAGTTTGCCGGAAGTTCGCAGGAGCATCATCGAGGGATCATTGGATGATCGACGGAAGTTCGCCGGAAGCTCGCCGGAAGAAGCGATTGACGCACCGGAGCAAGTTGCAGTAAATGTCTTAGGAAAAATCGTAGTTAGCACAATGATTAAGTTGGAATGAGAGGTGATCCCATTAACTTAATCTTGGGGCAATTGGGCCCCTGAAAAATCCAAATTGGGCCGAATGGATCAACCCATTCGGACCCTAATTTATGCCAAGCGTTTGAACCGCCCAAGGCAGGAGGTTGCACCGCCTGGGCTCAGTCTCCGAGCGAGACTGGGAGGTGCAACCGCTCCAGCCAGGCGGTGGCACCGCCTGGGGCTCAGTCTCCGAGCGAGACTGGGCGGTGCAACCTCTCTTGACAGGAGGTGGCACCACTTGAGCTCGGTCTTCGAGCTCTGCTAGGAGGTGCAACCGCCTCAGTCAGGAGGTGTAACCGCCTGAGCTCGGTCTTCGAGCTCTGTTAGGAGGTAGCACCGCCCAGAGGCTCAGTCTTCGAGCTCTGCCAGACGGAGCAATCGCTCCAGTCAGGAGGTGCAACCGCCTGATCCCGGAATTTCAGGAAATGACAGTTTTGAGCTCCAAATTTGAACTGGGTTGGGGGCCTATAAATACCCCACCCATTCAGCACTGAAAGAGCATGAACTTACAATGAAATCTTGATCTTTTTCTGTGATTCTTAGAGCTCAAAATTGTTGTAAAGGCCAAAAGTTCTTCTCCCTCTGTTCTTCCAAGTTCGGAGTTGTAAAGAGAGGAGAGAAAATTCTATATGGGTTGTCTCCTAAGCCCGTCAAAAGGAGTGAAACTGTAAAAGGGTGGTTGGCCTTCGCCTATTGAAGGAAGGCCTCTAGTTGACGTTGGTGACCTCGTCGGTGGAGGAAGCCAAAAGTGGAGTAGGTCAAGATTGACCGAACCACTCTAAATCTCAGTTTGCATTTACTTTGAGCATATTATCTTTACTGCAAACCTCCTCTAAAGCTTACTGCTTTCTGCGCATATACGAGCAGGTTTCAAGCTTTGCACTTTCCGAATCAGCGTTTAGACGTAAATCTATTTTTTCGTACGATCATCATATTTCAGTTTGCGTTTATGTTTTGATTTCAATCATAACTGCAAACTGCCTTTATATCCTTGCTTAAACTGCATCTCGCCTAATCAAGTGATTTACGAATCAGCATTTAGACGTAAATCAGCTTCTTCGTACGAACGTCGTATTTCAATTTGCGCTTATATTATGGTTTTCATCATAACTGCAAACTGCCTTCATAGATTGATTTTAACGTCATCTCGCTTGATCTTAAGTTAAAGTAATCTTAGAATCAGCTTTCACACCGAAATCGTTTTTATTGCTCGAACGTGTTTTATCGTTGAAAGATTTCCGCTGCACTAATTCACCCCCCCCCTCTTAGTGCTCTTGATCCTAACACATTGGAGACATGTACACCCGATTTCCGGATATCGTCAATGGTCTAAAAGGACTTGGTAAAGGTTTCTTGGATTTTGAACTCGTTAATAAGATTTAAAGATCCCTTCCAAAAAGTTAAGATCCTAAAATAACGGCCATTCAAGAGGCCAAAGATCTAAATAATTTTCCTCTTGAAGAACTAATTGGGTCACTAATGACATATGAAATGACATGTAAAGCTCATGAAGAGCTTGAGGATACCCTTCCAAAGAACAGGAAGGACATAGCACTGAGAACACAAGAAGACCACTTGAAAGAAAACTCAAGTGATGAGGAATTTGATGATGAATTGGCACTCTTAACAAAGAAGTTCAAAAGATTCATAAAAATAAATAAATTTAAAATTGATACTAAAAATAAATTTGAACCTAAGAAAGAACAAGTGATATGTTATGAATACAAGAAGCCGGGACACTTCAAGAGTGAATGTCCCTAAGCAAAGAGGAGGCAACCAAAGAAGAAGACTCTCAAAGCTACATGGGACAACTCAAGTGCATCCGAAGAAGAGGAGCCTACCATTATTGAGCAAGTTGCTCACTATGCACTACTGACCATTGGAGATGAGGTAACAAGTTCATTTGACGCAAATTTATCCTTTGATGAACTATTAAATGCTTTTAATGATCTATTTGATGAATGCAAATTAATTAGTAGAAAATATAAATTATTAAAAAAGGAGCATGTTTCTCTTGTTAGTGATTTCGATAGATTAAAAGTTGAGCATAATGATAATTTAGCTCTATGTACAAAATGTGATGAACTAAAAATACTTCAAAAAGAAAACTTTCTACTAAAAGAAACCTTAAGAAAATTTGAGGTTGGTAGCAAATCCTTGAACATGATCCTTGCCAACAAGAGTCAAAATCATAGAAAAGGCGAAATTGGATTTGTGAGTAGCTCCCACCAAAATCCAACCACCTTTGTTAAAGGCCCTACTTTGCATGTTTCATCATGAAACAAATATAACTTTTGTTGCAAATTTGGGCATGTAGCTTATCATTGTCCATTCAAGAAATGTAGTCCATATAAATTAATTTGGGTTCCTAAAAGAACCTCAAATGACTCAATGTAACATAATAAACTATGTAGATCGATTTTTGAAGCAACCAAGGTCAAATGGGTACCTAAAAATCATCTCTTTTTGTAAAAAAATGTACCATCAGAAGCTAGGAGCAGGAGATGATATTTTGATTTTGGATGCTCAAGGCTTATGACCAAAGATCCAAAATAACCTATAAAACTCTCTAGCCAAAATAATAAAGAGGGGATCATAAGAATTAAAATTGTTAGTTACAAAATGATACTTATAAGATCATGATGCAATAATTATTTGAAATATTATGTGATAAACACTTGATCTTGATCTCTCAAAACTAAAAATTCTTATGCACAAGTTCTCTTTCTAACTTCTTCTGGAGTTCTAAATTTCTAGGATACATTCCCTCCCAAATTTTTTTTCAAATCGAATTCTATCTAACAAGATCATTAGTTTGTTAAATTTTCGTTTTCAGACTTTCTTGATCACTCACCTAAATCATGATCTTATAGTGTGCGCAATGAGCCATATGCATATTTCCATACGAGTTTTTACGAAGTTTGCATACAAATGATGAATCATGAACTTATGGTAGGCATTTTACAATACGAGTTCAATACAACGTTTGAGTATGGTGTGCATTTTATATTATGAATCATGAACGTAGAGTCTTCAATACGAAATTTCTTTTCTTATGATGCGAATTTTACATGATAAGGTTGTGTGGTTCATAACAATAAAAATATTTTATGATAAGGTTGTGTGGTTACATGCAAGCAGTGCTCACTGCATGATATGGTTGACATCACCCCCCTTCCCCCACACAACTATGTGAGCAGTGCTCACTGCCTATAGGTGATGGCACCGCCCAACTGGCGGTAGGACCGCCAGTTGTCACGGGTGGCAGGCGGTAGCACCGCTAGTTGTCACGGGTGGCAGGCAGTAGCATCGCCCAGCTAGCGATGCCACTGCCCACAACCTGCCCCTTATAAACCCCAAGTTAGGGTTGGTGGTAGAACTGACCCCAACTCATTTTGCACTCCTCCAAACAGCTCCAAACCCATTGCTCTCCCTCTAGCAACCCAAAAATCCCCACTTCCCACTAGATCAAGGATCAATCTCTGACATTCTTTTAAAGATCACTAGAAAGGAGAACTACTAAGGTAATCTCTACACCAAATTGATTCTCCTTTGTATTACTTGTACTTGCCCCTTATTTGCCTTCATTATTGTAGTCTTAATGGGTTCTAGAAGATCCTATAGGGACAAAGGGAACAAGAGATTAGATAAAAATTATGGCTCCATACTTTTTGATTCTAATCAACATGCCCTAAAATTTTCATCCATAGAGTCTAGATATGTTCATAAAGGAAAATAAGTTGATTTTGACGAATTAAGTGATTTGGAATCTATTCAGTGGCTTACAAATCTAGACATTCTTCCAATTCTTCAAATGAGTGAACCGATTTACCCTAGACTTGTTAGGCTATTCTACAATAATTTACATGCAGATGATGAAGAAAGGGTATATACCTATCTATTAGGATATTATATACCAATTACAGATAGATCAATTTGCAACATCATAGGAATTCCGGTAAAAGAAAGAGGGTGTTATTTTAGAGGTCAATGGGATGAAGAATTGGTTGGGACTACTTACGTTGATGTCTTAGGAATAATTTTTGGTAATCCTAACTTAACCATTCTTCCAAAAAGCTATGAACACTTACTAACTTTAAGCACTAAAATACTTCATCACATCCTAATAAGTATCATTCTCCCAAAACAATATCATCATGATGAAGTAAGCCAAATGGAATTAGGTACCATGTATTATATTATGAAGGGACATAACAATTGCTTTGGTTACCTAATCCAACAAAACATGATTGAACTATCAAAAAGGGACATGATGCTTCCCTATGGTGGCTTAATCACAAGACTACTTCCTGTCTTTGATATTACTATTCCACCCGATGAAGAAATTATAAAACTAGATAGATTTAGTATCATAAATAAAAACCTACTTCGATAGTTGAGATGTATATTTAGAAATGGTATAGGACTAGACTGCCTAGAAGGACTGATCCCCTCCAACCTGAACTAGAACCTGAAACACTAATTTTTAGGAATCACCTCTAATAAAGCAAGCACCTCCCTCATCTATCGACGACATAGGGACCCAGATGGATCGTTTTGAACAACGACAAGATCGACTTGAACAATACTAAGATCAAATCTTAATTGAGTTGCAGCAAATTCATCAACAGTTTAATACTTTGTTTAGACATTTAAACTTTCCACCACCTGAATAAGCTGTGTATGTATTTGATGAGAAGTGGACACAATTCCTCTTTGTTATGTTATAATCATATTTTTTTTACCTTAATGTTGTAAACTTAAAATGCTACTTACTTTGATGATCGCATTGCTATGCTTTGATGCCTAAAATGCTACTTACTTTGATAGCAAAATTCTACGCTAACTACCTTGATGGTTAAATTCTGAGCTTACTTTAATGAATATATCACTCTAAGAATTAGACTTGATATATCTTTTGAATGGATAAATTCCTTAATACATTTAATTGTTGGTATCTATGACTTGATATATTATGATCATTTACGGAGTTAGGAATGTTAATTTGTCCGAATGCATGAATTTAATATATATATATTTTTCAAACTTTCTTTCACTTAATGTATTCCTTGAATGAAGCTTTCATGAGTTTATGCCATATCAAGTTTATTTTATATCCTTGCTCCATCACTTAATGATTTTTTATGCATGGAATTAATTGACAAATGCATCTCTCACGGGTTTATCTCTTGTGATTTTTTAATGAGAAATCGATTTGATGTGATCATTCATGGAATTTATTTTATTGAAATTTTTTTTATCCTTCATATGATGATTCTTTCACATGAATTCTTTCTTAATGAATGAAGAATTTTTATGAATATTTTAGTATGAGATGAACACTTGCAAGAGTGAGGATTTGATTTCACATGAATATCTTGATCCTTGTGAAAATTGAAACATGATTTAATGAAACTCTTTTATCGTTTTTGACTTGATTCAAATCATTTCACAAAGTTGGTTTTCAATGGATTTTCATCCTTACTTTCCTTCTTCATGCGAAGTTTTGATGAAAAATAAAAAGGGAGAAGTTGATGGAAGCGATATCTTTAAATTTTTATAACTTTTAAAGTAAGAACTTTTGAATGATACCATTTCCTAAATGCTTAAAATATGATTGGTATTGTCAAATACAAATTGAAATATGGCATGAATTTTTACCACACGTGCATAGTCGAAGCTCGTCAAAGCCCAATTCGCCGTTTCACCTTTGGAAGTTTTTTATTCATCCTTGGTTGCCTTCCTCTTCTTTGGCCTCTTCCTCCGTTCAAGTTCATTGTTTAATTTAGATTTTTGTTTAATAAACTTATTAAGATTTAGTGTTCGAAGTTCAAGTTCATCATTATCCTTATCACTTGAGTCATCGCTCAAGTGGTATTCATTTGTCCGGAGTTCCAAATCCTTCATATTCTTTGGAAGGTGATTTTGTTCATCATGTGCATTATGCACCATTTCATATGTCATCAACGAACCAATTAGTTCTTCAAGTGGAAAAATATTTAAATCTTTTGTTTATTGTATTGCGGTTATTTTATGATCTCACCTTTTTGGAAGAGATCTTAAGATCTTGCTTACGAGATCAAAATTCGAAAAAGATTTACCAAGAACTCTTAGATTATTGAGGACATCCATGAAACGGGTGTACATATTGTTAGGATCGGAGCGGCACTAAGAGGGGGGGTGAATTAGTGCAGCGGATTAAAACTTCGGTTTTAGAAAAATCTTTCGTACGATAAGAACGGAACTTGAAAAGCTTAACTTGAAAACATATTCTTAGAGTTGCACAGCAAAGGTAATAAGGAACTAATGCATGTAAGAAGGTTTGCAGTAATGTAAATAGCGATAATGAAATGCAAACCAGAGATTACGCCTGATTTTAGAGTGGTTCGGTCATATGACCTACATCCACTTGCAAGGCCCCTCTTCGATGAGGCTCCCACCTTCCACTAGCAAATCTCTTGAAATGGAAGGGTAAGTACCCCTCTTACAACCTTTTACAAGCAGTTCAACCTCTTATAAGTTTTCAATAAGAAAGAAGGAGGAGAACTCTCTAGGAATTTGAAAACAAGACTTGCTAAGACTTTCTAAGACTTTTCTTTTAATCAAATGCTTCTCAAAAGTTGTAATCTCAGCTGAGATTTGAGGGGTATTTATAGGCCTCAAGAGGATTCAAATTTTGGGCTCCAAAATTTGAATTCTCTTTGGGTTCCCGATGCTGGCGGTGCCACCGCCCAGCCAAGCGGTGCCACCGTCCAGCGTTCGGGTGTTGGGAGGTGCAACCGCCCAGCCCAGGAGGTGTCACCGCCCAACTCTCAGGTGCTGGGCGGTGCTACCGCCCAGCCAGGCGGTGCCACTGCTTGGCTCTCTGATTTCACTGGTTTGGCTTAATTTTAGCCCAAACCATATCTGACTTTGGGCCTAGTTGGCCCCTAACCATGATATAGGATTATCTCTTAATCCTAATCCTAATTACAAGTGAACTACATAACAAAAACACATCCTAAGCAAGCTTTCAACTGTGAACGTCGAGTCTTGTTTCGGCGAGCTTTCCGACGAACTTCTTTCGACGGACTCCCATCAAGCTCCCGATCTTGTGATGACTTTAACGAGTAGCCGAGCCTTCTCGGTGATCTCCATGAACCTCCGACGATCTCTTCGGTGAACTTCCGAAAATTCTGATAGGTTCCCGATTTCTTCTCGGTTGGTTCCGACAACATCTCCGACGATTCTTCGGACTCTTAAAAGTCTATCGATCTTGACTCCGGTATTCTTGCTTTGTGTTTTCTGGTTATCGTAGTTAATCCTGCACACTTAACTCAATAATATGGATTAGATTAATTAACCCATCAATTGATTTCATCATCAAAATTCGAGATTCAACAATCTCCCCCTTTTTGATTATGACAATCAATTGATGACGGAGTTAAATATAACTCCCCCTATCTATATGCCATATTATGAGAAGATGAAAACACTTGAATTCCATCCATAAAATTCAAGCATAAACCGATGAGTTCTAACCGTAGAACTTATCGTCATTCTCATTAAGCAATAGTAAATACAAAACTTCGATGAAAATCATGTTAAGAGACAATTTTTACTACGATAGAAGATAAAGATTTTCAACATGAATTTCATGATGTAAATGTAAGGCATGCCTTCAATATGATCAATCAATCTTGCGATATTTTCAAGGATTTTGCAAGGCATATAAGACATTCATATTACACAAGTTTTTGTAATTCATATAAGTCATCACTTAGTCATCACTTCTCCCCCTTTGTCATCAACAAAAAGAGACAAGCCAGCTAATTGATGATAAAAAAAAGGTTTAGCATTTAATAGGAAACAAAGTTCATCATTCAAATTTGCCAGAAATAGTTTATCCAAAAGACATCATCTTTTATGCAGATCAAAACAGTAGTTATCTAAAAGGAAGGATCAGTTATCGTTCAATCGATGACAAACTTTGAACTTGTTGTTAAAAGCAAACAGAACAGAATAAAAAGATACATCAATTTAATCCTTAGGAGGTAATCCACAGTGCTGATACATGATATCTATTTTTTTATTCATTTGTCATAGTGTCTTCAAAATTTCAACTTGTTGATTCTGAATTTGTTCTTGCTGTGATTTGATCTGAGACAGTTCTGCCATGATGAGATCTTCAGAGGAGGAAACAGGAGCTGAAGGTGCTGCGCCAAAGGGACTAGGAGGAGGAGATTCATTTCCTATAAGAATTGGTGTTTCGGGGTGTTCTATTGGTGGAGGAATTGTATCCGTCCTTCTAGGCTGCCTAACCTATATGCCATTGCTAAATGTGCACCTAAGTCTTTTCAGTAGGTTTTTATTTATTATGTTATATCGATCATTTTGAATAGATTCTTCATCGGGTGGAATGCAAATGTCATAGGCATGAAGAAATCTAGTGATTAACCTACCATATGGCAATATAGTATCTTTAGCCATAATATCCTGCATGTGTTGGCGAATTAAGTACCCAAAACAATTATGCTGACCGGTCATAATCCAATACATGGTTCCTATCTCTATTTGACTTATTTCGTCAAGATGAAATTGTTTGGGGAATATGATGCTTGTGATAATGTGATGAAGAATTTTAGAGTTGAAAGGTAGTAAGTGTTCATAGCTCTTGGGTAGGAAGTCAAGGTTTGGATTTGCAAAAACTATTTCTACGGCTTCGGTATAGGTTGCTCCTATTGTGTTGACGTCCCATTTACCTTTAAAATAGCATCCCCTATCTTTTTCAGTTATGCCAATTAGCTCACAAATAGTGCTGTCAAATATTCTAATGGGTGTTCCTAGAAGGTAAGTGCTTAGGCTATCGTTGTCCTCATATAGGTTGGCATAGAACAATCTAACTAATCGCGGATAGATTGGTTCATCTATTTGTAGTAGAGATAGAGCTTCTAGGTGTGCAAACCACCTAATGGGTTCTAAGTCCTCTAGTTCATCCAGATCAACGTATTTTCCCTTATGGATACATCGTGTTTCAAATTTTGGAAAGCTAAGGGCTACCTCTTTTGATCTAAAAAGATCATGGTCAAATGAATCTCCTTCAATCCTTTTTCCTTTTGATCTTTTAGGAGCTATTATCTAGACAAGATGATGATGAAATTGTGAAAAATAAGCAAGGGAAAGAGGAAAGAAAAGAGGGAATGGGATACCAAAAAGAGGGATTTCAAGTGTTACCTTATGGAGATTATGTTGAGAGATGGAAAGCTTGGACCACCAAGAATCCTTCTCCAATGCTTCTAAGAGTTAGAATGAGGGTTAGAGGGAGTGGGAGAGGGTTTTAAGAGCCTTTTTTTCAGGTTGGGGGCAGTGTCACCGTCGGCCCTAACCCCTCGGGTTAATAAGGGTCGCTCGGTCGGTGCCACCGCTGGCATCCCGCGGAGGAAAGAAAAAAAAATTTTCTTCCTCCCTTTTGTTTAGCTTCTTCCCTCAAGATCATAAGTTATACTTTAATGGATCATTTTGAATTGAATAAGAAGGAAGAAATCAAATCCACAAAAGAAAGGAAAAGGACGAGTCATTTTTCGTTAAGCTCATTTTAGGGACAATTTAACAAGCCTAATTCCCTTCTAATGAATTCAAATTGATCTTCGTTTAAAGCTTTTGTAAATATATCTGCTAATTGATGCTTTGTGTCAATGAATTCTAGAACAACATCATTGTTAAGGACATGATCGCGTATGAAATGATGCCTAACGTCGATGTGCTTAGTTCTAGAGTGCAGAATTGGATTTTTAGTAAGACATATGGCACTAGTATTATCACATTTTATGGGAATATTTTTAAAGTGAATTCCATAGTCTTCTAATGTATTTTTCATCCAAACGACTTGTGCACAACATGCACTTGCAGCAATGTATTCAGCTTCCGCCGTAGATAGTGCAACTGAATTTTGTTTCTTGGAAGTCCAAGAAACAAGTGCATGTCCTAAAAATTGGCATGTTCCGGATGTACTTTTTCTATCTATCCTGCATCCTCCAAAATCGACATCTGCATAAGCTATTAGATCGAATTTTTCAGATTTTGGATACCACAATCCTAAATTTGGAGTTCCTTTAAGATACCTAAATATTCTTTTAACACTCTTCAGATGGGATAATTTAGGATTAGATTGAAACCTAGCGCAAAGTCCTACACTAAACATAATATCTGGTCTAGTCGCGGTGAGGTAGAGTAGACTACCTAGCATTCTCCTATATGTTTTTTGATCGAAATTTTCACTATTTTCATCCATATCAAACTTAGTCGCAGTACTCATAGGGGTGTTTATTACTTTTGAATTATCCATGTTAAATCGTTTTAACAATTCTAATGTGTATTTGGATTGGTTAAGAAATATACCATCACTAAGTTGTTTGATTTGTAATCCTAAAAAGAAAGTTAATTCACCCATTAAACTCATTTCAAATTCATGACTCATACATTTGGCAAATGATTCACATAGTGATTCATCCGAAGAGCCAAAAATAATATCGTCAACATAAATTTGCACAATAAGAAAATTATTTTCAAAATGTTTAATAAATAATGTAGTATCAACCTTGCCTTTGGTAAAATTATTTAAAATAAGAAAGGAACTAAGCCTTTCATACCAAGCTCTAGGAGCTTGTTTCAAGCCATAGAGAGCTTTAGTCAATTTGAATACATGATTAGGAAGAAGAGAATTTTCAAATCCAGGAGGTTGTTCGACATATACTTCTTCGGAAATAAAACCATTCAAGAAAGCACTTTTGACATCCATTTGAAATAGTTTAAAATTATTACTACTAGCATAGGCATGGAGCATCCTTATGGCTTCTAATTGAGCTACGAGAGCAAAGGTTTCTTCATAATCGATACCTTCTTCTTGGTTGAAACCTTTGGCCACTAATCTAGCCTTGTTTCTAACCACGATACCATTTTCGTCTTGCTTGTTTCTAAAGACCCACTTAGTACCTATGACTAAGTGGTCACTTGGTCTAGGAACAAGCTTCCATACCTCATTCCTCTCAAATTGGTTCAATTCGTCTTGCATTGCAATGACCCAAAAATCATCTTTTAAGGCTTCGTCAATGCATTTAGGTTCAATTTGAGAAAGGAAAGAGGCGTTAGCACAAAAATTCTTGAAAGAAGAACGAGTTTGAACCCCTTTTGTTGTATCTCCTATAATTAGCTCCTTTGGATGAGCATATACATACTTCCATTCTTTGGATAAAGAAATTTCGGAAGAAGATGCATTCAAATGGCTATTTTGAGGAGGGGGTTCGTTTAAATTCAAATTATCAAAACCAAGATCATCATCAAAATCATTTTTCTTTAAATCAGAAATTTCATTAAAAACAACATGAATAGACTCTTCTATTACTAAGGTCCTTTTGTTAAAGACACGAAAGGCCTTAGAAACGGAGGAGTAACCAAGAAAAATGCCTTATTTAGCATCAAATTTACCTAGGGCATCCTTTTCATTTAAAATGAAGCATTTACAACCAAAAACTTTAAAATAAGAAATATTTGGTTTTTTGTTATTCCATAATTCATATGGAGTTTTTGATAGAGATGGTCTTATTAGGACCCTATTTATGATGTAACAAGCCGTATTTACGGCTTCGGCCCAAAAATATTTGGGTAAACTATGTTCATTTAACATAGTTCTTGCCATTTCTTGTAGGTTTCTATTTTTCCTTTCAACTACTCCATTTTGTTGAGGATTTTTTGGAGTTGAGAAGTTGTGATTGTACCCATTAACTTCGCAAAAATTTTGAAAGTCACGGTTTTGGAATTCACCACCGTGATCACTACGAATTGATGAAATCATGAAGCCTTTTTCATTTTGAGTGAGTTTACAAAATTTAGAGAAACACTTGAAGCAATCACTTTTGTGAGCTAAGAAATAGGTCCAAGTGTATCTAGAGTAGTCATCCACAATCACAAAAGCATATTTGCTTCCACCTAGACTTGTTGTATCAATTGGTCCAAATAAGTCCAAATGGATCAATTGTAATGGTCTAGTGGTGCTAATTTAATTTTTTGGTTTGAAGCTTGTTTTTATTTGTTTGCCTAGTTGACATGCATCGCATACCTTATCCTTAATAAACTTCATATTCGGAATCCCTCGTACTAATTCTTGAGATGAGATTTTAGATATTGTTTTCATGCTTGCATGACCTAATCTCCTATGCCAAAGCCAAGCATCATCATTTACGGCGGAGAAACACATTTCATTACTTAGTTCATCAAGATTGATGGTATAGACATTATTTTGTTTTAACGCAATCATAGTCATGTTATGATTTGGTTTTTCAATAATGCACATATTTGATTCAAATCTAACGATATAACCTTTATCGCATAGTTGACTAATACTTAAGAGATTGTGTTTCAATCCATCAACTAGTAAAACATCATCAATGGAAAAACTAAATTTGTTACCAATAGTTCCCTTGCCAATGATTTTGCCTTTGTTGTTGTCTCCGAAGGTGACGTACCCTTCTTCTTTGCTAGTGAGCATAGAGAAATGAGATAGATCTCTAGTCATATGTCTTGAGCATCCACTATCGAGATACCATCTCTTGCTCCTAGCTTGTGGGTTTGTCTACAAAAGAGGATGATTTTTAGGTACCCATTTGATTTTGGGTGCCTCAAAAATTGACCCACTAACTTTGTTATTTATTATTGAATCCTTTATAGTTTCTTTAGGAACCCATATTAATTTTTGTGAGCTCATTTCCTAAATGGACATTTGTAGGCAATATGTCCAGATTTGCAACAGAAGTTGCATTTCATATAAGAGAAAACATGTAATGTAGGTCCTTTTATGAAAGTGGTAGGATTTTGATGTAATCCTTTGACAAATCCAATTCCATTTCTATTTGCGATGTGACCCTTGTGTGCAAGGATCATATCTAATCCTTTGCTACCAACCTTAAACTTGGTTTCTTTAAGAAGCAAATTTTCATTTTTTATTGCTTCTAAATGCTCACACTTAGAGCATGGAGGAGTTTGAAGATTATCAAACTTTTCTTGTAGCAAAGCATGCTCTTTCTTTAGGATACTTAACTTCTTGCTAACAGTTCTACATTCATCAAATAATTCATGAAAAGCGATAGAGAGTTCTTCAAAAGATAAATCTTCATTAAATAAATCACATACCTCTTCTCCTAAAGCCATTAGCGCGTAATGAGCAACTTGCTCGGTGTTGGACTCCCCTTCTTCGGATGCACTTGAATCATCCCACGTTGCCTTGAGCGCCTTCTTCTTTGATGTCCTCTTTTTGGCTTGAGGACAATCGTTCTTGTAGTGTCCCGGTTTTTTGCATTCATAGCAAATCACTTGGTCCTTCTTTTGTTCAAATTTATTTTTTATATTATTTTTAAATTTGTTCTTTCTTAAATATTTTTTAAATTTTTGAGTCAAAAGTGCAATGTCATTGTCACTGTCCTCATCACTTGATGTTCCTTTCAAGTGGTCTTCTTGTGATTTGAGTGTCATATCCTTCCTGTTCTTTGGAAGGGGGTTCTCGAGCTCGTCATGAGCTTGACATGTCATTTCGTAGGTCATTAGAGACCCAATGAGTTCTTCAAGAGGTAATGCTTTAAGGTCTTTGGCCTCTTGAATGGCCGTAACTTTTCGATCCCAACTTTTAGGGAGGGATCTTAAGATTTTAGTTACTAGTTCAAAGTTAGTAAAATCTTTACCATGAGCTTTGAGTCCATTGATGACATCCGTAAATCGGGTATACATGTCTCCGATGGACTCACTTGGTTTCATTCGGAAAAGTTCGTAAGAGTGCACAAGGATGTTGATTTTGGACTCTTTCACTCGGCTAGTGCCTTCATGAGTGACCTCAAGAGTTCTCCAAATATCAAAAGCCGAATCACAAATTGAAACACGATTAAATTCGTTTTTGTCTAGTGCACAAAACAAGGCATTCATAGCCTTTGCATTTAAAGCAAAAACCTTCTTCTCCGATTCATTCCATTCGCTCATCGGAAGAGAAGATTTTTGAAATCCATTCTCGATAATAGACCAAAGCTCAAAGTCCATAGAAATGAGGAAGATCCTCATGCGAGTCTTCCAATATGTGTAATCCGACCCATTAAACAAAGGTGATCGTGCAATAGAATGGCCCTCTTGCATGCCGGAGTAAGCCATCTCTCTTGGGTATTAAACCAAATATGAGAGATAACTTCGCTCTGATACCACTTGTTAGGATCGGAGCAGATTAAAACTTTGGTTTTAGAAAAATCTTTCATACGATAAGAACGGAACATGAAAAGCATAACTTGAAAACGTATTCTTAGAGTTGCGCAGCAAAGGTAATAAGGAACTAATGCATGTAAGAAGGTTTGCAGTAATGTAAATAGCGATAATGAAATGCAAACCAGAGATTACGCCTGATTTTAGAGTGGTTCGGTCAAATGACCTACATCCACTTGCGAGGCCCCTCTTCGATGAGGCTCCAACCTTCCACTAGCAAATCTCTTGAAATGGAAGGGTAAGTACCCCTCTTACAACCTTTTACAAGCAGTTCAACCTCTTACAAGTTTTCAATAAGAAAGAAGGAGGAGGACTCTCTAGCAAATTGAAAACAAGACTTCCTAAGACTTTCTAAGACTTTTCTCTCAATCAAATGCTTCTCGAAAGTTGTAATCTCAGCTGAGATTTGAGGGGTATTTATAGGCCTCAAGAGGATTCAAATTTTGGGCTCCAAAATTTGAATTCTCTTTGGGTTCCCGATGCTGGCGGTGCCACCGCCCAGCCAAGCGGTGCCACCGTCCAGCGTTCGGGTGCTGGGAGGTGCAACCGCCCAGCCCAGGAGGTGTCACCGCCCAGCTCTCGGGTGCTGGGCGGTGCCACCGCCTAGCTCTCCGATTTCACTGGTTTGGCTTAATATTAGCCCAAACCATATCTGACTTAGGGCCCAATTGGCCCCTAACCACGATATAGGATTATCTCTTAATCCTAATCCTAATTACAAGTGAACTACATAACAAAAACACATCCTAAGCAAGCTTTCAACCACGAACGTCGAGTCTTGTTTCGGCGAGCTTTCCGACGAACTTCTTTCGACGGACTCCCATCAAGCTCCCAATCTTGTGATGACTTTAACGAGTAGCCGAGCCTTCTCGGTGATCTCCGTGAACCTCCGACGATCTCTTTGGCGAACTTCCGAAAATTCTGATAGGTTCCCGATTTCTTCTCGGTTGGTTCCGACAGCATCTCCGACGATTCTTCGGACTCTTAAACGTCTATCGATCTTGACTCCGGTATTCTTGCTTTGTGTTTTCTGGTTATCGTAGTTAATCCTACACACTTAACTCAATAATATGAATTAGATCAATTAACCCATCAATTGATTTCATTATCAAAATCCGAGATTCAACACATATCACCTATAGTCTCACTTGGTTGCATTTGAAAAAGCTCAAAATCATGCAATAAAATATTAACTTTCGAGTCTTTGACTCTACTCGTTCCCTCGTGCGTGATTTGTGTTCGCTAAATATCAAAAGTCATTTCGCATGTAGAAATCCGATTGAACTCATTTTTGTCCAAAGCGCAAAATAAGGCATTCATAGCCTTTGCGTTTAAAGAAAAATACTTCTTCTCCAAATCCGACCATTCGTTCATCGGTTTAGAGGGAAGTTGAAAACCGTTTTCAATAATATTCCATAAATCCAAATTTATAGAAATCAAGAAAACTCTCATTTGAGTTTTCCAATAAGTGTAGCCAAATCCGTTAAAAACGATGGACGAATAACCGATAAACCCTCTTGAAAGCCATGAAGAGCCATTTCTCTCGGGTGTAAATCCGAAATGAGAAATACTGGGCTCTGATACCAATTGTTAGGATTAGAGAGGCACTAAGAGGGGGGGGGTGAATTATTGCAGAGGATTAAAACTTATGAATTTGAAAATGATTTCGTAAATGCGTAAAGATTTTAATTCGTCAATGACTTGGAGAAAGTAGCTCGAGTAAAGTGAGAAGATGAAAACCGAAAGCTTGCTATAATGTAAATAACAGTTTCAGAAAAGTAAATACTCACACATTCAAGGAACACATCAATTTAAAGTGGTTCGGTCAAAATGACCTACATCCACTTGCGAAGCCTTCTTTAATAAGGCTCCCAACTTCCACTAGCAAATCACTTGAAGGGGAAGGACAAATATCCCTCTTACAACCTTTTTACAAGTGGTTCACACTCTTACAAATTTTTCAAAGAGAAAGAGGGAGGTGAACACTTAAGCTATTGAAAACAAGACTTTTTCTAAAGCTTTTCTCAATTTCTAACTTCCCAAAGGTTGTATTCTCTGTTGAGAATTGAGGGGTATTTATAGGCCTCAAGAGGATTTAAATTTGGGCTCCAAATTTTGAATTATCTTGGGTTTCCGAGGCTAGTGGTGCCACCGCCTGATGGTGGCAGTGCCACCGCCTGTCAATATCATATTGATCGTTTACTGGCAGTGCCACCGCTTAGTCCGGCGGTGCCACCGTCGGACCTCTCGGGTGCTGGGTGGTGCCACCGCTCAGTCCAGCGGTGCCACCACTCAGTTCTCGGGTTCTGGGTGGTGCCACCACCTACACTATTTCAACTCACTGGTTGGGCTCCAAACTTGGCCCAAACCAGTTCGAACTCAGGCCCAATTGGCCCCAAGTACACTATTTCAATTCACTGGTTGGGCTCCAAACTTGGCCCAAACTAGTTCGAACTCAGGCCCAATTAGCCCCTACTTGGATTATAGGAGTAACACATAATCCTAACCCTAATTAACGTGCTAACTATGAATTTAAAGACATTTCCTAAGCTATTACAAAGTTCGCAAGTCAAGACTTCTTTCGGCGAGCTTTCGATGAACTTCCGACGGTCTTCCGATAAACTCTCGAAAACCATTCTGTGGACTCCCGGCAAGCTCCTAGACTTCACGATTTGATCTTGGCGAGTTCCGACGAGCTTCTTTGGCAAGCTATGATCTTTCTCAACGAGCTCTGTAAACTTCCAACATACCTTCCGGCGAACTTCCGAAAACCCTTCGACAAGCTCCCTACTCATTCTCGGCTAGTTCCGGCAACATTCCTGACGAACATTTGGACTTCCGTCAGACTCTCGAACTCCCAACGAATCCTTCGTGCTTGACTCCGGCACTTTGTTTCGCTTTATGTATTTATCGTTATCATAGTTAATCCTACACACATAAGCCAAAACTCTACTCCGATCTAGACAATTATTACAACGCGAATTGACATTCTGTTGCCCGGCATGTCATTGGTTAGCGCTTCATCCAATTCTTCAGCGCATCGTCCTCTCTTGCGACTTGTTGCCCAATCGGCAGTTGACCTCCGTAACCCCAATATCCTTGGCGCAATTCCGCTCTCCTTGGCCCGATGCCCAACGTCCGAAGCCTTCTGCCGTCCAATATCCTGACGTGATCTCCTCCGGCGCAACGTCAATTCCTCCTGCATCAACTATCTAATCTTGATCGAGTAGACCTGCATCACTCAAAATGCAGTTAAACATCTAAACATAATCAATTAGTTTCATCATCAAAATATGAGATTCAACATGTATAATGTCAAATCATCATTCATAATTACATCAATGTTTCAATCATTATTTCAATATGCTTGTGCAACATTATAGTTTCAATTTACAACATGCACAATTTTAAAACTTTACATATCATCCTTACTCTATGCATGATACTAAATATAAATCAATCATCATATCATACATGATACTCATAAGCTAGTAAATTTAAATCATTTTAGAGTATCAAAATAATATCATGTGTATTTTATGCATTAATATCATCACATGAAGAATATCAAGAAGAATTAGGTGATGAGATATACTTCAAAAATACAAAGAATTATACAAAGCTAAAAAATCATATCATGAAGGATGAGATCATGTGAATACCAAAAGACATGATTCATTTTGACAAATCTCCTCTTAAATATTCAAAGAGAAATCTTAGGCGATTAAATAATAAAAGATATTCAAATGAAATTTTAAGTCATGAATTTTAAAAAAGATATTCAAATGAAATTTTAAGTCATGAATTTTGAAAAAATATTCTCTTTAGTAAAAGAAATCTTATGATTCACATAGAAAAATCTCCTCTTTAGTAAAATACCAAGAAAAATCGTATGAGTACAAAGAAGAGATTTTGATTAAAAAAAAATCTCAAGTAATTCCAATAAACCAAGATCATGATTTTGATAAAACTTATTCAAATTCAGATTGTCAAAATCATCAAAATCTTAACATTTCTTTCAAGAGATTCAAAATGGCATAAATAATTTTATTGATCTCTTAGTGAAAAATCGATAAGATAGAGAAAAAAATATTTAAAAAAAATGCTTTCCTCCTTTTGTTTCAACTTATTGATTGATTTCATACATGTATGTTCTTTTCTTTCAAATCAATGCATTATTCATTAACACCAAAATAGAACTTTCAAAAGATTACAAAAATTATCATGTATAAGTTCAAAATATAAACTCGTTAAGCATGCTTTCAAGTCATCATTATATTTTCATTAAGATATATTTTCCTTTTTGTGTGTTTCAATTTAAGTGATTGATTTCATATAAGTATGATCAATTTTTTTTTTTTTTTCGTATGAAAACATACATCATAGTTTAAAATTGAAAAAGCCACGTTCATTATCGTAAAAATCAATAATCCATAAATTTCAAGAATCATCATGCATAAATTCGAAACATAAACTTATTAAGCATGATATCAAATCATCACTTCAAATCAAACATGATTTTATTAATCATAGAGCATCTTCAATCAAAATCGAGAAACAATATGATTCATCTTGTTAGGTGTACAAGCATTAGATTTATATCTAACATTCTATTGCATTATTAAAACATCAAACATGATTTCATAAGGTATTTTTAATCAAAATCATTTTTTTTATTTATTATAAAATATGTAATTTTCATGATTACTTTTAAAATCACTAGAAAGGTAAGAATGATCCAATTTTACTTTTGCATTTTCATTAAACATGTAATTCAAAAAAATATAATTTTTCTAAACTAATTTAAGAACAACTCATGAAAAGAATTATGTAATTTTGAAATAAATTAAAGGAGTTTCGTTTGAGTTGTTTACCTCATTGTCGAATGCCGTTAAGCAATAGTTTGCCACCTTGCCTTTGTTCATTTTCTTCTTGTCTTCGGATGAGCTGAATTTGTCCGAAGTTGCCTTCTTCTTCTTTTTAAGTTCATTTTTAATTTTTGATTCTTGTTTTAAAAATTTCATGAGGAGTTCAAGTTCACCATCACTTGAGCTTATGCTCGAGTGGTCTTCAATTATTCCAAGTCCGAAATTCTTTCTATTCTTTGGAAGGTGGTTCGAGTGGTTCTAAGTCCAAGTTCAAGTTTACCATCACTTGAGCTTATGCTCGAGTGGTCTTCAATTATTCTAAGTTCGAAATCACATCAAGGAGAGAGCTCAAACCAATCGCACCAAGCCTGAAGAGATAACTTCCAAGAGAGGGGAGGCTCTATGACCAACCCCAACTATCCACGCATGAGGGTGGACTTCCCTAGATGGGAAGAAGGAGAACCGATTGGATGGATCTCGTGCACGGAGCGATACTTTTGGTACCACAAAACCGCTGACGCATCTATGATGAAAATTGCAGCTATACATCTTGAAGGGGATGTCATACAGTGGTTTAAATGGTTTGAACACACTCATGGAGTCCTCTCATAGTGACAATTCAAAGAAGGACTGCTGATCCGCTTTGGACCAACCGATTATGAGAACATTGACGGATAACTAGCAAATATCCGACAAACCTCCATCATTCAAGAGTACCAAACCAGGCTTGAAAGGTTATCTAATCAAATTCATGATTGGTCACAAAAATAGCTATTAGGGACCTTTATTGAGGGCTTGAACCTAGAGATCCGGAGAGAAGTTAAAGCGTGACAATCGTACACACTTATGGCAGCCATCTCTTTCGCACAATTTCAAGAGGAGTGATTGAACCATGAAGCCCGGAGGACTAGGATTACTCCCTAACTAGCAATATCGAAGCCCTCAGCCCTCCTACTATCAACCGAGTCTCTGCAAAGGGGTTATGTTGGCATTACTACGAGCCATGGAGCCGTGAGCATCGCTGTAGTAAAGGGAGACGTCTTATGATTGAACCAGTAAAAGAAGAGGTCATTAAACATCTAGAATAGAGTCTTAAACATGAAAAAGAAGATGTAGAAGAAGAGCTATAACCAACCGAAGTTACGGTACATGCACTAACTGGCTACTCAAATCCGCAAACTATGAAAATTATAGGCCTTCTCAAACAACAACCGATCACTATTCTCATCAACACAGGCAGCACTAATAACTTCCTAAACAGTAAGGCTATTGTCCGAATGACCTTACCTATCAAGAATTACAACAGATTTGACATTAAGGTCGCTGACGAATGGATTTTGAAGTATGATCGTAGGTGCCCACAGGTAAAATTATTGCTGTAGGACCAAGAGATAATTGCATATTTCTTCCTCCTCCCTCTTGATGATCATGAGGCTATGTTCAGAATTAAATGGTTGACGACATTAGGTGATGTTTCTTGGAATTTTATGAAACTAATTATGAAATTTTACAGTAAGGAGAAATAGGTGATACTGCACGGGAAACATAGGGGCGACGTAACGACGATTTGCACACAACAAATAGAGAAGGTTTTGTATAAAGCATGCAGTGGATTTTTGGTATAACTTGAGCAGCAAACTAAGGGAGAGCTAATAGAATTTGAAGATCTAAATCTACTTTCTTTGTTTGCTGAATTTTTAGATATATTTGACGAACCGCGCAACCTACCTCTTACCCATCGGCATAATCATTGTATAACGATTCATCCAGGCAAATCTCCGGCAAATACTCAATCATGTCAGTATCCACATCTCTAGAAGGATGAAATAGAAAGGATTTTAAAAGAGATGTTCGAAATAGGAGTCATTCGAGCAAGTTGCAGCCCCTACTCTTTACCGATGCTCCTCATACGAAAGAAGGATGAAACATGGCAATTGTGTGTTGATTACCGAGCTCTCCATGGTATAACTGTCAAGGACAAATACCCTATTCCAATAGTACATAAATTGCAAGATGAAAGGGAGCACAAATCTTCACAAAGCTGGACCTTTGATCCGGGTATCATCAAATACGGGTGTGCGAATAAGACATACCGAAAACCACCTTTTGAACACACAACAACCACTATGAATTTTTGCTTTCTTCAACTAAAGGTGGAATATCTTGGGCATATCATATCAGAGGAAGGTGTGGTAGTGGACCCCTTCAAAATTGGAGCAATGCAAAACTGGCCGACCCCAAGGAACATAAAATTGCTACATAGCTTTTTGGGTTTAAAAGGCTACTACCGCAAGTTCAAAGAAAACTATGGAAAGATCAGTGCACCACTTACTTCCTTACTGAAAAAAGATGTCTTCTAATGGTCAGATAGAGCCTCTGCTGCCTTCGACAAACTTATGGTAGCCATGATGGCGACACTGGTGCTAGCACTACTAGATTTCAACCGACCCTTCATTATTGAGGTTGACGCATCTGGAGTCGGAATTGGAGCTATTCTCATGCAAGATGGTTGACCACTCGCATATACTAGTAAGGCATTGTCTCCCTCCCATCAAAATATGTCAACATATAATAAGGAGATGCTTGCCATTGTGCACACAACAACCAGGTAGAAACCCTACTTGATCGGTCGACGATTTCAAATTAAAACCGACCATAGAAGCCTCAAATACTTTTTGGAGCAAAAGATATCATCCCTTGAGCAGCAAAAATGGGTAATAAAACTTCTTAGATTTGATTATAAAATAACTTACAAAAAGGGGAAAGAGAATGTTGTTACAGATGCACTTTCACGACTACCCGAGCAAGCTGAATTTTTGGTCGTTTCACTTCCGACCAGTAACTTCCTTGAGGATATTAAGATGGAATGGCAGGAAGATTCAGAGACTAGTAAGATCATAAAAAATTAGATGAAGCACCAAACCCCATGGCTCATTATAGTTGGGACTCAAAAGAATTGTGCTATAAGGGACGCATTGTGCTTATGTCAAATTCTACTTGCATCTTCACGAGCGGATTTTGGACAGAGTTATTCCAGATGTAGGGCACTAAATTGAAAAGGAGTATAGCGTATCACCCACAAACTGATGGCCAGATGGAAGTGTTGAACAGGTGCTTGGAGATAGCCCAAAGCCATCCACTAAATATAACTACCCAAGGAGAACTCCCGACCCAATCGAGTGTCATTATTGATCGATGGATCATGACTCGACGATGATGACCTACTATTGAAGTGCTAATATAGTGGGCGAACTTACTAGCAGAAGGTGCCACTTGGGAGAACTATGATGATTTGAAGATCAAATTCCCAGAATTCATTAATCGTTAGCCTTGAGGACAAGGTTGATTTGAAGAGGGCAGGTTTGTTAGGACTCTAACTAGGACAGTCCTAATTGAGAGGGGCATTTATATAAAATCTACCTAAGCTAACCCCTATTAAAAAGGTGAAGAGGCTGGCAAGGGTTTGGAGGTTATTTCTTAAAGAAGAATTAGGAGTTATAAAGGAATAGGAGTCTTGAGTAGGAGTCGTATTAGGAGTCTTGAGTAGGAGTCTTAATTGAGTAGGAGTCTTGAGTAGAAGTCCTATTAGGCGTTAGGGTTTAGAAACCCTATAAATAGTCATATATTCATCCTCTTTTGATAAGCAATAGATGAATCTTTTCTGCAGCCTTTGAGCAGCAACTTGGAGGGAGAAACCCCTATAGAGTTCCAAGGAGGCCGATCCTCTAAAGAGATCAACCCCAAGTTTAGAATCTGCAAGGGTTCTAATAGTAGTTCCTCTTCTAGTGCCCATTTTTTTCGTAGTGGAAGTAGTAGCTTTTGTCCTTTACTGGCATTTTCTTAGCAACCTTTGCTTTACCTTGTTTGCCTTTGCCCTAGCCCATCTTAAGGGACTTTTCTGCTTTCCTTTTCTTTTTGGTCGCATCAGTGTAGAGAAATATCTTCTCTTTCTTGATAGTGCTCTCTGCCTCCATCAACATATTGAGGAGCTCAAGGAGAGTCACCTCAAGCTTGTTTATATTAAAATTCATTATGAACTGTAAAAAGGAATTTGGTAGGGACTAAAGCACAATGTCCACACACAAGTTATCTTCTAGGACCATTCCTACACCTATGAGTTTCTCTATCCACTCAATCATCTTTAGAAATATGATTCTGAACCGTTGTCCTCTCAGTCATCCTAGCATGGAAGAGGCTCTTGGATATCTCATATCATTAAGTCCTTCCCTATTCCTCAAATAGTTTGTGGACATGTAGGAGAATGGATCTGGCATCATCTCTTTATGTTGTCTATGAAACTAAGGAGTCATAGAGCCCAACATGTAACACTGAGCAAGAGTAGAGTCATCAATGTACTTCATGTAGCGAGCGAGCTCATCCTCGCTTACCCCTTCCTCGGGCATAGGCATCACTGTATCAATGACGTACGCTATTTTCTCCACTGTGAGAACAATTCTCAAGCTACGGAGCCAATCCGTATAATTTGGACTAGTGAGGCAGTTGACATCAAGCATGCCATGTAAGGGATTTGAAAGTGATATTTTTTGAAAATAAAGATATAGTAGAAATAAATAACATGTATATTTTGTAAAAAATAAATAATTAAGATATGGACTTCTATCTTAATATGCTCCCACTATTTAACTGGCAAGTCACGTAACACCCTCAGCACTTGAAACGGAAGTCTCCTACAGACTTCTAGTGGGGATCAGGATCCAATCAGTGTCTTAGTATAACCTCGAGGGACTCGACCAATTATTCTAAGCCCAAAAGTTATGCAACTCTTGCCGATCACAACTCCTTGTGATTCCCGTCCTGATCAACCTCTAAATCACCATAGTCTCGAGGGACTCAACCAACCATGAAGTTCGATTAAGTCAACACCATCGTTATAAGATGAGTCTGATTTGATGATATACCCTCGAGGCACTTGACCAAGCATACCATGTCCTCAGGTCACCGGTGACATCTCAATGTCATAGGCAAGATAGCGAATCGTGATATAGGTGAGCCTCGAGGGACTCGACCAACTTAACCTACACCGGGAATCGGTCCCTACCTATAACAATGGAAGGCCACGTGGGTCAATCTAATCGCTTCACATTTATTGACTTAATATTATCGAGAGAGGGGTTTCTATGATTTGGTATCCTAATATGACATGTTACACATACATATTTAATGTATATCTAAATCGCATGTAAATATATATACATATCTAGTAGGTGTATAAGCAATCACACTAGATGATCATGGACCACAACCTAATGTGATCAGGCCCGAGCTAGTTGGCCTAATCACTTACATCAAGATCTATGTATGTAGTAGTGCATCTCCATACCCTATGATCGTCCCTCTCGTCTTCGTCGGTTCCGTCGACATCTCGACGCATCTCCATACATCGCGATCATCCATCTCGCGGGTCCCGCTATCGCTTCCACGCTCCCATTGCGCTTCCTCGTGTGATTATAGCTCAATCATAGGTACGTAGGCCCGATAATAACGAGAAATAAAATGGAGGCTCGCAAGCCCTAATAATAATTATCACAAGTACACACATCACACGATCCATGATTATCCGTCCATAAATCATACATCACATATATAAATCATTATTATTTAGGACTACTAGATAATAATAAAAATAATAATCAATTAAATATTTTAATTAATTAATATTTTCTAAAATCAGGGACATGTAGGGAATTTTTTTACTTCTGAGAGGTATTTTCATAATTTGGACAAAAGGACAGAACTATAATTCTCAAATTCATATGTGTAAAATTATCTTTTTGCCCAAAACCCTAAAACTCCCCATGACCTACTGGTTGAGGCTGCTGCCAACCGCTGCCACCTTGTTGGAATCGGCCGCTGCCCCTGCTTGCGGGTGGTGCTGCCCTTGCAGGTGAGCGCCCCCGCGGGCGACGCCCCCACTTGTGGGCGCCCTTGTGGGTGGCGCTGCCCCACGCAGCACCCGTAAGCAGCTATGCTCGTAGGTGTAGTGCCCGTAGGCGCCACTACTTTGTGGCACCTCAGCCCACAAGTGTAGCGCTTGCAGGCGCCGCTACCGTGCGGCGCCGCACCAATTGGCCAGTGCTGCCTACTGGGGCTCACTAACACTGTTGTTGGACGCTCAGCGTGGGCCCAACATCGGTAGGAGCCGCCCGTGCCCACGGGTCTAGCTCCCACAAGCACCACCCTTGTGCGCGAGCGCAGTGCCTGCGCACTATGGTCGCCATGCTTGCGATCACCACTATAGGGGGCCTGCCTGCGCGCGGCCGACCTTGCGACCGTCACTACAGTTGGCTTGCCTACACATAGATGGCAACGTGGCAGCAAGGGCAGTAACAATTGCTGCCCTTTCTTGCTTTTACGTCAACGATTTTGACGTTAAAAGCTTCTCCAAAACAAAATACATGTAGTTCAAAACTAATCTATCGCATGAACAACCTAGCTATAATACCATTGTTGAAAATGCTGAATCTCAGATTTTGATGCTAAAATCGATTGGTAAATTATTTGATCTAATCCATGTGTTGAGATAAGTGTGCAGGATTAACTATGATAGTAGTAAGGCATAAAGCAAATGATGGGCCGGAGTCGAAGATTCAGACGATATACTAGGAGCTCACCATGAGTTCATCGTGAGATCACTGGAAGCATGCTGGAAGACTCGCTGAAAGCTCATCGGAAGATCGCCCGAAGCACGCCGGAAGACTAGCCGGGAGTTCATCGGGGGTTCGCCGGAAGCACGCCTGAAGACTCGTTGAGAAGTTCGCTGGAGGATCGCCGAAAGAGAAATTGACATACCAGACTAATTGCTTATCTTAATCATAGGCAATCCAACTAACTTAATTAGGGGCCAATTGAGCCCTTAATAGGGCTGAATTGGGCCGGATTGAATAACTTATTCAGCCCTTGAAAACATGGCTGGTGGTGGCACCGCCAGGGCCAACGGCGGCACCGCCAAGGCCAACGGTTGCACCGCCTAGTGACCCAGTCCCCCAAGTTGTCTAGGCGATGGTATCACCGACATTTATTACATGCCAGTGGTGGTCCCGCCCTTGTCAAGCGATAGTACTGCCCAGTGTCAGATTGCAAGCGGTATTACCGCCCAGTAATGGTGGTGGTACAGCCAGTACCACGAAATTTCAGGATGAGACACTTTTTGGCTCGATATTTGAAGCCATTGGGGTCTATAAATACCCCCACCCTTTTCTACATGAAAGGGTACGAAAAGCATTGGCTTAATTTTTAGTTCTTGAGTTTTAAAGTGTTGTAAAAGTGACTAGTTCTCCTCCTTCATCTCTTAGCCTTGTAACCATCCAAGAAAAAGGAGTGAGACTTGTAAGGGTTGCCTCCTAAACCTGACAAAAGAAGAAAGAGCTGTAAAAGGTGTTGGCTTCGCCTATTGAAGGAAGGCCTTTAGTGGATGCCGGTGACCTCGTCGGAGGAGGAATCCGAAAGTTGATGTAGGTCACATTGACCGAACCACTCTAAATTCTAGTTTGCTTTTCATTTATGCAATTTACATTATTTTAAATCTCTTTAATCCTCTCTTGCACTTTTATAAAAGCTTTTAAGTTCAAATTCTCTCTGAAACAGATTGAATTAAAACCATTTTCGTCGGAATCGATTTTAATCGAAACGAACATTTTTCTGAAATCGGGAAAGTTTTCCGCTGCATTAATTCACCCCCCCCCCCCTAGTGCCACTCTTGATCCTAACAATTGGTATCAGAGTGAGGTTCATTCTCGTTTGGTTTAAAACCCAAGAGAGATAACATTGGTCGGCAACCAAGAGGGTCATTCAATTACACATCCGCCTATGTTCAATGGGACAAATTACACATATTGGAAGACTAGAGTAAGGATCTTCCTAATTTCAATGGATTTTAAATTATGGAATATTGTAGAAAATGGGTTTTAAAAGTCTTCTCTTCCAATGAACGATTGGAATAAGTTGGAGAAGAAGACTTTCGCTTTAAACGCAAAGGCTATGAATGCCTTGTTTTATGCCTTAGATAAAAATGAGTTTAATCGTGTATCCATTTGTAAAACTATTTTTGATATTTAGCACACACTCGAAGTGACTTATGAAGGCACTAGTAGAGTGAAGGAGTAAAAAATTAATCTTTTAGTTCATACTTATGAGTTGTTTCAAATGAAACCGAGTGAGACTATTGGAGACATATACACCTGATTTATGGATGTCGTCAATGGTCTAAAAGGACTTGGTAAAGGTTTTTCAGATTTTAAACTTGTTAATAAAATTTTAAGATCCCTTCCAAAAGTTGGGACCCTAAAGTCATGGTCATTCAAGAGGCCAAAGATCTAAATAATTTTTCTCTCGAAAAACTAATTGGGTCACTAATTGTTAGGATCAAGAGTGCACTAAGAGGGGGGAGTGAATTAGTACAGCAAAAAACTTTTACGATTTCAATAAACTTATTTCAAGTAAAGCTGATTCAACAAGAATGGTTTCAACTCAATCATTTTTGGAAGAACTTTGAACTTGAAACCATTCGTGAAAGAGCAAGAAAAGACTAAGGTGAATTGCAGCAAAGTAAAGTGCACAAATGAAAAATATATGTTTTGTAAGGTGTTAGTATGATTAAAGCCGATCTCGGAAAATGTTAAGGTCAAAGCATATGTAGACGTATTTAAGGCATAGTAAGGAGGAGAGGCAGTTTGCTATAAAGGAAAGTTGCTCAAAGTAAATGCAAACCAAGATTTTAGAGTGGTTCGGTCAACGTGACCTACATCCACTATCGGCTTCCTCAATAGGCAAAGGAAAACCACCCTTTTACAGCTTTTCTCCTTTTGTCGGGCTTAGGAGACAACCCTTACAACTTTCACTCCTCTCTTCAATGATCTAAACACTTAGAAAGAAGAAAGAGAACTCTAGCTTTTTATGGGCCCCAATGAGTTCAAAAATGGAGCCTAAAAGTGTATATTCCTGGATTTCCAAGGACCTGGTGGTACCACCGCCATTATTGGGCGATACTATCGCTTGACAACGCTTGAAGACCGAGCTCAGGTGGTACCACCGCCTAGGTGGTACCACCACTAGTAGTAATAATTGACAGGGGTGGTACCACCGCCCAGAATTCCTAGGAGACCGAGTCTCCCAGGCGGTGCCACCGTCTGCCAGGAATTTAGGGGCCGAATGGGCTATTCCATTCGGCCCAATTTGGGTCTGTTAAGAGCCCAGTTGGCCCCTAATTAATTTAGAGGGATTACCTCCCAATCCTAACTTAATCTATACTCTAACTACGAAAATTAAGACATCATTACTGTAATTTATGTTCTGGTGCGTCAATCGCTTCTTCCGACGAGCTTCCGGCATACTTCCGGTGAACATCCAACGAACTCTCAACGATGCTTCGGCGGACTCCCGGTAAGCTCCTAGTCTTTGCGACAATCTTCTTGGCGAGTTCTGATGAGTTTCTATGGCAAGCTCCTGGACTTCTTGGCTGGTTCCCGTAGAACTTCCAACGAACATCTGGACTTCCGACGAACTCTCGAACTCCCAATGTGATCTTGATCTTGACTCTGGCATAACATCTGCTGCATGTCTTACTGCCATCGTAGTTAATCCTACACACTTTTCTCAACATTTAGATTAGATAAACAAATGACAATTGACTTCATCATCAAAATCTAAGATTCAACAATCTCCCTCTTTTTGATGATGATAATCAATTGATAACGGAGTTAACCTTAACTCTCCCTATCTATATGCCATACTTGAGAAAAGTCATTCTTGAATTCAAAGCCTTTGAATTCAAGAGATATATTAATAAGTTAAGTTCATTTAAACTTATTAATACACCCATCTTGATTCCTATTATAATGTAACTTTCTGAAAATGATGTCAAGGCATGACATCCATTTTCAAGTCTTATATTTCAAATATCATAGCAATTCATTCTATAACAAGATATCAATTTGTAATATTTCAAATTAAGCTCTAGGTATCTTATCATAATGCAAATATTTCAAGTGTAAAATTGCATATATTTATCATCAATTTACCACATATTTCTCTCCCTTTGTCATCAACAAAAAGGATAACGATTCAACAATATATGTAATTGTAGTAAAAATTCATGTCATTTTTCAACTTGTAAAGAAATTCATACCAATTATTTTTCAAGCATTCATGACATGATATCATTCATTAACTTCTTTCCTTTTACTTATCATCAAAACTTTGCATGAAGAAGGAAAGAAGGAAGGTAAAAGCCTTTGAGAACCAACTTTAAATGAATTTAAAAATGATAAGAGAGTTTCATTAAATCATGCTTCATTTTTCATAAGGATCAAGATATACATGTGAAATTAAATCCTTGCAAGTGTTCATCTCAAAAATAAAATTCTTCCTTCATCAAGAAGGAATTCATGTGAAAAAATCATCATATCAAATCCATTTTTCAATTTAAAAATTTACAAGAGATAAATCCATTAGAGATGCATTTGTCAATTAATTTCATGTATAAAAAATCATTAAGTGATGGAACATAGATATGAAATAGCTTTGATATGGCATAGGCTCATAAAAGTTCCATTCAAGAAATACATTAAGCCCAGAAGAGAAATACAACAAAATCATGCATTCGGACATGTTTTGTCATAGCTTTTCAATCACAATCATGAAGATAAACTTGATATTGCATGATCATAAACATTTTTTGCAAACTTTCCAATATGAACATGTTATTGAAGCACACAATCAAGTAAAATTCTCATCAAAAAATTATAAGCACAGAATTTAAATGAGTGATCAAAGAATCAAGAAAGTCCGAAAATGAAATTTAATAGATTCATGCATTCGGACAAATCAACATTCCTAATTCTCTTCTAATAAAATCAAATTGTTCTTGACTTAAAGGTTTTATAAAAATACCGGCCAACTGATGTTTTGTATCAATAAACTCTAGGATTACATCATGATTAGTGACATGATCTCGTACAAAGTGATGCCTAATGTCAATATGTTTTGTTCTAGAGTGTTGAATGAAATTTTTTGTTAAACATATTGCACTTGTATTATCACATTTTAGGGGATATTTTTAAGATGAATTTTATAATCCTCTAAAGTGTTTTTCATCCACATAACTTGTGCACAGCATGCACTAGCTGCAATGTACTCAGCTTCGGTTGTAGATAGTGCAATCGAGTTTTATTTCTTGGATGACCAAGAAACAAGTGTGTGTCCTAAAAACTGACATGTTTCGGATGTGTTTTTTCTATCTAATCTACATCCAGCAAAATCTACATCAGCATATGCAATTAGTTCAAAGTTCTTGGATTTTGGATACCATAATCCTATATTAGTGGTACCTTTACGATATCTATGTATTCTTTTAACTGCTTTGAGATGAGATATCTTAGAATTAGATTGAAACCTAGCACAAAGACCTACACTAAACATAATATCTGATCTTGTTATGGTGAGGTATAGTAGACTTCCTATCATACCCCTATAAGTTTTTTTATCAAAGCTTTCTCCAATTTCATCAATTTCTAACTTAGTGGAGGTGCTCATGGGAGTGTTGATAGCTTTTGGGCTATCCATATTGAATATTTTTAGTAAATCTAAAGTGTATTTTGTTTGACTAAGAAATGTACCATTACTTAGTTGTTTGATTTGTAAGCTCAAAAAGAAAGTTAATTCCCCCATAGAGAGTCCTTGGGGCTTGTTTTAAACCATAGAGAGCTTTAGTCAATTTAAACACATGATTAGGAAAACTATTATTCTCAAATCCGGGAGGTTGTTCAACATAAACTTCGAAAATAAAGCCATTAAGAAAAGCACTTTTAATATCCATTTGAAACAACTTAAAATTATTACTACTAGCATAGGAAAGGGGCATCCTTATGACTTCTAATCGAGCCATAGGAGTGAAGGTTTCTTCGTAATCAATACCTTCTTCTTAGTTGAAACCTTTGACCATTAATTTAGTCTTATTTCTAACCATGATACCATATTCATCTTGCCTGTTTCTAAAGACCCATTTAGTACCAATAACTAAATGGTCATTTTGCCTATGAACAAACTTCCACACCTCATTTCTCTCAAACTGATTTAAATCATCTTGCATTGCGATAATCCATGAATCATCTTTCATGGCTTCATTAATATATTTTGGTTCAATTTAGGAGAGAAAAGCGACATTGGCACAAAAATTTTTAAGAGAAGAACGTGTTTGAACCCTATTAGATGTGTCTCATATGATTAGTGTTCATTTGGTAATGTTGAATCTCGGATTTTGATGATAAAATCAATTGATGGGTTAATTGATCTAATCCATATTATTGAGTTAAGTGTGCAGGATTAACTACGATAACCAGAAAACACAAAGAAAGAATACCGGAGTTAAGTTCGATGGACGTTTAAGAGTCCGAAGAATCATCGGAGATGCTGCCGGAACCAACAGAGAAGAAATCGGGAACCTGTCGGAATTTTCGGAAGTTCGCCAAAGAGATCGTCGGAGGTTCATGGAGATCACCGAGAAGGCTCGGCTACTCGTTAAAGTCATCACAAGTTCGGGAGCTTGTTGGGAGTCCGTCGGAAGAAGTTCGTCGGAAAGCTCGCCGGAACAAGACTCGACGTTCGCGGTTGAAAACTTGCTTAGGATGTTTTTTTTGTTATGTAGTTCACTTGTAATTAGGATTAGGTTTAAGAGATAATCCTATATCCTGGTTAGGGGCTAACTGGGCCCAAAATTAGACTTGGTTTGGGCTAAATTTGAAGCCCAACAAGTAAACCGAAGTGTCTGGCGGTTGCACCGCCCAGCACCCGAGAGCTGGGCGGTGACACCGCCTGGCTGGGCGGTGGGACCGCCCAGCACTGTTAGTGTATGACAGTGATAGGCGGTGGCACCGCCAGCATCGGGAACCCAAAGAGAATTCAAATTTTGGAGCCCAAATTTGAATCCTCTTGAGGCCTATAAATACCCCTCAAATCTCAACTGAGATTACAACTTTTTGGGAAGCAATTGATTGAGAGAAAGGTCTTAGAAAGTCTTAGCAAGTCTTGTTTTTCAATTTGCTAGAGAGTTCACCTCCTTTCTTACTGAAAATTTGTAAGAGGTTGAACTACTTGTAAAAGGTTGTAAGAGGGGTATTTGCCCTTTCATTTCAAGAGATTTGCTAGTGGATGGTGGGAGCCTCATCAAAGAGGGGCCTCGCAAGTGGATGTAGGTCATTTGACCGAACCACTATAAAATCTGCATTATCTGGTTTGCATCCTACTCTTGCCATTTACATACTACAAACTTCTCTACTTAGTTACTACGCTTCCATATGTTTCTAAGTTATCAAGCTTCTAAAAAGCTTCTAAAATCGGTTTCCATTGATATTGCTTTTCATCGTACGAAAGATTTATCAAAACCAAAGTTTTAATCCGCTGCACTAATTCACCCCCACCCCCCTCTTAGTGCCGCTCCGATCCTAACAATTGGTATCAGAGCTAGGCTCACTCTCATATTTGGTTTGATACCCAAGAGAGATGGCTTACTCCGGCATACATGAGGGTCATTCTATCACGCGTCCACCCTTGTTTAATGGGTCGGATTATACTTATTAGAAGACTCGTATGAGGATCTTCCTCATTTCTATGGATTTCGAGCTTTGGACTATTGTTAAAAACGGATTTCAAAAATCTTCTCTTCCAATGAGCGAATGGAATGAATCGGAGAAGAAGGTTTTTGCTTTAAATGCAAAGGCTATGAATGTCTTGTTTTGTGCACTAGACAAAAATGAATTTAATCGTGTTTCAATTTGTGATTCGGCTTTTGATATTTGCAGAACTCTTGAGGTTACTCATGAAGGCACTAGCCGAGTGAAAGAGTCCAAAATCAACATCCTTATGCACTCTTACAAACTTTTCCGAATGAAACCAAGTGAGTCCATCGGAGACATGTACACCCAATTTACGGATGTCATCAATGGACTCAAAGCTCTTGGTAAATATTTTACTAACTTTGAACTAGTAACTAAAATCTTAAGATCCCTCCCTAAAAGTTGGGATCCAAAAGTTACGACCATTCAAGAGGTCAAAGACCTTAAAACATTCCCTCTTGAAGAACTCATTGGGTCTCTAATGACCTACGAAATGACATGTCAAACTCATGACGAGCTCGAGAACCCCCTTCCAAAGAACAGGAAGGATATGGAACTCAAATCACAAGAAGACCACTTGAAAGGAACATCAAGTGATGAGGATAGTGACAATGACATTGCACTTTTGACTCAAAAATTTAAAAAATATTTAAGAAAGAATAAATTTAAAAATAATATAAAAAATAAATTCGAACAAAAGAAGGACCAAGTGATTTGCTATGAATGCAAAAAACCGGGATACTACAAGAACGATTGTCCTCAAGCCAAAAAGAGAACATCAAAGAAGAAGGCGCTCAAGGCAACGTGGGATGATTCAAGCGCGTCCGAAGAAGAGGAGTCCAACACCGAGCAAGTTGCTCATTATGCCCTAATGGCTATCGGAGAAGAGGTAACGAATTTAATTAATGCAGATTTACCATATCATGAATTATTAAATGATTTCCATGAGTTATTTGATGAATGTAAGATAATTAGTAGAAAATACAAATTGCTAAAAAATGAGCATGATAGTCTCACTTGTGATATCGATAAATTAAAAATTGAATATCATGATAGTTTAGCTCCATGTATAAAATGCCATGATCTAGAATCTCTCCAAAAGGAGAACTTGCTACTTAAGGAAACCTTGAAGAAATTCGAGATTGGTAGCAAATCTTTGAACATGATCCTTACAAATAAGGGTCACGTTCCTAAAAGAAGTGGAATCGAATTTGTGAGAAGTCCTCACCAAAATCCAACCACTTTCATTAAAGGCCCCGTCTTACATGTTCGGCACCAAAGCAATTGCAACTTTTGTTGCAAATATGGACATAAAACTTATAAATGTCCATTCAAGAAAATTAGTCCGAACAAACTAATTTGGGTTCCTAAGGGATCAATTCTATGCAATATGATGAACAAGTTTTTAAGGCACCCAAAAGAAAATGGGTACCTAAAAATAATCCCTTCTTGTGGAAACATACACCATCACAAGCTAGGAGCAAGAGATGGTATCTAGATAGTGGATGCTCAAGACATATGACTGGAGATCCATCTCATTTCTCTATGCTCACTAGCAAAGAAGAAGGGTATGTCACCTTCGGAGACAACAACCAAGGCAAAATCATTGGCAAGGGAACCATAGGTAACAAATTAAAATTTTCTATTGATGATGTCTTACTAGTTGATGGATTGAAACATAATCTCTTGAGTGTTAGTCAATTATGCGATAAAGGTTATATCGTTAGATTTGAATCAAATGTGTGTATTATTGAAAAACCAAACCATAACATAACTATGATTGCATTAAAACAAAATAATGTCAACACCATCAACCTTGATGAACTAAAGAATGAAATGTGTTTCTCCGCTTTAAATGATGATGCTTGGCTTTGGCATAGGAGACTAGGCCATGCAAGCATGAAACTAATATCTAAGATCTCATCTAGAGAATTAGTGCGAGGAATTCCAAATATAAAGTTTATTAAGGACAAAATATGCGATGCATGTCAACTAGGTAAACAAATAAAAACTAGTTTCAAACCAAAAACTCAAATTAGCACCACTAGACCATTATAATTGATTCATTTGGACTTATTTGGACCAATTGACACGACAAGTCTAGGAGGAAGCAAATATTCGTTTGTAATTGTGGATGACTATACTAGATACACTTGGACCTATTTCTTAGCTCACAAAAGTGATTGCTTCAAGTGTTTCTCTAAATTTTGTAAACTCACTCAAAACGAAAAAGGTTTCATGATTTCATCAATTCGGAGTGATCACGGTGGCGAATTTCAAAGCCGTGACTTGATGATGTAGTTTTAATGAAGAGTCTATTCATGTAGTTTTTAATGAAATTTCTAATTTAAAGAAAAATGATTTTGATGATGATCTTGGTTTTGATAATTTGAATTTAAATGAACCCCCTCCTCAAAATAGCAACTTGGATGCACCTTCTTTCGAAATTTCCTTACCCAAGGAATTGAAGTATATAGATGTTCATCCAAAGGAGCTAATTATAGGAGATACATCAAAAAGGGTTCAAACTCGTTCCTCTTTCAAGAATTTTTGTGCTAACGCCGCCTTCCTTTCTCAAATCGAACCTAAATGCATTGATGAGGCCATAAAAGATGATTTTTGGGTTATTACAATGCAAGAGGAATTGAATCAATTTGAGAGGAATAAGGTATGGAAGCTTATTCCTAGACCTAGTGACCATTTAGTCATTGGAACTAAATGGGTCTTTAGAAACAAGCAAGACGAAAATGGTATCGTGGTTAGAAATAAGGCTAGATTAGTGGCCAAAGGTTTCAACCAAGAAGAATGTATCAATTACGAAGAAACCTTCGCTCCCGTGGCTCGATTAGAAGCTATAAGGATGCTCCTTGTCTATGCTAGTAGTAATAATTTTAAACTATTTCAAATGGATGTCAAAAGTGCCTTCTTGAATGGTTTTATTTCTGATGAAGTATATGTCGAACAACCTCCCGGATTTGAAAATTCTCTTCTTCCTAATCATGTATTCAAATTGACTAAGGCTCTCTATGGCTTGAAACAAGCTCCTAGAGCTTGGTATGAAAGGCTTAGTTCCTTTCTTATTTTAAATAATTTTACCAAAGGCAAGGTTCATACTACATTGTTTATTAAATATTTTGAAAATAATTTTCTTATTGTGTAAATTTATGTTGACGATATTATTTTTGGCTCTTCGGATGAATCACTATGTGAATCATTTGCCAAATGTATGAGTCATAAATTTGAAATGAGTTTAATGGGTGAATTAACTTTCTTTTTAGGATTACAAATCAAACAACTTAGGGATGGTATATTTTTTAACCAATCTAAATATACATTAGAATTGTTAAAATGATTTAACATGGATAATTCAAAAGCAATAAACACCCCTATGAGTACTGCGACTAAGTTAGATATGGATGAAAATAGTGAAAATTTCGATCAAAAAACATATAGGGGAATGATAGGTAGTCTACTCTACCTCACCGTGACTAGACCAGATATTATGTTTAGTGTAGGACTTTGCGCTAGGTTTCAATCAAATCCTAAATTATCTCATCTTAAAAGTGTTAAAAGAATATTTAGGTATCTTAAAGGAACTCCAAATCTAGGACTGTGGTATCTAAAATCTGAAAATTTTGATTTAATAGTTTATGCAGATGCCGATTTTGGCGGATGCAGAATAGATAGAAAAAGTACATCCGAAACATGCCAATTTTTAGGACATGCACTTGTTTCTTGGACTTCCAAGAAACAAAATTCAGTTGCACTATCTACGACGGAAGCCGAGTACATTGCTGCAAGTGCATGCTGTGCACAAGTTGTTTGGATGAAAAATACATTAGAAGACTATGGAATTCACTTTAAAAACATTCCCATAAAATGTGATAATACTAGTGTCATATGTCTTACTAAAAATCCAATTCAGCACTCTAGAACTAAGCACATCGACGTTAGGCATCATTTCATACGCGATCATATCCTTAACAATGATGTTGTTCTAGAATTCATTGACACAAAGCATCAATTAGCAGATATATTTACAAAAGCTTTGAATGAAGACCAATTTGAATTCATTAGAAGGGAATTAGGTATGTTAAATTGTCCCTAAAGAATAAACTTGTTTGAATGGATTTTACGTAAAGTTTTTCATCCTCTCTCCGTTCCTCGGTGAATCTAATCCTTCTCCTTCGATTCTAAATGACATGTTAAATTATCTTATCCTACCTTGAGTCAAACACTGCTCCCAACTGATCAAGATTAATGATTTTATGATATTTTATGAATCTCGAAATTGATTTTGATGCTTGATTATGAGTTTCAAGTTGACAATTTGAATTTAAATGAGTTTGTATTCGAATTATGATCTTGACTTATTGGAGTTACTACTTGAATTTTTTTTTTTTTCACAATCTTTTCCTTGTACACCTACAAATTTTTGTTATTTATAGAAAGAAAAGATTTGATAAAATTGATGAATGTTGAATTTTCCTTTATGATGAACTCGGCGTAAATATTTTAGCATACTTAATTTTGGATGATAAAATTTTTGTATGATCAATGTTATAATCACAAATTATGTGCTTCAAGTCTCATTCCCTTTTTGTTGATGACAAAGGGGGAAAAAAGTGATGACTTGTACCATTTTGATAGCATGACTTATATGAATTGCAAAAGCTTGTATGAATGTCTTATATGCCTTGCAAAATGCCTTGCAAAATCCTTGAGAATATCACAAGATTGATTGATCATATTGAAAGCATGCCTTACATCTATATCATGAAATTCATGTTGAAAATCTTTATCTCCTATCGTAGTAAAAATTGTCTCTTATCATTCGACTTGAAAATGATTTTCATCGAAGTTTCGCATTTACTTATGCTTAATGAGAATAACGATAAGTTCTACGGTTAGAACTTATCGGTTTATGCTTGAATTCAATGGGATGGAATTCAAGTGTTTTTATCTTCTCATAATATGACATATAGATAGGGGGAGTTATGTTTAACTCCGTCATCAATTGATTGTCATCATCAAAAAGGGGGAGATTGTTGAATCTCAGATTTTGATGATAAAATCAATTGATGGGTTAATTGATCTAATCCATATTATTGAGTTAAGTGTGCATGATTAACTATGATAACCAGAAAACACAAAGCAAGAATACTGGAGTCAAGTTCGATGGACGTTTAAGAGTCCGAAGAATCGTCGGAGATGCTGCCGGAACCAACCGAGAGGAAATCGGGAACCTGTCGGAATTTTCGGAAGTTCGCCAAAGAGATCGTCGGAGGTTCACGGAGATCACCGAGAAGGCTCGGCTACTCGTTAAAGTCATCACAAGTTCGGGAGCTTGTTGGGAGTCCGTTGGAAGAAGTTTGTCGGAAAGCTCGCCGGAATAAGACTCGATGTTCGCGGTTGAAAACTTGCTTAGGATGTTTTTTTTGTTATGTAGTTCACTTGTAATTAGGATTAGGATTAAGAGATAATCCTATATACTTGTTAGGGGCCAATTGGGCCCAAAATTAGACTTGGTTTGGGCTAAATTTGAAGCCCAACAAGTAAACCGAAGGGTCTGGCGGTGGCACCGCCCAGCACTATTAGTGTTTGACAGTGATAGGCGATGGCACCGCCACTGATAGGCGGTGGCACCGCCAGCATCGGGAACCCAAAGAGAATTCAAATTTTGGAGCCCAAATTTGAATCCTCTTGAGGCCTATAAATACCCCTCAAATCTCAGCTGAGATTACAACTTTTTGAGAAGCAATTGATTGAGAGAAAGGTTTTAGAAAGTCTTACCAAGTCTTGTTTTTCAATTTGCTAGAGAGTTCACCTCCTTCTTTCTTACTGAAAATTTGTAAGAGGTTGAACTGCTTGTAAAAGGTTGTAAGAGGGGTATTTGCCCTTCCATTTCAAAAGATTTGCTAGTGGAAGGTGGGAGCCTCATCAAAGAGGGGCCTCACAAGTGGATGTAGGTCATTTGACTGAACCATTGTAAAATCTGCGTTATCTGGTTTGCATCCTACTCTTGCCATTTACATACTGCAAACTTCTCTACTTAGTTACTATGCTTCCATACGTTTCTAAGTTATCAAGCTTCTAAAATCGATTTCCATTGATATTGCTTTTCATCGTACGAAAGATTTATCAAAACCGAAGTTTTAATCCGCTGCACTAATTCACCCCCCCCCCCTCTTAGTGCCGCTCCGATCCTAATAGGTAAGTCCTACATAGTCCCACATCAGGAAAATCAAGCTTGGTATCTCATGCTTAAACTATAAATAAGGGCCTGGGCTTTGAAGTTAGATGCACCACAAGAAAAACCTAAGTGTTTGCTTTAGGTTTAAGTCCACACTCGGTTAAATAGTTTGGGCTTATAGTTTGGGTTTTTCTTATTTAATAGATTTGGGTGTTTTATGGCCTAGGAACATCTTCCTAAGGCATTTGTAATAGTCCCTCTTTTATTGTAGTGATTTGCTCATCCTTCGTCTGTGGATATAGGTCAATTGACCAAACTAACCACGTAAATCTGGTTTTCTTGTTGCTTTTATTATTTTTGTTTTATTGTCTTTGTTGGGTTGCCAAAATTACCCTTTGGTAAATTTCCTGAGGCTAGCTCTAACAATTAGCTCCTTAGGATGAGCATCTACATACTTCCAATCCTTGGATAATGATGTTTCGAAAGTGGATGCATCTAAGTTGCTAGTTGAAAAAGGGGTTTCATTTAAATTCAAAGTATCAAAATTAACATCATCATCAAAATCATTTTTCTTAATTTCGGAAACCTCATTAAAACAACATGAATGGATTCTTCTATAATCAAGGTTCTTTTATTAAAGATATGAAATGCTTTAGAAATCGAAAAATAGCCAAGAAAAATTTCTTCATCGGATTTAGCATCAAATTTTCCTAAGGCATCTTTTTCATTCAAAATAAAACACTTACACCCAAAAACTTTAAAATATAAAACATTAGGTTTTTTGTTGTTCCACAACTCATAAGGAGTTTTGGTGAGTAAGGGTCTTATTAGAACTCTATTCATGGCATAGCATGCCATATTTACGACTTCAGCCCAAAAATATTTGGGTAGGCTATGTTCATTCAACATGGTTCTTGTCATTTCTTGCAAATTTCTATTCTTTCTTTTTACTACATTTTGTTAAGGATTTCTTGGAGTAGAGAAGTTGTGGTTATATCCATTAGATTTACAAAATTCTTGGAAATCACGGTTTTAAAATTCACCACCGTAATCACTTCGAATTGATGAAATGATAAAACCCTTTTCATTTTAAACACCTTTACAAAACTTAGATAAATACCTAAAGCATTCACTTTTGTGTACCAAAAAATAAGTCCATATGTATCTACAATAATCATCTACAATGACAAAAGCGTATTTGCTACCTCTTAGGCTTGATATAGAAATTGGTCCGAACAAGTCCATATGGATCAATTGCAAAGGTCTAGAGGTGATTATTTGATTCTTAGGTTTGAAGCTACTTATTATTTGTTTTCCTAATTGACAAGCATCACACAAATTATCTATGACGAACTTGATATGAGGAATTCCTCTTACAAGTTCTTTAGATGAAATTTGGTTGATTAGTTTCATGTTAGCATGATCTAATCTCCTATGCCAAAGCCAAGCATCATCATTCAAAATCGAAAAACACATTTCATTGCAAAGATCATTAATGTCAATGGTGTATACGTTATTTTGTTTTAATACAATCATAAATATGTTTTTGTGTGGTTTTTCAATAATACAAGCATTAGATTCAAATTTAACAATATATCCTTATCACATAATTGACTAATGCTCAAGAGGTTATGTTTTAAACCATCAACTAACAAAACATCTTCAATAAAGAAGTTGGATTTGTTACCTGTGGTTCCTTTGCTAATAACTTTACCCTTGTTGTTGTCTCCAAAGGTGACATATCCTTCATCTATGCTAGTGTGCTTAGAGAATTGAGATGGATCTCCGGTCATATGCCTTAAGCATCTACTATCAAGGTACCACCTCTTGCTCTTAGCTTGTGATGGTTTACGTTTCTACAAAAAAGGATGATTTTTAGGTACCCATTTGACCCTGGGTGCCTTAAAAATCGATCTAAATGGTTATCATTTTGCATGGAATTCTTTACAGTTCCTTTCGAAACCCAAATCAATTTGTTTGGACTATATTTTTTAAATAGACAATGATAAGTTTTATATCCACATTTGCAATAAAAGTTGCATTTGTTTTGGGACGAAATATGTAGGAAAGGGCCTTTAACGAAGGTGGTTGGATTTTGGTACGAGCTTCTCACAAATCCGATTTCACTTCTTTTATGAATGTGACCCTTATTGGTAAGAATCATGTTCAAGGACTTACTACCAACCTCAAATTTCTTCAAAGTATCCTTGAGTAGCAAGTTTTCCTTTTGGAGTATTTCTAAATCATGGCATTTCATACATAGAGCTAAACTATCATTATGCTCAATATTTAATTTGTTGAAATTACTAACAAGAGAATCATGCTCCTTTTTTAATAATTTATATTTTTTACTAATTATTTTGCATTCATCAAATAAATCATGAAAAGCATTTAATAATTCATCAAACGATAAATTTGCATCAATTGAACTTGATACCTCCTCTCCAATGGCCATTAGTGCATAGTGAGCAACTTGCTCGATGTTAAGCTCCTCTTCTTTGGATGCGCTTGAGTCATCCCATGTTGTTTTGAGTACCTTCTTCTTTAGTGTTCTCTTCTTTTCTTGGGCACATTCACTTTTGTAGTGTCCCAGCTTCTTGCATTCGTAGCAAATTGCTTGATCTTTCTTGGGTTCAAATTTATTTTTAATGTCATTTTTAAATTTATTTTTTTAACAATTTTTTTAAATTTTCTTGTTAAAAATGCCAAGTCATCATCAAAGTCCTCGTTACTTGAGTTTTCTCTCAAGTGGTCTTCTTGTATTCTTAGTGTCATATCCTTACTATTCTTTGGAAGGGTCTCCTCATGCTCTTCATGAGCTTTGCAAGTCATTTCATAAGTCATTAGTGACTCAATTAATTCTTCAAGAGGAAAGTTGTTTAAATCTTTGGCCTCTTGAATTGCCATGACTTTAGTGTCCCAACTCTTTGGAAGGGATCTTAAAACTTTATTAACGAGCTCAAAATCTGAAAAACCTTTACCAAATCCTTTTAGACCATTGACGACATCCGTAAAATAGGTGTACATATCTCCAATGGTCTCACTCTGTTTCATTCGAAATAATTTATAAGAATGTATTAAAAATTTGATTTTTGACTCTTTCACACTACTAGTGCCTTCGTAAGTCACTTCGAGTATGTGCCAAATATCAAAAGCCATTTTACAAATCGAAACTCGATTGAACTCATTTTTATCTAGAGCACAAAATAAGGCATTCATAGCCTTTGTATTTAAAGTGAAGTCTTCTTCTCCAATCCATTCCAATCGATCATTGGAAGAGAAGACTTTTGAAATTCATTTTCTACAATATTCCAAAGCTCAAAATCCATAGAAATTAGGAAGATTCTCATTCTAGTTTTCTAATAGGTATAATTTGTCCCATTGAACATAGGCGGACGTGTAATTGAGTGACCCTCTTGGTTTCCGATAAATGCCATCTCTCTTGGGTTTTAATCCAACTAAGAGTGAACCTTACTCTGATACCAATTGTTAGGATTAAGAGCGCACTAAGCGAGGGGGTTGAATTAGTGCTACGGAAAATTTTTACGATTTCAATAAACTTATTTCGATTAAAGCCGATTCAAAAAGAATGGTTTCAACTTAATCCTTTTCGAAAGAACTTTGAACTTGAAACCTTTCGTGTAAGAGCAAGAAAAGACTAAGGTGAATTGTAGCAAAGTAAAGTGCATAAATGAAAAGCGTCGGTTTTGTATGGTCTTCATACGATTAAAGCCGATCTCGGAAAATGTTAACGTCAAAGCGTATGTAGACATAGTTAAGGCACAGTAAGGAGGAGAGGCAGTTTACTATAAAGGAAATTTGTTTAAAGTAAATGCAAATAGAGATTTTAGAATGGTTCGGTCAACGTGACCTACATCCACTATCAGCTTCCTCCTCCGACGAGGTCACTGGCATCCACTAGAGGCCTTCCTTCAATAGGCGAAGGCTAACCACCATTTTACAGCTTTTCTCCTTTTGCCGGGCTTAGGAGACAACCCTTACAAGTTTCACTCATCTCTTGAATGATCTCAACACTTAGAAAGAAGGAGGAGAACTCTAGTTTTTTACAACACTTTAAGGCCTCAAAGACTCAAGAGTATTTCAAGATTTCGTTGCCCTTTTATATAGGAAACGGTGGGGTTTTTAAAGGCTCCAATGAGTTAAAAAAATGGAGCTTAAAAGTGTCCATTCCCGAATTTCCGGGGTCCTGGCGGTACCACGCCATTACTGGGTGGTACTACCGCCTGTCATTGGGCACTAGGCAATACTACCGCCTGATAGTGCTCGAAGACCGAGCTTAGGCGGTACCACCACCTAATAGGGGTAGTACCACCATTGGTAGTAATAACTGTTGGCGATACTACCGCCTAATAGAGGAGGTACCACCACCCAGAATTCTTGGGAGACCGAGTCTACCAGGCGGTGCCACTGCCGGCCAGGAATTCAGGGGTCGAATGGGTTGTTCCATTCGGCCCAATTTGGGTCTATTAAGGGCCCAATTGGCCCCTTATTAAGTTAGTGGGATTACCTCCCAATCCTAACTTAATATATACTCTAACTACAATAATTAAGATATCATTACTGTAATTTATATTCTAGTGCGTCAATCGCTTCTTCCGGTGAGCTTCCGGCGTACTTCCAGCGAATATCCGACGAACTCTCGGCGATGCTTCGGTAGACTCCCGATAGGCTCCTGGACTTCTCGGTTGGTTCCCGCAGAACTTCCAACGAACTCTCGAACTCCCAACGTGATCTTGATCCTAACTCCGGCATAACACCTGCTGCATGTCTTACTGTCAACGTAGTTAATCCTACACACTTTTCTTAACATATAGATTAGATAAACAAATGACAATTGACTTCATTAGTAAAATCTGATATTCAATAATAACTAATGACCTATAAGATGACTTGTAAAGCTCATGAAGAGCTTGAGGACGCCCTTCCAAAGAATAGAAATGATATGACACTAAAAACCCAAGAAGATCACTTGAAAACTCAAGTGATGAGGACCTTGATGAAACTTGGCACTCTTAACAAGGAAATTTAAAAAATTAATAAAAGGAATAAATTTAAAAATGACATTAAAAATAAATTTGTACCCAAGAAAGATCAAGTAATATGCTATGAATGCAAGAAACCGAGACATTACAAGAGCGAATATCCCCTAACTAAGAAGAGGAAACCAAAGAAGAATGCTCTTAAAGCAACATGGGACTCAAGTGCGCATCCAAAGAAGAGGAGCCTACCATTACCGAGCAAGTTGCTCACTATGAACTAATGGCCATTAGAGATGAGGTGAGTAGTTCATTTGATGCAAATTTATCCTTTAATGAACTATTAAATTATTTTCATGATTTATTTAATAAATATAAATTAATTAGTAAAAACTATAAATTGTTAAAAACAGATTATACTTCTCTTATTAGTAATTTCGATAGATTAAAAGTTAAGCACAATGATAGTCTAGCTCCATGTATGAAATTTGTGTTAAATCTCATATTTTGATGATGAAACCACTTGATATGTGTTTATGATTTAATATGTGTTTTGAGTGATGCAGGATACTTCGATCAGGATGAGACAATTAAAGCAGAAAAATCATGTTGCACCGAAGGAACATGTCAGAAGATTAGACATCGGGTCGGTGGTCGATGTATCGACAGAAGGCTTCGGGTAGTGGATTCGGGCATCGGGCCAAGAAGAGCGGAGTTTGTGCCAAGGGTATCGGAGTTACCGAGTCAACTGGCTAATTGGGCAATAGGCTGCAAGAGAGGGCGATGTGTCGAAGAATCTATTAGGATCAAGAGCACTAAGAGGCGGGGGGTGAATTAGTGCAGCGGAAAACCTTTTACGATAAAAACTGCGTTCATTCGATAAAAGTGATTTCGGTAAGAAATTCGATTCGTAAATCACTTCAACTTTTGATTAAGCGAAATGCAGCAATGATATAAATGCAGTTTACAGTTATGATTCAAATCAGATAGTAGGCGCAAACTGAAATATGATATTCGTACAAAGAAACTAATTTACGTCTAAATAATGATTCGTAAATCACTTAATTAAGCGAGATGCAGTTTAAGCAAGGATATAAAGGCAGTTTGCAATTATGATAGAAATCAAAACGTAAACGCAAACAGAAATATGATGATCATACGAAAAAGCTGATTTACGTCTAAATGTCGATTCGAAAAGTGCAAAGCTTGAAACCTGATCGTATATGCGCAGAAAGCAGTAAGCTTTTGAGGAGGTTTGCAGTAAAGATAATATGCTCGAAGTAAATGCAAACCGAGATTTAGAGTGGTTCGGTCAATCTTGACCTACTCCACTTTTGGCTTCCTCCACCGACGAGGTCACCGACGTCAACTAGAGGCCTTCCTTCAATAGGCGAAGGCCAACCACCCTTTTACAGTTTCACTCCTTTTGACGGGCTTAGGAGACAACCCTTACAGAATTTTCTCTCCTCTCTTTACAACTCAGAACTTGGAAGAAAAGAGGGAGAAGAACTTCAGTGTAAGTTCATACCCTTTCAGTGCTGAATGGGTGGGGTATTTATAGGCCCCAACCCAGTTCAAATTTGGAGCTCAAAACTATCAATTCCTGGAATTCTGGGATCAGGCGGTTGCACCTCCTGACTGAGGCGGTTGCACCGCCTGGCAGAGCTCGAAGACTGATCCTCTAGGCGGTGCTACCTCCTATCACGGGCGGTTGCACCTCCTACCAGAGCTCGAAGACCGAGCTCAGGCGGTTGCACAGCCTGATTGAGGCGGTTGCACCTCCTGGCAGAGCTCGAAGACCGAGCTCAAGCGGTGCCACCTCCTGTCAGGGGAGGTTGCACCGCCTAGTCTCGCTCGGAGACTGAGCCCAAGCGGTGCCACCGCCTGGCTGGAGCGGTTGCACCGCCCAGTCTCGCTCGGAGACTGAGCCCAAGCGGTGCCACCGCCTGCCTAGGGCGGTTGCATCGCCCAGCTTTCCTGGGAGACCCTCTCCTGGGCGATGCCACCGCCGACCCTAGCAGTGCCACCGCTTAGTAGGAATTCTAGTCCAAATGTGTTGATCCATTCGGCCCAATTTAGGTATGTCAAGGGCCCAATTGCCCCCAGATTAAGTTAATGGGATCACCTCCCATTCCTAACTTAATCTATATGCTAACTACGACAATTCTTAAGACATTTACTACAGCTTGCTCCGATGCGTCAATCGCTTCTTCCGGCGAGCTTCCGTCGAACTTCCGACGAACATCCGACGAACCTCCGGCGATGCTCCGACGGACTTCCAGCAAACTCCTGGACTTGTGATGATCCACTTGGCGAGTTCCAATAAGCTTCTTTTGGCAAGCTCCTGGACTTCTCGGATTTGTTCCCGCAGAACCTCCGACGACCGTTCGGACTTCCGTCAAGCTCTCGAACTCCCAACGTGATCATAGTCTTTGACTCCGGCTCTACTCCTGCTGCATGTCTTACTTTCATCGTAGTTAATCCTGCACACTTATCTCATCATATATATTAGATAACAAATGACAATTGACTTTATCATCAAAATCCGAGATACAACAATCTCCCCCTTTTTTATGATGACAATCAATTGATAACGGAGTTAACCTTAACTCCCCCTATCTATATGCCATACTTGAGATAAGTCATTCTTGAATTCAAGGCCTTTGAAATCAATAGACTTATTGATAAGTTAAGAACTCTTAACCTTATCAATTACTCCCATCATGATTCCTATCATGATGTATCTTTCTGAAAATGATATCAAGACTTGACATCCATTCTCAAGTTTTACATTTCAAATATGAATGATTGTAGCAGTTCAACATAAGATATCAACATGTAAAATTACGATGCAAGTTCTTGATATCTTAATATGATGCAAACATAGCATAATGCAATTATGGCAATCATAGTTATCATCGATTCATATATTTTCGATGATGCAAGCATGGCCTAATCATAGTATCAATTCATATATCTCTCCCCCTTTGTCATCAACAAAAAGGAAAACGATATAAATAATTTTTAAGTATAAGTGCGATTTTATTCATGCCATAACTAGGTTCATGTCATTTTCCAAAAGTGAGTGATAGGATACCAATTATGCAAACATCTCATGGAAAACATGACATGGCGATAGCTTTTAATATTTTTTTCTTTTCATTTATTATTATCTTTTTACATGAAGGAGGAAGGCTATTTGTGATACCAGCTATTTGTGAGTTTACTTTGAATGAATTTAAAATCGATGAGAGATTAAATCATATTCCATTTTTACAAGGATCAAGATATGTATGTGAAACAAATCCTTGTAAGTAAAAAACACTATCATCCATATTTCAAAAAGGAATTTACACATAGGAATCATTTTATCAAATTCATTTCTCAAAAAATATTTTTCACATGATAAGTGTATGAGAGATGTTTTTGCTAGTTGATTCCATATGTCAAAAATCAATGATGAGAATCAAACTCGATATACATATGCTTATTAAGTTCGGAAAAGGATAATGTATCGAGAAAATCTAATTGTTAGAATACCACTAGTTACGAGAATCCGAAAATGAAATTAACACTTTCATGCATTCGGACAAGACTATACTATAGATTTTCAAATACAATCATGAAGACAAAACATGCTCATTGTTAGGGAAATTTTTGTATCCAAAAAACATAATTTCCAACATGTAAGTTTAGTCATGTAATGACAATCAAGTGATTTAATCATTCAATCAATAAAGTCCGAAAAATGATTTTAACAAGTTTATGCATTTGGACAACATTCCTAATTCTCTTCTAATGTAATTAAATTGTTCCTCGCTTAGAGGTTTTATAAAAATATCAGCTAGTTGATGCTTAGTATCAATGAACTCTATGATTACATCATGATTAGTGACATGATCTCGTATGAAGTGGTGTCTAATATCAATATATTTTATTCTTGAGTGTTGAATGGGATTCTTTGTTAAACATATTGCACTTGTGTTATCACATTTAATGGGAATGTTTTTAAGATTGACTTTATAATCTTCTAAAGTGTTTTTCATCCACACAACTTGTGAACAACATGCACTAGCTACAATATACTCAGCTTCAGTTGTTGATAGTGCAACCGAGTTTTGTTTCTTAGATAACCAGGAAATAAGGGAATGTCCCAAAAATTGACATGATCTTGATGTGCTTTTTCTATCTAATCTACACCCAGCAAAATCTGCATCAGCATACGCAATTAACTCAAAATTCTCGGATTTTGGATACCATAATCCTAGATTTGTGGTACCTTTAAGATATCTAAGTATTCTTTTAACTGCTTTAAAATGAGATATCTTAGGGTTCGATTGAAACCTAGCACAAAGTCCTACACTAAACATGATATCTGGTCTAGTTGCAGTGAGGTAAAGTAAACTTCCTATCATACCCCAATAAGTTTTTTGATCGAAGCTTTCTCCACTTTTATCAACTTCTAACTTAGTGGAGATGGTCATAGGAGTGTTAATAGCTTTTGAGCTATTCATATTAAATCTTTTTAGCAAATCTAAGGCATATTTAGTTTGACTAATAAAGATGTCATTGCTTAGTTGCTTAATTTGTAAGCCTAAGAAAAAGGTTAATTCTCCCATCAAACTCATTTCAAATTCGAGACTCATGGTTTCAGCAAAAGATTCACAAAGAGATTCATTCGTAGAACTGAAGATAATATCATCAACATAAATCTGAACAATGAGAAAATTATTTTTAAAATTTTTGATAAACAATGTGGTATCAACTATGTCTTTTGTGAAATTATTTTCAATAAGAAAAGTACTTAATCTATCATACCAAGCCCTTGGGGCTTGTTTTAAACCATAGAGAGCTTTGGTTAATTTAAATACATGATTAGGGAGGCTTTTATTTTTAAATCCGGGAGGTTGTTCAACATAAACTTCTTCATAAATAAAGCCATTAAGAAAAGCGCTTTTAACATCCATTTGAAACAACTTAAAATTGTTATTACTAGCATAGGCAAGGAGCATCCTTATGGCTTCTAATCTAGCCACAGGAGCGAAGGTTTCTTCATAATCGATACCTTCTTCTTGGTTGAAACCTTTGGCCACTAATATAGCCTTGTTTCTAACCACGATAACAGATTCATCTTGCTTGCTTCTGAAGACCCTTTTAGTACCAATAACTAAATGTTCATTTGGCCTAGGAACAAGCTTCCACACCTCATTTCTCTCAAATTGATTTAACTCATCTTGCATTGCGATAATCCATGAATCATCTTTCATGGCTTCGTCAATGCATTTAAGTTCAATTTGGGAGAGGAAAGCAGCGTTGGCTCATAAATTTTTAAAAGAAGAACGTGTTTGAACCCCCTTAGATGTATCTCCTAGGATTAGCTCCTTAGGATGAGCATCTACATACTTCCAATCCTTGGGTAAGGGTGTTTCAGAAGTGGATACATCCAAGTTACTAGTTGGAGAAGGGGTTTCATTTAAATTTAAAAAATTAAAATTAACATCATCATCAAAATCATTTTCCTTGATTTCGGAAGTCTCATTGAAAACAACATGAATAAATTCTTCTATAATTATAGTTCTTTTATTGAAGATATGAAAAGCTTTAGAAACCGAAAAATAACCAAGAAAAATTTCTTCATCGGATTTAGCATCAAATTTTCCTAAGACATATTTTTCATTCAAGATAAAACACTTACACCCAAAAACTTTAAAATATGAAACATTGGGATTTTTATTGTTCCACAACTCATAGGGAGTTTTGGTGAGTAAGGGTCTTACTAGAACTCTTTTCAAAATATAGCATGCAGTGATTACGGCTTCGGCCCAAAAATATTTGGGTAGGCTATGTTCATTCAACATAGTTCTTGTCATTTCTTGTAAATTTTTATTCTTTCTTTCTACTACTCCATTTTATTGAGGATTTCTTGGAGTAGAGAAGTTGTGGTTATATCCATTAGATTCACAAAATTCTTGGAAATCACAGTTTTGAAATTCACCATCGTGATCACTTCGAATTGATATAATCATAAAACCCTTTTCATTTTGAACAAGTTTACAAAACTTGGTGAAATATTTAAAGCATTCATTTTTGTGTTTCAAGAAGTAAGTCCATGTGTATCTACTATATGTTAGGATCGGAGCGGCACTAAGAGGGGGGGGTGAATTAGTGCAGCGGATTAAAACGTTAGTTTTGACAAATCTTTCGTACGATAGAAATCGAAATCGAAAGTGCTTAACTTGAAAGCGTATTTGCAAAGTTGTGCAGCAAAGGTAATGAGGAAATAAAACAAGTAAGATGGTTTGCAGTAATGTAAATAGCAGTAATGAAATGCAAACCAGAGATTATGCCGATTTTAAAGTGGTTCGGTCAAATGACCTACATCCACTTGCGAGGCCCCTCTTCGATGAGGCTCCCACCTTCCACTAGCAAATCTCTTAAAAGGGAAGGGTAAATACCCCTCTTACAACTTTTTACAAGTGGTTCACTCTCTTACAGATTTTCAGCAAGAAAGAAGGAGGTGAACACTAGCAAATTGAAAACAAGACTAGCTAAGACTTTTCTAAGGCCTTTCTCTCAATCAATTGCTTCTCAAAAAGTTGTAATCTCAGCTGAGATTTGAGGGGTATTTATAGGCCTCAAGAGGATTCAAATTTGGGCTCCAAAATTTGAATTCTCTTTGGGTTCCCGATGTTGGCGGTGCCACCGCCTGTCAGTGTCAGACATTGACAGTGGACTGGCAGTGCCACCGCCCTGCTCTCGGGTGCTGGGCGGTGCCACCGCCCAGCTCTCGAGTGTTGGGCGGTGCAACCGCCCAGTCTGGCGGTGCCACCACTAGACCCTTCGGTTCACTGGTTGGGCTTCAAATTTAGCCCAAACTAAGTTTAATTTTAGGCCCAATTAGCCCCTAACTAGGATATAGGATTATCTCTTAATCCTAATCCTAATTACAAGTGAACTACATAACAAAAAAAAAACATCCTAAGCAAGTTTTCAACTGCGAACGTCGAGTCTTGTTCCGGCAAGCTTTCCGACGAACTTCTTCCGACGGACTCCCAGCAAGCTCCCGATCTTGTGATGACTTTAACGAGTAGCCGAGCCTTCTCAGTGATCTCCGTGAACCTCCGACGATCTCTTCGGCAAACTTCCGAAAATTCCGACAGGTTCCCGATTTCTTCTCGCTTGGTTCCGGCAGCATCTCCGATGATTCTTCGGACTCTTAAACATCCATCGAACTTGACTCCGGTATTCTTCCTTTGTGTTTTCTGGTTATCATAGCTAATCCTATACACTTAATAATATGGATTAGATCAATTAACCCATCAATTAATTTTATCATCAAAATCCGAGATTCAACACTATAGTCATCTACAATGACAAAGGCGTATTTGCTACCTCCTAGGCTTGATGTAGAGATTGGTCCGAACAAATCCATATGGATCAATTGTAAGGGCCTAGAGGTGCTTACTTGATTCTTAGATTTGAAACTACTTTTAGTTTGTATTCCTAATTGACAAGCATCACACACATTATCTTTGATGAACTTGATATGAGGAATTCCTCGTACAAGTTCTTTGGATGATATTTGAGTGATTAGTTTCATGCTAGCATGACCTAATCTCCTATGCCAAAGCCAAGCATCCTCATTCAAAACTGAGAAACATATTTCATTGCAAAGATCATTGATGTCAATGGTGTATACGTTATTCTGTTTTAATGCAATCATAGATGTGTTTTTGTGTGGTTTTTCAATGATGCAAGCATTAGATTCGAATTTGATGATATATACTTGATCACATAATTGACTAATACTTAAGAGGTTATGTTTTAAACCATCAACTAACAAAACATCGTCAATAAAGAAGTTGGATTTATTACCTATAGTTCCTTTGCCAATGATTTTACCGTTGTTGTTGTCTCCGAAGGTGACAGCCTTCGTCTATGCTAGTGAGCATAGAGAATTGAGATGGATCTCCGGTCATATGCCTTAAGCATCCACTATCAAGGTACCATCTCTTGCTTTTAGCTTGTGATGGTGAATGTCTCTACAAAAAAGGATAATTTTTAGGTACCCATTTACTTTTGGGTGTCTCAAAAACTTATCTACATTGTTTATTATGTTGCATAGAGTTTATCAGGGTTCCTTTAGGAACCCAAATCAGTTTGTTCGGACTAATTTTCTTTAATGGACAATGATACGTTTTATGTCAATGTTTGCAACAAAAGTTGCATTTGCTTTGGTGTTGAACATGTAAGATAGGGCCTTTTATGAAGGTGGTTAGATTTTGGTGAGGACTTCTCACAAATCCGATTCCACTTCTTTTGGGAACGTGACCCTTGTTTGCAAGGATCATGTTCAAAGACTTGCTACCAACCTCGAATTTCTTCAAGGTGTCCTTAAGTAGCAAGTTTTCCTTTTGGAGAGTTTCTATATCATGGCATTTTTCACATTGAGCTAAACTATCGTGATATTCAGTTTTTAATTTATCAAAATTGCTAACAAGACTATCATACTTATTTTTCAGTTATTTATATTTTCTATTAATTATTTTACATTCATCAAATAAGTCATGGAAAGCATTTAATAATTTATCAAATGATAAATCTGCATCAATTAAATTTGTTACCTCTTTTCCGATGGCCATTAAGGCGTAATGAGTAACTTGCTCGGTGTTGGACTCCTCTTCTTCGGACGCGCTCGAGTCATCCCATGTTGCTTTGAGCGCTTTCTTCTTTGATATTCTCTTCTTGGCTTGGGGACAATCACTTTTGTAGTGTCCCGGCTTTTTGCACTCGTAGCAAATAACTTGATCTTTTTTGGGTTCAAATTTATTTTTTGTGTCATTTTTAAACTTGTTTCTCTTAATGAATTTTTTGAATTTCCATGTTAGAAGTGCCAAGTCATCGTCACAGTCCTCATCACATGACCTAATCTCCTATGCCAAAGCCAAGCATCCTCATTCAAAATCGAGAAACACATTTCATTGCAAAGATCATTGATGTTAATGGTGTATACGTTATTCTATTTTAATGCAATCATAGATGTGTTTTTGTGTGGTTTTTCAATGATGCAATCATTAGATTCGAATTTGATGATATACCCTTTATCACATAATTGACTAATGCTCAAGAGGTTATGTTTTAAACCATCAACTAACAAAACATCTTCAATAAAGAAGTTGGATTTGTTACCTATGGTTCCTTTACCAATGATTTTACTCTTGTTGTCTCCGAATGTGACATAGCCTTCGTCTATACTAGTGAGCTTAGAGAATTGAGATGGATCTCCGGTCATATGCCTTAAGCATCCACTATTAAGGTACCATCTCTTGCTCCTAGCTTGTGATGGTGTATGTCTCTACAAGAAAGGATAATTTTTAGGTACCCATTTACTTTTGGGTGCCTCAAAAACTGATCTAAATTGTTTATCATGTTGCATAGAATTTATCATGGTTTCTTTAGGAACCCAAATTAGTTTGTTCGGGCTAATTTTCTTGAATTGACAATGATATATTTTATGCCCATGTTTGCAACAAAAGTTGCATTTGCTTTGGTGTTGAACTTATAAGATAGGGTCTTTTATGAAGGTGGTTGGATTTTGGTGAGGACTTCTCACAAATCCGATTCCACTTCTTTTAGGAACGTAACCCTTATTTGAAAGGATCATGTTTAAAGACTTGCTACCAACCTCAAATTTCTTCAAGGTGTCCTTAAGTAGCAAGTTCTCCTTTTGGAGAGTTTCTAGATCATGACATTTTTCACATTGAGCTAAACTATCATGATATTCAGTTTTTAATTTATCAAAATTGCTAACAAGACTATCATGTATATTTTTCAATAATTTATATTTTCTACTAATTATTTTACATTCATCAAATAAGTCATGGAATGCATTTAATAATTTATCAAATGATAGATCTGCATTAATAAAATTTGTTACCTCCTCTCCGATGGCCATTAAGGCATAATGAGCAACTTGCTCGGTATTGGACTCCTCTTATTCGGACGTACTCGAGTCATCCCATGTTGCTTTGAGCGCCTTCTTCTTTGATGTTCTCTTTTTGGCTTGGGGACAATCACTTTTGTAGTGTCCGGGCTTTTTGCACTCGTAGCAAATAACTTGATCATTTTTAGGTTCAAATTTATTTTTTGTGTCATTTTTAAACTTGTTTCTCTTAATGAATTTTTTGAATTTCCATGTTAGAAGTGTCAAGTCATCGTCACAGTCCTCATCACATGAGTTTTCTCTCAAGTGGTCATCTAAAGTTCTAAGTGACATATCCTTCCTATTCTTTGGAAGGATGTCTTCTTGCTCTTCATGAGCCTTGCAAGTCAATTCATAGGTCATTAATGACCCAATTAGTTCTTCAAAAGGGAAGTTGTTTAAATCTTTAGCCTCTTGAATAGCAGTGACTTTAGGGTCCCAACTCTTAGGAAGGGATCTTAGAATCTTATTTACGAGCTCAAAATCCGAAAAACTTTTACCGAGTCCTTTTAGACCATTGACGACATCCGTGAAACGGGTGTACATGTCGCCAATAGTCTCGCTCGGTTTTATTCGAAAAAGCTCAAAAGAATGTATCAAAAGATTGATTTTTGACTCTTTCACTCTACTTGTGCCTTCGTGAGTCACTTCGAGTGTATGCCAAATATCAAATGTTGTTTCACAAACTGAAACATGATTGAACTCATTTTTATCAAGCGCACAAAATAAGACATTCATAGCCTTTGCATTAAGAGCGAAAGTCTTCTTCTCCAATTCATTCCAATCGATCATTGGAAGAGAAGACTTTGAAAATCCATTTTCGATAAGATTCTAAAGTTCAAAATTCATTGAAATAAGGAAGGTCCTCATTCGGGTCTTCCAATAGGTGTAGTCCGTCCCATTGAACATGGGTAGACGTGTAATAGAGTGGCCCTCTTGGTTTCCAGTGTGTGCCATCTCTCTTAGGTTTTAATCCATTTGAGAGTTAACCCCGCTCTGATACCAATTGTCAGGATCAAGAGCACTAAGAGGGGGGGGGGGGGTGAATTAGTGTAGCGAAAAACTTTCGACGATTTAAAACGAAGTTCGTACGATGAAATCATTTTCGACGTAAAACCATTTTCAGAAACTTAACTTGAAAGTGAGTTCGTAAAGGAGTGCAGCAAAAGTAATGAGGAAGTAAAGCACATATAGAGGTTTGCAGTAAGGTAAGCAATAAGAATAAAAGCAAACTAGAGAGCACCGTAATTTTAGAGTGGTTCAGTCAATCTTGACCTACATCTACTTTTGGCTTCCTCCTTCGATGAGGTCACTGATGTCCATTAGAGGCTTTCCTTCAATAGGCGAAGGCCAACCACCCTTTTACAACTTTACTCCTTTTGACGGGCTTAGGAGATAACCCTTATAGATTTTCACTCATCTCTTGAATGATCAAAACTTAGAAGGAAAGATAGAGAAGAACTTCTAGCCTTTTACAACACATTTAAGCTCTTAAATTCTCAGAATAAATGTAAACTTTTGGTGCCCTTTCATGCAGGAAAGGGTGGGGTTTATATAGGCCCCAACTGGTTTGAATTTGAAGCTCAAATGTGTCATCTCCTAGATTTCCGGGGTCCTGATGGTACCACCAACATAACTGGGTGGTACTACCGCCTAGCATCTGACATTGGGTGGTTCTACCACTCAGTCTGGGCAGTACCATCGCCTGACAGTAATAACTGCCGACGATACCACCACCTGACAAGGGTGGTACTACTGCCTAGAATTCTTGGGAGACCAAGTCTCTTGGGTGGTGCCACCGCCGGCCAGGAATTCTGGGTCCGAATGGGCTAATCCATTCAGCTGAATTTGGGTATGTTCAAGGCCCAGTTGGCCCCAAATTAAGTTAATGGGATCACCTCCCAATCCTAACTTAATCTACCTGCTAACCATGACACTTAAGATATTAATGCTACAAATCATGTTTCGGTGCGTCAATCGCTTCTTCTGGCGAGCTTCTAGTGAACTTCCGGCGAACATCCGATGAACCCTCGGGGATGCTCCGGCGGACTTCCGACAAACTCTTAGACTTGCGATGATCCTCTTGGCGAGTTCCGATGAGCTTCTTTGGTAAGCTCCTGGACTTCTCAGATTGTTCCTGCAGAACCTCCGACGACCGTTCGAACTTCCGACAAACTCTCGAACCCCCAACGTGATCTTAGTCTTGACTCTGGCTCAACACCTGCTGCATGTCTTACTGCCATCGTAGTTACTCCTGCATACTTATCTCACCATATAGATTAGATAACCAAATGACAATTGACTTCATCATCAAAATCTGAGATTCAACAATCTCCCCCTTTTTTATGATGATAATCAATTGATGAGGGAGTTAACCTTAACTCCCCCTATCTATATACCATACTTGAGATAAGTCATTCTTGAATTCAAAGCCTTTGAAATCAAGATACATATTGATAAGTTAAGTTCATTTAAACTTATCAATACCCCCATCATGATTCCTATCATGATGTTTCTCTCTGAAAATGATGTCAAGGCATGGCATCAATTTTCAAGTTTCATATTTCAAATGTGAAAGATAGCAATGATAAGACCCTAAAGTCTTATCGTCGCTCTGAGACCAAATGATAAGACCCTAAAGTCATATGGTAAAAAAGAAGAAGAGAAAGGGGATGATCACTTCGAGGGGATCGGCCTCCTTGATCGCTTCGAATGGATCGACCCTCCTTGATCGCTTCGAGGGGATCGGCTTCCTAGGGTTTGTCAAAAGACAGAATAATATTTTTCATAAATAATTGAAAAGAAGCAGTTACATCACTATTTATAGAGTTTCACCCAGAGTCCATCAGGACTTGAACTCTAATAATAAATAAATATTAAATAAACCTCTACTTGACTCTAACTAAACTAAACCGGCTCAATAAACAATGAGACTAAATAGACTCAATAAACATTATTCAAAAGCTCAAAAAAAGGGTCCTAACAATTCCTCCCTCTTCAAATCAGCCTTGTCCTCAAGGCTGAGCAGCATCAATCTCGGGGAGCTTCTCTTTCAGCACTTCAATCATAGGCTATCTATAACGCATCACAACCCGTTGATCAAGTAAATATGGTCTCCACTTTTTGATAGTGTAAGCAACAGGTCGATCTTTTAGTGTAGTAATCATTGCAAAAAACTCCTAGCCTTTGCTATCACAAGTTAAAATCCATCCATCAGTAATCTTTACTTCGAATCTGTCACAGCCTTCAATGCGGTAAGCTAATCGGGCTGTAACTTTCCTGTCCATAAAATTATTAGTGCTGCACGTATCAATCAACATAGTGACAGGCTGATGCTTCAAAGTTCCTCTGATTTTCATAGTTTGTGGGTTAGCATAGCTAGCCAATGCATGTACTGTATGTGTGATGGCTTCAATATCTTCATCAGTTTCTACACCTTCATAATCGGAGTCCAACTCTTCTGCTTTCAGTTCCTCTCTAATTGGCTCAATCATCATATGTTGCCCTTGTTTACATTGGTGCTTTATACTCCATTTTTCATCATAATATAAACCCTTTGCTGAATTTTTCTTGAGTTCTTCTTGGATTAGTCCTCGGGTGTCAAGGCTTTAGTTGGGAATAGATATGGTGGGTGGCATATTGATCATCTGGTGGTTGTCACTTCTGTTTCCATGATTTTCCCTGTTGATTTTTTTCTCATGTAGATGTGTGAATGAGATCGCAGCTATCATAGTGCGGGGTTGACGAGCCTTAACTTCACACCGGATCTCTGGAATAAGTCCTTCAATAATCTCTGGAATGTAGAAGTTGTTGTTCCGACCAATCTCTAGCTTGATTTGATAATCTTTCAAACCTACTCTAATATTCCAACATTGTAGAAGTCTGACAAATTTTGGTGCGCTGTCCATCCACCTTCATGTATGAGCAGATTGTGTCACAATCTTAGGGCCCTTTTCCAGTATTTTCAGATCTGTGCAACATAGAACTTGAGCTCCCATCTTGTGGAAATTTGCTGAGGCTCTCCAGTAGTCTTTTTTTGAAATCATTAAGTGTTTCTTGTAGCCGGTTCTCAATTCTGATTTCCAATGCTTCCATTTGTGCTTTCATTGAGTTATCGGTGGTCATTTTGTAAGACTGCAAAACTGTAATCTCAACTCCTGTTTCTGGTGTCAAGACTAGGGCATAAATCACTGCCTTACTCGGTGCTGTTGTTGTGATGCAATCGGTGGTAGCACTATTGGAATGAAGGGTTGCTGCGAGGATGCAGGGATGTAGCTGTGTTCACTGCATGGGAGAGAACGATGCTTGCTGTGGTCGCTGCGTGGAGTGATCGCTACAATTGAGGGCTAGGAGGCAGCGATGGTGGTGCGGCTGGGGGCAGCGTCGCCAACGGCCTATCGCTACGGTGGTTGCGATGGTGCGGATGGAAGGCAACGTTGCTCTATCTGTACTGCACTATAGTAGGAGGCATTGGTGATGCCGAGGGATCACGTGCGATTGAGGACATGACAGTGCCGTTGAAGCGGCCGAGGTTGAGAAGAGGAGTCGGTACGTGCATCACCGAGGTTGAAGCGGCCACACAAGAGCTTGCTGCGTGTGCTGTTGGAGGGCAGCTACGGTGGCGTTGCCGAGGTAGAGGCTGCAGTGGAAAATAGGAATCGACGGTGGCAGGCTGGGTGGCAAGCGGCATCGTTCCTGGCTGGGCAGCAGCGGCGACGGTGGTGGCAACCGGCGTTCGCAGCAGCAAGAGAACCGGCGATTGCTTCCCAGCAACAAGAGGATTGCAACCGGTGAGTTGCCCTATTTCAGTCACCAAGGGGCAGAGCAAGGGGGAGTGGCAGTAGTCGTTCTCGCCCGAGCCAAGGGGGAGCGGTGGCTGGGAGGCAAACGATGGTCACCTCACAGTGGCTAGCAGTGGTGGTGGGTCGGTTGGAAGGCGACGGCGCTCAAGGCGCGGCTACGATCGACGAGGGGCTGCGGCAACAGAGGAAGCTCTGTTTCTACAACTGCTGCAACGAGGGGCTACGGCAACCGGCAGCTGTGGCTGCGACCTGGGGGGGCTTGGTTAGGGTTGCCTTACAGCGGCGGTGATCGAGCGATCAGGAAGCAGCGGTGGCGGTGGAGAAAAAGGTAGCGAGCGTCATCACTGGCCGGGAAGTTACGATGCTGGAGATGGGAAACAGGGTGCTCTATTTCTATCGCACCACAACCGGAGCCACTGGCGATGCTGGCAAAGGCGGTGCGGTGGTGAAGAAGGAGGCAGCAGTGGTGGCGCGGCTAGAAGCAGCGTCACCAATGATCGCCGACAAAGGGGAGGTCTAGTGGCTGCGGTTGCGACCCAAGGGGAGGCGGGCAACAGCAGTAGGGTTGGGATGGACACTGGCAGCGTCATCTCCTGGCCGGGGAACAGCGGTGGCGGTGGTCTCTGGCCGAGAAGCAGGGCGATGGTGGGCACTGGCCGGAGAGCAACAGCGGTGGGTGGGCTGGCCGGAAGCAGGGTACGCAGGGGTGGCTGCGGCTTTTTCTTCCTCCCTTGTTTCTTTCTTTCTTTTTCTTTTTTCTTTTTTATTTTTTTTAATGAGATGGGGCAGCGAGGAGGTTGAGTAGTGGTTGAAGGTCGCTAGCCGGGGAGAAGCAGCGACAATGGTGAAGAAAGAGTTACCTTGTAGTGGTGGTGGGGAAGAAGGGAAGTAAGGTTGCGGCGGGCTGCGCCAAGGATCGTTGCTCTGATACCAAATGATAAGGCCCTAAAGTGTTATCGTAAAAAAGAAGAAGAGAAAGGGGATGATCACTTCGAGGGGATCGGCCTCCTAGGGTTTGTCAAAAGATAAAATAATATTTTTCATAGATAATTGAAAAGAAGCAGTTACATCCCTATTTATAGAGTTTCACCCAGAGTCAATCAAGACTTGAACTCTAATAATAAATAAATATTAAATAAACCTCTACTTGACTCTAACTGAACCAAACCGGCTCAATAAACAACTAGACTAAAAAGACTCAATAAACATTATTCAAAAACTCAGAAAAAGGGTCCTAACAAGCAATCATAGTAATTCATCATATGGTAAGATATCAACATTATAAAATTACGATGCAAGCTCTTGATATCTTAACATAATGCAAATATTTCAAATGTAAGCTCTATGCATAGCAATTCATTCTATCATAGCAATTTATCATATGGCAAGATATCAATTTGTAAAATTACGATGTAAGCTTTTGATATCTTAACATAATACAAATATGACAATCATAGCAATTATAACAATTCTATCATCAATTTACCACATATTTCTCCTCCTATGTCATCAATGAAAAGGAGAATGATTTAAGCATATTTCAAGCATAAGTGTTGTAATGATTTATGTCATAGAAAGGTTCATATCATTTTTCAATAATAAGTGATAGAATACCAATTATACAAACATTTCAAGGAAATATGACATGGAGATAGCTTTCATTACATCTTCCTTTTTATTTATAATTATATGTTTGCATGAAGGAGGAAAGCCATTGTGAGCTTACTTAAATGAAGTTAAACAAAACGATAAGAGATTAAATCATACTTCATTTTTACACGGATCAAGATATGCATGTGAATTAAATCCATGCAAGTGTTCATCTCAAAAGGAAATCTTCCTTCATTAAGAAGGAATTCATATGAAAGAATCATTTCATCAAATCCCTTTCTCGATTAAAAATTCAAGATAAATCTATGAGAGATGCATTTTCATATGTCAAAAATCATAGAGCATTGATAAGAAATAAACTTGATACATTAATATAAAATCATTTAGGCTCATGAAAGCTCCATTAAGTCCGGAAGAGAAATACAAAATCATGTATTCGGACAGTATTGTTAGGATCAAGAAAGTCCGAAAATAAAATTCATATATTCGTACAAGGTTTTGCTATAGATTTTCAAACACAATCATGAAGGTAAAATATGCTTATCATCAAGGAAATTTTGCATCCAAAACACATAATTTCGAACATATTATTAAGGCATGTAATCATGTAAAATCCTCATCATAGCAATTAAGTGATTGATCATTGAATCAAGAAAGTCTAAAAAATAAATTTAATAAGTTCATGCATTCGGATAAATCAACATTCCTAATTCTCTTCTAATGAAATCAAATTATTCTTCACTTAAAGGATTTGTAAAAATATCAGCTAGTTGATATTTAGAATCAATGAACTCGATAATTATATCATGATTAGTGACATGATCTCATATAAAGTGATGTCTAATATCAATATGTTTTGTTCTTGAATGTTGAATGAGATTCTTTGTTAAACATATTGCACTTGTGTTATCACATCTAATGGGAAGATTTTTAATATGAACTTTATAATATTCTAAGGTGTTTTTCATCCACACAACTTGTGTACAACATGCACTAGCTACAATATACTCAGCTTCGGTTGTTGATAGTGTTAGGATCAGAGCGGCACTAGGGGGGGGGGGTGAATTAGTGCAGCGGATTAAAACTTATAAGTTCGAAAATGATTCCGTAAAATGTAAAGATATTTCGCTTTGATTGTAACTTGAGTAAAGTAAAGACCGAAAACTTGCTGTTGTGTAGATAACGATTACAGAAAAGTAAGTACTCACACATTAATGAACACGCAATTTAAAGTGGTTCGGTCAAATGACCTACATCCACTTGCGAAGCCTTCTTCGATGAGGCTCCCAACTTCCACTAGCAAATCTCTTTCAAGGGGAAGGACAAATACCCCTCTTACAACCTTTTACAAGTGATTTACACTATTACAATTTTTGAATAGGAAAATAGAGGTGAACACTCAAGCAATTTAAGACAAGACTTACTAAAGACTTTTCTAAGACCTTTTTCTCAATCTATTGCTTTTACAAAAGTTATAATCTCAATTGAGAATTGAGGGATATTTATAGGCCCCAAGATGATTCAAATTTGGGCTCCAAATTTTGAATTCTCTTAGGTTTCCGAGGCTGGCGGTGCCACCGCCTATTAGTGTCTGACACTGACAGTGTACTGGCGGTGCCACCGCCGGACCTCTTAGGTGCTGGGCGATGCCACCGCTCAGTCCAGCGGTGCCACCGCTCAGTTCTCGGGTTCTGGGCGGCCACCGCCTAATCTGGCGGTGCCATTGCCTATATCATTTCAACTCATTGGTTGGGCCCCAAACTTGGCCCAAACCAGTCCGAACTCGGGCCCAATTGGCCCATACTTGGGTTATAGGATTAACACCTAATCCTAACCCTAATTAATGTGCTAACTATGAATTTAAAGACAATTCCTAAGCTATTACAAAGTTCGTAAGTCAAGACTTCTTCCGGCGAGCTTCCGGCAAACTTTCGACGGTCTTCTGATAAACTCTCAGAAAACATTCTGCGAACTCTCGGCAGGCTCCTAGACTTCACGATTTGATCTTGGCGAGTTCCGATGAGCTTCTTCGGCAAGCTATGATCTTTCTCGGTGAGCTTCGCGAACTTCAAACGTACCTTACGACGAGTTTCCGAAAGCCCTTCGGCAAGCTCCTTACTCATTTTCGGCTAGTTCCGGCAACATTCCCGACGAATCTTCAGACTCTCAAATGTCCATCAAACTTGACTCCGGTATCCTTGCTTTATGTTTTCAGGCTATCGTAGTTAATCCTGCACACTTAACTTCAATAATATGGATTAGATCAATTAACCCATCAATTGATTTCATCATCAAAATCCGAGATTCAACAATCTCCCCTTTTTGATGATGACAATCAATTGATGATGGAGTTAAAAATAACTCCCCCTATCTATATGCCATATTATGAGAAGATAAAAAACACTTGAATTCCATCCCTTTGAATTCAAGCATAAACCGATAAGTTCTAACGGTTAAACTTATCGTTATTCTCTTTAAGCATGAGCAAATACAAAACTTCGTATTTCAGCTATGAAAATCATTTTTAAGTCAAATGATAAGAGACAATTTTCACTACGACGAGAGATAAAAATTTTCAACATGAATTTCATGATATAAATGTGAGGCATGATTTCATATGATCAACCAATCTAAGAACTTGCGATATACTCAAATATTTTGCAAGGCATATTAGACATTTGTATTACACAAGCTTTTGCAAATCATATAAGTCATGCTATCGATGCACATAAGATATTTTCATTAAGTCATACTAAGTCATGCTATCGATACACATAAGACATTTTCATTAAGTCATGCTATCGAAATGGTACAAGTCATCACTTCTCCTCCTTTGTCATCAACAAAAAGGAGATGAGACTTGAAGCACACAAATTGTGATCATAAAATCATTAGAAAAAGAATTCAACATCAAGATTAATCATACAAAATTCATCATTCAAAATTAATCTTGTTGAAAATATTTATCCATAATTTATCTTAAAAAATTCAGCATTCATCTAGAACAAATCAGCATTTTTCCAGAATTTAAAAATACATCTCAAAAGAAGCTTTAGTTTTTGTTCAAAAGAAGATGACAAACTTCTAACTTGACATTAAGAGTAAACAGAACAGAATAAGAAGATACATTGATTAATCCTTAGGAGGTAATTCACAGTGCTGATACATGACATCTATTTTTTGATTCATTTGTCGTAGTTCCTTCAAAATTTCAATTTGTTGGATTTGAATTTGTTCTTGCTGCGATTTGAGTTGGTCTTGCTGTGATTTGATCTGATACAATTATGCCATAATGAGTTTTTCGGAGGATGAAATAGGAGCTGAAGTTGTTGCGCCAAAGGGACAAGGAGGAGGAGATTCATTTGCCCTAAGAATTGGTTTTTCGGGGTGTTATACTGGTGGGGGAATTAGATCAGTCCTTCTAGGTTGCCTAACCCATATACCATTGTTAAATGTGCACCTAAGTCTTTTCAGCATATTTCTATTAATAATGTTATATCGATCACTTTGAATTGTTTCTTCATCGGGTGGGATACAAATGTCATGGGTAAGTAGGAATCGAGTGATTAACCCTCCATATGGTAACATAGTGTCTTTAGCTATAATATCCTGCATGTGTTGCCAGATTGAGTATCCAAAACAATTATGTTGACCGATCATAATTCAATACATGGTGCTTATCTCTAATTGACTCATTTCATCAAGATAAAATTGCTTAGGGAATAGTATACTTGTTATGATATGATAAAGAATTTTAGAGTTAAACGATAGTAAGTGCTCGCAACTCTTGGGTATTATGCTGAGGTCCGGATTTGCAAAAATAGTTTCGACAGCTTCGGAGTAAGTTGCTCTGATTGTATTGACATCCCATTTACCTCTAAAATAACAGCCCCTATCCTTTTTAGTGATTCCAATTAGTTCACAGATAGTACTATCAAAAATTCTAATTTGTGTTCCTAGTAGGTAAGTACTTAGGCTATCGTTATCCACATATAAATTTACATAAAATAGCCTAACTAACCTAGGATAAATTGGTTCATTTATTTGTAGGAGAGGTAGGGCATCTAGATGTACAAACCACCTAATGGGTTCTAGGTTTCCTAGTTCATTGAGATCAACGTGTTTACCCTTATGGATACATCTTGTTTCGAAATTTGGAAACTAAGAGCTACTTCTTTGGATCTAAAAAGATCTTGGTCATATGAATCTCCTTCAACCCTTTTCCCTTTTGATCTCTTAGGAGCCATTATCTAGACAAGATGATAGATGAAACTGTAAAGAGTAGGCAAAATAATGAGAAGAGAGGGAAGATTTCAGATTTTACCTTATAGATAATTTCTTAGAAGATGGAGAGCTTGGACCAATAAGAATTCCTCTCTAAGGCTTCTAAAGGTTGGAATGCTGGTTTAGAGAGGTTGTGGGAGAGCTTGAGCCAGTTTCTCATGGGTTGGGGGCAGTGTCACCGTCGGCCCTAACCCTTCGGCTTATAAAGAGGCTCTCAAGCAGTGCCACCGCCAAAACGAGCAGTGCCACCGCTTGGCGCCCGAGCGCTCAGGCGGTGCTACCGCCGGTTCTAGCGGTGCTACTGCCGGTTCTGGCAGTGCCGCCGCTAGCATACCACGGAAGAGAAAAAAATATTCTTTCTTCCCCCCTTTTGTTTTTCAGAGATGTTTGACTCAAGATAGGTTAAGATTGTTGAATCTCGTATTTTGATGATGAAACTACTTGATATATGTTTATGATTTAATCTGCGTTTTGAGTGACGCAGGATGCCTTGATCAGGATGAGACAATTAAAGCAGGAAAATCATGTTGTGCCGGAGGAACATGTCAGAAGATTGGACGTCGGGCCGGTGGATCGGTCGACGTATCGACAGAAGGCTTCGGGCCGTGGACTCGGGCATCGGGCCAAGAAGAGCGGGTATTGTGCTAAGGATATCGGAGTTGCGGAGTCAACTGGCCGATTGGGCAATAGGCCGCAGGAGAGGACGATGCGCCGAAGAATCAGACGAAGCGTCGAGGGACCAATGACATGCCGGACAACTTGGTTAATTGCTTAGGATTAATTGTCTCGATCGAAGTTTTGTTTTAATTGTGCAGGATTAACTATGATAACGATGAAGACATAAAGCGAAACAAAGTGTCGGAGTCAAGCGCGAAGGATTTGTTGCGAGTTTGAGAGTTCGACGGAAGTCCGAAGATTCGTTGGGAGTTCGCGGAGCTCGCCGAGAAAGATCGGAGCTTGCCGAAGAAGCTCGTTGGAACTCGCTAAGAACAAATCGTGAAGTCTAGGAGCTTGCCGGGAGTCCGCAGAATGGTTTCCGAGAGTTCATCGGAAGACCGCCGGAAGTTTGCCGGAAGCTCGCTAGAAGAAGTCTTGACTTACGGACTTTGTAATAGCTTAGAAAATGTCTTTAAATTCATAGTTAGCACGTTAATTAGGGTTAGGATTAGGTGTTAATCCTATAACCCAAGTAGGGGCCAATTAGGCCCAAGTTCGGGCTGGTTTGGACCAAGTTTGGAGCCAAACCAAGTGAGCTGGAATAGTGAAGAGGTGCCACCGCCAGGGTTGGAGGTAGCACCGCCCAGGCTATGTCTTGCTGTGAGGTTGGGAGGTGCAACCGCCCCAGCCAGGAGGTGCAACCGCCAGGGCTGCGAGGCTGGGAGGTGCAACCGCCCCAGCCAAGAGGTGCAACCGCCCAGAGCTCAGTCTTCGAGCTAGACTGGGCGGTGCAACCTCCTCTGCCAAGAGGTAGCACCGCCAGAGCTCAAGTTTCGAGCTCTGCCAGGCGATGCAACCACCGAGCTTAGTCTTCGAGCTCTGGCAGAGAGGAGCATCAGCCTGAGCTCAGTCTCGAGCTCTACCAGGTGATGCAATCACCGAGCTCAGTCTTCGAGCTCTGGCAGAGAGGTGCATCAGCCTGAGCTCAGTTTCGAGCTCTGGCAGGTGATGCAACCACCGAGCTCAGATTTCGAGCTCTGCCAGGTGATGCAACCACCGAGCTCAGTCTTCGAGCTCTGCCAGGTGATGCAACCATCGAGCTCAGTCTTCGAGCTCAGGCAGAGAGGAGCAATCGCCTGAGCTCAGTCTTCGAGCTCTGCCAGGCGGTGCCACCTCTCCAGTCAAGAGGTGCAACCGCCTGATCCCAGAATTCTGGGATTTGATCGATTTGATCATTTTGAGCTCGAATTTTGAATTGGGTTGGGGCCTATAAATACCCCACCCATTCAGCACTGAAAAGAGACAGACCTACACCGAAATCTTGATCTTTTCTGTGATTCTAAGAAGCTCAAAAGTGTTGTAAAGCCTTTAAGTCTCCTCCTTCTGTTCTTCATGTTTTCAATTGTAAAGTGAGGAGAGAAAGGTCTGTAAAGGTTGTCTCCTGAGCCTGTCAAAAGGAGAGAAACTGTAAAAGGGCAGTTAGCCTTCGCCCATTGAAGGAAGGCACCTAGTTGACGTCGGCAACCTCGTCGGTGGAGGGAGCCAAAAGTGGAGTAGGTCAAGGCTGACCGAACCACTCTAAATCTCTGGTTTGCGTTTATTTTCGAGCACTTTATCATTACTGCAAACCTCCTCCATTGCTACTGCTCTCTGCGCTTTCACGAACAAGTTCTAAGTGCTATTCTTCCGAATCTGCATTCTGTTAGGATCAAGAGCACTAAGAGGGGGGGGGTGAATTAGTGCAGCGGAAATCTTATAATAATTTAAAAACCAAAAGCTGCGTTCGTTCAAAAACTATTATGATGCAAAAGCAAATTCTCAGTTTGTATCTAAGTGCAGTTTGCGTCTAAGCGCAGATTGCGTTTAAGCGCAGTTTTGCGTCTAAGCGCAGTTTTGCGTCTAAGCGCAGTTTTGCGTTTAAACTCAGATTTACGTCTAAATGCAGATTTACGTCTAAAAGCAGATTTACGTCTAAACGCAGTTTTACGTCTAAACGTAGTTTTACGTCTAAACGTAGATTTACGTCTAAACGCAGTTTTACGTCTAAACGCAGTTTTACGTCTAATGACTTGCTACCCACTTCTTTTGGGAGCATGACCCTTGTTTGTAAGGATCATGTTTAATGACTTGCTACCAACCTCGAATTTCTTCAAGGTGTCCTTAAGTAGCAAGTTTTCTTTTTGTATAGTTTCTAAATCATGACATTTGATACATGACTTTAAACTATCATGATGTTCGACTTTTAATTTATCAAACTCACAAGTAAGATTATCATGTACCTTTTTTAGCAACTTGTATTTCTTATTTATAGCTTTGCATTCATCAAATAAATCATGGAAGGCATTTAATAATTCATCGAAAGATAAATCAGCATCTAATAAATCCGTTACCTCCTCTTCGATGGCCATAAAGGCGTAATGAGCAACTTGCTCGGTGTTGGACTCCTCTTCCTCAGATGCGCTCGAATCATCCCATGTTGCTTGGAGCGCCTTCTTCTTTGTTGTTCTTTTCTTGACTTGGGGACAATCACTTTTGTAGTGTCCCGGCTTTTTACATTCGTAGCAGATTACTTGGTCCTTCTTGGGTTCAAGTTTATTTTTCACATCGTTTTTAAACTTGTTTCTTTTGAAGAATTTCTTAAACTTTCTTGTCAAAAGTGCCAAGTCATCGTCACAATCCTCATCACTTGAGTTTTCTCTCAAGTGGCATTCAGAAGTTTTAAGTGCCATATCCTTCCTGTTCTTTGGAAGGATGTCTTCTTGCTCTTCATGAGCTTTGCAGGTCATTTCGTAGGTCATTAATGACCCGATTAGTTCTTCAAGAGGGAAATTTCGCAGATCTTTTGCCTCTTGAATGGCGGTGACTTTAGGATCCCAACTCTTAGGAAGGGATCTTAGTATCTTATTAACAAGCTCAAAATCCGAAAAGCTCTTTCCGAGTCCTTTTAGACCGTTGACGACATCCGTGAAATGGGTAAACATGTCGCCAATGGTTTCACTCGGTTTCATTCGGAAAAGTTCAAAAGAATGCAGCAACAGATTGATTTTTGACTCTTTCACTCTACTTGTGCCCTCGTGGGTCACTTCAAGTGTGTGCCAAATATCAAAAGCAGTTTCGCAAGTTGAAACACGATTAAACTCGTTTTTATCAAGTGCGCAAAATAAGGCATTCATAGCCTTTGCATTAAGAGCGAAAGCCTTCTTCTCCAAATCGTTCCAATCGATCATTGGAAGAGAAGATTTTGAAAATCCATTTTCAACAAGGTTCCACAGTTCAAAATCCATAGAAATAAGAAAGATCCTCATTCGGGTCTTCCAGTAAGTGTAGTCCGTTCCACTGAACATGGGTGGACGTGTAATCGAATGCCCCTCTTGGTTTCCGGCGTATGCCATCTCTCTTGGGTTTTAATCCTTTAGAGAGTTAACCTTGCTCTGATACCAATTGTTAGGATCAAGAGCACTAAGAGGGGGGGGGTGAATTAGTGCAGCGGAAATCTTATAATAATTTAAAAACCAAAAGCTGCGTTCGTTCAAAAACTATTATGATGCAAAAGCAAATTCTCAGTTTGTATCTAAGTGCAGTTTGCGTCTAAGCGCAGATTGCGTTTAAGCGCAGTTTTGCGTCTAAGCGCAGTTTTGCGTCTAAGCGCAGTTTTGCGTTTAAACTCAGATTTACGTCTAAACGCAGATTTACGTCTAAACGCAGATTTACGTCTAAACGCAGTTTTACGTCTAAACGCAGTTTTACGTCTAAACGCAGATTTACGTCTAAACGCAGTTTTACGTCTAAACGCAGTTTTACGTCTAAACGCAGTTTTACGTCTAAACGCAGATTTACGTCTAAACGCAGTTTTACGTCTAGACGCAGATTTACGTCTAAACTTTGAAACTCGTTTGTATACTCGCAGAAGGCAGTATGCAGTTGAAATCAAGACGTAAACGTGAACTGAAATCTGATGATTGAGCGAGGAAAGCCGATTTACGTCTGAATGCAGTTTTACGTCTAAATGTTGAAACTCGTTCGTAAAATCGTAGAGGACAGATTGCAGTTATTAATAGGATTAAAATGTAAGCGTAAACTGCAAAGAAGCTCGTTCGTAAAAGCACGGAAAACAGTTCTGCAGAATCAAACGAAAACGTAAACTGTAATGTATGAAAATACGAGTTTACGTCTGAATGCAGATTTGGAAGAACAGCACTTAGAACTTATTCGTGAAAGCGCAGAGAGCAGTAGTGATGAGGGAGGTTTGCAGTAATGATAAAGTGCTCGAAAATAAACGCAAACCAGAGATTTAGAGTGGTTCGGTCAGCCTTGACCTACTCCACTTTTGGCTTCCTCCACCGATGAGGTTGCCGACGTCAACTAGGTGCCTTCCTTCAATGGGCGAAGGCCAAACTTCCCTCTTACAATTTCTCTCCTTTTGACAGGCTTAGGAGACAACCTTTACAGACCTTTCTCTCCTCACTTTACAATTGAAAACTTGAAGAACAGAAGGAGGAGACTTAAAGGCTTTACAACACTTTTGAGCTCTTTAGAATCACAGAAAAGATCAAGATTTCGGTATAGGTCTGTATCTTTTCAGTGCTGAATGGGTGGGGTATTTATAGGCCCCAACCCAATTCAAAATTCGAGCTCAAAACGATCAAATCGATCAAATCCCAGAATTCTGGGATCAGGCGGTTGCACCTCTCGACTGGAGAGGTGGCACCGCCTGGCAGAGCTCGACGACTGAGCTCTGCCGATTGCTTCTCTCTGCCAGAGCTCGAAGACTGAGCTCGATGGTTGCATCACCTGGCAGAGCTCGAAGACTGAGCTTGGTGGTTGCATCACCTGGCAAAGCTCGAAATCTGAGCTCGGTGGTTGCATCACCTGGCAGAGCTCGAAATTGAGCTCAGGCTGATGCACCTCTCTGCCAGAGCTCGAAGACTGAGCTTGGTGAATGCATCACCTGGCAGAGCTCGAGACTGAGCTCAGGCTGATGCACCTATCTGCCAGAGCTCGAAGACTGAGCTTGGTGGTTGCATCGCCTGGCAGAGCTCGGAACTTGAGCTCTGGCGGTGCAACCTCTTGGCTGGGGCGGTTGCACCTCCCAGCCTCGCAGCCCTGGCGGTTGCACCTCCTGGCTGGGGCGGTTGCACCTCCCAACCCCACAGCCCAGGCGGTTGCACCTCCTGACCCCACAGCCCAGGCGGTTGCACCTCCTGGCTGGGGCGGTTGCACCTCTCAACCCCACAGCCTAGGCGGTTGCACCTCCTGGCTGGGGCGGTTGCACCTCCTGGTGCAATCAGGGTCCGAATGGTTCACTCCATTCGGCCCACTTTGAATCTTTTCAGGGGCCCAATTGCCCCAAGATTAAGCTAATGGGATCACCTCCCATTTTCATGCTTAATCATCATGCTAACTACGATTAACTCTAAGACAACTTCTGCAGCTTTGCTCCGATGCGTCAATCGCTTCTTCCGGCGAGTTTCCTGCCAACTTCCGTCGATCAACCGATAACCCTCGGTGATCCTTCTGCGGACATCCGGCATACTCCTGGACTTTGCGACGATCCACTTGGCGAGTTCCGATGAGCTTCGCTTGGCAAGCTTCTGGACTTCTCGGATCTGTTCTCTCTGAACCTCCGACGACCGTCCGAACTTCCGTCGAACTCTCGAACTCCCAACGTGATCATGATCTTGACTCCAGTGCAACTCCTGCTGCTTGTCTTACTCTCATCGTAGTTAATCCTGCACACTTATCTCAACACATAGATTAGATAACAAATGACAATTGACTTCATCATCAAAATCCGAGATTCAACAATCTCCCCCTTTTTGATGATGACAATCAATTGATAAAGGAGTTGTCCTTAACTCCCCCTATCTATATGCCATAGTTGAGATAAGTCAACCTTGAATTCAAGACCTAAGAATTCAAGTGACGTATTGATAAGTTAGATCAGTTAAACTTATCAATGCTCCCATCATGATGCCTATCATGATGTATCTCTTCAAGAATTATGTCAAGGCATGACATATATCATCAAGTTTGTATGATAGTGTTTGTAACCATTCATCATGTAATCATATAAAGCTACGAAGGACTTTTTACATGATGCTCACATTTGAGATTTTCTAGTAATTTTGCATTTTCTTCACAATATCAAATCAAGATATGATGCAAACTATAGTACATGTTCACATATCTCTTGGTGATGCAAGGATGGCATAACATTGTTTATAGCATCACTCAAGTATTTGCAACTATGACATAGATATGATTATGGCAGTTCAGCTATGACATAGTGTTTATCAATTCATATTTTTCTCCCCCTTTGTCATCAACAAAAAGCATGATAGCATTATCAAGCATATAAAGGAAGTCATGACACATATATCTCTTTATTGTTTTTGCTTGACGGAGGAAAGTCATTTTCCAAAGAGTTTTCATAAGAGTGTACGGGAACATCCCATTTTTAGCATACAACCCGAAAAATGAACTTCTTACATGCATTTGGTTAAAAATATTTGTCACATAATTTGCAACATGTTATTTGATCAAGCGTTGTCAAGGCATGTAATAGTAATAACATTCGAAAAATAATTTTGATGTAGTAACACAATTATTTCAAGTGCAGCATTATATCATATTGCATAGCAGGATTTTTATTTCAGTAAGTGCAGCATTGCATCACATGGTAAGATATCAGCTCGTATGATGCAAATTTTTGTTTGATACATGGCATGATAGCAATCATATTAGCAATAGCAACCATATCAATGTCATACTGCTGACTTATCAACTTACATTGGTATGTTGCTTCATATTTTCAAGGCATAGGCTTTTAAACCTTTTTAGTTTCAGTGCAAAAACCGAGATAAACAACAAGAGATGTTTGCAAATATGCTTACACAGACAAAGATAACCATATCAGGGTAACATATGTACAGCATATCAGGTAACCATAAAGACAAAGTCCTTCATGAATAACATAAGGAGTTTACAACATGTCATATCAGATGTTTATACAAGCTTATTCATGAGGTGGAAGATTAAAGTGCCTAAGTAAAGAGTCAAATTGTCGATGGATTTGTTGTAGCTCGGTTAGGATTTGATCTTGTCGAAGTTCAAGCCGTTCTTGTCGTTGCTCAAATCGGTCCATCCGAATCCCGATATCTTCGATGGATGATGTGTGAGTTTGCTTAACCGGATGTGTTTCCTCAAAGGGACAGATCGGAGGAGAGTGGGTACTCCTAAAGACTGGGGTTTCCGGCTCTGGTTCAGGTTCAGGTTGAGGGGGATCAGTTCTTCTAGGCATTCTAACCCAGTTACCGTTTCTATAGTGACATCTTAGTCGGTGAAGTAGATTTTTGTTTATTATGCTGAATCTATCTGATTTCATTACTTCTTCTTCTAGTGGTATTTGAATGTCGTAAGCTTTCATTATTCTAGTAATAATTCCACCATATGGGAGCATCATATCTTTCGTAGATAATTCCAACATGTTTTGTTGGATCAGATAGCCAAGACAAATGTCACGTTCTTTCATAATTAGGTACATAATTCCTAATTCCAATTGACTCACTTCATCATGATGGTATTGCTTAGGAAGAATTATACTAGTCATGATATGATGAAGTATCTTAGTGTTAAAGGGCATTAGATGTTCACAACTTTTAGGAATAGATTCTACGTTAGGATTGGCAAGGATTGTTCCTAAGGCTTCAACATAGGATGTTTCAATAGTTTTTTCATCCCATGATCCTTTGAAGTAAAGTCCTATGCTTTTCATGGGAATACCTATCATATCACAAATGAATCTATCAGTGATTGAGATGTGTTGTCCTAAGAGATAGGTTGATATCCTTTCTTCATCATCTTTTTGCATGTTGTTATAAAACAATCTAACTAGTCTAGGATAAATGGGTTCGTTGATCTGCAAAATGGGAAGTAGATTTAGGTTTGCAAACCAATGGATAGTCTCTACATCTCTTAGTTCATTCAGATCTACGTATTTTCCCTTATTGATGCTTCTTAGTTCGAAGGAGAGAAATTTTTCAGCATGGTTTTTGGAATCAAAAAGAGTGAGATCAAACTCTTCTACTACTCTCCTCTTTCCCTTGTCCCTTGAGGATCTTCTAGATCCCATTACTACTGCTGTTTAGAGGGATGATGATGAGCTAAAGTAAATGAAGAACAAAACAGAATTTAAGAGCTTCTTAGAGAGTACCTTTGTGAAATCTTCAAGAGAAGGAAGGATTCTTGATGTTTTGCTCCGAAATAAGAGGTATTTGGAAGGCTTAGAGGAGTGAAATGGGAATGGAGGAGACTTGGAAGAGTAGAGGAGGAAATGGGGGTGAGTTGGGGTCGGTTCCTCAGCCGGCCCTAGCGTGATTTTAAAGAGCAGAGCTGCTGGCGGTTGCACCTCTGGCTGGAGCGGTGCAACCTCTGGCAACCCGTGATAGCTGGAGGTGCAACCGCCAGCTGGAGAGGTGCCACCGCCTGCAGCAGGTGAGCTCTTAAGATGATTTGATTAGGGAGTCTTTGCCTTGAGGAGAGTTTCAGAGCAATTGATGTTTGTTACATGATTTCGTATGAGTTTTTATTTAAGGAAGAAGCTCTTTGTAAGATAGATCTTTTAACGTGCGTACGTATGTTTGTTTGGTGTCCCTTTTAAGATCATGACATATTTAGTTTCTACAAGAATTAATTCGTAGATGAACAGGTTTTGAAGATCAGGGGGGTATGTGAATTTGGATATGATATATTTCTAATTGTATCGTATTTGTGATTTCATAGCTTCCACTTGTTACTTAAGCGTTGCGAGTCCCTTTTTGATTCTTGGTTTATGACCATTGAGAGTCAAGGAGCAGAACATTATTTCTTGCTCCGGCCTAATGTTTTTATAGGAACGAATGATCTTTAGGAACCCATTTGCTTTTGGGTGCCTCATAAATAGATCTACATTTTCTATCATGTTGCATAGAGTTTATCATGGTTCCTTTAGGAACCCAAATCAATTTGTTTGGACTTATTTTCTTGAATGGACAACAATGTGTCTTGTGTCCAGATTTGCAACAAAAGTTGCACTTGGTTTGGTGTTGAACGTGTAAGATGGGGCCTTTTACAAAGGTAGTTGGATTTCGGTGAGGACTCCTCACAAATCCAATCCCACTTCTTTTGGGAGCATGACCCTTGTTTGTAAGGATCATGTTTAATGACTTGCTACCAACCTCGAATTTCTTCAAGGTGTCCTTAAGTAGCAAGTTTTCTTTTTGTATAGTTTCTAAATCATGACATTTGATACATGACTTTAAACTATCATGATGTTCGACTTTTAATTTATCAAACTCACAAGTAAGATTATCATGTACCTTTTTTAGCAACTTGTATTTCTTATTTATAGCTTTGCATTCATCAAATAAATCATGGAAGGCATTTAATAATTCATCGAAAGATAAATCAGCATCTAATAAATCCGTTACCTCCTCTTCGATGGCCATAAAGGCGTAATGAGCAACTTGCTCGGTGTTGGACTCCTCTTCCTCAGATGCGCTCGAATCATCCCATGTTGCTTGGAGCGCCTTCTTCTTTGTTGTTCTTTTCTTGACTTGGGGACAATCACTTTTGTAGTGTCCCGGCTTTTTACATTCGTAGCAGATTACTTGGTCCTTCTTGGGTTCAAGTTTATTTTTCACATCGTTTTTAAACTTGTTTCTTTTGAAGAATTTCTTAAACTTTCTTGTCAAAAGTGCCAAGTCATCGTCACAATCCTCATCACTTGAGTTTTCTCTCAAGTGGCATTCAGAAGTTTTAAGTGCCATATCCTTCCTGTTCTTTGGAAGGATGTCTTCTTGCTCTTCATGAGCTTTGCAGGTCATTTCGTAGGTCATTAATGACCCGATTAGTTCTTCAAGAGGGAAATTTCGCAGATCTTTTGCCTCTTGAATGGCGGTGACTTTAGGATCCCAACTCTTAGGAAGGGATCTTAGTATCTTATTAACAAGCTCAAAATCCGAAAAGCTCTTTCCGAGTCCTTTTAGACCGTTGACGACATCCGTGAAATGGGTAAACATGTCGCCAATGGTTTCACTCGGTTTCATTCGGAAAAGTTCAAAAGAATGCAGCAACAGATTGATTTTTGACTCTTTCACTCTACTTGTGCCCTCGTGGGTCACTTCAAGTGTGTGCCAAATATCAAAAGCAGTTTCGCAAGTTGAAACACGATTAAACTCGTTTTTATCAAGTGCGCAAAATAAGGCATTCATAGCCTTTGCATTAAGAGCGAAAGCCTTCTTCTCCAAATCGTTCCAATCGATCATTGGAAGAGAAGATTTTGAAAATCCATTTTCAACAAGGTTCCACAGTTCAAAATCCATAGAAATAAGAAAGATCCTCATTCGGGTCTTCCAGTAAGTGTAGTCCGTTCCACTGAACATGGGTGGACGTGTAATCGAATGCCCCTCTTGGTTTCCGGCGTATGCCATCTCTCTTGGGTTTTAATCCTTTAGAGAGTTAACCTTGCTCTGATACCAATTGTTAGGATCAAGAGCACTAAGAGGGGGGGGGTGAATTAGTGCAGCGGAAATCTTATAATAATTTAAAAACCAAAAGCTGCGTTCGTTCAAAAACTATTATGATGCAAAAGCAAATTCTCAGTTTGTATCTAAGTGCAGTTTGCGTCTAAGCGCAGATTGCGTTTAAGCGCAGTTTTGCGTCTAAGCGCAGTTTTGCGTCTAAGCGCAGTTTTGCGTTTAAACTCAGATTTACGTCTAAACGCAGATTTACGTCTAAACGCAGATTTACGTCTAAACGCAGTTTTACGTCTAAACGCAGTTTTACGTCTAAACGCAGATTTACGTCTAAACGCAGTTTTACGTCTAAACGCAGTTTTACGTCTAAACGCAGTTTTACGTCTAAACGCAGATTTACGTCTAAACGCAGTTTTACGTCTAGACGCAGATTTACGTCTAAACTTTGAAACTCGTTTGTATACTCGCAGAAGGCAGTATGCAGTTGAAATCAAGACGTAAACGTGAACTGAAATCTGATGATTGAGCGAGGAAAGCCGATTTACGTCTGAATGCAGTTTTACGTCTAAATGTTGAAACTCGTTCGTAAAATCGTAGAGGACAGATTGCAGTTATTAATAGGATTAAAATGTAAGCGTAAACTGCAAAGAAGCTCGTTCGTAAAAGCACGGAAAACAGTTCTGCAGAATCAAACGAAAACGTAAACTGTAATGTATGAAAATACGAGTTTACGTCTGAATGCAGATTTGGAAGAACAGCACTTAGAACTTGTTCGTGAAAGCGCAGAGAGCAGTAGTGATGAGGGAGGTTTGCAGTAATGATAAAGTGCTCGAAAATAAACGCAAACCAGAGATTTAGAGTGGTTCGGTCAGCCTTGACCTACTCCACTTTTGGCTTCCTCCACCGATGAGGTTGCCGACGTCAACTAGGTGCCTTCCTTCAATGGGCGAAGGCCAAACTTCCCTCTTACAATTTCTCTCCTTTTGACAGGCTTAGGAGACAACCTTTACAGACCTTTCTCTCCTCACTTTACAATTGAAAACTTGAAGAACAGAAGGAGGAGACTTAAAGGCTTTACAACACTTTTGAGCTCTTTAGAATCACAGAAAAGATCAAGATTTCGGTATAGGTCTGTATCTTTTCAGTGCTGAATGGGTGGGGTATTTATAGGCCCCAACCCAATTCAAAATTCGAGCTCAAAACGATCAAATCGATCAAATCCCAGAATTCTGGGATCAGGCGGTTGCACCTCTCGACTGGAGAGGTGGCACCGCCTGGCAGAGCTCGACGACTGAGCTCTGCCGATTGCTTCTCTCTGCCAGAGCTCGAAGACTGAGCTCGATGGTTGCATCACCTGGCAGAGCTCGAAGACTGAGCTTGGTGGTTGCATCACCTGGCAAAGCTCGAAATCTGAGCTCGGTGGTTGCATCACCTGGCAGAGCTCGAAACTGAGCTCAGGCTGATGCACCTCTCTGCCAGAGCTCGAAGACTGAGCTTGGTGAATGCATCACCTGGCAGAGCTCGAGACTGAGCTCAGGCTGATGCACCTATCTGCCAGAGCTCGAAGACTGAGCTTGGTGGTTGCATCGCCTGGCAGAGCTCGGAACTTGAGCTCTGGCGGTGCAACCTCTTGGCTGGGGCGGTTGCACCTCCCAGCCTCGCAGCCCTGGCGGTTGCACCTCCTGGCTGGGGCGGTTGCACCTCCCAACCCCACAGCCCAGGCGGTTGCACCTCCTGACCCCACAGCCCAGGCGGTTGCACCTCCTGGCTGGGGCGGTTGCACCTCTCAACCCCACAGCCCAGGCGGTTGCACCTCCTGGCTGGGGCGGTTGCACCTCCTGGTGCAATCAGGGTCCGAATGGTTCACTCCATTCGGCCCACTTTGAATCATTTCAGGGGCCCAATTGCCCCAAGATTAAGCTAATGGGATCACCTCCCATTTTCATGCTTAATCATCATGCTAACTACGATTAACTCTAAGACAACTTCTGCAGCTTTGCTCCGATGCGTCAATCGCTTCTTCCGGCGAGTTTCCTGCCAACTTCCGTCGATCAACCGATAACCCTCGGTGATCCTTCTGCGGACATCCGGCATACTCCTGGACTTTGCGACGATCCACTTGGCGAGTTCCGATGAGCTTCGCTTGGCAAGCTTCTGGACTTCTCGGATCTGTTCTCTCTGAACCTCCGACGACCGTCCGAACTTCCGTCGAACTCTCGAACTCCCAACGTGATCATGATCTTGACTCCGGCGCAACTCCTGCTGCTTGTCTTACTCTCATCGTAGTTAATCCTGCACACTTATCTCAACACATAGATTAGATAACAAATGACAATTGACTTCGTCATCAAAATCCGAGATTCAACAATCTCCCCCTTTTTGATGATGACAATCAATTGATAAAGGAGTTGTCCTTAACTCCCCCTATCTATATGCCATAGTTGAGATAAGTCAACCTTGAATTCAAGACCTAAGAATTCAAGTGACGTATTGATAAGTTAGATCAGTTAAACTTATCAATGCTCCCATCATGATGCCTATCATGATGTATCTCTTCAAGAATTATGTCAAGGCATGACATATATCATCAAGTTTGTATGATAGTGTTTGTAACCATTCATCATGTAATCATATAAAGCTACGAAGGACTTTTTACATGATGCTCACATTTGAGATTTTCTAGTAATTTTGCATTTTCTTCACAATATCAAATCAAGATATGATGCAAACTATAGTACATGTTCACATATCTCTTGGTGATGCAAGGATGGCATAACATTGTTTATAGCATCACTCAAGTATTTGCAACTATGACATAGATATGATTATGGCAGTTCAGCTATGACATAGTGTTTATCAATTCATATTTTTCTCCCCCTTTGTCATCAACAAAAAGCATGATAGCATTATCAAGCATATAAAGGAAGTCATGACACATATATCTCTTTATTGTTTTTGCTTGACGGAGGAAAGTCATTTTCCAAAGAGTTTTCATAAGAGTGTACGGGAACATCCCATTTTTAGCATACAACCCGAAAAATGAACTTCTTACATGCATTTGGTTAAAAATATTTGTCACATAATTTGCAACATGTTATTTGATCAAGCGTTGTCAAGGCATGTAATAGTAATAACATTCGAAAAATAATTTTGATGTAGTAACACAATTATTTCAAGTGCAGCATTATATCATATTGCATAGCAGGATTTTTATTTCAGTAAGTGCAGCATTGCATCACATGGTAAGATATCAGCTCGTATGATGCAAATTTTTGTTTGATACATGGCATGATAGCAATCATATTAGCAATAGCAACCATATCAATGTCATACTGCTGACTTATCAACTTACATTGGTATGTTGCTTCATATTTTCAAGGCATAGGCTTTTAAACCTTTTTAGTTTCAGTGCAAAAACCGAGATAAACAACAAGAGATGTTTGCAAATATGCTTACACAGACAAAGATAACCATATCAGGGTAACATATGTACAGCATATCAGGTAACCATAAAGACAAAGTCCTTCATGAATAACATAAGGAGTTTACAACATGTCATATCAGATGTTTATACAAGCTTATTCATGAGGTGGAAGATTAAAGTGCCTAAGTAAAGAGTCAAATTGTCGATGGATTTGTTGTAGCTCGGTTAGGATTTGATCTTGTCGAAGTTCAAGCCGTTCTTGTCGTTGCTCAAATCGGTCCATCCGAATCCCGATATCTTCGATGGATGATGTGTGAGTTTGCTTAACCGGATGTGTTTCCTCAAAGGGACAGATCGGAGGAGAGTGGGTACTCCTAAAGACTGGGGTTTCCGGCTCTGGTTCAGGTTCAGGTTGAGGGGGATCAGTTCTTCTAGGCATTCTAACCCAGTTACCGTTTCTATAGTGACATCTTAGTTGGTGAAGTAGATTTTTGTTTATTATGCTGAATCTATCTGATTTCATTACTTCTTCTTCTAGTGGTATTTGAATGTCGTAAGCTTTCATTATTCTAGTAATAATTCCACCATATGGGAGCATCATATCTTTCGTAGATAATTCCAACATGTTTTGTTGGATCAGATAGCCAAGACAAATGTCACGTTCTTTCATAATTAGGTACATAATTCCTAATTCCAATTGACTCACTTCATCATGATGGTATTGCTTAGGAAGAATTATACTAGTCATGATATGATGAAGTATCTTAGTGTTAAAGGGCATTAGATGTTCACAACTTTTAGGAATAGATTCTACGTTAGGATTGGCAAGGATTGTTCCTAAGGCTTCAACATAGGATGTTTCAATAGTTTTTTCATCCCATGATCCTTTGAAGTAAAGTCCTATGCTTTTCATGGGAATACCTATCATATCACAAATGAATCTATCAGTGATTGAGATGTGTTGTCCTAAGAGATAGGTTGATATCCTTTCTTCATCATCTTTTTGCATGTTGTTATAAAACAATCTAACTAGTCTAGGATAAATGGGTTCGTTGATCTGCAAAATGGGAAGTAGATTTAGGTTTGCAAACCAATGGATAGTCTCTACATCTCTTAGTTCATTCAGATCTACGTATTTTCCCTTATTGATGCTTCTTAGTTCGAAGGAGAGAAATTTTTCAGCATGGTTTTTGGAATCAAAAAGAGTGAGATCAAACTCTTCTACTACTCTCCTCTTTCCCTTGTCCCTTGAGGATCTTCTAGATCCCATTACTACTGCTGTTTAGAGGGATGATGATGAGCTAAAGTAAATGAAGAACAAAACAGAATTTAAGAGCTTCTTAGAGAGTACCTTTGTGAAATCTTCAAGAGAAGGAAGGATTCTTGATGTTTTGCTCCGAAATAAGAGGTATTTGGAAGGCTTAGAGGAGTGAAATGGGAATGGAGGAGACTTGGAAGAGTAGAGGAGGAAATGGGGGTGAGTTGGGGTCGGTTCCTCAGCCGGCCCTAGCGTGATTTTAAAGAGCAGAGCTGCTGGCGGTTGCACCTCTGGCTGGAGCGGTGCAACCTCTGGCAACCCGTGATAGCTGGAGGTGCAACCGCCAGCTGGAGAGGTGCCACCGCCTGCAGCAGGTGAGCTCTTAAGATGATTTGATTAGGGAGCCTTTGCCTTGAGGAGAGTTTCAGAGCAATTGATGTTTGTTACATGATTTCGTATGAGTTTTTATTTAAGGAAGAAGCTCTTTGTAAGATAGATCTTTTAACGTGCGTACGTATGTTTGTTTGGTGTCCCTTTTAAGATCATGACATATTTAGTTTCTACAAGAATTAATTCGTAGATGAACAGGTTTTGAAGATCAGGGGGGTATGTGAATTTGGATATGATATATTTCTAATTGTATCGTATTTGTGATTTCATAGCTTCCACTTGTTACTTAAGCGTTGCGAGTCCCTTTTTGATTCTTGGTTTATGACCATTGAGAGTCAAGGAGCAGAACATTATTTCTTGCTCCGGCCTAATGTTTTTATAGGAACGAATGATCTTTAGGAACCCATTTGCTTTTGGGTGCCTCATAAATAGATCTACATTTTCTATCATGTTGCATAGAGTTTATCATGGTTCCTTTAGGAACCCAAATCAATTTGTTTGGACTTATTTTCTTGAATGGACAACAATGTGTCTTGTGTCCAGATTTGCAACAAAAGTTGCACTTGGTTTGGTGTTGAACGTGTAAGATGGGGCCTTTTACAAAGGTAGTTGGATTTCGGTGAGGACTCCTCACAAATCCAATCCCACTTCTTTTGGGAGCATGACCCTTGTTTGTAAGGATCATGTTTAATGACTTGCTACCAACCTCGAATTTCTTCAAGGTGTCCTTAAGTAGCAAGTTTTCTTTTTGTATAGTTTCTAAATCATGACATTTGATACATGACTTTAAACTATCATGATGTTCGACTTTTAATTTATCAAACTCACAAGTAAGATTATCATGTACCTTTTTTAGCAACTTGTATTTCTTATTTATAGCTTTGCATTCATCAAATAAATCATGGAAGGCATTTAATAATTCATCGAAAGATAAATCAGCATCTAATAAATCCGTTACCTCCTCTTCGATGGCCATAAAGGCGTAATGAGCAACTTGCTCGGTGTTGGACTCCTCTTCCTCAGATGCGCTCGAATCATCCCATGTTGCTTGGAGCGCCTTCTTCTTTGTTGTTCTTTTCTTGACTTGGGGACAATCACTTTTGTAGTGTCCCGGCTTTTTACATTCGTAGCAGATTACTTGGTCCTTCTTGGGTTCAAGTTTATTTTTCACATCGTTTTTAAACTTGTTTCTTTTGAAGAATTTCTTAAACTTTCTTGTCAAAAGTGCCAAGTCATCGTCACAATCCTCATCACTTGAGTTTTCTCTCAAGTGGCATTCAGAAGTTTTAAGTGCCATATCCTTCCTGTTCTTTGGAAGGATGTCTTCTTGCTCTTCATGAGCTTTGCAGGTCATTTCGTAGGTCATTAATGACCCGATTAGTTCTTCAAGAGGGAAATTTCGCAGATCTTTTGCCTCTTGAATGGCGGTGACTTTAGGATCCCAACTCTTAGGAAGGGATCTTAGTATCTTATTAACAAGCTCAAAATCCGAAAAGCTCTTTCCGAGTCCTTTTAGACCGTTGACGACATCCGTGAAATGGGTAAACATGTCGCCAATGGTTTCACTCGGTTTCATTCGGAAAAGTTCAAAAGAATGCAGCAACAGATTGATTTTTGACTCTTTCACTCTACTTGTGCCCTCGTGGGTCACTTCAAGTGTGTGCCAAATATCAAAAGCAGTTTCGCAAGTTGAAACACGATTAAACTCGTTTTTATCAAGTGCGCAAAATAAGGCATTCATAGCCTTTGCATTAAGAGCGAAAGCCTTCTTCTCCAAATCGTTCCAATCGATCATTGGAAGAGAAGATTTTGAAAATCCATTTTCAACAAGGTTCCACAGTTCAAAATCCATAGAAATAAGAAAGATCCTCATTCGGGTCTTCCAGTAAGTGTAGTCCGTTCCACTGAACATGGGTGGACGTGTAATCGAATGCCCCTCTTGGTTTCCGGCGTATGCCATCTCTCTTGGGTTTTAATCCTTTAGAGAGTTAACCTTGCTCTGATACCAATTGTTAGGATCAAGAGCACTAAGAGGGGGGGGGTGAATTAGTGCAGCGGAAATCTTATAATAATTTAAAAACCAAAAGCTGCGTTCGTTCAAAAACTCTTATGATGCAAAAGCAAATTCTCAGTTTGTATCTAAGTGCAGTTTGCGTCTAAGCGCAGATTGCGTTTAAGCGCAGTTTTGCGTCTAAGCGCAGTTTTGCGTCTAAGCGCAGTTTTGCGTTTAAACTCAGATTTACGTCTAAACGCAGATTTACGTCTAAACGTAGATTTACGTCTAAACGCAGTTTTACGTCTAAACGCAGATTTACGTCTAAACGCAGTTTTACGTCTAAACGCAGTTTTACGTCTAAACGCAGTTTTACGTCTAAACGCAGATTTACGTCTAAACGCAGTTTTACGTCTAGACGCAGATTTACGTCTAAACTTTGAAACTCGTTTGTATACTCGCAGAAGGCAGTATGCAGTTGAAATCAAGACGTAAACGTGAACTGAAATCTGATGATTGAGCGAGGAAAGCCGATTTACGTCTGAATGCAGTTTTACGTCTAAATGTTGAAACTCGTTCGTAAAATCGTAGAGGACAGATTGCAGTTATTAATAGGATTAAAATGTAAGCGTAAACTGCAAAGAAGCTCGTTCGTAAAAGCACGGAAAACAGTTCTGCAGAATCAAACGAAAACGTAAACTGTAATGTATGAAAATACGAGTTTACGTCTGAATGCAGATTTGGAAGAACAGCACTTAGAACTTGTTCGTGAAAGCGCAGAGAGCAGTAGTGATGAGGGAGGTTTGCAGTAATGATAAAGTGCTCGAAAATAAACGCAAACCAGAGATTTAGAGTGGTTCGGTCAGCCTTGACCTACTCCACTTTTGGCTTCCTCCACCGATGAGGTTGCCGACGTCAACTAGGTGCCTTCCTTCAATGGGCGAAGGCCAAACTTCCCTCTTACAATTTCTCTCCTTTTGACAGGCTTAGGAGACAACCTTTACAGACCTTTCTCTCCTCACTTTACAATTGAAAACTTGAAGAACAGAAGGAGGAGACTTAAAGGCTTTACAACACTTTTGAGCTCTTTAGAATCACAGAAAAGATCAAGATTTCGGTATAGGTCTGTATCTTTTCAGTGCTGAATGGGTGGGGTATTTATAGGCCCCAACCCAATTCAAAATTCGAGCTCAAAACGATCAAATCGATCAAATCCCAGAATTCTGGGATCAGGCGGTTGCACCTCTCGACTGGAGAGGTGGCACCGCCTGGCAGAGCTCGACGACTGAGCTCTGCCGATTGCTTCTCTCTGCCAGAGCTCGAAGACTGAGCTCGATGGTTGCATCACCTGGCAGAGCTCGAAGACTGAGCTTGGTGGTTGCATCACCTGGCAAAGCTCGAAATCTGAGCTCGGTGGTTGCATCACCTGGCAGAGCTCGAAACTGAGCTCAGGCTGATGCACCTCTCTGCCAGAGCTCGAAGACTGAGCTTGGTGAATGCATCACCTGGCAGAGCTCGAGACTGAGCTCAGGCTGATGCACCTATCTGCCAGAGCTCGAAGACTGAGCTTGGTGGTTGCATCGCCTGGCAGAGCTCGGAACTTGAGCTCTGGCGGTGCAACCTCTTGGCTGGGGCGGTTGCACCTCCCAGCCTCGCAGCCCTGGCGGTTGCACCTCCTGGCTGGGGCGGTTGCACCTCCCAACCCCACAGCCCAGGTGGTTGCTCCTCCTGACCCCACAGCCCAGGCGGTTGCACCTCCTGGCTGGGGCGGTTGCACCTCTCAACCCCACAGCCCAGGCGGTTGCACCTCCTGGCTGGGGCGGTTGCACCTCCTGGTGCAATCAGGGTCCGAATGGTTCACTCCATTCGGCCCACTTTGAATCTTTTCAGGGGCCCAATTGCCCCAAGATTAAGCTAATGGGATCACCTCCCATTTTCATGCTTAATCATCATGCTAACTACGATTAACTCTAAGACAACTTCTGCAGCTTTGCTCCGATGCGTCAATCGCTTCTTCCGGCGAGTTTCCTGCCAACTTCCGTCGATCAACCGATAACCCTCGGTGATCCTTCTGCGGACATCCGGCATACTCCTGGACTTTGCGACGATCCACTTGGCGAGTTTCGACGAGCTTCGCTTGGCAAGCTTCTGGACTTCTCGGATCTGTTCTCTCTGAACCTCCGACGACCGTCCGAACTTCCGTCGAACTCTCGAACTCCCAACGTGATCATGATCTTGACTCCGGCGCAACTCCTGCTGCTTGTCTTACTCTCATCGTAGTTAATCCTGCACACTTATCTCAACACATAGATTAGATAACAAATGACAATTGACTTCATCATCAAAATCCGAGATTCAACACATTCAGACGTAAATTCGTATTTTCATACATTACTGTTTACGTTTACGTTTGATTCTGCAGAACTGTCTTCCGTGCTTTTACGAACGAGCTTCTTTGCAGTTTACACTTACATTTTGATCCTATTGATAACTGCAAACTTTCCCCTACGATTTTACGAACGAGTTTCAACATTTAGACGTAAAACTGCATTCAGACGTAAATCGGCTTTCCTCGCTCAATCATCAGATTTCAGTTCACGTTTACGTCTTGATTTCAACTGCATACTGCCTTCTGCGAGTATACAAACAAGTTTCAAAGTTTAGACGTAAATCTGCGTCTAGACGTAAAACTGCGTTTAGACGTAAATCTGCGTTTAGACGTAAATCTGAGTTTAAGACGTAAATCTGAGTTTAGACGTAAATCTGCGTTTAGACGTAAAACTGCGTTTAGACGTAAATCTACGTTTAGACGTAAATCTGCGTTTAGACGTAAATCTGCATTTAGACGTAAAACTGCGTTTAGACGTAAATCTGAGTTTAGACGTAAACTGCGCTTAGACGCAAAACTGCGCTTAGACGCAATCTGCGCTTAGACGCAAACTGCACTTAGATACAAACTGAGAATTTGCTTTTGCATCATAATAGTTTTTGAACGAACGCAGCTTTTGGTTTTTAATCGCTGTAAGATTTCCGCTGCACTAATTCACCCCCCCCCTCTTAGTGCTCTCGATCCTAACAATTGGTATCAGAGCGGGGTATTTCTCATTTCGGATTTACACCCGAGAGAAATGACTTTTCAAGAGGGCTGTTCGGTCTTTCGTCCACCGTTCTTTAACGGATTGGACTACACTTATTGGAAAACTCGAATGAGAGTTTTCTTAATTTCTCTAAATCTGGATTTATGGAATATCATTGAAAACGGTTTTCAACTTCCCTCCAAACCGATGAACGAATGGTCGGTTTTGGAGAAGAAGAATTTTTCTTTAAACGCAAAGGCTATGAATGCCTTATTTTGCGCATTGGACAAAAATGAGTTCAATCGGATTTCTACGTGTGAAACGGCTTTCGATATTTGGCGCACTCTTGAAATCACGCACGAGGGAACTAGTAGAGTCAAAGACTCGAAAGTTAATATTCTACTGCTTGATTTCGAGCTTTTTCATATGAAACCAAGCGAAACCGTTGTTGACATGTACACCCGTTTTACGGATGTCGTCAATGGTTTAAAATCACTTGGTAAAAGCTTTTCGGATTTTGAACTCGTTAACAAAGTTTTGCGCTCACTTTCTAAAACTTGGGATTCAAAAGTAACTGCTATTCAAGAATCGAAAAACTTGAACCATTTTCCACTTGAAGAACTAATTGGTTCATTGATCACATATGAAATGACGTGCAATGCACGTGAAGAACTTGAGAACCACCTTCCAAAGAACAGGAAGGATTTGGAACTCTGGACAAATGAATGCCACTTGAGCGATGACTCAAGTGATGAGGACAATGATGAACAAACCAACCTTCCAAAGAACAGGAAGGATTTGGGACATAGAACATTTGAAGACCACTCGAGCATAAGCTAAAGTGATGGTGAACTTAAACTACAAATGAAACGAAAATTAAAAAGCAAAAAGAATCAAACTACTTGCTTTAAACGCAAGAAGAAGAACAAAAATTGGGATGAATCGAGCTCCTCCGAAGAAGAGAAAGTCAACAAAAGCAAGGCGGCAAACTACGCCTTAACAGCCTACAATGATGAGGTAATCGAAATCCCCCTTATTTACTTCGAAATTACATGATGCTTTTCATGATGCATTTTTCTTTTTCTTTAAATTTTCTTGAAAATTATATTTTTAATAATTTAATAATGAAAATGCAAAAATATGATCATGCTTGTAATCTTGAAAATGATAATGAAAATTGCATGTCTTATGTTAATGCAAGATAGAAATCTAATGATTTTACACCTAGTGAGATTAATCTTATTTATGTGCTTGAGAAGCAAGAATGTATATTTTGATGATTTTCATATTGCTTTTCAATGACGATACATGGCTTTTGTCTGGAAGGCTTGATATTTTTCATTGTCTTTGTTTATGAAATATAATGTATGGTTTTGACATAAAAATAAAGATTTGAGCATGCTATTATAAAGTCAATCATAGATTAAAACTAAAGAGGTTTTAGGCATCTATAAGAATCATTCAAAATTATGTTCAATGAAACCTTGCTTAATGTTGCAATGAAAATATTAAAGTTATACTTGATGATTTCAGATTTGACAAATGCTACACTTTAAATATGAATCATTCTTCAATCAGATTAAATGCTTCAATCATTTTCTATCTCTAAGAGTTCTCGATTTTGGTGAAATACAAGTGATAAATTCATTTATGATATCTTGTAAATCACTTGAATTATGAATGAGTTTTTCTTTTTTATGATGTGTTAAAAGAATCACTTAAAAAGAAAATGTTTTTCCCATTTTATCGAGATTAATGATTTCATGATATTATGTGAATCTCGAAACTGATTTTGATGAAATAGTAATAACGTTATTCATGTTATGAATCTTAAAAATGATAATATGCTTCATGTGATAATATGAATACATGAAACACTTATGATATTCTGTGTATTCATAAAATATTTATCTCATCATCCAATAACTCTTCTTGATATTCCTTATGAGATGAAATGAAATAATGCATGAAATACAAATGAGGAGTTAATGATCATGCATAATAGGATGTAATGAATTCTAGATATCATCATTTGAATATCTATGATCATGCTGCCAAAATGATATATCATGAATGCTTGAATATCATGTTTGATATGCTCATGATGATGATTGATTTTTCAGTATCATGCATAAATTTTTTGAAATGTAATGTTAATGAATTTGTGCATTGAAACTATAATGATGCACAAATAAGAATGATTACTTACCTTTGTCATGATTTAGAAATTGATGTAAAGGGTTTTTCCCTTGTTGACAATGACAAAGGGGGAGATAGCTAGTTTGCACAAGTCAAGAAGATGCAAAAACTTGATTGCCAGCTTGCCTATCGTAAGTAGCAAAGATTGCTAACTTGCTTATTTCAAGAAGCAAAAGTTGTCTTCTTGAACATCACCATCTTGAATATCTCAAGAAGCAAGACTTGCAACTTGCACATTACAATAGGAAGCAATAATCATGAGCCTACACAAGAAAGTTATCTTGCATTTGCTTTCAAAGTTTTTTGCTAGCTTGTATATTGTGAAACTTGTACATCGTAAAAATTGCTAGCTCGTAGTCTAAAGAGAAGCGAAAAGCTGCTATCTCAAAAGAAGCAAATGTGCTATCTTGCCTATCTCAAGAGGCAAAAATGCTAACTTGCACTTCTAGCAAAACTTGACAAATTTGCATATATCAAGAAGCAAGAGTTGCTTTCTTGAACATCTCTAGTTTGCTAGCTTGCATGATATAGAACTTGCTATCTTGAACATTACCAAAAGTGCTATCTTATATGTTATAAAACTTGAATATCTAAAACTTGATAGCATGAATGTCCTAAGCATGATATAACACCTGCTAAATCTTCTAGCTCCAAGATTGCATGATGATAAAACTTGATACTATGTTTTTCATGCAAAGAGAAGAACCAATATCACACACAAACACTTGATTATAGTACTTCTCCTTTTTGTTGATGACAAAGGGGGAGAAGTATGTTGATGACATGACATGTGATGCATAAGTTTATGCATAAGTTCATGTTGACGTGTTGCAAGTATTCATGATGAATATTGCAATGACTTGAATTCAGTTTGAATTCAAGGTTCTATCAATATGGCATATTGATAGGGGGAGTTTGTTTAAACTCCGGGAGTTAAGGTTAACTCCGTCATCAAGTAGTTGTCATCATCAAAAAGGGGGAGATTGTTGAATCTCGTATTTTGATGATGAAACTACTTGATATATGTTTATGATTTAATCTGCGTTTTGAGTGACGCAGGATGCCTTGATCAGGATGAGACAATTAAAGCAGGAAAATCATGTTGTGCCGGAGGAACATGTCAGAAGATTGGACGTCGGGCCGGTGGATCGGTCGACGTATCGACAGAAGGCTTCGGGCCGTGGACTCGGGCATCGGGCCAAGAAGAGCGGGTATTGTGCTAAGGATATCGGAGTTGCGGAGTCAACTGGCCGATTGGGCAATAGGCCGCAGGAGAGGACGATGCGCCGAAGAATCAGACGAAGCGTCGAGGGACCAATGACATGCCGGACAACTTGGTTAATTGCTTAGGATTAATTGTCTCGATCGAAGTTTTGTTTTAATTGTGCAGGATTAACTATGATAACGATGAAGACATAAAGCGAAACAAAGTGTCGGAGTCAAGCGCGAAGGATTTGTTGCGAGTTCGAGAGTTCGACGGAAGTCCGAAGATTCGTTGGGAGTTCGCGGAGCTCGCCGAGAAAGATCGGAGCTTGCCGAAGAAGCTCGTTGGAACTCGCTAAGAACAAATCGTGAAGTCTAGGAGCTTGCCGGGAGTCCGCAGAATGGTTTCCGAGAGTTCATCGGAAGACCGCCGGAAGTTTGCCGGAAGCTCGCTAGAAGAAGTCTTGACTTACGGACTTTGTAATAGCTTAGAAAATGTCTTTAAATTCATAGTTAGCACGTTAATTAGGGTTAGGATTAGGTGTTAATCCTATAACCCAAGTAGGGGCCAATTAGGCCCAAGTTCGGGCTGGTTTGGACCAAGTTTGGAGCCAAACCAAGTGAGCTGGAATAGTGAAGAGGTGCCACCGCCAGGGTTGGAGGTAGCACCGCCCAGGCTATGTCTTGCTGTGAGATTGGGAGGTGCAACCGCCCCAGCCAGGAGGTGCAACCGCCAGGGCTGCGAGGCTGGGAGGTGCAACCGCCCCAGCCAAGAGGTGCAACCGCCCAGAGCTCAGTCTTCGAGCTAGACTGGGCGGTGCAACCTCCTCTGCCAAGAGGTAGCACCGCCAGAGCTCAAGTTTCGAGCTCTGCCAGGCGATGCAACCACCGAGCTCAGTCTTCGAGCTCTGGCAGAGAGGAGCATCAGCCTGAGCTCAGTCTCGAGCTCTACCAGGTGATGCAATCACCGAGCTCAGTCTTCGAGCTCTGGCAGAGAGGTGCATCAGCCTGAGCTCAGTTTCGAGCTCTGGCAGGTGATGCAACCACCGAGCTCAGATTTCGAGCTCTGCTAGGTGATGCAACCACCGAGCTCAGTCTTCGAGCTCTGCCAGGTGATGCAACCATCGAGCTCAGTCTTCGAGCTCAGGCAGAGAGGAGCAATCGCCTGAGCTCAGTCTTCGAGCTCTGCCAGGCGGTGCCACCTCTCCAGTCAAGAGGTGCAACCGCCTGATCCCAGAATTCTGGGATTTGATCGATTTGATCGTTTTGAGCTCGAATTTTGAATTGGGTTGGGGCCTATAAATACCCCACCCATTCAGCACTGAAAAGAGACAGACCTACACCGAAATCTTGATCTTTTCTGTGATTCTAAGAAGCTCAAAAGTGTTGTAAAGCCTTTAAGTCTCCTCCTTCTGTTCTTCAAGTTTTCAATTGTAAAGTGAGGAGAGAAAGGTCTGTAAAGGTTGTCTCCTGAGCCTGTCAAAAGGAGAGAAACTGTAAAAGGGCAGTTAGCCTTCGCCCATTGAAGGAAGGCACCTAGTTGACGTCGGCAACCTCGTCGGTGGAGGGAGCCAAAAGTGGAGTAGGTCAAGGCTGACCGAACCACTCTAAATCTCTGGTTTGCGTTTATTTTCGAGCACTTTATCATTACTACAAACCTCCTCCATTGCTACTGCTCTCTGCGCTTTCACGAACAAGTTCTAAGTGCTATTCTTCCGAATCTGCATTCAGACGTAAATTCGTATTTTCATACATTACTGTTTACGTTTACGTTTGATTCTGCAGAACTATCTTCCGTGCTTTTACGAACGAGCTTCTTTGCAGTTTACACTTACATTTTGATCCTATTGATAACTGCAAACTTTCCTCTACGATTTTACGAACGAGTTTCAACATTTAGACGTAAAACTGCATTCAGACGTAAATCGGCTTTCCTCGCTCAATCATCAGATTTCAGTTCACGTTTACGTCTTGATTTCAACTGCATACTGCCTTCTGCGAGTATACAAACAAGTTTCAAAGTTTAGACGTAAATCTGCGTCTAGACGTAAAACTGCGTTTAGACGTAAATCTGCGTTTAGACGTAAATCTGAGTTTAAGACGTAAATCTGAGTTTAGACGTAAATCTGCGTTTAGACGTAAAACTGCGTTTAGACGTAAATCTACGTTTAGACGTAAATCTGCGTTTAGACGTAAATCTGCATTTAGACGTAAAACTGCGTTTAGACGTAAATCTGAGTTTAGACGTAAACTGCGCTTAGACGCAAAACTGCGCTTAGACGCAATCTGCGCTTAGACGCAAACTGCACTTAGATACAAACTGAGAATTTGCTTTTACATCATAATAGTTTTTGAACGAACGCAGCTTTTGGTTTTTAATCGCTGTAAGATTTCCGCTGCACTAATTCACCCCCCCCCTCTTAGTGCTCTCGATCCTAACAAAGATATTGGGTTGTACTTTAATATATCATTTGGAATCAAAAGAGAAGGATGAAATCAAATCCACAAAAGAACGGAACAAGGATGAGACATTTTTTGGAAAATACATTCAAACAAGCTTATTTTTAGGGACAATTTAACATGCCTAGTTCCCTTCTAATGAATTCAAATTGGTCTTTATTTAAGGCTTTTGTAAAAATGTCTGCTAATTAATATTTTGTGTCAATAAATTCTAGAACGACATTATTATTAAGGACATAATCGCGTATGAAATTATGCCTAATATTGATATGCTTGGTTCTACAATGCTGAATTGGATTTTTGATAAGACATATGGCACTTGTATTATCACATTTTATGGGAATATTTTTCAAGTGAATTCCATAGTCTTCTAATTTATTTTTCATCCAAACAACTTGTGCACAGCATGCACTTGTAGCAATGTATTCGGCTTCCACCGTAGATAGTGCAACTGAATTTTGTTTCTTGGAAGTCCAAGAAACAAGTGTATGTCCTAAAAATTGGCATGTTTTGGATGTACTTTTTCTATCTATCCTGCATCCGCCAAAATCAGCATCTGCATAAGCTATTAAATCGAATTTATCAGATTTTGGATACCATAATCCTAAATTTGGAGTTTATTTAATATATCAAAATATTCTTTTAACACTCTTAAGATGAGATAATTTAAGATTAGATTGAAATCTAGCGCAAAGTCCTACACTAAACATGATATCCGGTCTAGTTGCGGTGAGGTAGAGTAGACTACCTATCATTCCCCTATATGTTTTTTGATCAAAATTTTCACTATTTTCATCCATATCTAACTTAGTCGAAGTACTCATAGGGGTGTTTATCACTTTTGAATTATTCATGTTAAATCATTTTAACAATTCTAATGTATATTTAGATTGGTTAAGAAATATACCATCACTAAGTTGTTTGATTTGTAATCCTAAAAAGAAGGTTAATTCACCCAATAAACTCATTTCAAATTCATGACTCATACATTTGGCAAATGATTCATATAGTGATTCATCCGAAGAAACAAAAATAATATCGTCAACATAAATTTGCACAATAAGAAAATTGTTTTCAAAGTGTTTGATAAACAATGTAGTATGAACCTTGCCTTTGGTTAAATTATTTAAAATAAGAAAGGAACTAAGCCTTTCATACCAAGCTCTAGGAGCTTATTTCAAGCCATAGAGAGCCTTAGTCAATTTGAATACATGATTAGGAAGAAGAGAGTTTTCAAATCTGGGAGGTTGTTCGACATATACTTCTTCGAAAATAAAACCATTCAAGAAGGAACTTTTGACATCCATTTGAAATAGTTTAAAATTATTACTACTAGCATAGACAAGGAGCATCCTTATGGCTTCTAATCTTGCCACAGGAACGAAGGTTTCTTAGTAGTCGATACCTTCTTCTTGGTTGAAACCTTTGGCCACTAATTTAGCCTTGTTTCTAATCACGATACCGCATTCGTCTTACTTGTTTCTAAAGACCCATTTAGTACCAATGACTAAATGGTCACTAGGTCTAAGAACAAGCTTCCATACCTCATTCCTCTCAAATTGGTTCAATTCTTCTTGTATTGTAATGACCCAAAAATCATCTTTTAAGGCCTTGTCAATACATTTAGGTTCGATTTGAGAAAGGAAGGCGGTGTTAGCACAAAAATTCTTGAAATAAGGTCAAGTTTGAACCCCTTTTGATGTATCTCCTATAATTAGCTCCTTTGGATGAGCATCTATATACTTCCATTCCTTGGGTAAGGAATTTTCGGAAGAAGATGCATCCAAGTTGTTATTTTGAGGAGGGGGTTCATTTAAATTCAAATTATCAAAACCAAAATCATCATCAAAATCATTTTTCTTTAAATAAAAAATTTCATTAAAAACTACATGAATAGACTCTTCTATAACTAAGGTTCTCTTATTAAAAACACGAAAAGCTTTAGAAACGGAAGAGTAACCAAGAAAGATGCCTTCATCAGATTTAGCATCAAATTTTCCTAAGGCATCCTTTTCATTCAAAATAAAGCATTTGCAACTGAAAACTTTAAAATAAGAAACATTTAATTTTTTATTATTCTATAATTCATAGGGAGTTTTTGATGAAGACGGTCTTATTAGAACCCTATTCATGATGTAGCAAGTCGTATTCATGGCTTTGGCCCAAAAGTACTTGGGTAGACTATGTTCATTTAACATAGTTCTTGTCATTTCTTGTAGGTTTCTATTTTTTCTTTCAACTACTCCATTTTGTTGAGGATTTCTTATAGTGGAGAAGTTGTGATTGTATCCATTAACTTCACAAAGATTTTGAAAATCACAGTTTTGAAATTCGCCACCGTGATCACTCTGAATTGATGAAATCATGAAGCCTTTTTCGTTTTGAGTGAGTTTACAAAATTTAAAGAAACACTTGAAACAATCACTTTTGTGAACTAAGAAATAGGTCCAAGTGTACCTAGTATAGTCATCCACAATTACAAAAGCCTATTTGCTTCCTCCTAGATTTGTCGTGTCAATTGGTCCAAATAAGTCCAAATAGATCAATTGTAATGGTCTAGTGGTGCTAATTTGATTTTTTGGTTTGAAACTAGTTTTTATTTGTTTACCTAGTTGACATGCATCGCATACTTTGTCCTTAATAAACTTCATATTTGGAATCCCTCGTACTAATTCTCTAGATGAGATTTTAGATATTAGTTTCATGCTTGCATGGCCTAATCTCTTATGCCAAAGCCAAGCATCATCATTTAGAACAGAGAAGCACATTTCATTACTTAGTTCATCAAGATTAATGGTATAGATATTATTTTGTTTTAATGCAATCATAGTCATGTTATTGTTTGGTTTTTCAATAATACACATATTTGATTCAAATCAAACGATATAACCTTTATCGTATAATTGACTAATACTCAAGAGATTGTTTCAATCCATCAACTAGTAATATATTATTAATAGAAAAACTTAATTTGTTACCTATGGTTCCCTTGCCAATGATTTTGCCTTTGTTGTTGTCTCCGAAGGTGACGTACCCTTCTTCTTTGCTAGTGAGCATAGAAAAATGAGATGGATCTCCAGTCATATGTCTTGAGCATCCACTATCGAGATACCATCTCTTGCTCCTAACTTGTGGGTTTGTCTACAAAAGAGGATGATTTTTTGGTGCCCATTTGATTTTGGGTGCCTCAAAAATTGATCCACTAATTTTGTTATTCATTATTGAATTATTTATAGTTCCTTTAGGAACCCATATTAATTTATGTGGACTAACTTTCCTAAACGGACATTTGTAGGTAATATGTTCGGATTTGCAACAAAAGTTGCATTTCATATAGGATGAAACATGCAATGTGGGTCCTTTTATGAAAGTGGTAGGATTTTGATGTGATCCTTTTACAAATCTAATTCCACTTCTATTTGCGACGTGACCCTTGTTTGGAAGGATCATGTCTAATCCTTTGCTACCGCTTGTTTAAGGTTTCTTTAAGTAGCAAATTTTCATTTTTTATTGCTTCTAAATGCTCACACTTAGAGCATGGAGGATTTTGAAGACTATCAAACTTATTTTGTAGTAAGACATGCTCTTTCTTTAAGATATTTAACTTCTTACTAATAGTTCTACGTTCATCAAATAATTCATGAAAAGCGATAGAGATCTTCAAAAGATAAATCTTCATTAATTAAATCACATACCTCTTCTCCTAAAGCCATTAGCGTGAAGTTTGCCTCCTCTTTGTTGCTAGCTTCTTCACTTTCGGAATCACTTGAATCGTCCCAAGTTGCTTTTAGAGCTTTCTTCTTCTTCGGTTGCTTCTTCTTGGCTTGGGGGCGTTCATTTTTTAAATGCCCCAGCTTCTTGCATTCATAGCATATCACTTGGTCCTTTTTATATTCAAGTCTATTTTTTATGTTATTTTTAAATTTGTTCTTTCTTCAAATAATTTTAAATTTTTGAGTAAAAAGTGTAATGTCATTTTCACTGTCCTCATCACTTGATGTTCCTTTCAAGTGATCTTCTTGTGATGTGAGTGCCATATCCTTCCTGTTCTTTGGAAGGGGGTTCTCGAGCTCATCATGATCTTAACACGTCATTTCGTAGGTCATTAGAGACCCAATAAGTTTTTCAAGAGGGAATGTTTTAAAGCCCTTGGCCTCTTGAATGGCCGTAACTTTTGGATCCCAACTTTTAGGAAGGGATCATAAGATTTTATTTACTAGTTCAAAGTTAGAAAAATCTTTACTAAGAGCTTTAAGTCCATTAATGACATTCGTGAAATGGGTGTACGTGTCTCCGATAGACTCACTTGGTTTCATTCGGAAAAGTTCATAAGAGTGCACAAGGATGTTGATTTTGGACTCTTTCACTCGGCTAGTGCCTTCATGAGTGACCTCAAGAGTTCTCCAAATATCAAAAGCTGAATCACAAATTGAAACACGATTAAACTCATTTTTGTTTAGTGCACAAAATAAGGCATTTATAGCCCTTGCATTTAAAGCAAAAACCTTCTTCTCCGATTCATTCCATTCGCTCATCGGAAGAGAAGAATTTTGAAATCCGTTTTCGACAATAGTCCAAACCTCGAAATCCATAGAAATGAGGAAGATCCTCATACGAGTCTTCCAATACGTGTAGTCCGACCCATTAAACATAGGTGGACGTATGATAGAATGACCCTCATGTATGCCGAAGTAAGCCATCTCTCTTGGGTATTAAACCAAATATGAGAGTGAGCCTTGCTCTGATAACAATTGTTAGGATCGGAGCGGCACTAAGAGGGGGGGGGGTGAATTAGTGCAATGGATTAAAACTTGTAAGTTCGAAAATGATTCCGTAAAATGTAAGGAGATTTCGCTTTGATTGTAACTTGAGTAAAGTAAAGACCGGAAACTTGCGGTTGTGTAGATAACGATTGCAGAAAAGTAAGTACTCACACATTAATGAACACGCCAATTTAAAATAGTTCGGTCTAATGACCTATATCCACTTACGAAGCCTTCTTCAACGAGGCTCCCAACTTCTACTAGCAAATCTCTTTGAAGGGGAAGGACAAATACCCCTCTTACAACCTTTTACAAGTGGTTCACACTCTTACAATTTTTGAAGAGGAAAACAGAGGTGAACACTCAAGCAATTTAAGACAAGACTTGCTAAAGACTTTTCTAAGACCTTTTTCTCAATCTATTGCTTTCACAAAAGTTGTAATCTCAACTGAGAATTGAGGGGTATTTATAGGCCCCAAGATGATTCAAATTTGGGCTCCAAATTTTGAATTCTCTTGGGTTTCCAAGGCTGGCGGTGCCACCGCCTATCAATGTCTGACACTGACAGTATACTAGCGGTGCCACCGCCGGACCTCTCGGGTGCTGGGTAGTGCCACCGCTCAGTCCAGTGGTGCCACCACTCAGTTCTCGGGTTCTGGGCGGTGCCACCGCATAATCTGGCGGTGCCACCGCCTATATCATTTCAGCTCACTGGTTGGGCTCCAAACTTGGCCCAAACTAGTCCAAACTCGGGCCCAATTGGCCCCTACTTGGGTTATAGGATTAACGCCTAATCCTAACCCTAATTAACATGCTAACTACGAATTTAAAGACAATTCCTTAGCTATTACAAAGTCCGAAAGTCAAGACTTCTTCCAGCGAGCTTCCGGCGAACTTCCGGTGGTCTTCCGATAAACTCTCGGAAAACATTATGCGGACTCCCGGCAGGTTCCTAGACTTCACGATTTGATCTTGGCGAGTCCCGACGAGCTTCTTCGGCAAGCTACGATCTTTCTCGGTGAGCTTTATGAACTTCCGACGTACCTTCCGGCGAGCTTCCGAAAACCCTTCGGCAAGCTCCCTACTCATTTTCAGCTAGTTCCGGCAACATTCCTGACGAATCTTCGGACTCTCAAACATCCATCAAACTTGACTCCGGTATCCTTGCTTTATATTTTCAAGCTATCATAGTTAATCCTGCACACTTAACTTCAATACTATGGATTAGATCAATTAACCCATCAATTGATTTCATCATCAAAATCCGAGATTCAACAGATAGTGCAACCGAGTTTTGTTTCTTGGATGACCCGGAAACAAAGGCATGTCCCAAAAATTGACATGTTCTTGATGTACTTGTTGAATCTTGGATTTTGATGATGAAACTAATTGATTGTGTTTATATGTTTAACTACATTTTGAGTGATACAGGTCTACTCGATTAGGATTAGACAGTTAACGCAGGAGGAATTGATGTTGCGCCGGAGGAGATCACGTTAGGATATTGGATGGCAGAAGGCTTCGGACCTCAGGCATTGGGCCAAGAGCGGAATTGCGCCAAGGATACCGGGGTTGCAGAGGTCAACCGCCGATTGGGCAACAAGCCGCAAGAGAGGACAATACGCTGAAGAATCGGACGAAGCGCCAACCAATGACGTACCGGGCAATAAAATGTCATTTCACGTTGTAATAATTGTCTAAATCGTAGTAGAGTTTTGGCTTGTGTGTGCAGTATTAACTACGATAACGATTAAGACATAAAGCAAAACAAAGTGTTGAAGTCAAGCACAAAGGATTTGTTGCGAGTTCGAGAGTTCGATGGAAGTCCGAAGGTTCGTCGGGAATGTTGTCGGAACTAGCCGAGAATGAGTAGGGAGCTTGCCGAAGGATTTTTCGGAAGCTCGCCGGAAGGTTCGTTGGAAGTTCGCGGAGCTCACCGAGAAAGATCGGAGCTTGCTGAAGAAGCTCATTGGAACTCGCCAAGATCAAATCGTGAAGTCTAGGAGTTTGTCGGGAGTCCATAGAATGGTTTCTGAGAGTTTATCGGAAGACCGTCGAAAGTTCGCCGGAAGCTCACTGGAAGAAGTCTTGAATTATGGACTTTGTAATAGCTTAGGAAATGTCTTTAAATTCATATTTAGCACGTTAATTAGGGTTAGGATTAGGTGTTAATCCTATAACCCAAGTAGGGGCCAATTGGGTCCGAGTTCGAACTAGTTTGGGCCAAGTTTGGAGCCCAACCAGTGAGCTGAAATAGTGTAGGTGATGGCACCGCTAGATTAGATAGTGGCACCGCCTATAACCCGAGAACTGAGCGGTGGCACCACTGGACTGAGCGGTGGCACCACCCAGAACCCGAGAGGTCAAGCGGTGGCACCGCCAGCCTCGGGAACCCAAGAGAATTCAAAATTTGGAGCCCAAATTTAAATCCTCGTGGGGCCTATAAATACCCCTCAATTCTTAGTTGAGATTAGAACCTTTGAGAACCATTAGATTGAGACAAAAGCCTTTGTAAAGTTTTTGGCAAGCCTTGTTTTCAATTGCTTGAGTGTTCACCTCCTTCCTTTTCGTTGAAGATTTGTAAGAGTGTGAACCATTTGTAAAAAGGTTGTAAGAGGGGTATTTGTCCTTCCCCTTCAAAGTGATTTGCTAGTAGAAGTTGAGAGCCTCATTGAAGAAGGCTTCGCAAGTGGATGTAGGTCATTTTAACTGAACCACTTTAAATTGGTGCGTTCCTTGAATGTGTGAGTATTTACCTTCCTGAAATTGTCATCTACACTACTGCTAGCTTTCGGATTTCATTTTCTCATTTTACTCAAGTTACTATCAAAATGAAATCTCCTCATATTTATGAATTTATTTTCAAACTTACGAGTTTTAATCCGCTACACTAATTCATCCCCCCTCTTAGTGCCGCTCCGATCCTAACAGTACTTTTTCTATCTAGTCTACACCCAACAAAATCCGCATCAGCATAAGCAATTAACTCAAAATTCTCAAATTTTGGATATCATAATCCTAGATTTGTGGTACCTTTAAGATATCTAAGTATTCTTTTAACTGCATTGAGATGAGATATCTTAGGGTTCGATTGAAACCTAGCACAAAGTCCTACATTGAACATGATATTTGGTCTAGTTGTAGTGAGATAAAGTAAACTTTCTATCATACCCGTATAAGTCTTTTGATCGAAGCTCTATCCACTTTCATCAATTTCTAACTTAGTGGAGGTGCAAATAAGAGTGTTGATAGCTTTTGAGCTATCCATATTAAATCTTTTTAGCAAATCTAAAGCATATTTAGTTTGACTAATAAAGATGTCATTGCTTAGTTATTTAATTTATAAGCCGAGGAAGAAGGTTAATTCTCCCATCAAACTCATTTCAAATTCAAGGCTGATAGTTTTAGCAAAAGATTCACAAATGATTCGTTCGTAGAACTGAAGAAAATATCATTAATATAAATCTAGACAATGAGAAAATTAATTTTAAAATTCTTGATAAACAATGTAGTATCGACCTTGCATTTTAAAAAATTATTTTCAATAAGAAAAGAACTAAGTCTCTCATACCAAGCCCTTGGGGCTTGTTTTAAACTATAAAGAGCTTTAGTTAATTTAAACAAATGATTAGGGAGGCTATTATTTTTAAATCCAAGAGGTTGTTCAACATAAACTTCTTTGGAAATAAAGCCATTAAGAAAAGCACTTTTGACATCCATTTGAAACAACTTGAAATTATTACTACTAGCATAGGTAAGGAGCATCCTTATAACTTCTAATCGAGCCACAGGATCGAAGGTTTCTTCATAATCGATACATTCTTTTTGGTTAAAACCTTTGGCCACTAATCTAGCCTTATTTCTAACCACGATACCAGATTCATCTTGCTTGTTTCTAAAGACCCATTTAGTACCAATAACTAAATAGTCATTTGGCCTAGGAACAAGCTTCCACACCTCATTTCTCTTAAATTGATTTAACAAATCTTGCATTGCGATAATCAATGAATTATCTTTTATTGCTTTATCAATACATTTAGGTCCAATTTGGGAGAGAAAAGCAGCGTTGGCACAAAATTTTTTAAGAGAAGAACATATTTGAACCCCCTTAAATGTGTCTCCTAAGATTAGCTCCTTAGTATAAGGATCTACATACTTCCAATCCTTGGGTAAGGATATTTCGGAAGTGGATGCATCTAAGTTACTAGTTAGAGAAGGGGTTTCATTTAAATTCAAAGAATCGAAATTAATATCATTGTCAAAATCATTTTTCTTGATTTCTGAAATCTCATTGAAAACAACATGAATGAATTTTTCAATCATTAAAGTTCTTTTATTGAAGATATAAAATGCAAATCAAAGAATAACAAAGAAAAATTCTCTCATCCGATTTAACATCAAACTTTCCTAAGGCATCGTTTTCATTCAAGATAAAACACTTACATTCAAAAACTTTAAAATATCAAACATTGAGCTTTTTGTTGTTCTATAACTCATAGGGAGTTTTGGTGAGTAAGGGTCTTACTAGAACTCTATTCAAAATATAGTATATAGTGTTTACGACTTCAGCCTAAAAATATTTGAGTAGGCTATGTTCATTCAACATGGTTCTTGCCATTTTTTGTAAATTTCTATTTTTCCTTTCTACTACTCCATTTTGTTGAGGATTTCTTGGAGTAGAGAAGTTGTGATTGTATCCATTCAATTCATAAAATTCTTAGAAATCATGGTTTTGAAATTCACCATCGTGATCACTTCTAATTGATGAAATCATAGAACCCTTTTTATTTTGAACAAGTTTACAAAACTTGGTGAAATATCTAAAGCATTCATTTTTGTGTTGCAAGAAATAGGTCCATGTGTATCTACTATAATCATCTACAATAACAAAGGCGTATTTGTTACCTCCTAGGCTTGATGTAGAGATTGGTCCGAATAAATCAATATGGATCAATTGCAAGGGTCTAGAGGTGCTTATTTGATTCTTAGATTTAAAGCTACCCTTAATTTATTTTCCTAATTAACAAGCATCACACACATTATCTTTGATGAACTTGATATAAGGAATTCCTCTTACAAGTTCTTTGGATGAAATTTGAATGATTAGTTCTATGCTAGCATGACCTAATCTCCTATGCCAAAGCCAAGTATTGTCATTCAAAACCAAGAAACATATTTCATTGAAAAGATCATTGATGTCAATGGTATATACATTATTTTATTTTAATGCAATCATAGATGTATTTTTGTGTGGTTTTTCAATGATGCACGCATTAGATTCGAATTTGACAATATATTATTTATCACACAATTGACTAATGCTCAAGAGGTTATGTTTTAAACCATCTAACTAACAAAACATCTTCAATAAAGAAGTTGGATTTGTTACCTATGGTTCCTTTCCCAATAATTTTACCCTTATTGTCTCCAAAGGTGACATAGTCTTCGTCTATACTAGTGAGCTTAGAGAATTGAGATGGATCTCTGGTCATATACCTTGAGAATCCACTATCAAGGTACCATCTCTTGCTCCTAGCTTGTGATGGTATATGTTTATATAAGAAAGGATGATTTTTAGGTACCCATTTAATCTTTGGTGCCTCAAAAACTGATCTAAATTGTTTGTCATGTTGCATGAAATGTATCATGGTTCCTTTAGGAACCCAAATCAATTTGTTCAGACTTATTTTCTTGAATGGATAATGATAAGTTCTATGTCCATATTTGCAACAAAAGTTGCACTTGTTTTGGTCCGAAACATGCAAGATAGGACCTTTAATGGAAATGGTTGGATTTTGGTAAGGACTTCTCACAAATCCAATTCCACTTTGTTTAGGAATGTGACCCTTATTTGTAAAGATCATATTCAAATACTTGCTACCAACCTCGAATTTCTTCAAGGTGTCTTTAAGTAGCAAGTTCTCCTTTTAGAGAGTTTTTATATCATGACATTTCATACATAGAGCTAAACTATCATTATGTTCAGTTTTAAATTTATCAAAATTACTGATAAGAATATAATGCTCCTTTTTTAATAATATATATTTTCTACTAATTATTTTATATTCATTAAATAAGTCATGGAAAGTATTTAATAATTTATTAAATGATAAATCTATATCAATTAAATTTGTTACCTCCTCTTCGATGGCCATTAGGGCGTAGTGAGTAACTTGCTCGGTGTTGGACTCCTCTTCTTCAGACGTGCTTGAATCATCCCATATTGCTTTGAGCGCCTTGTTTTTTGGTGTTCTCTTCTTGGCTTGGGGACAATCACTTTTGTGGTGTCCCGACTTCTTATATTCGTAGCAAATAACTTGGTCCTTTTTGGGTTCAAATTTATTTTTAGTGTCATTTTTAAATTTATTTCTTTTAATGAATTTTTTTTAATTTCCTTGTTAGAAGTGCCAAGTCATTGTTAAAGTCCTCATCACATGAGGTTTCTCTCAAGTGGTCTTCTAGAGTTCTAAGTGTCATATCCTTCCAGTTCTTTGGAAGGATGTCTTCTTGCTCTTCATGAGCTTTGCAAGTCATTCCGTAGATCATTAATGACCAGATTAATTCTTTAATAGAGAAGTTGTTTAAATCTTTAACCTCTTGAATAGTAGTGACTTTAGGGTCCCAACTCTTTGGAAGGGATCTTAGAATTTTATTGACGAGCTCAAAATCTGAAAAACTTTTACCAAGTCCTTTTAGACCATTGATGACATCCGTGAAACGGGTGAACATGTCACCTATGGTCTCGCTCGGTTTCATTCGAAAAAGTTCATAAGAATGTACTAAAAGATTGATTTTTGACTCTTTCACTCTACTTGTGCCTTTGTGAGTCATTTCGAGTGTATGCCAAATATCAAATGCAGTTTTACAAATCGAAATACGATTGAACTCATTTTTATCAAGTGCACAAAATAAGGCATTCATAGCCTTTGCATTAAGAGCGAAAGTCTTCTTCTCCAATTCATTCCAATTGATCATTGAAAGAGAAGACTTCGAAAATCTATTTTCAACAATATTCCAAAGTTTAAAATCCATGGAAATAAGGAAGATCCTCATTCGGGTCTTCCAATAGGTGTAGTTCGTCCCATTGAACATGGGCGGACATGTAATAGAGTGGCCCTCTTGGTTTCCGGCGTATACCATATTTTTTGGGTTCTAATTCGATTGAGAGTTAACCCCGCTCTGATACCAATTGTTATGATCAAAAGCACTAAGAGGGGGAGAGGGGGGGGGGGGTGGGGGTGAATTAGTACAGCGAAAAACTTTCGTCGATTAAAACGACGTTCGTACGATGAAATCGTTTTCGATGAAAACTGTTTCGAAAAGTTCTTCAACTTAAGAGTAAACGGAAGTATAGTTGACGTAAAGCAACAGAGGCAGTTTGTAGTTAAGATAGAGAACAGAATGTAAATGCAAATTGAGATTTAGAGTGGTTCGATCAATCTTGACCTACATCCACTTTTGGCTTCCTCCTCCAATGTGGTCACCAACGTCCACTAGAGTTCCTTCAATAGGCGAAGGCCAACCACCCTTTTATAGCTTTACTCCTTTTGACGGGCTTAGGAGACAACCCTTACATATTTCCACTCCTCTCTTGAATGATCAAAACTTAGAAAGAGGGAGAAGAACTTCTAGCCTTTTACAATACTTTTAAGCTCTCAAATTTTCAGAATAAATGTAAGCTTTCGGTGCCCTTTCATACAGGAAAGGGTAGGGTGTATATAGGCCCCAATTGGTTTGAATTTGAACTCAAAAGTATCATCTCCCAGATTTCCGGGGTCCTAGCGGTACCACCGTCATAACTAGGCAGTACTACCGCCTGGCATCTGACACTGGGCGGTACTATCGCTCAATCTGGGTGATACCACCGCTTGGCAGAGCTCGGAGACCGAGCTCTGGCGATACCACTACTTGATTGGGGTGGTACCATCGCCTGATAGGGGCGGTACCACCGTCCAGAACTCCTAGGAAACCAAGTCTCCTGGGTGGTGCCACCGTTGGCCAGAAATTCTAGGTCTGAATAGGCTGATCCATTCGGCCCAATTTGGGTCTGATTAGGGTCCGGTTGGCCCCAGATTAAGTTAATAGGATCACCTCCCAATTCTAACTTAATCTACCTGCTAACTACGACACTTAAGATATTAATGCTGCAAATCGTGTTCCGGTGCATCAATCGCTTCTTCCGACGAGCTTCCAACGAACTTCCAACGAACATCCGACGAAGCCTCGGCGATGCTCTAGCGGACTTCCGACAAACTTCTGGACTTGCGACGATCCTCTTGGCGAGTTCCGATGAGCTTCTTTGGCAAGCTTATGGACTTCTCGGATTGTTCTTGTAGAACATTCGACGACCGTCCGGACTTTCGATAAACTCTCGAACCCCCAACGTGATCTTGGTCTTGACTCCCGCTCAACACCTGCTGCATGTCTTATTGCCATCGTAGTTAATCCTACACACTTATCTCAACATATGGATTAGATAACCAAATGATAATTGACTTCATCATCAAAATCCGAGATTCAATAGTCAAAGCGGCCTAGGGGAAGACTCCTCTCGATCTGGATGGTCGCGCCTCGATGGGTGACCACTCTCCTACACAGAAGGCCCTCATCGGGTGGTTATTGACTTTGGCCCCTCGATGAGTAAGTTAGTGCTTGGTTCTCGATTTTTTCATGCCTCTCTCTGGTCAGGTGTCGATCATGGGTTTTTATACTATTGTATGAGGTTGGTCATACGCAGGTTTGGTGTGGTGACCGATCATCGAGGGGTGAGGAGGTACCTTTGTGCATTCGCCGTCCTGGAACACGCGGAACGGCACCATACGACATCGTCCCGAGCTTTCCGGGATGGGACGTACTGAGGAATGCCTCGGTACGGATCCCGGCTCGACGTGTGGGAATTCTCCTCTTGCTGACCTAGCAAAGACGTGGCGTGCATCGATCGTGACATGGCCAGAACCCAAAATATATCTTATCAAGTGTAACTCAACATAACTCTGTTTGACAGTATAGAACGCAAACTATTCAAATATTATTTCTATACCTTGCAATTGTAATGTATTCTCTAGTTTTGTAAAACTTAATTGAACAAGTACACGTTGGGCCAACTTAAATTTGGATTTAGCTAAAATGAGAAAATTTTCAAATTGAGGATGCATGGGTTGCGAAACTATAGTGTGGCGTTGGATCTTGATTGACCTCGACCACAAATAAATCTGGCTCAGCTGTTGCCGGACAATTCCATGCGTCATGTTTTGTTGCAATTGTTAGAATATGAAGGGAGTAGAGATATGGAATTCGATTCGTCATGTATCTGGTTCGCAATTGGATTGACCCAACGAATGGATTGACCCAACGAACAGACCAATGCAGATCCAAATTAGATGTGGTTCGACCGCAAACTTGAAGGAATTGAACATTAATTTCTTTGTCGAACAATATACGAGTAATGCGTGCAAAATGGACCGACTGAGGGCGAGGGCGAGGGCGAGGGCGTAATGTCGAGGCGCATTTGTTGACGCAGCTCGGCCGCCTCCGTCGCGGCCCCTTAGGATCAGAGCATGCTGCATTTCTCCACCCGGTACGCTTAGTAAAACCCAACCTGGGAGGGGGAAGCGCTTTGCTGGTCCCAGTGGGTGGTATTCGGCAAAATCAACACGATCCAAGTATGTTTCCCTGCCTGCTCCGGCGAGCCATCATCGCCACCACCGCCACAACTAACAGCCGGAGCATTCTCCTCCGCTCCCTTTCGGCCGCCTCTGGTTCTCCCTCCTCCTCGTGGCTCTCCATCCCGGGCAATCCTCTCATGCGCTGGCCTTCTCCGCCAGACCTCAAACCCGGGCCTGCGGCGTTAAATTTTCCTTGCCAATCGCCAAATCCACCTCCGTCGTGGGCCTCCTTCGGACAAGAAGAATGCGAAGATGATATCGCCGCTACCGCCACTGCCATCGCCCACCTCCTCCGGACTGCAACCAATACCTACCACCTGGACTCCGCCCTCCTTCGCTGCGGCATCTCCCCCTCCGCCCCCATCATCGCCGCCCTCCTCCGCGACGGCGACCTTCCTTCGGCCGCCCTCGTCGTCCTCTCCCGTTGGGCCCGCCTCCACCTCACCCCTTCCCTCCTCGTCTCCCTCGTGGACCTCCTCGCCAAGTCCCGCGCTTTCGACTCCGCCTGGTCTCTCCTCCTCGACGTCGCCCCCGCCCCCCTCTCGGCCTTTGCTGCGCTCTTCCGCCGCTACGCACGCGCCGGAATGCCCTCTGCAGCCATCCGCACCTTCCAATACATCCGCCGCCATCCAGAAGCCATCACCCCGGAGGAGGAAAACGGGGAATCCTTTGAGCTCGTCATCGACGCCCTTTGCAAAGAAGGTCACCCTAGAGCAGCCGCGGAGTTTGTCGACCGCACAAGAAAGGAGGCCGCTGCTCCTTCCATCCGGGTCTACAACATGCTCCTTCACGGCTGGTTTCGATCTCGGAGGCTCCGCGAGGCCGAGCGCATATGGAACCGGATGAAGCGTGAGGGTGTGCGCCCCACCGTCGTCACTTATGGAACTCTCATCGAGGGCCTCTGCCGGATGCGTCGCCCCGATCAGGCGGTCAACCTGCTGGAAGAGATGAAGGCTGCTGGGATCGAGGCCAACGCTCTCACTTGTAATCCCATAGTCGACGCGCTCTCGGAGGGCGGTAGGTTCAAGGAGGCCCTTGGCATGCTGGAAAAGTTCCCTCTTTATGGTGTGTCTCCCAATATCTCCACCTTCAACTCTCTCGTGAAAGGCCTCTGCAAGAACGGGGACCTCGTGGGCGCAAGTAGGGTTCTGAAGATGATGGTGGGAAGGAGCATTCTTCCCACGCCGAGCACCTATAATTATTTCTTCAGGTTTTTCTCCAAGTTTGGAAAGATTGAAGAAGCAATGAATCTCTACACCAAGATGATTCATTTGGGATATTTCCCTGATCGACTCACGTACCAGCTACTGATCAAAATGTTATGCGAGAAAGAGAAGTTGGATTTGGCCGTGCAACTGATCAGGGAGATGAACAGGAACGGTTTTGATCTGGACTTAGATACTTGCACTATGTTGGTGCATTTGCTTTGTCGAACGCACAGGTTTGAGGAGGCCTCTGTGGAGTTTGAGAGCATGATCAAGAGAGGGATTGTGCCCCAGTACGTCACGTATCAAATGCTTGTGAAAGAACTAAATAGCTTGGGGATGCTAGAACTGGAGAGGAAAGTTTCGAATCTGATGAACACAGTGCTGCATTCTACAAAGTTGCCAGATACTTATAGAGAAAGGGAATATGATCAGACTGTTGAGCAGCAGAAGTCTATCTTAAGGAAGGCTGAAATGATGTCTGATGCTTTGAAATCATATAAAGATTCAAAGGAGTTCAGTAATTTAAGGAGCTCAAATGAGATAGCTGTCGAGAGTGCAAGTATGTTAATAACTGATATTAGAAGAAGAGTGTATGCTATGCAAAGTGAATAGTATATTTGATTACTCATTAGGGGCCAAGTTATATTTATAGTGATATGCAAGCAGATCCTTTTCTTAGTCTGGTGGTTTCTTTGTGGCATCGATTGGTCCAAATAGTTTTCAGAAACTGAATTATTTGAGTGTTTCAGTCATCACTGATAAGGTGAAGTGACCTTTTTATTCCCTTCAGACATGTATTCCTGTTGTAAATGTTGGTGATTGCTTACTTGACGACTTTCTTCCTATGAAATGCTCCATTCATAGTATTGTATCCAATTTAGCTAATTCACACTGATGTACACTTTGAATTTGTTAGCTGCCATACCTCTGCACATATTTTGTGTTATATTTCTTTTGACCATCTGTGGAGAGTTCTATATGAGAATGTCAATCTTTCACAGTAACAAAAAATAGTATGAGAATTAAGCTTCTATGACATGTATAACATTGGCCACTGATAAAACATATTGTTGGAATTGTAAAGGAAAAAAGGATGTTATATGATCTATTTGGATCCAGGAGACTGTTGAAGTTTATTGTCAGAAGCTCTTTTCACTAATCAAGCACATCAGTTATCATAGTTTCCCTAAAGAAATTATGCAGCAGGTCATTAAACTGCATGTGAAAAAAATCTCTAGCATGGAAATTTTAATAGAGCAAGAGCTCTCTTTTGTATGTATTCAGATATTTCTCTTCTTGTGTGACATTATCTGCTGATTTAAGACCCACAGGCCGTTCCTGGAATTGCCATTGCACTGACTAGACTAAGTTTGTGAACTTTTTGCTTCATGATCCTGACATCTAGATATTGACATAGCATCAAGCTTTGAATTGGCTCACAAATACTACTGGTCTTCATATGAATAATACAAGACGCTGGTTAAAGCAAGAAACTGTAGTAGGCCACTGCTTTCAATAGAAGAACCTAGCTTAAGTGGATAGGATCCATCTTGTATATTTAAGTGAAAACCAGAATGATTTGCTACCTTTAATTATTATTATTTTTTTCCATACGTGGGCATCTTGATCTGGTTACAGTAAGGTCTCTTTGGGATATTGTTCTTATTGGCATGTTATTGGACCTTGCAAGCCTCGGAGTTCAAATTCTCCAAAAAGTACTATGTTTTCGGGGTGTATATTGACATATCTATATAATAGTATTCTGATGCATAAGCTTCATGTGCTTAGCCATTTCATATAAATTTTCTTACCCACATTTTTTTGTGCTCTTAAATTTCTATAGCTTATGGTTCAGAGGTAGATAAGATAGTCAAATTCTGAAGCCACTATAAAATTTTTGACTTAGCATATCCTAAAACCTAGAATTTATTGGTTTATCGTAAGAAAGATTATTTTATTACAAAAAATATATGCTTGCATGTCTAGCAAATAATAATTATTGGTGAAATATCTTCAAATTATTTTACAGAATATTTATCTCAGGTCTGTAAATTTTCATGGATTTGGGCTCCTGAAATGGAGATCTATCACTTGATATGTTTTTTGTAGAGAATGAAGTACAAAAGATTTTTGTCCAGTTCATTTGTTTTGTTTATTTATGAATACAAAATATCTATCAAGTATCTCTGATACTTTAGGATTATCAATTTTGTTAGGATATTTTTGCTTTGTGTGCCTGTATCCAATCCTTTCATCTGCATGTGCACTCATATTAGCTCATTTTACGTCTTCTTGACATTTAGGAAAACTTGTTTGTATTTGAAAGTTGGAGGTAATGGCATAGTGGTATAATGGTTACAAAACATTTTAATCTTTTATTACTTAATTTATATTTGATTAGGGTGAGCCTTGGTATAATGGTTAGGTTGTGCCTTTCTAATTTGGGTGACCAGGATTCTAGCTATGAAAATAGCCTCTATTTGTTGCTAGGGATAAATCATGTACATTGACCCGTCAACCTGGTGGATTATATTTGCTTTGTTAGTAGACCACGTTATAGTGAAATACATTTTTATTCAAGAGATTCAATTTTGTCAGCATAATATGTGTTGATAATGTGCCAGCATGACATCTGAGTTGGCATGCATTAGCATTGAGTTCATTCTGATCGACACAATCACTGTGCCCACTAACAAGTGCAATGATATGCCCTTAACATGATAGCGTCTGGTGCTATACTTCCAGTCACTTAATGTGCAACCTTATCTGACTATTGAAGTCTGATATTTAACTTATGGAACATCATCCAATTATTTTTTATTGCCTGTTTTGGCCAGTGGCCACAATTAAAAATGACATTGGAGTGGAGAAATTTAGTGGTACTTGAGTGGAGAAATAAAAATTATCTGGTTCCTGAAGTAGGGCACTCTTGAGAAGCTGGAAATACAAGAAGCATCACTTCAAGGAAAGGTAATGATAGCTCATCTTCAACGAAGTATTTGGAGTGAGATTATCATGAGTGTTTTTAAAAGATAACCTATGACCAGTCATCTTTATATTTTTCTGATCCACTTGATGATGCAGTTAATTTCTTATAGTTATGTTGGTGGACAGTTACATGAAGATATAAAGGGGATACGAACAGAGTTACAAACAATACCACAGAATCAATTTTTCTGTGTGTACCGATTGCTTGTGTCCACCATTTATCACACCAGAATGATATGATAATCTTCTAATTTCTTATAGTTATTGGGGCCATGGGGACCCATTTGTCCACCATCAGAAAGTCCCAAGGTTGAATGCTCTGAGCCATCATAGTCTATGGCTCCTCCTTCATGGCCCGTAGTTCTGATAACCAGAGAAAGACTTCTCAACCTTGGGCCGATTCCCAAGGTTTAATGGTATCAGAGCTTTATTCATCCTGTGTGTTTTAGTCTATCTTGTTGCTAGATTCTACCCACAACTTAGAATCAATTGAGAAAGCCTAAATAGCTGTCAAAATATCTTTGCTTATAACCTGACTATGATTGTCAACAGACGTAAGGTGTAATTGGGCAAGAAGTCCCTAAAGAAACACTGAAAAGGTGAGACAATCTAAGAAAGAAATAAGCAAGGGGAAACCTGATGGTTAGAAAGGCCTAAGATTGATGTCTGAAAAATGGGAAGAGTCTATACAACAATGGTATATTAACTCTCACACCTCTAAGTTAGATTACCTAGACCTTACCGAAAGCAAGAATCCAACTCGGAAAGAACTAGCCCAGAACCTTGCTGTCATTTATGACTGAACCTGCCTATCAAGTAGAGTTCATCTGAAAAACTTCAAAATTCTGATAGAAAAGAACCAGTCTCTCGAAAAAGAAATCAAAGCACTAAAATCCTCAGTCGAGATACTTTCAGCCTTGCTCTCCGAAAACAACCCAATATCAAGACAGGAGATAAAAGGCCTGATAATAGAACTATCAAAGGAATTTCAAGAAAGAGGACTCAACCAGAAACTCTCAAAAATAGAAACTCTCCTAACAAAAATAGAGAGGCAGATCTGCGGATGAGCCACTTATTCACTAGGAGTACCGAGTCCTACAGAGAAGCACTCAAAGCCACAGAATCTATTGATTCTCCATCCCTTGGATTCCTGAAATCTGACGATTACCCAGGAACCCAAAGCCATCAGGCAGCCATAATCAAACAGCATAATACCCAAATACAGCTACTAGTACAAATCGCTGAAGATATAAAGGGGATACGAACAGAGTTACAAACAATACGAGAAATCCAGCAGCAAAAGACTAGACCTACTCAGGGTCTTCCAGAAGACTTGATCACCAAATTATCAAATCTAAGCCTAGGATCTTCGGAAAGACCTAAAGAAGCTCAAGGAAGAATCCTTGTGTTCAAGGATCCTATTCAAATCCTCAAGCAAGTTCAACAATGATGACCCGAACCTCTAGGCAAGAAGCGTCAACATCTGCCCCTCTCGTCGAGGACCAGATCCGCGATTACAGGAGGAGCCATAGAAGGCTATTCAACGCGCAACAAGCGACAAGGAGAATCGGGCAAAGACTACTGGGAGGACCAACCATTTCCCAGCAAGTACTTGAGCAACAGATAAACCCCCAAGTACAACTGAGGCTCTCCATGAGGGAAAGGGCAACAATAGCACCTGCAGAGGTGTTATACCACTCCAGATGTGATGATGCCCACCATCGCTTGTACACACACCGATCGGAAGAAGCCATGCTGGTTACTAACAACCAGGAAGATAGAGCTTTCATTATGGAAGAAAGCTACGATCAATTGCAGAGAAGCCATATGCAATACATCCACTTGGGAATACTACAAGTCAGGGTGCAAACCCTTCACAGACAGGAGGAAGGGACACTAGCACTACTGGTGTTCAGGGACAACGGATGGACAGATGACAGATCCATCATAGCCACCATGGAAGTAGACTTAACTCGAGGCAGCCAACTGGTCTACGTGATCCCAGATATAATGATGACAATTAGGGATTTTTTTCACAACATCCAACTATCAATCCTCGCTAGAGGCTACGACACATGGCGGGATGGTGAAGCAAATCTGCTAATCACACGAGGCATGGTGGGGCGACTTTCAAATACCCCGAATGTCGCCTTCGCGCACGAAATATCAGGGATGGTGGACTACCTAACAAGCCACGGTGTCCGGGCACTCCCCGGAAGAAGGTACTCCACAGCTGAGCTACGTGGCAGAGACTGGGTTATTCGACCAACCCAGATTATGGTACCAATGCAGCCTGCAGAAATAAGGAGTCGCAACCTTATTGATGGAAGGATATCCATAAGTTTTGACACCTACAAAGCTGCATCAACATCCAGCCGAATCAACTATAATAACGCAGACGACGAGGCACTCAGTGATGAAGAAGAAATTCAGAACCACACCATAGCCGTCAGCATTCAACTATATGATGACAGCGAAGATGAAGCTAATGAATTACGTCAATATCTAAATTCTTATCAGGAAGTTGATGTTTCTGAAGATGGAGGGGAATTACCATACCCTCAAAAATACCAAAAGGAAGTGGTTGCAGCCGGATTGGAAGAAGATCTAGAGATGGAATACCCCCACCTGGCTAGATTATCTCAACAGGTATATGCATCGTCGGTAGTATCAAAATTACAGACCACCCATCGACTCAACAATGGGACCAGCCAACTACCCCCTAGCTGTAAACATAGAATCAACAAGCCAGAAGCCTGCGTACGAAGGCTACTCCAGGCAGCCAAGGTTTAAATCAAAAGACCTGTCTGAAGCATGGAATCTCCCATCAGCATTTCAACAGCAAGGGGCGATGTTCATAATCCCATCCCAACTTGGGATGTTTGAGGAGGTATTTATGAGATGGGAGTCAATAACAAAGAATTTGGTCTCCCTACAAGGATTCACCGATCCCCAAGCCAAAATGGAGTTTATCGAAAATCTGCTTGGTGAAGCAGAAAAACTAGCATGGATCCAATGGCGGATGGCGTACCCTGAAGAATACCAGTTATTAATGACCAACGCGGATGGTTCAGGAGGAACACAAAACATCCTCTCACAACTGAGGACAATTTTTATTTTAGAAGACCCCTTCCAAGGATCCACCACAGCACAAGAAGAGGCCTACCGGGACCTTGAAAGGTTATCTATCATGCACAAACCTCAAACATATTATCCAATTCCTAAATGACTATATGAGGCTTGCATCAAAAACAGGAAGGCTATTCACAAGCCCAGAACTCTCAGAGAAATTATGGTAAAAAATGCCTGGAGAACTAGGCAAAAGGATCAAGGAGGCATTCGAAACAAAATACAGGGGAAACACAATTGGGGTAATCCCAAGAGTATTATTTTCCTACAAATACCTAGAGGCTGAATGCAAGGACGCGGCTTTCAGAAGGGCCCTTAAAGATCTATCCTTTTGCAGTGAAATTCCCATTCCAGGATACTACAATAAACCAGAAAGAAGGTATGGCGTAAGGAGATCAACAACCTACAAAGGAAAACCACACTCCTCCCATTCTAGAATTGAGAAAAGGAAGCACTTGATTAGAAACAAGAAGTGCAAATGCTACCTATGCGGGGAAGAAGGGCACTTTGCAAGGGAATGCCCCAATGATCGCAAAAATATTAAAAGGGTAGCCATGTTCGAACAGCTTGACCTCCCAGATGATTATGAAATCCTATCAGTACAAGAAGGAGAGAATCAAAGCGATGCAATTTACTCCATCTCTGAGGGAGAAGACGTGGAAAGTCTACATCATGGTATCCATTCCTTTACTCATAGAATATTTGCCCTCATTGAAGATAGCAGAACCTGGTGGATCGGGCCTGACACGGGATATAGGGCCCGGGTGCAAGTCTCCCAAACACAAGCCGAATGCAAACATATATGGGAAATTAACACGGAACTACCAGCCAGCATGGAAATATGTAATTGCTGCAAAAGGACAACCCAAAGGAAGCATAGGAGGCACTGCCCTCTATGTGAAATTACTTCATGCGGAATGTGCAGCATCTATTATTTCAGAAAAAGAACCCCAGTAATGACCGAGGAACCACCGAGGTATGAGCCCAAGAATTTGCTTCAACAACAGCAAGATTACTTTAACCATTGTGAAGCAGAAATTAGAAGACTGAAGATGGCTGTAGAATCTGAACAACAGAAGGCAAAGGAATTAGAAGAAATACAAATACAAGCCATAGCAACCGCCCAAGAAAACCTCCGGTTACAGCATGAGATATGCGAATGGAAGAAAAGGTATGATCAGCTGGAAGGAGAGGCAATGGAAATTGATCGACTAAGGTTAGAGAAAGCTGATTTACTAAAAGAAATGCAAGAATTTAGGACAAAAGAAGCAGAGGAAAATGAAGAAATGTTCGTCCTACTGGCCGAAGAAACACAGAAGGCTTTATCTATAGAAACAAAGGAAACAGGAGGACCCAGAAAAGCCAAAAACATGCTCAACCTAGAGGTACGAATTGAAATCCCAAGTATCCCCTCCTTTAAGATAAATGCCATATTAGACACAGGAGCCACGACCTGCTGTATAGATGAAAATTCCATACGAAAAGCAACAATGGAGGAAAATCCCTACATTGTACATTTCAGCGGGATAACATCCAAGACAACGGCCAACCAAAAACTAAAAGGTGGCAAGATGACTATAGGGGATAACACATTCAGGATCCCCTATACATATGCTTTCACAATGAAGCTGGGAGATGATATCCAAATGATAATAGGGTGCAACTTCATACGGGCCATGCAAGGAGGAGTAAGGATAGAAGGTAACACCGTTACTTTCTACAAAAATCTTACTACAGTCAACACGCTACCCTATGTCCCAGTATCAGCAGCAATAGAAGAACTGGATCTTGAAGAGGATGAGTATATCCAGATCCAGGAATCTGTCCTCTTCTCTGCAGCTCAGCAAGGCAGTAACCTGATCAAAGAAAGGTTCGGAGGCCTACTGAATCAGCTGAAGGCCCAGGGATACATAGGGGAAGACCCCCTAAAACACTGGGAAAAGAATAAAATTATATGCAAACTAGAGATTAAAAACCCAGACTTCGTAGTAGAAGACAAGCCCCTTAAGCATCTTACACCACGAGCAAAGGAGGCTTTCTCTAAACACATAGACGCCCTTCTAAAGATTGGAGTAATAAGGCCAAGCAAGAGCAGACATCGCACAACTGCCATAATAGTCAACTCCGGAACAACAGTAGACCCAGACACCGGAGTGGAAAAAAAGGGCAAGGAAAGGATGGTATTCAATTACCAAAGGCTGAATGACATCACGGAAAAGGACCAGTATAGCCTACCAGGGATAAACACCATCCTACGAAAGGTCAGTAATAGCAAAATTTACTCAAAATTTGACCTCAAATCAGGATTTCACCAGGTAGCCATGCATCCTGACTCAATTGAGTGGACCGCCTTTTGGGTTCCCGACGGACTATATGAATGGCTAGCAATGCCATTCGGATTAAAAAACGCACCCGCAGTATTTCAGAGAAAAATGGACGAATGTTTCAAAGGTACGAGAGAATTTATCGCAATATACATTGACGATATTCTAGTATTCTCGAAAAACGAGAAAGACCACGCCAGGCACCTGGCCCAAATGTTGGAAATCTGTTAGAAACATTGCCTGGTACTTAGCCCATCAAAGATGAAGGTGGCGGTCAAAGAGATAGAATTCTTTGGGCAATCTTGGGAAACTCAAAAATTAAGCTACAGCCCCACATCATCAAAAGAATCACAGAGTACCAAGAGGAAAATCTCACCACAAAGAAAGGTCTAAGATCGTGGCTAGGCATACTAAATTACGCCCGTAATTATATCCCTAATCTGGGAAAACTCCTAGGACCACTTCATGCCAAAACAAGCCCGACTGGTGAGAAGAGGTTTAACGAGCAAGATTGGGAGCTGATCCGAAAGAGCAAAAGCTTGGTTAAAAATCTTCCAGACCTAGAAGTACCACCAGAGGAATATTTTATCATTCTAGAAACGGATGGCTGCATGGAAGGATGGGGGGGGATCTGCAAGTGGAAGAAAATGAAGAACGACCCCCGGAATACTGAGAAAATCTGTGCCTATGCAAGTGGAAAATTCAACCCCATCAAGTCCACTATTGATGCAGAAATGCATGCAGTAATGAAGACTTTGGAAAGCCTGAAGATCTACTTTCTGGATAAGGAGGAAGTCATAATCAGGACAGAGTGTCAAGCCATCATAAGGTAGGATGGTGGCTTATTTCTTTCAGTGTGATAAAGCTCTCCAATTATCTCTGATACCAAACACACAGGATGAATTGAGAAAGCCGTCAGCATTCAACTATGGCCTGGATATATAAACCAACATCTGTCCGGAGAAAAATGGACGAATGTTTCAAAGGTACGGGAGAATTATCGCAATATACATTGACGATATGCTTAAGGGGCTTGTCTTCTACTACGAAGTCTGGGTTTTTAATCTCTAGTTTGCATATAATTTTGTTCTTTTCCCAGTGTTTTAGGGGGTCTTCCCCTATGTATCCCTGGGCCTTCAGCTGATTCAGTAGGCCTCCGAACCTTTCTTTGATCAGGTTACTGCCTTGCTGAGCTGCGGAGAAGAGGACAGATTCCTGGATCTGGATATACTCATCCTCTTCAAGATCTAGTTCTTCTATTGCTGCTGATACTGGGACAAAGGGTAGCGTGTTGACTGTAGTAAGATTTTTGTAGAAAGTAACAGTGTTACCTTCTATCCTTACTCCTCCTTGCATGGCCCGTATGAAGTTGCACCCTATTATCATTTGGATATCGTCTCCCAGCTTCATTGTGAAAGCATATGTATAGGGGATCCTGAATGTGTTATCCCCTATAGTCATCTTGCCACCTTTTCGTTTTTTGTTTGCCGTTGTCTTGGATGTTATCCCGCTGAAATGTACAATGTAGGGATTTTCCTCCATTGCTACTTTTGGTATGGAATTTTTATCTATGCAGCAGGTCGTGGCTCCTGTGTCTAATATGGCATTTATCTTAAAGGAGGGGATACTTGGGATTTCAATTCGTACCTCTAGGTTGAAGAGCATGTTTTTGGCTTTTCTGGATCCTCCTGTAACCTTTGTTTCTATAGATAAAGCCTTCTGTGTTTCTTCGGCCAGTAGGACGAACATTTCTTCATTTTCCTCCGCTTCTTTTGTCCTAAGTTCTTGCATTTCTTTTAGTAAATCAGCTTTCTCTAACCTTAGTCGATCAATTTCCATTGCCTCTCCTTCCAGCTGATCAAACCTTTTCTTCCATTCGCATATCTCATGCTGTAACCGGAGGTTTTCTTGGGCAGTTGCTATGGCTTGTATTTGTATTTCTTCTAATTCCTTTGCCTTCTGTTGTTCAGATTCTACAGCCATCTTCAGTCTTCTGATTTCTGCTTCACAATGGATAATGTAATCTTGCTGTTGTTGAAGCAAATTCTTGGGCTCATACCTCGGTAGTTCCTCGGTCATTACTGGGGTTCTTTTTCTGAAATAATAGGTGCTGGACATTCCACATGAAGTAATTTCACATAGAGGGCAGTGCCTCCTATGCTTCCTTTGGGTTGTCCTTTTGCAGCAATTACATATTTCCATGCTGGCTGGTAGTTCCGGGTTAATTTCCCATATATGTTTGCATTCGGCTTGTGTTTGGGAGACTTGCACCCGGGCCCTATATCCCGTGTCAGGCCCGATCCACCAGGTTCTGCTATCTTCAATGAGGGCAAATATTCTATGAGTAAAGGAATGGATACCATGCTGTAGACTTTCCACGTCTTCTCCCTCAGAGATGGAGTAAAGTGCATCGCTTTGATTCTCTCCTTCTTGTACTGATAGGATTTCATAATCATTTGGGAGGTCAAGCTGTTCGAACATGGCTACCCTTTTAATATTTTTGCGATCATTGGGGCATTCCCTTGCAAAGTGCCCGTCTTCCCTGCATAGGTAGCATTTGCACTTCTTGTTTCTAATCAAGTGCTTCCTTTTCTCAATTCTAGCATGGGTGGAGTGTGGTTTTCCTTTGTAGGTTGTTGATCTCCTTACGCCATACCTTCTTTCTGGTTTATTGTAGTATCCTGGAATGGGAATTTCACTACAAAAGGATAGATCTTTAAGGGCCCTTCTGAAAGCCGCGTCCTTGCATTCAACCTCTAGGTATTTGTAGGAAAATAATACTCTTGGGATTACCCCTATTATGTTTCCCCTGTATTTTGTTTCGAATGCCTCCTTGATCCTTTTGCCTAGTTCTCCAGGCATTTTAGACCATAATTTCTCTGAGAGTTCTGGGCTTGTGAATAGCCTTCCTGTTTTTGATGCAAGCCTCATATACTCATTCAGGAATTGGATAGTATGTATGAGGTTTGTGCATGATAACCTTTCAAGGTCCCGGTAGGCCTCTTCTTGTGCTGTGGTGGATCCTTGGAAGGGGTCTTCTAAAATAAAAATTGTCCTCAATTGTGAGAGGATGTTTTGTATTCCTCCTGAACCATCCGCGTTGGTCATTAATAACTGGTATTCTTCAGGGTACGCCATCCGCCATTGGATTCATGCTAGTTTTTCTGCTTCACCAAGCAGATTTTCGATAAACTCGATTTTGGCTTGGGGATCGGTGAATCCTTGTAGGGAGACCAAATTCTTTGTTATTGACTCCCATCTCATAAATACCTCCTCAAACATCCCAAGTTGGGATGTGATTATGAACATCGCCCCTTGCTGTTGAAATGCTGATGGGACATTCCATGCTTCAGACATGTCTTTTGATTTAAACCTTGGCTGCCTGGAGTAGCCTTCGTACGCAGGCTTCTAGCTTGTTGATTCTATGTTTACTGCTGGGGGGTAGTTGGCTGGTCCCATTGTTGAGTCGGTGGGTGGTCTATAATTTGATACTGCCGACGATGCATATACCTGTTGAGATAATCTAGCCAGGTGGGGGTATTCCATCTCTAGATCTTCTTCCAATCCGGCTGCAACCACTTCCTTTTGGTATTTTTGAGGGTATGGTAATACCCCTCCATCTTCAGAAACGTCAACTTCCTGATAAGAATTTAGATATTGACGTAATTCATTAGCTTCATCTTCGCTGTCGTCAGATAGTTGAATGCTGACGGCTATGGTGTGGTTCCGAATTTCTTCTTCATCACTGAGTGCTTGTCGTCTGCGTTATTATAGTTGATTCGGCTGGATGTTGATGCAGCTTTGTAGGTGTCGAAACTTATGGATATCCTTCCATCAATAAGGTTGCGACTCCTTATTTCTACAGGCTGCATTGGTACCATAATCTGGGTTGGTCGAATAACCCAGTCTCTGCCACGTAACTCAGCTGTGGAGTACCTTCTTCCGGGGAGTGCCCGGACACCGTGGCTTGTTAGGTAGTCCACCACCCCTGATATTTCGTGCGCGAAGGCGACATTCGGGGTATTTGAAAGTCGCCCCACCATGCCTCGTGTGATTAGCAGATTTGCTTCACCATCCCGCCATGTGTCGTAGCCTCTAGCGAGGATTGATAGTTGGATATTGTGAAAAAAATCCCTAATTGTCATCATTATATCTGGGAACACGTAGACCAGTTGGCTGCCTCGAGTTAAGTCTACTTCCATGGTGGCTATGATGGATCTGTCATATGTCCATCTATTGTCCCTGAACACCAGTAGTGTTAGTGTCCCTTCCTCCTGTCTGTGAAGGGTTTGCACCCTGACTTGTAGTATTCCCAAGTGGATGTATTGCATATGGCTTCTCTGCAATTGATCGTAGCTTTCTTCCATAATGAAAGCTCTATCTTCCTGGTTGTTAGTAACCAGCATGGCTTCTTCCGATCGGTGTGTGTACACGCGATGGTGGGCATCATCACGTCTGGAGTGGTATAACACCTCTGCAGGTGCTATTGTTGCCCTTTCCCTCATGGAGAGCCTCAATTGTACTTGGGGGTTTATCTGTTGCTCAAGTACTTGTTGGGAAATGGTTGGTCCTCCCAGCAGTCTTTGCCCGATTCACCTTGTCGCTTGTTGCGCGTTGAATAGCCTTCTATGGCTCCTCCTGTAATCGCGGATCTGGTCGTCGACGAGAGGGGCAGATGTTGACGCTTCTTGCCTAGAGGTTCAGGTCGTCATTGTTGAACTTGCTTGAGGATTTGAATAGGGAATCGTCATAACCATATAGGGGTTTGGATAATAAATGCCTAATCAAGTCAAGGCGACATTCGGGGTATTTGAAAGTTAATTGTTGGATATTCGGGGTATTCCTTTTAATGGTAATGGCAAGCCCTTCTGGTGTGTTAATACGAGCACTATAAACCATATACGGTCACTAAAAACCATATACGGTCAGCCCAATTAACCTTTTATTGGTTAATTAAACTTGGGAATTCCACATAAGGATATGTTTAAATTGTAGGATATTCGGGGTATTTAATAGAACATATTTGAAATGCCTTTAAATAGAACAATCGTATTAATTAAACTTGACCGTATTAAATAGAACGACACACTATTTGAAATGCCTTTAAATATGTTTATAATGCACGCTTTCCTCGTCGTCTGATCATTATCCATATCATATCATAATCATGCCTAATCATTAACCTAATAGGGAATCGGCCACTATTAGGCTTTCTCAATTGATTCTAAGTTGTGGGTAGAATCTAGCAACAAGATAGACTAAAACACACAGGATGAATAAAGCTCTGATACCATTAAACCTTGGGAATCGACCCAAGGTTGAGAAGTCTTTCTCTGGTTATCAGAACTACGGGCCATGAAGAAGGAGCCATAGACTATGATGGCTCAGAGCATTCAACCTTTGGACTTTCATGATGGTGGACAGATGGGTCCCCATGGCCCCAATAACCAAAAAAAAAAGATAGCTGACTGATATGGTGCACTATTTGGTTGTCTTGTGTCATTCTATGATTCTGGATGAAGAAATAATCTAATTTTGATCAACCTGGAAAATGTAACATTGGTACTGTATGTCTTAATTTATATTTAAGGTCTATGTAGTTGTTTCTCTTGCTTTGGAAGTTCAAATTCTCCTGTGATGATGATTTTTCCAGTACATACATCAATAAAGTATTACTTTCTTTCCTGGTCCTTGGCATGCATAATGCCATAATCTATCAAAATGTTTGTACACAATTTTGTATATATCTAGGTTTTTTAGTATGCAATCCACAATATTTCTTGTGGCCTATGGGTTTCCACAAGAGGGTTATTCTAAATTCCTTTGGACCGCTTTGAACTTCAGTTTCATTGACGTATCCAAGTACAGGTGATGTTCTGCTCATTGTGTTTCTCTGGCTTTGGTTTCTGAAAGTGATTAGTGGTAATCATTTGGATTTCTGTACGTATCCAAGTACAGAACAAACATATGGCATTTCAATATGCCTTTCCCTATTTAAACACACAGAACAAACATCCGAGTTAAGTCAAAAGTATGAATAAAGCTCTAATACCATTAAAAGGAAAGGAAAGCGTGCTTCAAGATTTAAAGGCAGAGATATGGTATTAAGAACTAGTAAGAAACTTACAGACTCTGGATTAAAACCTTTGAAAGACTTCTCAAAGTAGAACTTCAGAATTTTTCTGTGTGTCCTGCAATGAGAGATGCAGTTGTTTATATAGAGAACTGAAGGCATAGGGTCGGGTGATCTCTGGTCCCCATCGACAACCTTTATCCAGCCGTTCCCTTTAAAAACCAGGGGCGCCCTTTTGTGGGTGCCGACGCTAAAAACCAAGGGCGCCCTTCTGTGGGCCGACGCTAGACTCCAGATTTTTTAAAAGGCGAAGAACGCCGACGCTAGACTCCAAGCTTTGCACGGCTCCCCGGGGCTCAGTGCGACAGCTAGTGACCTAAAAATGCCATAACTATTAAAAGTTGAAGCTTTCCAGCCTGTGGGCAGCATCTTGTGTTAGTGTGAGGGCCCTCTCTAATTGCTGCTGCTGCTGAAGGACAGCTGGTAGCCAGTCTTTGTACCAATTGTCTTTTCCTCCACTCCTCCTTTGGTATTCTTCCGTCTTTGCTGAGTGGATGCTGAGGAGGCACCGTAGTGTGACGCAGGTTTGTCGTGCGGCCTCTCTTTGAATAATTTTGAGCTCTTTTTCAACAGTTTCGAGATCTCGAAGGGGGATTCCTGATCAGAATCCTGCCCTGAGCTTGGCGATCCCCTTTAGGTATTGTTCTGCCAGGTCGTCACGAATTGGTTGAGGTAGGCTGCAGCTCTTGGGCTTGGTTTCGCTTGGACCTCCTTGGTAGCCTCCAGCATTAGGATTGCTTGCTCGTCCGGCCATCCTGCGACTAGAATATTTATTAGTCTAGATAGGGAATCGGCGAGAATGTTACTGGTTCCATCGATGTGCTCGAATTTCACTTCAACGCCGCATCCGGTTATATAGTCGACGAAGGCCATCCACCGGACCCTAGAAGGTTTGTACTGGGCAGACTTGATGAAGAAGCTTATGATGGCTTGACAGTCTGTCCTGATTATGACTTCCTCCTTATCCAGAAAGTAGATCTTCAGGCTTTCCAAAGTCTTCATTACTGCATGCATTTCTGCATCAATAGTGGACTTGATGGGGTTGAATTTTCCACTTGCATAGGCACAGATTTTCTCAGTATTCCGGGGGTCGTTCTTCATTTTCTTCCACTTGCAGATCCCCCCCCCATCCTTCCATGCAGCCATCCGTTTCTAGAATGATAAAATATTCCTCTGGTGGTACTTCTAGGTCTGGAAGATTTTTAACCAAGCTTTTGATCTTTCGGATCAGCTCCCAGTCTTGCTCGTTAAACCTCTTCTCACCAGTCGGGCTTGTTTTGGCATGCAGTGGTCCCAGGAGTTTTCCCAGATTAGGGATATAATTACGGGCGTAATTTAGTATGCCTAGCCACGATCTTAGACCTTTCTTTGTGGTGAGATTTTCCTCTTGGTACTCTGTGATTCTTTTGATGATGTGGGGCTGTAGCTTAATTTTTGAGTTTCCCAAGATTGCCCCAAGAATTCTATCTCTTTGACCGCAACCTTCATCTTTGATGGGCTTAGTACCAGGCCATGTTTCTGACATATTTCCAACATTTGGGCTAGGTGCCTGGCGTGGTCTTTCTCGTTTTTCGAGAATACTAGAATATCGTCAATGTATATTACGATAAATTCTCCCGTACCTTTGAAACATTCGTCCATTTTTCTCTGTAATACTGCGGGTGCGTTTTTTAATCTGAATGGCATTGCTAGCCATTCATATAGTCCGTCGGGAACCCAAAAGGCGGTCCACTCAATTGAGTCAGGATGCATGGCTACCTGGTGAAATCCTGATATGAGGTCAAATTTTGAGTAAATTTTGCTATTACTGACCTTTCGTAGGATGGTGTTTATCCCTGGTAGGCTATACTGGTCCTTTTCCGTGATGTCATTCAGCCTTATGTAAATGAATACCATCCTTTCCTTGCCCTTTTTTTTCCACTCCGGTGTCTGGGTCTACTGTTGTTCCGAAGTTGACTATTATGGCAGTTGTGCGATGTCTGCTCTTGCTTGGCCTTATTACTCCAATCTTTAGAAGGGCGTCTATGTGTTTACAGAAAGCCTCCTTTGCTCGTGGTGTAAGATGCTTAAGGGGCTTGTCTTCTACTACGAAGTTTGGGTTTTTAATCTCTAGTTTGCATATAATTTTGTTCTTTTCCCAGTGTTTTAGGGGGTCTTCCCCTATGTATCCCTGGGCCTTCAGCTGATTCAGTAGGCCTCCGAACCTTTCTTTGATCAGGTTACTGCCTTGCTGAGCTGCGGAGAAGAGGATAGATTCCTGGATCTAGATATACTCATCCTCTTCAAGATCCAGTTCTTCTATTGCTGCTGATACTGGGACATAGAGTAGCGTGTTGACTGTAGTAAGATTTTTGTAGAAAGTAACGGTGTTACCTTCTATCCTTACTCCTCCTTGCATGGCCCGTATGAAGTTGCACCCTATTATCATTTGGATATCGTCTCCCAGCTTCATTGTGAAAGCATTTGTATAGGGGATCCTGAATGTGTTATCCCCTATAGTCATCTTGCCACCTTTTAGTTTTTTGTTGGCCGTTGTCTTGGATGTTATCCCGCTGAAATGTACAATGTAGGGATTTTCCTCCATTGCTGCTTTTGGTATGGAATTTTCATCTATGCAGCAGGTCGTGGCTCCTGTGTCTAATATGGCATTTATCTTAAAGGAGGGGATACTTGGGATTTCAATTCGTACCTCTAGGTTGAAGAGCATGTTTTTGGCTTTTCTGGATCCTCCTGTTTCCTTTGTTTCTATAGATAAAGCCTTCTGTGTTTCTTCGGCCAGTAGGACGAACATTTCTTCATTTTCCTCCGCTTCGTTTGTCCTAAGTTCTTGCATTTCTTTTAGTAAATCAGCTTTCTCTAACCTTAGTCGATCAATTTCCATTGCCTCTCCTACCAGCTGATCACACCTTTTCTTCCATTCGCATATCTCATGTTGTAACCGGAGGTTTTCTTGGGCAGTTGCTATGGCTTGTATTTGTATTTCTTCTAATTCCTTTGCCTTCTGTTGTTCAGATTCTACAGCCATCTTCAGTCTTCTGATTTCTGCTTCACAATGGTTAATGTAATCTTGCTGTTGTTGAAGCAAATTCTTGGGCTCATACCTCGGTGGTTCCTCGGTCATTACTAGGGTTCTTTTTCTGAAATAATAGATGCTGGACATTCCGCATGAAGTAATTTCACATAGAGGGCAGTGCCTCCTATGCTTCCTTTGGGTTGTCCTTTTGCAGCAATTACATATTTCCATGCTGGCTGGTAGTTCCGTGTTAATTTCCCATATATGTTTGCATTCGGCTTGTGTTTGGGAGACTTGCACCCGGGCCCTATATCCCGTGTCAGGCCCGATCCACCAGGTTCTGCTATCTTCAATGAGGGCAAATATTCTATGAGTAAAGGAATGGATACCATGCTATAGACTTTCCACGTCTTCTCCCTCAGAGATGGAGTAAATTGCATCGCTTTGATTCTCTCCTTCTTGTACTGATAGGATTTCATAATCATCTTGGAGGTCAAGCTGTTCGAACATGGCTACCCTTTTAATATTTTTGCGATCATTGGGGCATTCCCTTGCAAAGTGCCCTTCTTCCCTGCATAGGTAGCATTTGCACTTCTTGTTTCTAATCAAGTGCTTCCTTTTCTCAATTCTAGCATGGGAGGAGTGTGGTTTTCCTTTGTAGGTTGTTGATCTCCTTACGCCATACCTTCTTTCTGGTTTATTGTAGTATCATGGAATGGGAATTTCACTGCAAAAGGATAGATCTTTAAGGGCCCTTCTGAAAGCCGCGTCCTTGCATTCAGCCTCTAGGTATTTGTAGGAAAATAATACTCTTGGGATTACCCCTATTGTGTTTCCCCTGTATTTTGTTTCGAATGCCTCCTTGATCCTTTTGCCTAGTTCTCCAAGCATTTTAGACCATAATTTCTCTAAGAGTTCTGGGCTTGTGAATAGCCTTCATGTTTTTGATGCAAGCCTCATATAGTCATTCAGGAATTGGATAATATGTTTGAGGTTTGTGCATGATAACCTTTCAAGGTCCCGGTAGGCCTCTTCTTGTGCTGTGGTGGATCCTTGGAAGGGGTCTTCTAAAATAAAAATTGTCCTCAGTTGTGAGAGGATGTTTTGTGTTCCTCCTGAACCATCCGCGTTGGTCATTAATAACTGGTATTTTTCAGGGTACGCCATCCGCCATTGGATCCATGCTAGTTTTTCTGCTTCACCAAGCAGATTTTCGATAAACTCCATTTTGGCTTGGGGATCGGTGAATCCTTGTAGGGAGACCAAATTCTTTGTTATTGACTCCCATCTCATAAATACCTCCTCAAACATCCCAAGTTGGGATGGGATTATGAACATCGCCCCTTGCTGTTGAAATGTTGATGGGAGATTCCATGCTTCAGACAGGTCTTTTGATTTAAACCTTGGCTGCCTGGAGTAGCCTTCGTACGTAGGCTTCTGGCTTGTTGATTCTATGTTTACTGCTGGGGGGTAGTTGGCTGGTCCCATTGTTGAGTCGGTGGGTGGTCTGTAATTTGATACTGCCGACGATGCATATACCTGTTGAGATAATCTAGCTAGGTGGGGGTATTCCATCTCTAGATCTTCTTCCAATCCGGCTGCAACCACTTCCTTTTGGTATTTTTGAGGGTATGGTAATTCCCCTCCATCTTCAGAAACGTCAACTTCCTGATAAGAATTTAGATATTGACGTAATTCATTAGCTTCATCTTCGCTGTCGGCAGATAGTTGAATGCTGACGGCTATGGTGTGGTTCCGAATTTCTTCTTCATCACTGAGTGCCTCGTCGTCTGCGTTATTATATTTGATTCGGCTGGATGTTGATGCAGCTTTGTAGGTGTCGAAACTTATGGATATCCTTCCATCAATAAGGTTGCGACTCCTTATTTCTGCAGGCTGCATTGGTACCATAATCTGGGTTGGTCGAATAACCCAGTCTCTGCCACGTAGCTCAGCTGTGGAGTACCTTCTTCCGGGGAGTGCCCGGACACCGTGGCTTGTTAGGTAGTCCACCACCCCTGATATTTCGTGCGCGAAGGCGACATTCGGGGTATTTGAAAGTCGCCCCACCATGCCTCGTGTGATTAGCAGATTTGCTTCACCATCCCGCCATGTGTCGTAGCCTCTAGCGAGGTTGATAGTTGGATATTGTAAAAAAAATCCCTAATTGTCATCATTATATCTGGGATCACGTAGACCAGTTGGCTGCCTCGAGTTAAGTCTACTTCCATGGTGGCTATGATGGATCTGTCATCTGTCCATCTGTTGTCCCTAAACACCAGTAGTGCTAGTGTCCCTTCCTCCTGTCTGTGGAGGGTTTGCACCCTGACTTGTAGTATTCCCAAGTGGATGTATTGCATATGGCTTCTCTGCAATTGATCGTAGCTTTCTTCCATAATGAAAGCTCTATCTTCCTAGTTGTTAGTAACCAGCATGGCTTCTTCCGATCGGTGTGTGTACACGCGATGGTGGGCATCATCACGTCTGGAGTGGTATAACACCTCTGCAGGTGCTATTGTTGCCCTTACCCTCATGGAGAGCCTCAGTTGTACTTGGGGGTTTATCTGTTGCTTAAGTACTTGCTGGGAAATGGTTGGTCCTCCCAGCTGTCTTTGCCCGATTCGCCTTGTCGCTTGTTGTGCGTTGAATAGCCTTCTATGGCTCCTCCTGTAATCGCGGATCTGGTCCTCGACGAGAGGGGCAGATGTTGACGCTTCTTGCCTAGAGGTTCGGGTCATCATTGTTGAACTTGCTTGAGGATTTGAATAGGATCCTTGAACACAAGGATTCTTCCTTGAGCTTCTTTAGGTCTTTCCGAAGATCCTAGGCTTAGATTTGATAATTTGGTGATCAAGTCTTCTGGAAGACCCTGAGTAGGTCTAGTCTTTTGCTGCTGGATTTCTCGTATTGTTTGTAACTCTGTTCGTATCCCCTTTATATCTTCAGCGATTTGTACTAGTAGCTGTATTTGGGTATTATGCTGTTTGATTATGGCTGCTTGATGGCTTTGGGTTCCTGGGTAATCGTTAGATTTCAGGAATCCAAGGGATGGAGAATCAATAGATTCTGTGGCTTTGAGTGCTTCTCTGTAGGACTCGGTACTCCTAGTGAATAAGTGGCTCATCCGCAGATTTGCCTCTCTATTTTTGTTAGGAGAGTTTCTATTTTTGAGAGTTTCTGGTTGAGTCCTCTTTCTTGAAATTCCTTTGATAGTTCTATTATCAGGCCTTTTATCTCCTGTCTTGATATTGGGTTGTTTTCGGAGAGCAAGGCTGAAAGTGTCTCGACTGAGGATTTTAGTGCTTTGATTTCTTTTTCGAGAGACTGGTTCTTTTCTATCAGAATTTTGAAGTTTTTCAGATGAACTCTACTTGATAGGCAGGTTCGGTCATAAATGACAGCAAGGTTCTGGGCTAGTTCTTTCCGAGTTGGATTCTTGCTTTCGGCAAGGTCTAGGTAATCTAACTTAGAGGTGTGAGAGTTAATATACCATTGTTGTATAGACTCTTCCCATTTTTCAGACATCAACCTTAGGCCTTTCTAACAATCAGGTTTCCCCTTGCTTATTTCTTTCTTAGATTGTCTCACCTTTTCAGTGTTTCTTTAGGGACTTCTTGCCCAATTACACCTTACGTCTGTTGACAATCATAGTCAGGTTATAAGCAAAGATATTTTGACAGCTATTTAGGCTTTCTCAATTGATTCTAAGTTGTGGGTAGAATCTAGCAACAAGATAGACTAAAACACACAGGATGAATAAAGCTCTGATACCATTTGAAATGCGACATTCGGATGGTGTGTTAATACGAGTTAAGTCAACAAACGTTTGGTATTATAAACACACAGAACAAACATATTTAAAGGCATTTCAATATGCCTTTCAATATGTTTTTAAAGGGAACGGCTGGTGTTCCCAAACATATTCATACCTTTGACATTCGGATGGTGTGTTAACACAAGTTTATAAGGCGACATTCGGATATTGGTTTGAAATATGTTAATTAAACTTGATCGTATTAAATAGAACGACACACTATTTGAAATGCCTTTAAATATGTTTATAATGCACGCTTTCCTCGTCGTCTGATCATTATCCATATCATATCATAATCATGCCTAATCATTAACCTATGATATGCTCCCATTTACCTTTCTTCAATTGTTATGAACAAAACATATTTCGAACGAAACGACATTATAATTTTACATTCGATGAGTAGCTATCTTTGAACTCTTGTATCTCTGCCTTGTATTTTGATATATTATTTGTTTAAAACTATTCTTTTTGCCATGAATATGTTAGTTACTTGCTAAGCTTTATATGCTTACTCCGTTACTATATAAATTTTTCAAGATAGCTTATTACTCGCTAAAATGTTTAAATTGGGCTGATTAAGTAGAAAGCTATAAGATTTTTGGAGCAAATCTTTCGTAGTTGAAAGATGGTTGATCTATAAGTATATTTTGTATGTAATGAAATATTAATGACAAATCTGGATTGATGTATCTTGTAAATGTTTGAAAAGTACCTCTCATATCGGGATTTTGACAATGTTAAGTTTAAATTGTGTAATGATATAAACATATGGTACATGTTGGTTTTGTGATTATATAGATTTCCATGCTTATGGATTTATGATGTGGTTATGGTATAGTTGAGTTGGCTTTGGATTTTGTGAATCATTAAGTAAGATGCTGTATGATTATAAACTGCACAAGTTTTATGAATTATGGATTATATAGGTAAATTTTGACTTAAATTTTTTTTTATAGCCTCAAATGTGTGTTTAGATCCTGAATTGTTTATTGAATTATAATATTATCAATTTTGAATTAGGTTCACACATCTTGAATGAGAATTAAATTCAGGGGGCGTGACACTATTTGTTATCTTAGTTTGCCCATCGATTTATAGATGATGTGAGCTGTTGAAATTCAAAGAAATACTCGGCTTCCTCCAAAGGGTTCTCCAAAAATGACTAAGAAATTTTGAATCTCGATCAGATACCATAGTTCTTAAAATACCATGTAATCTGACAATCTCCTTGAAATACAAATCAATAATTTGAGATGTATCATTTGATTTATTATAATGAATAAAGTGAGACATTTTTAAAAATCTATTAGCAATAACCATGATAGAATCTTTGTTTCTTTGAGTTCTTGGCACTCTCCGAACGAAATCAAGACTCACTTCCTCCCATGAAGTAGTAGGCAATGTTAATGAAGTGTAAAATCAGAATTTTGACTTTTTATTTTTGTCAAATGACACACTTGACATTGCTTTATATGTCTCTTCATATCTCTGAACATATTAGACCAATAGAAATTTGATTGAACTAGAGTTAAAGAGTCTTGTCCTTACCAAAATGTCCTCCCAAAATACCACCATGAGCTTTAGCTATAATTACTTATATAAAAGAACAAGATGGAATGCACAAGGTATTAGCTCCAAAAAGAAAATCATCAAAGATAAAAAATTACTGAAAATAACCTAATTTTCAATTCTACCATATTGAGCTAAAATTTACATCATTCTTATAGAGATCTTTGAATGTCTCAAATTTAACCACTTTAACGTCCAACTACGTTTTGAACATCAGATTTGTGCTTGATTGTAAAGTTATAAGTTTACAAGAACTCCACCCAAGCTGTATGCCTCTTGTTTAGCTTGTGTTGGTGATTAATGAACTTCAATACTTCATGATCAGAATATAGTGCTAGTCATAGGTGCCCTGCAAGCTAATCACGTGAGTGATGACACGTGTGACTTGACATACAATCTTTTTATATATTATTATTATTTGACATTTTATTACTTTATATTACCTATTGCTTGAATATATTATGATATCCATGGATCTATACAATGGGAATCGGATCATGATGAGATCACGATAATGAGACTGATTCACTTTTAAACACAAATCCTAAAAAATCTCGGTCATAGGTTACTTGAGAGGGACATCAAGATAACCGGACAGACTAGTGTGCTGTATACTCGTCCATATGATGGATGCAGATGGTCTCATAGCTACTCGTGTGGGGACACTAGATATATAGTATAAGTGCTCATTGGAGAATGAGTTCACTGATTGATCCGCTTACGGAATGCTGGATGGTTGATGATGCCTTATTGTCAAACAACGTTTTTGTAGTCCCGGTGGTATATCTGGTCTTTAGACTTGAGGTACCAAGAATGCCTTGTATGAGTACTCCACTCTTTGATACCAGACTTATAGGTCTGGAGGTTCTAAATCTAGCATAATCGGCCATCGGGAGTGGTAGCCAACCTTACAAGGACTATTGAGTGTTGATTGAGGATCATTCGCTTTCGGTGTCATGAAAGGAATATCTCATATGTTCTTGCTCAGACAAATCCCTAGCTAAGGTCATTCGGATAGAGAGAGAAAGAGTTCTCCGTGAGGATCTAATAAGAGCGAGACTCAAGAGGAAACCATATGGATCTGATAGCACCATGCCCGGTATATAATCTTTGGGATGTTAGATGGATGAGGGACTATAGGTATATAGTCATTGAGGATAAACAGGTCCAATGGATTGGATTCCCCTATAACGTCTAAGGATTGTGGCGTAGTGGCCTAGTATATCCATAGTCGATGAATCGAGTGAATTATTATAGAGATAATAATTTACTAAGCTAGAAGGAGTTATGATAGGTATGACTCATGACCAGCTCGATATTGAGCCTAGAGGGTCACTGTTAGAACCCTTGCAGATTCTAAACTTGGGGTTGATCGCTTTAGGGGATCGGCCTCCTTGGAACTCTATAGGGGTTCCTCCCTCCAAGTTGTTACTCAAAGGCTGCAGAAAAGATTCATCTATTGCTTAAGAAAAGAGAAGGAATACATGGCTATTTATAGGGCTTCTAAACCCTAACTCCTAATAGGACTCCTACTTAAGACTCTTACTTCTAACCAACTCCTAATAGAACTCCTACTCAAGACTCATATTCCCTTACAACTCCTAATTCTTTTCTAAGAAAAAACCTCCTACATGAATGCCCCTCAAAATTAGGACTCTCCTAGCTAGAGTCCTAACAGAATGTCCCTCTCAATTAGGACTCTCCTAGCTAGAGTCCTAACATTTTTACATGAATGTCCCTCTCAATTAGGACTCTTCAAGCTAGAGTCCTAACAGACCCGCCCTCTTCAAATCAGCCTTGTCCTCGAGGCTGATGATTCATGAATTCTGGGAATTTGATCTTCAAGTCGTCATAGTTCTCCCAAGTGGCATCTTCTTTTGGTAGGTTCGCCCACTGTATTAGCACTTCATTAGTGGGTCGTTGTCGTCGAGTCACGATCCGTCGATCAATAATGGCACTTGGCTGGGTCTCGAGTTCTCTTTGGGTAGTCATATTTGGTGGGTGGCTTTGGGCTATCTCCAAGCACCTGTTTAAAACTTCCGGTTGGCTGTTGGTTTGTGGGTGATATGTCGTACTCCTTTTCAATTTAGTACCCTGCATATAGAATAACTTTGTCCAAAATCTGCTATTGAAGATGCAAGTAGAATTTGTCACAAGCACAATGCGTCCCTTATAGTGTAATTCTTTTGAGTCCCAATTGTAATGAGCCATGGGGCTTGGTGCTTCCTCCAATTTTTTTATAATCTTACTAGTATCTGAATCTTCCTGCCATTCCATCTTAATATCCTCAAGGAAGTCGCTAGTCGGAAGTGAAACAGTCGAAACTTCAACTTGCTCGGGTAGCTGCGAAAGCGCATCTGCAAGAACATTCTCTTTCCCCTTTTTGTAAGTTATTTCAAAATCAAATCCAAGAAGTTTTGTTACCCATTTTTGCTGCTCGGGGGAAGATATCTTCTGCTCCAAGAGATATTTTAGGCTTTTATGGTCGGTCTTGATTTGAAAGTATCGCCTGATCAAGTACAATCTCCACCTCGTTGCTGCGCGCACAATGGCGAGCATCTCCTTATCGTATGTTGACATATTTTGATCGGAGGGAGATAATGCCTTGCTAGTGTATGTGAGTTGTCGACCATCTTGCATGAGAATGACTCCAATTCTGACTCCAGATGTGTCGGCCTCAATAATGAAGGGTCGGTTGAAATCTGGTAGTGTTAGCACCGGCGTCGTCGTCATGGCTGCCTTAAGTTTGTCGAAGGCAGCGGAGGCTCTGTCCAACCATTGGAAGACATCTTTTTCTAGTAAGGAAGTAAGTGGTGCACTGATCTTTCCATAGTTTTTCACGAACTTGCGGTAGTAGCCTGTTAAACCCAGAAAGCCATGTAGCAATTTTATGTTTCTCAAGGTCGGCCAGTTTTGCATTACTCTAATTTTGAAGGGGTCCACTGCCACACCTTACTCTAATATGATATGCCCAAGATATTCCACCTTTTGTTGAAGAAAGCAAAAATTCATGGTTGTTGTGTGTTCAAAAGGTGGTTTTCCGTATGTCTTCTTCGCATGCTCGTATTTGATGATACCCGGATCAAAGGTCTAGCTTTGTAAAGATTTGTGCTCCCTTTCATCTAGCAATTTATCTACTATTGGAATAAAGTATTTGTCCTTGATGATTATGCCATTGAGAGCTCGGTAATCAACACATATTCACCTTGTTCCGTCCTTCTTGTGTACAAGTAGCACCGGCGAAGAGTAGAGGTTGCAACTTGGCCGAATAACTCCTGTTTCGAGCATCTCTTTTATAATCCTTTCTATTTCATCCTTCTGGAGATGTGGATACTGATATGGCTGAGCATTTGCTGAAGATTTGCCTGGAAGAATCATTATACAATGATAATGCCGACAGGTAAGTGGTAGGTTGCGCGGTTCATCAAATATATTTAAAAATTCAGTAAGCAAAGGAAGTAGATTTGGATCTTCAAATTCTATTGGCTCTCCCTTAGTTTGCTGCTCAAGTTGTACCAAAAAGCCGCTGCATGCTTTATGCAAAACATTCTCCATTTGTTGTGTGCAAATCGTTGTTATGTCGCCCCCACGTTTCCCGTGCAATGTCACCTGTTTCTCCTTACTGTAAAATTTCATAATTAGTTTCATAAAATTCCAAGAAATATCACCTAATGTTGTCAACCATTTAATTCTGAGCATGGCCTCATGATTGTTAAGAGGGAGAAGGAAGAAATCTGTAATTATCTCTTGGTCCTGCAGCAATAGTTTCTCCTGCAAGCGCCTATGATCACAATTCAAAATCTGTCCGTCGGTGACCTTAACATCAAACCTGCAGCGATTCTCGATAGGTAATGATATCCGAACAGCAAGCTTACTATTTAGGAAGTTAGTAGTACTGCCCGTGTCGATGAGAACAGTGATTGCTTGTTGTTTGAGAAGGCCTCCAATTTTCATCGTTTGCGGGTTTGAGTAGCTAGCTAGTGTATGTACCGTAACTTCGGTCGGTTGTGGCTCTTCTTCTGCATCTTCTTCTTCATGTTCAAAGCTCTCTTTTGGATGTTCAATGACCTCTTCTTCTATCGGTTCAATCATAAGAAGTCCCCCTTTACTACAGCGATGCTCACGGCTCCACGGCTCGTCACAATGCCAACATAACCCCTTCACATATCGCTCCCGAAGCTCTTCTCTTGTTAACCTCTTTAGTGTAGGGACTTGGTCGACAGTAGGGGGGGCTAAGGGCTTCAATATTACTGGTTGAGGAGAGACCCTAGTCCTCCGAGCTTCATGGTTCAATTGCTCCTCTTGATGTCGTGCGAAAGAGATGGCTGCCATAAGCGTATATGGTTGTCGCTCTTTAACTTCTCCTCGGATCTCTGGCTTCAAGCCCTCAATGAATGTCCACAATAGCTGTTTTTGAGACCAATCATGAGTTTGATTAGATAACCTTTCAAACCTGGTTTGGTACTCCTGAATGGTGGAGGTTTGTTGGATCTTTGCTAGTTGTTCGTCAATATTCTCGTAATCAGTTGGTCTGAAGCGAATCAGCAGTCCTTCTTTGAATTGTCGCCATGAAAGGACTCCATAAGTATGTTCAAACCAGTCAAACCACTGTATAGCATCTCCTTCAAGATTTATAGCTGCAATTTTCACCATAGATACATCCGCGGTTTTGTGGTACCGAAAATATCGCTCCGCGCGCGAGATCCAACCAATCGGGTCTCCTTCTTCCCATCTAGGGAAGTCCACTCTCATGCATGGATAGTTGGGGTTGGTCATAGAGCTTCCCCTCTCTTGGAAGTTATATCTTTGGGCTTGGTGTGATTGGGCAAAGCTCTCCTTGATGTGATTTCTTCGGGCTTAGTAGTCGGCCCAATCTGAGTTCGGTAAAGAGCGTCCGAATCTTATCCTCCATTCGCGCCTCCAAGGCTTCGAATTTAGCATCGATTGCCTCCTTAGATGCCATCGTATATGCCTCCAAATCTATGATGTTAAGATCTCTCTTTTGTTGTCAGGTTAAAGGCATGTATAGGTTGAGAGAAGTATTGGTCGAAAGGGTTGGTGGATTGGTGGATGTAGGCTGCGGTTTAGGCTTGTTTTGTGGCTGTTTTGGGTGCAGTTTGAGGGTGTGGTTTAGTAGAGTTTTAGGGCTGTGGATGAAAGTTTTGGATCTGTGGTAGATGGTAGCAAAGGTTTGATAGAAATCCGTGGAAGTTGCAGCAAGTATGTGCTGTCTTGTAAGAGTAGAATTGTCATCGAAGAAACAACGGTTTCTCGACGTAATTTCCACCAGAAACTTGAGAGAATTGAGGAAGGAATTGATAGCAAAATCACAATTTATATGACAGCAAGGATATCTAATTTAATCAAGAAAATTTCGGCAGTATAACAGCTAGGAAATTGGTGCAAGTTGCAATTGCAGAATTATCGTCGAAAAATATCAGCGGGTTACGATGAAAATTTGCAGCAACATAAAATCATTTTTAGAGATGAATTTCTTAATAGATCAATCTTAGATGGAAGCCAAGATGATCTATGAAGTGTATAAGAAATTTCATTCAAAAAATATTGCAAATAGATGGGTTAAGGCGACGATATGCAGCTGAAATTTTCTGCAGCATAGATTTTCAAGTGCAGCAGATTGGACAAAAAAGATCAGTAGTTTATATTGAGAATTTTTCGATGAAAACAAATAGAAATCTACTGTTAGGAAGTGTCAAAGATGTCATGAAAATTTCGTAGAAATTTGGATAGAAAAAGCACAGTAGCAAGATCAAACAGATGGTGCTATGCGGCTTGAATTCTGCAATTCAAGTGCAGCAGATTGGACATAAAAGATCAGTAGTTTATATTGAGAATTTTTTGATGAAACTAAAGGGAAATCCACTGTTAATAAGTGTCAAAGATGTCATAAAAATTTTGTAGAAATTTGGATAGAAAAAGCACAGTAGCAAGATCAAACAGATGGTGCTATGCGGCTGGAATTCTACAATGTATCTTTCGTCGTAGAGATGAAAACTTTGTGACGAAAAGTTTATGTAGCAATATAGGAACGATTTTTTTTTTTTTTGGATTTTCGAATAAGGATAACTAAATTGCAGCAGCAGTAAGGTAGGAAACCAAAACCTGTTGCAATTCACGGGGAGATCAAAGGATGATCCTTGGTGGTGCAGATGATGACGGAATTCGGTGACGATCTTTTAAGCAATTGTGGGAATTGCTATGGATGGTTGTAGAGGGTTGATGGATGGCTGTGGAAGGGCAGCGAGACGCCAAGAACGCTGCTCTGATACCAGGTGTTAGAACCCTTGCAGATTCTAAACTTGGGGTTGATCTCTTTAGGGGATCGGCCTCCTTGGAACTCTATAGGGGTTCCTCCCTCCAAGTTGCTGCTCAAAGGCTGCAGAAAAGATTCATCTGTTGCTTAAGAAAAGAGAAGGAATACATGGCTATTTATAGGGCTTCTAAACCCTAACTCCTAATAGGACTCCTACTTAAGACTCTTACTTCTAACCAACTCCTAATAGAACTCCTACTCAAGACTCCTATTCCCTTACAACTCCTAATTCTTCTCTAAGAAAAAACCTCATACATGAATGCCCTTCACAATTAGGACTCTCCTAGCTAGAGTCCTAACAGAATGTCCCTCTCAATTAGGACTCTCCTAGCTAGAGTCCTAACATTTTTACATGAATGTCCCTCTCAATTAGGACTCTCCAAGCTAGAGTCCTAACAGTCACACACATATTGTAGGCGTTGCGATGAGTAGAGATTCGGATATGAGATATCCGTCGAAGCCCCTATCTTATTGGATATCCAATAAGCCCCTAAATTATTGGATTCTATAGATGAGATCTAATAAGAGCTAATGAGAGATTATTGGATAGAGATCCACTAATCTAAGAGGCTTAGGTAGTTAGATGAAGATCCAATACCCAATAGGGTAGGATCCATTAGGGTATAAACTGGAGACCTCTATAAATTGGAGGGAACCAATGGTTCATAGGCTAGAGCCTCTGTGGGTTTCCATCTACTATTCTCCTCTCCCCTTCTCCTCCTTAAAGATTAGGCCTAGAGTTTTGAGGAGCATCACTATAGCCCTACTATGTGGATCAACGCTAGAGATGAGGTCACTTGATGTTAGGACTCTAGCTAAGAGAGTCCTAATTGAGAGGGACATTCATCTAAAACCTACCTAAGCCAACCCCTATTAAAGAGGTGAAGAGGCCGGCTAGGGTTAGGAGGTTGTTTCTTAGAGAATAATTAGGAGTTGTAAAGGAATAGGAGTCTTGAGTAGAAGTCCTATTAGGAGTTGGTTAGAAGTAGGAATCTTGAATAGGAGTCCTATTAGGAGTTAGGGTTTAGAAACCCTATAAATAGCCATGTATTCCTCTTCTTTTGAAAAGCAATAGATGAATCTTTTCTGCAGCCTTTGAGTAGCAACTTGGAGGGAGGAACCCCTATAGAGTTCCAAGGAAGCCGATCCCCTAAAGAGATCAACCCCAAGTTTAGAATCTATAAGGGTTCTAACATCTGGTATCAGAGCAGCGTTCTTGGCGTCTCACTGCCCTTCCACAGATATCCATCAACCCTCCACAACCACCCAAAGCAATTCCCACAATTGCTTAAAAGATCATCGCCAAATTCCATCGTCATCTCCACCACCGCGGATCATCCTTTGATCTCCCCATGAATTGCAATAGGTTCTGGTTTCCTGCCTTACTGCTACTGCAATTTAGTTATCCTTATTTGAAAATCCCAAAAAAATTATTCGTATATTGCTGCATAAACTTTTCGTCATAAAGTTTTCATCTCTACGACGAAAGATACATTGCAGAATTCCAACCGTATAACACCGTTTGTTTAATCTTGCTACTGTGTTTTTTCAATCCAAATCTCTACAAAATTTTTATGACATCTTTGACATTTCCTAACACAGATTTCCTTTGGTTTTGTTAAAAAATTCTCAATATAAACTATTGATATTTTACGTCTAATCTGCTATACTTAAAAATCTGCACTGTAAAATTTCAACCGCATAGCACTGTTTGTTTGATCTTGATACTATATTATTTCTTTCCAAATCACTACGAAATTTTTATGATAGCTTTGACACTTCCTATCAGTGGATTTCCCTTTAGTTTCATCAAAAAATTCTCAATATAAACCACTGATCTTTTATGTCCAATCTGCTATACTTAAAAATCTGCGCTGTAGAAAATTTTAGCCGCATATTGTTGCCTTAACCCATCTATTTGCAATCTTTTTTGAATGAATTTTTTTATACACTTCATAGATCATCTTGGCTTCCATCTAAGATTGATCTATTAAGAAATTCATCTCTAAAAACGATTTTGTGTTGCAAATTTTCGTCGTAACCCACTGAAATTTTTCGACGAGAATTATGCAATCGCAACTTGACCAATTTCCTTGCTATTATACTGTCGAAATTTTCTTGATTAAATTAGATATCCTTGCTGTCATATAAACTGTGATTTTTCTATCAATTCCCTCCTCAATTCTCTCAAGTTTTTGGTTGAAATTATATCGAGAAACCATTATTTCTTCGACGACAATTCTACTCTTACAAGACAGCACATACTTGCTGCAACTTCCACTGATTTCTATCAAACCTTTGCTACCATCTACCAAAGATCCAAAACTTTCATCCACAGCCCTAAAACTCCACTAAACCACACCCTTAAACTGCACCCAAAATAGCCACAAAACAAGCCTAAACCGTAGCCTACATCCCCCAATCCACCAACCCTTTCGACCATCACCTCTCTCAACCGATACATGCCTTTAACCCAACAACAAAAGAGAGATCTTAACATCACAGATTTGGCGGCATATACTATGGCATCTGAGGAGGTAATCAATGCTAAATTTGAAGCCTTCGAGGTGCGAATGGAGGATAAGATTCGGATGCTCTTTACCGAACTCAGATTGGGCCGACCACTAAGCCCGAAGAAATCACATCAAGAAGAGAGCTTTGCCCAATCGCACCAAGCCCGAAGATATGACTTCCAAGAGAGTGGAAGCTCTATGATCGACCCCAACTATCCATTCATGAGAGTGGACTTCCCTAGATGGGAAGAAGGAGACCTGATTGTTTGGATCTTGCGCATGGAGCGATATTTTCGGTACCACAAAACTGCGGATGCATCTATGGTGAAAATTGCAGCTATACATCTTGAAGGAGATGCTATACAATGGTTTGACTGGTTTGAATTTAGTTATGGAGTCCTTTTATGGTGACAATTCAAAGAAGGATTGTTGATCCTCTTCAGACCAACCGATTATGAGAATATTGACGGACAACTAGCAAAAATCCGACAAACCTCCACCATTCATAAGTACCAAACCAGGTTTGAAAGGTTATCTAATTAAACTCATGATTGGTCTTAAAAACAGCTATTAAGGACCTTCATTGAGGGCTTGAAGCCGAAGATCCGAGGAGAATATAAAGCGCGACAACTGTATACGCTTATGGCAGCCATCTCTTTCTCACGACATCAAGAGGAGCAATTGAACCATGAAGCTCGGAGGACTAGGGTCGCTCCTCAACTAGTAATATTGAAGCCCTCAGCCCCCCCTATTGTCGACCAAGTCCCTACACCAAAGAGGTTAACAAGAGAAGAGCTTCGGGAGCGATATGCGAAGGGGTTATGTTGGTATTGTGATGAGCCGTGGAGCCGTGAGCATCACTATAGTAAAGGGAGACTTCTTATGATTGAACCAATAGAAGAAGAGGTCATTGAACATCCAGAAAAGAGCCTTGAACATGAAGAAGAAGATGCAGAAGAAGAGCTACAACCGACCGAAGTTACGGTACATGCACTAGCCGGCTACTCAAACCTACAAACGATGAAGTTGGAGGCCTTCTCAAATAACAATCGATCACTGTTCTCATCGACACGAGCAGTACTAATAACTTTCTAAACAGTAAGGTTGCTGTCCAGATGGCTTTACCTATCGAGAATTGTAGCAGGTTTGACGTTAAGGTCGCCGATGGATGGATTTTGAAGTATGATCGTAGGCGCCCGCAAGTGAAACTGTTGCTGATCTTGAGGCCTTACCAAGAGATAATTACATATTTCTTCCTTCTCCCTCGTGATGATCATGAGGCCATGCTCAAAATTAAATGGTTGACGACATTAGGTGATATTTCTTAGAATTTTATACAACTAATTATGAAATTTTATAGTAAGGAGAAACAGGTGATATTGAACGGGAAACGTGGGGGCGATGTAACGACGATTTGCACACAATAAATGGAGAAGGTTTTGCATAAAGTATGCAGCAGATTTTTGGTACAACTTGAGCCGCAAAGTAAGGGAGAGCCAATAGAATTTGAAGATCCAAACCTACTTCCTTTGCTTGCTGAATTTTCAGATATATTTGACGAACCGTACAACCTACCTCTTACTCATCGGTATGATCATTATATAACGATTCTTTTTGGCAAACCTCCAGCAAATACTCGGCCATATCAATATCGACATCTGCAGAAGGATGAAATAGAAATAATTGTAAAAGAGATGCTCGAAGCAGGAGTTATTCGGCCAAGTTGCAACCTCTACTCTTCACCGGTGCTACTTGTACATAAGAAGGACGGAACATGGCGAATATGCGTTGATTACCGAGTTCTCAATGACATAACCATTAAGGACAAATACCTTATTCCAATAGCGGATGAATTGCTAGATGAAAGAGAGCACAAATCTTCACAAAGCTGGACCTTTGATCCAGGTATCATCAAATATGAGTGTGCAAAGAAGACATACTGAAAACCACCTTTTGAACACACAACAACCACTATGAATTTTTTCTTTCTTCAACAGAAGGTGGAATATCTTGGGCATATCATATCAGAGGAAGGTGTGATGGTGGTGTCACGCCCCTCAAAAATATCGATAATATTAAAATTTTCATCACAAACTAATCTAGGATCCAAACTAACATTTGAGGACACTGAAAAACATTCTATCAAATTCATATCTATAAAACCTGTGCAGTTTATAATTATATATCACATCACTCGATAATTCATATTTATGGCAACCCAAGTCAAACTTGACAAACATGAACAACATTTATAAATCCACAAGCTAAATAAATTATACAATTAGAACTCCAATTATTCACCACAAGTTCATATCATCATAAACTAGACTTAACATTCCGAAATTCCAAATAAGAGAGATCTTCTAACACTTTTACACGATATATCTATTTCGATTCATCGACAACATTTCATTACATACAAAATATATTTATACAACAATAACATAATAACCAGCAAGACTTGCCCATAATACTGAATAGCTCTCCACTACCTCGGCCTAATTCAAACATCTCAAAAAGTGACAAGCTAACCTGAAAGATTTATATAACAACAGAATGAGCTAAAAACAGCTCAGCAAGTGACAAAGCATATTCAGAACAAAAGGAACGGTTTCAAACAAGTAAGATGTCATAATGCAAGGCATAATACAAGAATTCTCAAGGATACCATCTCATTAGATACAAAATCATATGTGTCATGTTATTCAAAACATATTTGGTTCATAACAGATGGAGCATAGAGTAATTGGAGCATATCAATAGCATATGAAATGTTCCGGAGCATATCAACTACATATGGAACATTACGAAGCATAACAATAGCAAATGAAACATTTCGGAGCATATCAAAGGCGTATGAAATGTTTCAGAGCATATCAATGACAAATGGAACATTAGGAGCATAACAATAGCAAATGAAATATTTCGAAGCATATGAAATGTTTCGGAGCATATCAATGACAAATGAAACATTTCAAAATATATCAATGGTATGTGAAGCATTTTGAAGTACATCAATGGCATAGGAAACATTTTGGAGCATATCAATAATGAATGTGAAACAGAAGCTCAAACGTCGAATTTGACGTTGCATTCATATCATTCTTATCCAAAGCATGTATAGAAACACATAACCAAAGCTCTGGATATCATATCAAACATACAGAAGGTGAAGTGGGACCATAACATAATATGGTACATCCATTTCTGAATGACCACCAAACATAAGTCTCCCACGTCTAGGAGCTCCATCCACCCACGTCTGAGTGAAGTCATAAGGACCGGTAGAGCATCTCAGGCTCTATGCATAACTCCCTTCACCATTTCTAGCAAAGGTTCACAATATCCCACAAACACCAGAGTACAAAAGGATAGTATGAACAATGAATAGCACATATCGGAAGCACACGCGGAACAACAAAACGTACATGTGCCTTTACGAGTCAATACGAAGTAAGCAATAATCTTTCACCATTGTATTCAGACTTGAAAGGAAATGAAAGCAAGGGCACACACGGAATCCAAGCAATCACATACAATGCAATTCAAATAAGAAGGTTAGATGAATTCGATATCCAAAGGAATGAAACTAGAATAGGCACATATCAAAAGCAAATGCAGAACAATGGGATATACATGTGCCTATATGAGTCAATACGATATAGCATAAACGTTACACAATAGTTTTCAAGAATGCAAATAATTTTAAGGATAAGAACATACAAGAATTCAAAGTAGTGATATAAAGCTCAATTGAATAAGAAAGCCAAAGGATATCAATTTCCAAAGGAATGAAACCAGAATATGCGAAATCGACCAAAGCTCGATTTCTGGCAGAATTCAAGAGGCACATTGAACAAATGATTCAAACTATCAATCGTACTCCAATATACTCAATAAAGCTATCAAAAGAAAGTTTTATGAGTCTATATTCTGATCAAATAAGTTTTGTCCAAATCAAAGGTAAATACATGAAGTTATAATCATAACAAGGTAGAAAGGTCAGAATCTCAGAAGTTGCACAGATTCGGATCGATATGTCTAAAGAAGAGATATATCAAATGCAAGGCTAAAACAATTCAAAGTTCCTCATATTCAAATCAAATGTAGAGATAAAATTGCAGTAAGGAAAAATCAGGACACTTGTAATAGGAAAGATTAGAAAGCTTGCAATAGGAAGGATCGGAACACTTGCAATAGGAAAGAATTGAAACATTTGCAATAGAAAGGATCGAAACACTTGCAATAGGAAAGGATCGAAATACTTGCCTTTCAAAGATTTTGATCCGAAGATCCAAAGAAGGTGTCAGCCCAAATCCTTCTACTTTTCCTCCGTGTCCTCTCCCTGTTCCGTGTTCTACATATGTCTTCTCTTTTTCCTCCACAACTGCAGCTCATGCAGAACATAGAGGTATAGTCACCTGCTCTCACTTACTCTCATTTCTTCATTTTCTTTTTTTTTCAAACGCAGCTATCGCAGCCATCGCCGCTACCACTACCACAGTCGTAGTCACGACTGCACCTTCCAACACAACCGTAGCCTCTTCCACTGTACTACTTCCTTCCTCCCTTCTCTCGTTCCTACCTTTTTTGCTTTCCCAAACACTGCTGCTGCAGACGCAGCTGCCACCACCGCAACCGCAACCTCTTCTTCTTTCCCTTTCCTTTCTTTCTCTTTCTCAAAAGCAGCTGCTGCAGCCACCACCGCTGCCGCAGCTACCGCAGCCAACGTCGCAACCGCAGCTGCAGTCGCAGCCACGGCCGCAGCCACCACAACCGCAGCCTCTTCTTCCTCCCATGGTCTATTTCCTCTCCTTCTCTTCCAGCTGCAGCTGCCACTGCTGTAGCTGCCTCCCCTTCTCCTCTTCCTCTCTTCTTCCCTTTTTCTTTCTCTTCTTCTTCCTTTCCTTCTCTTCTTTCCCAGCTGCACTGCTGCAGTCGCAGCCTCAGCCACGACCGTAGCCTCTTCTTCCTCCCCTGCTCATCTTCCTCTCCTTCTTCTCTTCCAGCTGCAGTTGCCATTGCCGCAGTCGCAGCCCCTTCCTCCCCATCTCTTCTTCCTCTCCTTCCTCTTCCTCTTTCCCTGCCACAGCTGCAGCTGCCACAGCCGCAGCCGCAACTGCTTCTTTCCCTTCTCCTCTTCCTTCTCCTTCCTTTCTTCTTCTTCTCTTCTTCCTTACCTTCTCTTCCAGCTGCAGCTGCCACCGCCGCAGCCGTAGCTCCTCCTTTCCCTTCTCTTCTTCTCCTCTTCGTCTTCCCTCCTCCTCCCCGGCATCACACACACCCTCTTCTCTGTTTCCTCTGTAGGAAATAGAGATATCACAACCTCTTCTTCTTCTCTTCCTCTTTTTCTTCTTCTCCTCTTCGAATGCCCCACACCTCTCCTCTGTTTCCACCTGTAGGAAACAGAGGTGCTGCAGCCCTAGCTGCTGCCACCTCTCGCTCCTCTCCCACTTCCCTCTCCTTTTCTTCTTCTTCTTCTATTCTTCTCTTCTCCCTCTTCTTCCTCCTCTCTTCTTTTCCCTCTTCTTCTTCTTTTCTTCTTCTCCTCTTCTTCCTTTCTCCTCCCCAACGCCCCACAGCTCCTCGCTGCAGCCCTTGCCGTAGCCACCTCCTCTTTTCTTCTTCTTCTTCTTCTTCTTCTTCTTCTTCTCCTCTTCTTCCCTTCTCCTCCCCGACGCCCCACACATGAACTCCTATGTTTCCTCCTACATGAAACAGAGGTGCTGCAGCTATCTCTCTTCTCTCTCCCTCTTCCCTCTCTTCTTCTTCTTCTTTTCTTCTCTTCTCCCTCTTCTTCCTCTCTTCTTTTCCCTCTTCTTCTTCTTTTCTTCTCTTCTCCCTCTACTTCTCTTCTTCTTCTCCCCACGCCCCACAGCTCCTCTCTCTGTTTCGGGAACAGAGAACGTGGGAGGCGGTGGGATAAAACCAAAATTTTTAGTTTTCTTTATTTTTTTCTTTTTGTAACTTAACAGTTTAGTCCTTGAAATTTCTATATTTACATATAGGTCCTCCAATTTACATATAAATTCTTATTAATAAATTTTAAAAGTGAGGGATATTGCAGGTGGACCCCTTCAAAATTGAAGCAATGCAAAACTGGCCTACCTTGAGGAACATAAAATTGCTACATGGCTTTCTAGGTTTAACAGGCTACTACCGTAAGTTCGTGAAAAACTATAGAAAGATCAATATACCACTTACTTTCTTACTAGAAAAGGATGTCTTCCAATAGTTGGACAGAGCCTCCGCTGCCTTCGACAAACTTAAGGCAGCCATGACAACGACGCCAGTGCTAACACTACCAGATTTCAACCGACCCTTCATTATTGAGGCTGACGCATCTGGAGTCGGAATTGGAGCCATTCTCATGCGAGATGGTCAACCACTCGCATACACTAGCAAGGCATTATCTCCCTCCCATCAAAATAAGTCAACATATGATAAGGAGATGCTCGCCATTATGCGCGCAGCAACGAGGTGGAGACCCTACTTGATTGGTCGATAATTTCAAATTAAAACCGATCATAAAAGTCTCAAGTACTTTTTGGAGCAAAAGATATCATTCCTTGAGTAGCAAAAATGGGTAATAAAACTTCTTAGATTTGATTATGAAATAACTTACAAAAAGGGAAAGAGAATGTTCTTGCATATGCGCTTTCGCAGCTACCCGAGCAAGCTGAAGTTTCAGCCGTTTCACTTCCAACCAGTGACTCCCTTGAGGATATTAAGATGGAATGGCAGGAAGATTCAGAGACTAGTAAGATTATAAAAAAATTGGAGGAAGCACCAAGCTCCGTGGCTCATTACAATTGGGACTCAAAAAAATTATACTATAAGGGACGCATTATGCATATGATAAATTCTACATGCATTTTCACGGGCAGATTTTGGACAAAGTTATTCTATATGCACGGTACTAAATTGAAAAGGAGTACGGCATATCACCCACAAATCGACGACCAGATAGAAGTTGTAAATAGGTGCTTGGAGACAGCCCAAAGCCACCCGTCAAATATGACCATCCAAGGAGAACTCCAGACCCATCCAAGTACCAATATTGATCGACGGATCGTGACTCGACGATGACGACCTACTACTTAAGTGCTAATATAGTGGGTGAACCTACCTACAGAAGATGCCACTTGGGAGAACTATGACGACTTGAAGATCAAATTCCCAAAATTAATGAACCGTCAACCTCGAGGACAAGGCTGATTTGAAGAGGGAGGGTCTGTTAGGACTCTAGCTAACAGAGTCCTAATTGAGAGGGACATTCATGTAAAACCTACCTAAGCTGACCCCTATTAAAGAAGTGAAGAGGCCGGCTAGGGTTAGGAGGTTGTTTCTTAGAGATAGGTGTAAAGCAATAGGTGTTAGGATCAAGAGCACTAAGAGGGGGGGGGGGTTAATTAATGCAGCAAAAATCTTTCGACGATTAAAACTTCGAAAGCTGCGTTCGTTCGATAAAAATGATTTCGATGTAAATGTCGATTCTAAGATTACTTTAACTTAATATTAAGCGAGATGATGTTAAAGTAGATCTATGAAGGCAGTTTGCAGTTTATGAAGGAAATCAGAATGCAAGCGCAAACTGAAATGCGATGTTCGTACGATAAAACCAGTTTACGTCTAAATGCCGATTCTGAAGCCACTAAACTTTGAGATATGTTTTATAAATGCGCAGAAGGCAGTTTGCAGTTATGATTGAAGTCTAAACGTAAATGTAAACTGAAATATGATGCTCGTACGAAAAAGCCGATTTACATCTAAACGCAGATTCGGAAAGCTCTGAACTTAGAAACTCGTTTGTTAAGAGCGCAGAGGGCAGTAAGCTATTAAGGAGGTTTGCAGTAAAGATAAAATGCTCAAAGTAAATGCAAACCAAGATTTAGAGTGGTTCGGTCAATCTTGACCTACTCCAATTTTGGCTTCCTCCACCGACGAGGTCACCGACGTCAACTAGAGGCCTTCCTTCAATAGGCGAAGGCCAACCACCCTTTTACAGTTTCACTCCTTTTGATGGGCTTAGGACACAACCCTTACAGAAATTTTCTCTCCTCTCTTTACAACTCAAAACTTTGAAGAACAGAGGGAGGAGAACTTTTGGCCTTTACAACAATTTTGAGCTTTAAGAATCACAGAAAGGATCAAGATTTCGGTGTAAGTTGATACTCTTTCAGTGCTGAATGGGTGGGGTATTTATAGGCCCCAACCCAGTTCAAATTTGGAGCTCAAAATTGTCAATTCCCAGAATTCCGGGATCAGGCGGTTGCACCTCCTCACTGGAGCGGTTGCACCGCTTGGTAGAGCTCGAAGACTGAGCCTCTGGGCGGTGCCACCTCTATTAGGGGTGGTTGCACCTCTCTGCTAGAGCTCAAAGACTGAGCTCAAGCGGTTGCACCTCTCTGCCAGAGCTCGAAGACCGAGCTCAGGCGGTTAAACCTCCTGACTGGGGCGGTTGCACCGCCTGGCAGAGCTCGAAGACTAAGCTCAGGCGGTGCCACCTCCTGTCAAGGGCGGTTGCACCTCCTACCAGAGCTCGAAGACTGAGCTCAGGCGGTGCAACCTCCTGACTGGGGCGGTTGCACCGCCTAGTCTCGCTTGGAGATTGCCTCCTGGGCGATGTTACCTCCTACCCTGGCGGTGCTACCTCCAAGCACTATTTTAGGTCCGAATGGGTTGATCCATTCGGCCTAATTTGGGTCTTTCAAGGGCCCGATTGCCCCAAGATTAAGTTAATGAGATCACCTCCCATTTCTAACTTAATCATTGTGCTAACTACGATTATTTCCTAAGACATTTACTGCAACTTGCTCCGGTACGTCAATCGCTTCTTCCGGCGAGCTTCCGGCGAACTTCCTGTTAGGATCGAGAGCACTAAGAGGGGGGGGGTGAATTAGTGCAGCGGAAATCTTACAATAATTTAAAAACCAAAAGCTGCGTTCGTTCAAAAACTATTATGATGCAAACTAAAATTCTCAGTTTGTATCTAAGTGCAGTTTGCGTCTAAGCGCAGATTGCGTTTAAGCGCAGTTTTGCATCTAAGCGCAGTTTTGCGTCTAAGCGCAGTTTTGCGTCTAAACTCAGATTTACGTCTAAATGCAGATTTACGTCTAAACGCAGATTTACGTCTAAACGCAGATTTACGTCTAAACGCAGTTTTACGTCTAAACGCAGTTTTACGTCTAAACGCAGATTTACGTCTAAACGCAGTTTTACGTCTAAACGCAGTTTTACGTCTAAACGCAGTTTTACGTCTAGACGCAGATTTACGTCTAAACTTTGAAACTCGTTTGTATACTCGCAGAAGGCAGTATGCAGTTGAAATTAAGACGTAAACGTGAACTGAAATCTGATGATTGAGCGAGGAAAGCCGATTTACGTCTGGATGCAGTTTTACGTCTAAATGTTGAAACTCGTTCGTAAAATCGTAGAAGACAGATTGCAGTTATTAATAGGATTAAAATGTAAGCGTAAACTGCAAAGAAGCTCGTTCGTAAAAGCACGGAAAACAGTTCTGCAGAATCAAACGTAAACGTAAACTGTAATGTATGAAAATACGAATTTACGTCTGAATGCAGATTTGGAAGAACAGCACTTAGAACTTGTTCGTGAAAGCGCAGAGAGCAGTAGTGATGAGGGAGGTTTGCAGTAATGATAAAGTGCTTGAAAATAAACGCAAACCAGAGATTTAGAGTGGTTCGGTCAGCCTTGACCTACTCCACTTTTGGCTTCCTCCACCGATGAGGTTGCCGACGTCAACTAGGTGCCTTCCTTCAATGGGCGAAGGCCGAACTGCCCTTTTACAATTTCTCTCCTTTTGACAGGCTTAGGAGACAACCTTTACAGACCTTTCTCTCCTCACTTTACAACTGAAAACTTGAAGAACAGAAGGAGGAGACTTAAAGGATTTACAACACTTTTGAGCTCTTAGAATCACAGAAAAGATCAAGATTTCGGTGTAGGTCTGTATCTTTTCAGTGCTGAATGGGTGGGGTATTTATAGGCCCCAACCCAATTCAAAATTCGAGCTCAAAACGATCAAATCGATCAAATCCCAGAATTCTGGGATCAGGCGGTTGCACCTCTTGACTGGAGAGGTGGCACCGCCTGGCAGAGCTCGAAGACTGAGCTCAGGCGATTGCTTCTCTCTGCCAGAGCTCGAAGACTGAGCTCGATGGTTGCATCACCTGGCAGAGCTCGAAGACTGAGCTTGGTGATTGCATCACCTGGCAGAGCTCGAAACTGAGCTCGGTGGTTGCATCACCTGGCAGAGCTCCAAGCTGAGCTCAGGCTGATCCACCTCTCTGCCAGAGCTCGAAGACTGAGCTCGGTGATTGCATCACCTGGCAGAGCTCGAGACTGAGCTCAGGCTGATGCACCTCTCTGCCAGAGCTCGAAGACTGAGCTCGGTGGTTGCATCGCTTGGCAGAGCTCGAAACTTGAGCTCTGGCGGTGCTACCTCTTGGCAGAGGAGGTTGCACCGCCCAGTCTAGCTCGAAGACTGAGCTCTGGGCGGTTGCACCTCTCGGCTGGGGCGGTTGCACCTCCCAGCCTCGCAGCCCTGGCGGTTGCACCTCCTGGCTGGGGTGGTTGCACCTCCCAACCTCGCAGGAAGACATAGCCTGGGCGGTGCTACCTCCAACCCTGGCGGTGGCACCTCTTCACTATTCCAGCTCACTTGGTTTGGCTCCAAACTTGGTCCAAACCAGTCCGAACTTGGGCCTAATTGGCCCCTACTTGGGTTATAGGATTAACACCTAATCCTAACCCTAATTAACGTGCTAACTATGAATTTAAAGACATTTTCTAAGCTATTACAAAGTCCGCAAGTCAAGACTTCTTCTAGCGAGCTTCCGGCAAACTTCTGGCGGTCTTCCGATGAACTCTCGGAAACCATTCTGCGGACTCCCGGCAAGCTCCTAGACTTCACGATTTGTTCTTAGCGAGTTCCAACGAGCTTCTTCGGCAAGCTCCGATCTTTCTCGGCGAGCTCCGCGAACTCCCAACGAATCTTCGGACTTCCGTCGAACTCTCGAACTCGCAACAAATCCTTCGCGCTTGACTCCGACACTTTGTTTCGCTTTATGTCTTCATCGTTATCATAGTTAATCCTGCACAATTAAAACAAAACTTCAATCGAGACAATTAATCCTAAGCAATTAACCAAGTTGTCCGACATGTCATTGGTCCCTCGACGCTTCGTCCGATTCTTCGGCGCATCGTCCTCTCGTGCAGCCTATTGCCCAATCGGCCAGTTGACTCCGCAACTCCGATATCCTTGGCACAATACCCGCTCTTCTTGGCCTGATGCCCGAGTCCACGGCCCGAAGCCTTCTGTCGATACGCCGACCGATCCACCGGCCCGACGTCCAATCTTCTGACATGTTCCTTCGGCACAAACATGATTTTCCTGCTTTAATTGTCTCATCCTGATCGAAGCATCCTGCGTCACTCAAAACGCAGATTAAATCATAAACATATATCAAGTAGTTTCATCATCAAAATACGAGATTCAACACTTCCGTCGATCATCCGATGAACCCTCGGTGATGCTCCTACGGACTTCCGGCAAACTCCTGGACTTACGATGATCCACTTGGCGAGTTCCGACGAGCTTCTTTGGCAAGATCCTAGACTTCTCGGATTTGTTCCTGCAGAACCTCCGACGACCGTCCGAACTTCCGTAGAACTCTCGAATTCCCAACGTGATCATTGTCGTGACTCCGGCGCAACTCTTGCTGCATGCCTTTCTTCCATCGTAGTTAATCCTGCACACTCAAAACAAAAACTTCGATCGAGACAATTAATCCTAAGCAATTAACCAAGTTGTCCGGCATGTCATTGGTCCCTCGACGCTTCGTCCGATTCTTCGGCGCATCGTCCTTTCCTGCAGCCTATTGCCCAATCGGCCAGTTGACTCCGCAACTCCGATATCCTTGGCACAATACTCGCTCTTCTTGGCCCGATGCCCGAGTCCACGACCCGAAGCCTTCTGTCGATACGTCGACCGATCCACCAGCCCGACGTCCAATCTTCTGACATGTTCCTCCGGCACAACATGATTTTCCTGCTTTAATTGTCTTATCCTGATCAAAGTATCCTGCGTCACTTAAAACGCAGATTAAATCACAAACATACATCAAGTGGTTTCATCATCAAAATATGAGATTCAACAATCTCTCCCTTTTTGATGATGACAACCACCTGATGACGGAGTTAACCTTAACTCCCGAAGTTTAAACAAACTCCCCTTATCAATATGCCATATTGATAGAAACTCTTAGATTCAAAAATCTAAGCAACATGTCATCATAAACGAAGTTAACCTTAACTCCCAGAGTTTAAACAAACTCCCCCTATCAATATGCCATATTGATATAAAATCTTGGATTCAAAAATCCAAGCAATATGTCATCATAAACTTATGCATAACATGTCATGTCAACAACATACTTCTCCGCCTTTGTCATCAACAAAAAGGAGTACCACAATCAAGTGTTTGTGATGTAAGTTTAACTCATTGCATGAAAAATATAATATCTATTGTTACTATCATGCAAGTTTGCTATCATCAAATGGTAAGATATCAATATGTAAAATTGCGATTCAAGTTCTTGATATCTTAACATGATATGACATTCATAGCACCTATTCATATGAATGCTGCTTTTGATATCTCATCATAATATGGCATTCATGACATCTATTCATATTATTCAAATATGGCACTCATAGTATCAATTTATATATTTCTCCCCCTTTGTCATCAACAACAAGGAGAACGATATAAGCAAATTTTAAATATAAGTGCGTTGCCATAAGTTGGTTCATGTCATTTTCCAACAGTGAGTGATAGGATACCAATTATGCAAACATCTCGAGGAGAATATGACATGGAGATAGCTTTTATTGCTTCTTCCTTTTTATTTGTTATCTTTTTACATGAAGGAGGAAAGCCATATGTGAAGTTCAAATCGATAAGATATTAAAGCACACTTCATTTTTGCAAAGATTAAGATATGTAAGTGAGTCAAATCCTTGTATGTAAAAATATCTTCCTTTTATAAGAGGGAATCATCAAATATGTTTCTCGAAAAATATTTTTCACATGATAAGTGCATTTGCTAGATGATTCCATATGTCAAAAATCAATGATGTGAATTAAACTTGATATGACATATGCTTGTTAAGTTCGGAAGAGGATAATGTATCAAGAAAATCCAATTGTGAGGATCAAGAAAATCCGAAAATGAAATTTGACACTTTCATACATTCGGACAGGATTTTACTAGAGATATTCAATTACAATCATGAAGGTAAAACATGCTTATTATAATGGAAATTTTTGTATTCAAGCACATAATTTTCAACATGTAATCATGGCAAGTAATTGTGTAAAATCATTATGGCAATCAAGTGATTTGATCATTCAATCAAAAAAGTCCGAAAAATAATTTTAACACGTTTAATCATTCGGACATATTTTTGCCATAGTTTTTCAAATATAATCATGAAGATAAGGCATGCTCATCATCATGGTAGTGTTGAATCTCGTATTTTGATGATGAAACCAATTGATAATTATGTTTGTGTTTAACTATATTTTGAGTGATGCAGGTCTACTCGATCAGGATTAGACAATTAAGGCAAGAGGAATTGATGTTGCGTCGGAGGAGTTCAATTCGGACGTCGGGCATCGGGCCAAGAGCGGAATTGCGCCAAGGATATCGACGTTGCGGAGGTCAATCGCTGATTGGGCAAAAAGCCGCAAGAGAGGACGATGCACCGAAGAATCGGACAAAGCGCCAACCAATGACGTGCCGGGCAACAGAATGTCAATTCGCTTTATAATAATTGTCTAGATCGGATAGAGTTTTTACTTGTGTGTGCAAGATTAACTACGATAACGACAAAGACATAAAGCAAAACAAAGTGTCGAAGTCATGCACAAAGGATTCATTGCGAGTTCGAGAGTTCGACGGAAGTCCGAAGGTTCGTCGAGAATTCTGCCGGAACTAGTCGAGAATGCTGCCGGAACTAGCCAAGAATGAGTAGGGAGCTTGCCGGAAGGTTCGTTGGAAGTTCGCGGAGCTCACTGAGAAAGATCGGAGCTTACCGAAGAAGCTCATCGGAACTCGCCAAGATCAAATCGTGAAGTCTAGGAGCTTGCCGGGAGTCCGTAGAATGGTTTCCGAGAGTTTATCGGAAGACCGCCGGAAGTTCGCCGGAAGCTTGCCGGAAGAAGTCTTGACTTACGGACTTTGTAATAGCTTAGAAAATGTCTTTAAATTCATAGTTAGTACGTTAATTAGGGTTAGGATTAGGTGTTAATCTTATAACCCAAGTAGGGGCCAATTGGGCCCAAGTTCGGACTAGTTTGGGCCAAGTTTGGAGCCCAACCAGTGAGCTAAATTGGCCTAGGCGGTGGCACCGCCCAGCACCTGAGAGCTGGGTGGTGACACCTCCTGGGCTGGGCGGTTGCACCGCCAACATCGGGAACATAAGAGAATTCAAATTTTTGGAGCCCAAATTTGAATCCTCTTGAGGCCTATAAATACCCCTCATGTCTCAACTGAGAACACAACTTTTTGAACAGCAATTGTTTGAGAGAAAGGTCTTAGAAAAGTCTTTGCTAGTCTTGTTTTCAATTTGCTAGTGTTCACCTCCTTCTTTCTTGCTGAAAATCTGTAAGAGAGTGAACCGCTTGTAAAAAGTTGTAAGAGGGGTATTTGCCCTTCCATTTCAAGAGATTTGCTAGTGGAAGGTGGGAGCCTCATCGAAGAGGGGCCTCGCAAGTGGATGTAGGTCATTTGACCGAACCACTATAAAATCGGCGTGATCTCTGGTTTGCATTTACTTATTATCATTTACATTACTGCAAACCATTTGCACTTTAATGCTCTACTTCTTTGTCTTCGTCTTACTTATCTCTTTAAGTTAAAACGCAATCGAAACAGTTTCAAACGAAAATGTTACTTTTATCGTACGAAGTTTCCGAAAGTGTTTAAATCGTTAAAAGTTTATCACACTTTACCGCTGCACTAATTCACCCCCCCCCCCGTCTTAGTGCCGCTCTGATCCTCACAATTGGTATCAGAGCCCGGTATTTCTCATTTCGGATTTACACCCGAGAGAAATGGCTCTTCATGACTTTCAAGAGGGCTTATCGGTTTTTCGTCCACCGTTGTTTAACGGATTGGACTACACTTATTGGATAACTCGAATGAGAGTTTTCTTGATTTCTATGAATTTGGATTTATGGAATATCATTGAAAACAGTTTTCAAATTCCCTCTAAACCGATGAACGAATGGTCGGATTTGGAGAAGAAGTATTTTTCTTTAAATGCAAAGGCTATGAATGCCTTATTTTGAGCTTTGGACAAAATTGAGTTCAATCGGATTTCTATATGCGAAACGACTTTTGATATTTGGCGAACACTTGAAATCACGCACGAGGGAACTAGTAGAGTCAAAGACTCGAAAGTTAACATTTTAATGCATGATTTTGAGCTTTTTCAAATGAAGACGAGCGAAACCATTGTTGACATGAACACCCGTTTTACGGATGTCGTCAATGGTTTACAAGCTCTTGGCAAATGTTTCTCGAATTTTGAACTTGTTAGTAAAGTTTTACGATCACTTTCTAAAGCTTGGGAATCAAAAGTAACGACAATACAAGAAACAAAAGATTTAAATATTTTTCCACTTGAAGAACTAATTGGTTCATGTTGGGAAATCATGGGGGCGACATCACATGCACAGCGGAAGAACAAGAAAACAAAATCCTCGATTCCCAAAAAGATGTTCGTCGTCGTGCGAAGATTGGTGCGCAAAAATCCGCGAAACATGAAACTGCGTATAGAGTAGATTGTGTTGCCTAGGGAGATCGTATATCCCTGTTTCTTTGCAGATCCTTAGGAGAGGGTAAAGGAGGTCAAGCGTCCTCCTCTCTAGCGGTGATTCACACAGCAGGGTTGCGACGACGCTTCTCAAGACTCCAGGCCTGCTCTGAGATGGAGAGGAAGAGGAGAATAGGAAAGGCAAGCAAAGGCTCTAGCCTATGAGGCTCTGAATCCCTCCTATCTATAGAGGTCCCCTATCAAACCCTAATGGGTCCTCCCCTAGTGGGTATTGGATATGCATCCAATAAGACAAGGGCTCCGTCGGATATCTCATATCCGAACCTCTACTCATCGCAATACCTACCATATGTGTGTGACCCTCTAGGCCCAATATCGAGTTGGTCGTGAGTCATACCTGTCATAACTCCTTCTAACTCAGTGAATTATTATCTCTGTAATAATTCACTTGACTCATCGACTACGGAAGTACTAGGCCACTACGCCGTAGTCCTCAGACGATACAGGGGAATCCAATCCATTGGACCTATCTGTCCTCAGTTACCATGTACCTATAATCCCTCATCCATCTAATATCCCAGAGACCGTATATCGAGCATGGTGTTGTCAGACCCATACGGTTTCTACTCGAGTCTCGCTCTAATCGGATTCTCCCGGAGAACTCTTTCTCTCTCAACCCGAATGACCCTAGCCAGGGATTTGTTTGAGCAAGAACACATGGGATATTCCTCTCATGACGCCGAGAGTGGATGATCCTCTATCGGCACTCAATAGCCCTCGTAAGGTCGACTACCACTCCCAATGACCAGCTGTACTAGATCTGGGACAACCAAACCTATAAGTCTGGTATCAAAGAGTGGAGCACTCATATAGGACATCCTTGGTGTCTCAAGTCTAAGGACCAGATACACCACTAGGACTACGGAATCACTATCTGACAATAAGGCATCATCAACCATACAGCATTCCGTAAGCGGATCAATTAGTGAACTCATTCTCCAATGAGCACCTGTATTGTATCCCTAGTGTCCCTACACGAGCAGCTATGAGACCAGCTGCATCCATCATATGGACGGGTATACAGCACACCAGTCTATCCAGTTATCACGATGTCCCTCTCGAGTAACCTATGACCGGGATCATTTAGGATATGTGTTTAAAGGTGAATCGATCTCATTATCATGATCTCATCATGATCCAATTCCCATTGCACAAATCCAAGGACATCACAATATATGTATGCATTTATGCAATAGTTATAAAGTGATATACGCCAAAATATAATAAGCAAAAAGATTCTGTATCAAGTCACACATGTCATCACTCACGTGATTGGCTTGCTGGGCACCTATGACTAGCAGTTCATTGATGACATATGAAATGGTTCACAATACACATGATGAACATGATGAACAAAATCACCTTCCAAAGAACAGGAAGGATTTGGAACTCCGGACAAATGAATACCACTTGAACGATGACTCAAGTGATGAGGACAATGTTGAACTTGAACTTCGAACACTAAATCTTAATAAGTTTATTAAATAAAAATCTAAAATAAACAATGAACTTGAACGGAGGAAGAGGCCAAAGAAGAGGAAGGCAACCAAGGATGAATCAAAAACTTCCAAAGGCGAAACGGCGAATTGGGCTTTGACGGGCTTCGACTACGAGGTAAGTAACTCAACTCTCTTGAATAATTTTGAAATTACTTGATATTTTTCATGATGCATTTTCTCTTTTCTTTTGAATAATTATTTTTCTTGAAAATTGTATGTTTTATGTTAATAGAATAAAATGTTAGATTTAAATAATCATATATATGTGCTTGAGAAGCAAGAATGTGTATTTTGATGATTTCCATATTAACCTTCAATGATGATGCATGGTTTTTATATGGAAGGCTTGATGATTTTTTTAAACCTTGTCTTTGGTTTTCAAACATGATGTATGTTTTTGACATAAGAACAAAACTTGAGCATGCTAATATAAAGTCAATCACATAAATTAAAACTAAAGAAGTTTTAGTTATCTATAAGAATCATTCAAAATTATGTTCAATGAAACCATTGCATAATGATGTAATGAAAATATTAAACATTTTGAAACCATGTTTTAGTGTCATGCATAATGATCATGCTTAATAAATTTCGAAATTATGCATATGAATCTTGTGATTTATGGATTATTGATTTTTACCATAATGAAAGTGCCTTATTAATCTTTGTTGTAATAAATCTTACACTTTCGGTTTTAAACATTATACATGTTTTTATTTGGTATAAGTGAAATAAAATCATATGAATTGAAACAACTAAAAAGAGGAAAATATTTTTTCCTTGAAAAATTATTTTTCTCTATCCTATTGATCTTGATGTTTATTATGATAAATCTATGTATACCATTTTGAATCTCTTGAAAGTAATGTTGATATTTTGATGATTTAAATTTGAAATGAGTTTTATCAAAATCATGATATTGATTTCTTGGAATAATATGAGATTACCTTTGATGATCATTTTGATTCATGGAATTTTGGATTCATGACTTGGTCTTACATTTGTTTATGAGATGGTTGAAATCTTTGTACGTTTGCTTCTCCTTTCAATTTATGCATGTTATATGTTAAAGATTTAAAACCATGTTTTGGTATCATGCATATCTAAGAAATATTGATGTGACAAATTGAATAAGTTGAAAATGAATGATGATTTTTCTCTTGAATATAACTTGTGATATTTTTTATATAAATCATCATTTGATTTCTCGACATTCGATACATGAGATTTTATTATAAATCAAAATTTCTCATTAATCGATCTTCTACGATTTTACTTGATAGTCTCTTGAGATGAGATTTTCTAAATGAATCATGATTTTTCCTTGTGAGTTCTTGGAGTTATTACTTGATTTTTCTTTTAAAACAAGATATCTTCTTTGGACTCCTATGATTTTTCTTGATATTTTATTTAAAGAAGATATTTACTATATGAATCATGTCTTTTTGTATTCAAATGATTTTATCCTTCATGACATGATTTCTTTGTATTTATGACTTGCATGGCTTGAAATGTTTTGGTATAATGCATGCAATGATGAAATATTCATAAAGTTAAAATGATGTAGGCAATACTTATGATAATGATGTACATGATGTATTTATTGCATATGATGTGTATCATGAATGCTTTAAATGATGAATGTTTGGTATCATGATCAACATGTTGATAAATGCTTAAAAATTTTAATGTTTGAGTATCATGTATGATATGCTTATTAATGATGATTGATTTATTTTTCGGTATCGTGCATGAAAAATAAGGTTATTGAAATTGTGTATGTTTTAATTTGAATATATAATGATACACAAATAAGAATGATACTTACCTTTGTCATAATATGAAAATTGATATAAGGGTCTTCCCTTATTTTTGACAATGACAAAGGGGGAGCAAGAATTTCTAGCGTGGACATCATGAAAAGAGGCAAACTAACTAGCTTGCACAATTCAAGATTGAAGCAAAAAATTGCACTTCTCAAAAGAGAAGATGCAAATGTAACATTTGCCAAATTGTTTGCTTGCCTCATGTAAAACATTATCTCTTGCTAGTTTGGCATTTTTGCTAGCTTGTATGTTGCAAAACTTGATCACTTTTTCAAATATTTTGCTAGCTTACACTTTGCAAAGAAAGCAAAAATGACACTTCTAGAAGAAAGAGCTTGTTATTTTGAACATCACAAGCTTGCCTATCTTAAGAAACAAAAATTGCAAAAGTGCTATCTTGCCTATCTCAAGAAGCAAAACTTGCAACTTGCACATTGTAATAGGAAGCAAGAATTATGAGCTTACACAAGAAAGCTATCTTGCATTTGCTTTCGAAATTTTGCTAGCTTGTATATTGTGAAACTTACATATCGTAAAAATTGCTAGCTTGTAGTCTAAAGAGAAGCAAAAAGTTGCTATCTTAAAAGAAGCAAATGTGCTATCTTACCTATCTTAAGAGGCAAAAATGCTAACTTGCACATCTAGCAAAACTTGACAAATTTGCATATTTCAAGAAGCAAGAGTTGCTTTCTTGAACATCTCAAATATTGCTAGCTTGCATGATGTAGAACTTGCTATCTTGAACATTACCAAAAGTGCTATCTTGTATGCTGTAAAACTTGCATATCTATAACTTGATAGCTTGAATGTCCTAAGCATGATGCATTACTTTCTAAATTTTCTAGCTTCAAAACTGTATAATGATAAACTTATATTACAAACACAAAGAATAATTGTACTTCTCCTTTTTGTTGATGACAAAGGGGGAGAAGTATGTTGATGACATGATATGCATAAGTCTATGCATGAGTTCATAATGACGTGTTGCAAGTATTTATGACGAATATTGCAATGACTTGAATTCAGTTTGAATTCAAGGTTCTATCAATATGGCATATTGATAGGGGGAGTTTGTTTAAACTCCGGGAGTCAAGTTTAACTCCGTCATCAATTGGTTGTCATCATAAAAAAGGGGGAGATTGTTGAATCTCGTATTTTGATGATGAAACCAATTGATAATTATATTTATGTTTAATTGTATTTTTAGTGATGCAGGTCTACTCGATCAGGATTAGACAATTAAGGCAGGAGGAATTGACGTTGCGCCGGAGGAGATCACGTTAGGATATTGGATGGCAGAAGGCTTCGGACGTAGGGCATCGGGCCAAGAGCGGAATTACGCCAAGGATATCGGCGTTGCGGAGGTCAATCGCTGATTGGGCAATAAGCCACAAGAGAGGATGATGCACCGAAGAATCGGACGAAGCGCCAACCAATGACGTGCCAGGCAACAGAATGTCAATTCGCTTTATAATAATTGTCTAGATCGGAGTAGAGTTTTTGCTTGTGTGTGCAGGATTAACTACGATAACGACGAAGACATAAAGCAAAACAAAGTGTCAAAGTCAAGCACGAAGGATTCATTGCGAGTTCGAGAGTTCGACGGAAGTCCGAAGGTTCGTCGGGAATGTTGCCGGAACTAGCCAAGAATGAGTAGGGAGCTTGCCGAAGGGTTTTTCGGAAGCTCGCCGGAAGTTTCGTTGGAAGTTCGTGGAGCTCGCCGAGAAAGATCGAAGCTTACCGAAGAAGCTCATCGGAACTCGCCAAGATCAAATCGTGAAGTCTAGGAGCTTGCCGGGAGTCCGTAGAATGGTTTTCGAGAGTTTATCGGAAGACCGCCGGAAGTTCGCCGGAAGAAGTCTTGACTTACGAACTTTGTAATAGCTTAGAAAATGTCTTTAAATTCATAGTTAGTATGTTAATTAGGGTTAGGATTAGATGTTAATCTTATAACCCAAGTAGGGGCCAATTGGGCCCGAGTTCGGACTGATTTGGGCCAAGTTTGGAGCCCAACCAGTGAGCTGAATTGGCCTAGGCGGTGGCACCGCCTAGCACCCGAGAGCTGGGTGGTGACACCTCCTGGGCTGGGCGGTTTTACAGCCAGCATCGGGAACATAAGAGAATTCAATTTTTTGGAGCCCAAATTTGAATCCTCTTGAGGCCTATAAATACCCCTCAAGTCTCAGCTGAGAACGTAACTTTTTAGGCAGTAATTGTTTGAGAGAAAGGTCTTAGAAAAGTCTTTGCTAGTCTTGTTTTCAATTTGCTAGTGTTCACCTCATTCTTTCTTGCTGAAAATCTGTAAGAGAGTGAACCGCTTGTAAAAAGTTGTAAGAGGTGTATTTGCCCTTCCATTTCAAGAGATTTGCTAGTGGAAGGTGGGAGCCTCATCGAAGAGGGGCCTCGCAAGTAGATGTAGGTCATTTGACCGAACCACTGTAAAATCGGCGTGATCTCTGGTTTGCATTTACTTATTGTCATTTACATTACTGCAAACCATTTGCACTTTAATGCTCTACTTCTTTGTCTTCGTCTTACTTATCTCTTCAAGTTAAAACGCAATCGAAACAGTTTCAAACGAAAACGTTACTTTTATCGTACGAAGTTTCCGAAAGTGTTTAAATTGTCAAAAGTTTATCACACTTTACCGCTGCACTAATTCACCCCGCCCCCTCTTAGTGCCGCTCCGATCCTAACACGTAGTATGATAGCAAGTTTACCATATACAAGCTAGCAAAAAATTTCTACATTTTAAGGCCCGCAAGCTAGTAATTTTGAGATGTTCAAGAAAGCAACTCTTGCTTCTTGAAATATAAGTTTTGCTAGATGTGCAAGTTAACTTTTTGCTTCTTGAGATTGGCAAGATAGCATTCCTTGGTGATGTTCAATAGAGCTAAGTTCTACATCATGCAAGCTAGTGAATTTTATAACATTTTAGAACATGCATAATCACCAAAGCATCACAAATTTTAATGATGTGCAAAATTACAAATTTTGCATGATTGCATTTGTGTGTCTTGAGATTTGAAAGATAGTACTTTTTTGTGATGTTCAAGATAGCAATTTCTTCTCTTTTGAGAAGTGCAATTTTTGCTTTCTTCTTGAATTGTGCAAGCTAGCTATCTCCCCTTTTGTCATTGTCAAAAAGAAGGAAAAAACCCTTTACATCAATTTTTAAATCATGACAAAGGTTAGTATCAATATCATTTGTGCATCATTATATTTTCAAATTAAAACATGCACATTTTCAAAACATATAAACTCATTATTATATGCATGATTCCAAATCATCATTCATATTATTTCAATCATTGTTTCACTCATCACTATAGCTTATAATGCATAATATGTAAAACCATCTAACATGATATAAACATTTATTTATTTAATTTTTTTAAGCATTCATGATACACATCATACATTATCATAATAAAAAGCATATGCATCATTCCAAATCATAAATATTTCAAATCATCATGGTATTAATTTGTCACATTGCATCCTACCATGCATGATCGAAACTTCTCATTTGCATACATCAAAATAAATTCATGAATATCTCATGCATTCATATCATCACTTGAGGAATATTGAAAAGAAATAATTGGGTGATGAGATAAATATTTCATGAATACAAAGAATTGCATAAAAATCATATCATGAATACAAGGAATACAAGTCACAATCATTCAAGAGAAAAATCAACATTCATTTTCAATTCATTCAATTTGATAAATCAAGATCATGATTTTGATAAAACTCATTTCAAATTTAAATCATCAAAATTATTTTTATGGCTCACAAAATTTATAACATAAATAGATTCATGATTTCATTGATAATATATTTTCCCCCTTTTTAAGTGTTTCATTTTAAGTGGTCGATTTCATGTTAGCATGCCTTTTCATTTATGAAAACATGCATCAATTTTTTTAAAGCCACTGTTATTATCGATAATCCATAAATATCAAGAATCATCATACATAATTTCAAAAATATATACTCATTAATCATAACTTCAAATTAAACATGATTTCATATACTCAAAATCGAGAAATAACAATGGAAATCAACATGATACACATTATTACTTCTCAACCATATATAGCATGATTTCATATGGTATTTTTAATCAAAATCAATTTGTTTATAATAAACATGTAATTTTCATGATTATTTTCAAAATTACTAGAATGATAAGCATGATTCCTAATTGTTTGTATTTTCATTATAAAATCATTAAACATGCAATTTTCAAAAAAATTAAATAAAAAAGAAAAATATTTTATGAAAAGCATCATGTAATTTCAAAGTAAATTAAAGGCATTTTGATTACCTCAGCATCGAAAGGCGTAAAGGCGTAGTTTGCCACCTCGCCTTTGTTGATTTTCTCCTCGTCTTCAGAGGAGCTTGATTCATCCCAACTTTTGTTCTTCTTCTTGCGTTCAAAGCAAGTAGTTCCGTTCTTTTTACTTTTTAATTTTTGTTTCATTTGTAGTTTAAGTTCACCATCACTTGTGCTTATGCTCGAGTGGTCTTCAAACGTTCTATGTCCCAAATCCTTCATGTTCTTTGGAAGGTGGTTCTCAAGTTCTTCACGTGCATTGCACGTCATTTCATATGTGATCAATGAACCAATTAGTTCTTCAAGTGGAAAAATATTTAAATCTGTTGTTTCTTGTAAAGCCGTTACTTTTGAATCCCACTTCTCATAAAGAGAACACAAAATCTTGTTCACAAGTTCAGAATTCAAAAAACATTTTCCAAGAGCTTTTAAACCATTGACGACATCCGTAAAACGGGTGTACATGTCACCAATGGTTTCGCTTGGCTTCATTTGAAAAAGCTCGGAATCATGCAATAAAATATTAACTTTCGAGTCTTTGACTCTACTAGTTCCCTCGTGCGTGATTTCAAGAGTGCGCCAAATATCGAAAGTCGTTTCGCACGTAAAAATCCGATTGAACTCATTTTTGTCCAAAGCGCAAAATAAGGCATTCATAGCCTTTGCGTTTAAAGAAAAATACTTCTTCTCCAAATCTGACCATTCGTTCATCGGTTTAGAGGGAAGTTGAAAACCATTTTCAATGATATTCCATAAATCCAAATTCATAGAAATCAAGAAAACTCGCATTCGAGTTTTCCAATAGGTGTAGTCCAATCCGTTAAACAACGGTGGACGAAAAACTGATAAGCCCTCTTGAAAGCCACGAAGAGCCATTTCTCCTGGGTGTAAATCCGAAATGAGAAAAATCTTGCTCTGATACCAATTGTTAGGATCAAGAGCACTAAGAGGGGGGGGGTGAATTAGTGCAGCGGAAATCTTTCGACGATTAAAACTTCGAAATCTGCGTTTGTTCGATAAAAACAATTTCGATGTAAAAGTCGATTCTAAGATTACTTTAACTTAAGATTAAGCAAGATGACGTTAAAGTAGATCTATGAAGGCAGTTTGCAGTTTACATTGGAAATTCGAATGCAAGCGCAAACTGAAATGCGATGTTCGTACGATAAAACCAGTTTACGTCTAAATGCCGATTCTGAAGATACTGAACTTTGAGATATGTTTTATAAATGCGCAGAAGGTAGTTTGCAGTTATGATTGAAGTCTAAATGTAAACGTAAACTGAAATATGATGCTCGTACGAAAAAGCCGATTTACGTCTAAACGCAGATTCGGAAAACTCTGAACTTAGAAACTCGTTCGTTAAGAGCGCAGAGGGTAGTAAGCTATTAAGGAGGTTTGCAGTAAAGATAAAATGCTCAAAGTAAATGCAAACCGAGATTTAGAGTGGTTCGGTCAATCTTGACCTACTCCACTTTTGGCTTCCTCCACCGAGGAGGTCACCGACGTCAACTAGAGGCCTTCCTTCAATAGGCGAAGGCCAACCACCCTTTTACAGTTTCACTCCTTTTGACGGGCTCAGGACACAACCCTTACAGAAATTTTCTCTCCTCTCTTTACAACTCAAAACTTTGAAGAACAGAGGGAGGAGAACTTTTGGCCTTTACAACAATTTTGAGCTCTAAGAATCACAGAAAGGATCAAGATTTCAGTGTAAGTTGATACTCTTTCAGTGCTAAATGGGTGGGGTATTTATAGGCCCCAACCCAGTTCAAATTTGGAGCTCAAAACTGTCAATTCCCGGAATTCCAGGATCAGGCGGTTGCACCTCCTGATTGGAGCGGTTGCACCGCCTGGCAGAGCTCGAAGACTGAGCCTCTAGGCGGTGCCACCTCTATAAGGGGCGGTTGCACCTCTCTGTCAGAGCTCGAAGATCGAGCTCAGGCGGTTGCACCTCCTGACTGGGGTGGTTGCACCGCTTGGCAGAGCTCGAAGACTGAGCTCAAGCGGTGCCACCTCCTGTCAGGGGCGGTTGCACCTCCTGCCAGAGCTCGAAGACTGAGCTCAGGCGGTGCAACCTCCTGACTGGGGCAGTTGCACCGCCCAGTCTCGCTTGGAGACTGCCTCCTGGGCGGTGCTACCTCCTACCCTGGCGGTGCTACCTCCTAGCACTATTTCATGTCCGAATGGGTTGATCCATTCGGCCTAATTTGGGTCTTTCAGGGGCCCGATTGCCCCAAGATTAAGTTAATGGGATCACCTCCCATTTCTAACTTAATCAATGTGCTAACTACGATTATTTCCTAAGACATTTACTGCAACTTGCTCCGGTACGTCAATTGCTTCTTCCGGCGAGCTTCCGGCGAACTTCCGTCGATCATCCGATGAACCCTCGGTGATGCTCCTGCGGACTTCCGGCAAACTCCTTGACTTACGATGATCCACTTGGCGAGTTCCGATGAGCTCCTTTGGCAAGCTCCTAGACTTCTCGGATTTGTTCCTACAGAACCTCCGACGACCGTCCGAACTTCCGTATAACTCTCGAACTCCCAACGTAATCATTGTCTTGACTCCAGCGCAACTCCTGCTGCATGTCTTTCTTCCATCGTAGTTAATCCTGCACACTCAAAACAAAAACTTCGATCGAGACAATTAATCCTAAGTAATTAACCAAGTTGTCCGGCATGTCATTGGTCCCTCGACGCTTCGTTCGATTCTTTGGCGCATCGTCCTTTCCTACAGCCTATTGTCCAATCGGCCAGTTGACTCCGCAACTCCGATATCCTTGGCACAATACCCGCTCTTCTTGGCCCGATGCCCGAGTCCACGACCCGAAGCCTTCTGTCGATACGTCGACCGATCCACCGGCCCGACGTCCAATCTTCTAACATGTTCCTCCGGCACAACATGATTTTCCTGCTTTAATTGTCTCATCCTGATCAAAGTATCCTACGTCACTTAAAACGCAGATTAAATCACAAACATACATCAAGTGGTTTCATCATCAAAATATGAGATTCAACAATAGGAGTCTTGAGTAGAAGTCCTATTAGGAGTTGGTTAGAAGTAGGAGTCTTGAATAGGAGTCCTATTAGGAGTTAGGGTTTAGAAACCCTATAAATAGACATGTATTCCTCCTATTTTGAAAAGCAATAGATGAATCTTTTCTGCAGCCTTTGAGCAGCAACTTGGAGGGAGGAACCCCTATAGAGTTCCAAGGAGGCCGATCCCCTAAAGAGATCAACCTCAAGTTTAGAATCGGTAAGGGTTCTAACACTTGACCTCCTTCACCCTCTCTTAGAGATCTGTAGAGATTTAGGGATATATGATTTCTCTAGGTAAAACACTATCTCGCATATGGATTTAAGTTTCACTTTTTGCACACCAATCTTCGCACGACGATGAACATATTTTTAAAATTTTTGGGGATTTTGTTTTAATGTTCTTCGACTGTGTATGTGATGTCGCCCCCATATTTCCCTACAGTAGTATTAGAGCCAGGTTGTTCGTGCGAAAGATTGGTTTTGAACTGCATGTGTTGTATTTTATAAAAGTTTTGATATCAAAATCATTGACGCAAAAGTGAGAAAGGACAGCAACTATCGCTGCCCTTGCTACCCTCGAAGATGGTAATTGTCTCACTTCTAAAAAATTATTTATAAGGACCTATTTCAATTGGGATGACCTATATGTAAACATAATAAATCCAGTGATCAATGTGTTAGGCTGAAAAAAAAAAAGAAAAAAAAAGAAAGGTAAACCAAAAATTATGGTTTTATCCCACCGCCTCCCACGCTCTCTGTTTCCTATACTATGGGGCATTGGGGAGAAGGAGAAGTAGAGAAGTGAAGAAGAGGAGAAGAAGAGAAGAAGAAGAAGAGGAGAAGAGAAGAAGATGAGGGAGAAGGAAGGGAAGAAGAAGAAAAGAGGAAGGTGGCTGTGGCAAGGGCTAAAGCGAGGAGGTGTGAGGCATTAGGGAGGGGATGGGAAGAAGAGGAGAAGAAGAGGGAGAAGAGAAGAAATGAAGAAGAAGAAGGAGAAGAGAGGGAAGAGGGAGAGGAAAGGGAGGTGGTTGCATCTAGGGTGACAACACCTCTGTTTCCCACATGAGGAAACAGAGGATGTGTGGGGCGTCGGGGAGAAGGGAAGAAGAAGAAGAAGAAGAAGAAGAAGAAGAAGAAGAAGAAGAAGAAGAAGAAGAAGTAGAGGGAGGAGGTGGCTGTGGCTGTGGCAACCACGGTTGGGAAGGAAGAAGTGGAAGGAAGAAGGGAAGGAGAGGAAGCAAAGAAGGGGAATGTGGCTATGACGACAGCAGTTGCAGTTGGGAAAGAAGAGAAGGAAAGGAAAAAGAAGAGGGAGAAGAGAGGGAAGAAGAGGAAGAGGGGAAGGTGTAACATCCCCTAGTTTTAAAAATTTTATAGATGCTTGTTTGTAAATATGAGTATTAGCTAATAATTATTTTATATTAAATAATTTTATATTAAATTTTTATGGCTAGGGATCTAAATGTGAATATTAAAAATTTGATATGATTTATAAAAGATTCAGATTTAAGTTAAAAAAAAGGTTAACATGTGTCACTAGCTAACCTAAGGTTGGTGCCACCTATGTTTGCTCTAAGGATGACACATAGGCTTCTTTCATGTATGCTTGCCACCTTGCAAGCCTTGTATTAGCTAAACCTAATACAATTAGAGAGGAAACTAAAAGAAAGCTTAACTAAAGGAGGGAAACTTAAGAGCTACAGCCAGCATGGGTTTGCATCAACTCCCTACATTTAGGACTCAAACTTTTCTAAGGCAAGTGTTCTAACCCTATCCCACAGAAATTCTAATCTCTATTTTTTATTTTAATTATATATAATTCGAAAGATTTCAGCTTAGCACCATAAATTTCTTTCGTTTTGATACAAAGTTATGTATCTATAATTTTTCGGTAATCTGACCTCTATGCATTATTTTGGACCAAACTTTTAGTACTAATCTATGATTTAGGCAAAGCTTAATCTATATGAAATTAGGCTCAAATACCTTTATTTTGATACCTTCATTACATGATTTAGAGTTTAAATGCCTACTATAACTTCTGTTCAATTAACCCTACAGATTCTGCAAAATAGGGACTGTAATTTCTAACCTCTTATTGCTTAACTGCTTATAACTTTCTACTGAGAACTTAGACTCATATAAAGTATGATTTATTGGAAGCTAGACTTAAAATTATTTCTGTTCTTACCTGATTTGAAATTTTTGGAGTACAATTACAAACTGAAACATCTGTTTTCATTGACCCTATGGATTCAGTAAAACAGAGCTAATGTTTTCAGATCTTTTGCTATGAAATTATTTGTAATTTCCTATTGTAAACTCCAATTCATACAAAACTTGATTTACCTAAAACTAGATTGACACATATTTCAAATGACACCTATTTTGTAAAAAGTAGAGTATAATTGGTTATCCAAATAATTCATATGCCTCTCAAATTCTGCTAGAATCAAGCTTTCATCGATTTCGCCTCTTCTTGTTTCTTCTCTTTTGAAATTGATTTAAGCTAAAATCCTTACTTTAGTTGAGCTTTACATTATTGTTTTGAATTCCTATATACTCTTATTCTTCAATTACATATATACCTGAATCTATTATATAAAGTTCATGTTTGTATCCCAATGTTTCGTATAGGCACATACATTATATTGTTCTGCATGTGTTTCTGATATATCTCAATTTAATGTTCACAATATCCTTTTGTACTCTAGTATTTGTGAGATTATTTGGACCTTTACTAGAAATATTAAAGGGATTGTATGGACCTTTCCTAGAAATGGTAAAGGGATTATTTGGAACTTTGCTAGAAATGGTAAAGGGTATGTGTTGAATCTCGGATTTTGATGATGAAGTCAATTGTAAGTTGTTTGATCTAATCTATATGTTGAGAAAAGTATGCAGGATTAACTATGATGGCAGTAAGACATAAAGCAAGTGTTGTGCCGAAGTCAAGATTGAGATCTCATTGGGAGTTCGAGAGTTCGATAGAAGTCCGGACGTTCGTCGGAAGTTCTACGGGAACCAACCGAGAAGTCCAAGAGCTTGCCATAGAAGCTCATCGAAACTCACCAAGAAGATCATTATAAAGTCTAGGAGCTTGCTGGGAGTTCGCCGGAACATTGCCAAGAGTTCATCAGATGTTCGCCAGAAGTATGCCGGAAGCTCGCCGGAAGAGCAATTGACGCACCAGAACAAGAAGCACTGTAAATTATCTCTTAATTATCGTAGTTAGAGTGTAAATTAAGTTAGGATTGGAAGATAATCCTACTAACTTAATTATGAGCCAATTGGGCCCTTAATAGGGTTGAATTGGGCCAAATTGAGCACCCAATTTAGCCCTTGAAAACATGGCCGACGGTGGCACCACTAGGGCCGGTGGTGGTACCGTTTGGAAAGCAGTGCCCTTGGATTCCTGGGTGATGGTACCGCACAGGGTCATATCAACGATGGTAGTACCGCCCAATAATGGCGGTGGTACTGCCAGTACCCCGAATTTTGGGGATGTGACACTTTTTGGCTCCAATTTTCAAACCATTGGGGCTTATAAAAATCCTATCCTTTTCTATATGAAAGGGTATGAAACCTATTGGCATAATCTTGAGTTCTTGAGCCTTAAAGTGTTGTAAAAGTTAGAGTTCTCCTCCTTCAATCTCTTAGCCTTGTAACCATCCAAGAAAGAGGAGTGAGACTTGTAAGGGTTCATCTCCTAAATTCGGGAAAAGGAGAAAGTGCTGTAAAGAGGCATTTAGTCTTCACCTATTGAAGGAAGGCCTTTAGTGGACGCCGGAGACCTTATCAAAGGAGGAATCCAAAAGTGGATGTAAGTCACATTGACCAAACCACTCTAACACTCGGTTTGCATTTACTTTGAGCAACTTTCTTTTATAGCAAACTGCCTCTCCTCCTTACTATGCTTTAACTACATTTACATATGCTTTCAAGTAAACACCTTCCAAGATCGGCTTTCATCGTACGAAGACTTTATGAAATCGATGCTTTTTATTTGTGCAATTTATATTATTGTAAATCACCTTAGTCTTCTCTTGCACTTTCACGAAAGCTTTCAAGTCAAATTCTTTCCAAAATGGATTAAATCGAAACCATTCTCGTCGGAATCAATTTTAATCGAAATAAGTTTTTTGAAATCATGAAAGTTTTTCACTACACTAATTCACCCCCCCCCCCCCCCCCTCTTAGTGCCGTTCTTGATCTTAACAATTGGTATTCGAGCAAGGTTCACTCTCATTTGGTTTTAAACCCAAGAGAGATGGCATTTGCCGGCAACCTAGAGGGCCATTCAATTACACGTCCGCCCATGTTCAATAGGATGGATTACACATATTGGAAGACTAGAATGAGGATCTTCCTAATTTTAATGGATTTCGAATTATGGAATATTATAGAAAATGACTTTCAAAAGACTTCTCTTCCAATGAACGATTGGAATGATTTAGAGAAAAAGACTTTCGCTTTAAATACCTTTTTTAATGCATTAGATGAAAATGAGTTTAATCGAGTATCGATTCATGTAACGACTTTTGACATTTGGCACACACTCAAAGTGACACAAGAAGGCACTAGTACAGTGAAGGAGTCAAAAATTAATCTTTTGGTATGTATTCTTATGAGTTGTTTCGAATGAAACCGAGTGAGACCATTGGAGACATGTACACCCGATTTACGGATGTTGTCAATAGTCTAAAAGGACTTGGTAAAGGTTTCTCAAATTTTGAACTCATTAATAAAGTTTTTAGATCCCTTCCAAAGAGTTGGGACCCTCAAATCACGGTAATTCAAGAGGCCAAAGATCTAAATAATTTTCCTCTTGAAGAACTAATTGGGTCACTAATGACCTATGAAATGACATGTAAAGCTCATGAAGAGCTTGAGGACACCCTTCCAAAGAACAGGAAGGATATAGCACTAAGAACACAAGAAGACCACTTGAAAGAAGACTCAAGTGACGAGGATTTTGATGAAGACTTGGCACTATTAACAAGAAAATTCAAAAAATTTATAAAATATAAATTAAAAAATGATACTAAAAATAAATTTGAATCAAAGAAAGAACAAGTGATATGCTATGAATGTAAGAAGCCGGGACACTTCAAGAGTGAATGTCCCTAAGCAAAGAGGAGGCTACTAAAGAAGAAGGCGCTCAAAGCTACATGTGACGACTCAAGTGCTTCTGAAGAAGAGGAGCCAACCAACACTGAGCAAGTTGCTCATTTTGTGCTAATGGCTACTGGAGATGAGGTAACAAGTTTATTAGACACAAATTTAACTTTCAATGAGCTTTCAAGTGCTTTTCATGAATTATTTGATGAATGTAGAATTTTGAGTAAAAAGTATAATTCTTTAAAAAAGGAACATGCTTCTCTTATTAGCAATTTTGATAGAGTAAAGATTAAGCATGAAAATAGCTTAGCTCCCTGCACAAAATGACATGATTTAGAAATACTTCAAAAGGAAAACTTGCTACTTAAAGATACCTTGAAGAAATTTGAGATTGGTAGCAAGTCCTTGAACATGATCCTTTCCAACAAGGGTCACGTTCATAGAAAAGGCGGAATCGGATTTGTGAGTAGCTCTCACCATAATCCAACCACCTTTGTTAAAGGCCCTACTTTGTATGTTTCACCCCAAAAGAAATGTAACTTTTGTTACAAATTTGGGCATGTAGTTTATCATTGTCCATTTAAGAAATGTAGTTCACATAAATTGATTTAAGTTCCTAAAAGAACCTCAAATGACTCAATGCAATATGATAAGCAATATAGATCAATTTTTGAGGCACCCAAGGTCAAATGGGTACCTAAAAATCATCCTTTTTTGTAGAAAATTATATCATCACAAGCTAGGAGCAAGAGATGGTACCTTGATAGTGGATGCTCTGTTGAATCTCGAATGTTGATAATGAAACCAATCGATATGTGTTTATGTTTTAATCTACGTTTTAAGTGACGCAGGATGCTTCGATCAGGATGAGACAATTAAAGTATGAAAAATCATGTTATGCTAGAGGAAAATATGTCAAAATATTATACGTCGGGCCGGAGGAATGGTCGATATATCGACATAAGGCATTGGGCCATGGATTCGGGCATTGGACCAAGAAGAGCGGATATTACGCTAAGGATATCAGAGTTGCGAAGTCAACTGACCGATTGGGCAATAGGCTGCAAGAGAGGACGATTTGCCGAAGAATCAGACGAAGCATTGAGGGACCAATGACATACCGGATAACTTGATAAATGCTTAGTATTAATTGTCTAGATCGAAGTATGTTTTACATGTGCAGGATTAACTATAATAGCAAGACATGAAGCAAAATGAAGTCCTAGAGTCAAGGACGTGATTATGTTAGGAGTTCAAGAGTTCGTCGGAAGTCCGGACGTTCATCCGAAGTTCTGGAGGAACCAGCCGAGAAGTCTCATAGCTTGCCAGTGAAGCTCATCGGAACTCGCCAAGAAGTTCATCGTGAAGTCTAGGAGCTTGCCGAGAGTCCGTCGGAACATTACCGAGAGATCGTCGGAAGTTCGTTGGAAGATCGCCAGAAGCTCATTGGAAGAATAGACATAGGGACTTGTTTAGTTTAGCAAATGTCTTAGGATTTCGTAGTTAGTATGTAATTGGGCTTAGATTTGGGCCAACCTAATTAGGGGCCAGCTAGGCCCATGCAAGAATTGTGTTAGGCCCAATAAGAAGCCCAAACAGTACCCCAAGGAGTCTCACCGTCGTGGCACAGTCTTTGAGACTGTGTCAAGCAGTGGTACCGCCAATCTAGGCGGTTGTACCACCCTTGGCAAGGTGCCAGGCGGTGGTACCGCCAGTTTGGCTGGTGATACCACCCAGCACTGCCCCCTAGGCAGTGGTACCACCCAGGATAGTGTCAGCATCAACCGACACTAGGTGGTGGTACCGCCCAACGCAGGCGGTGGTACCGCCCATGCCTGGGGAACCTAGGATGGGAAAGTTTTAGGCTCCAAGTTTGAATCAACTTGAAGTCTATAAATACTCCTCTCATCCCTGGTTAAAGCACACAAGTATTAAGAGAAAAAAGCTATAGAAATGCTACTGCAATCTTATATGAGCTCCTCTCAAAGATCTAAAGTGTTAGAATAGTTTGAGAGAGGAGTGAGTGGAGGTGTAAGGGTTATCTCCTAAACCTAATAAAAGGAGAATTGAGTTGTAAATGGTGATTGGCCTTCGCCTATTGAAGGGAGGACTCTAGTGGACGCCGGTGACCTCGTTGAAGGAGGAAGCTGAAAGTGGATGTAGGTCACATTGACCGAACTACTCTAAAACTACTGAGTTCTTTGGTTTGCATTTTATTCTTACTATTACCTTACTGCAAACCTCTTTAAGTGCTTACTGCCTTCAATTCTTTTCCGTACGCTTTCAAGCTATCTTTACGAAATCGGTTTTATCGAAACGAAACATATTTGAAGACGTGATTTTACCGCTGCACTAATTCACCCCCCCCTCTTAGTGTCGACTTTTGATCCTAACAATTGGTATCAGAGCCTCGTATTTCTCATTTGGTTTGACACCCAAGAGAAATAACTCATTTCAGCTTTCAAGAGGGACTTTCTTTCATTCGTCCTCCATTTTTCAATGGGACGGACTACACTTATTGGAAAACTCGAATGAAAGTTTTCTTGCTTTCGATTGATTTAAATTTATGGAATATGATCGAAAATAGATTTCAAAGGTCTTCTCTTCCAATGAACCATTGGAATGATTTGGAGAAGAAGACTTTTCTCTAAACGCAAAGGCTATGAATGCCTTATTTTACGTTTTAGACAAAAACGAGTTTAATCGGGTTTCTACTTGCGAAACGACTTTCGACATTTGGCATATTATTAAAACCACTCACGAAGGCACAAGTAGATTAAAAGATTCAAAAATAAACTTTTTAATGCATGATTTTGAACTTTTTCATATGAAACCAAGCGAGACTATTGGAGACATATACACCTATTTAACGGATGTCGTCAATAGTCTAAAAAGACTTGGTAAAAGCTTTTCAAATTTTAAACTCGTTAACAAGATCTTAAGATCACTTTCTAAAACTTAGGAATCGAAAGTAATGACAATACAAGAAACAAAAGATTTAAATATTTTTCCACTTGAAGAACTTATCGGTTCATTTGACATATGAAATGGTGCACAATGCACATGATGAACATGATGAACAAAACCACCTTCCAAAGAACAGGAAGGATTTAGTACTTAGAACATTTGAAGATCACTCGAGCATAAGCTCAAGTGATGGTAAACATGAACTCCTCACTAATAAATTTAAAAAGTTCATGAAACAAAAATTAAAGAACAAATAGAATGTAACTACTTGCTTTGAACGCAAGAAGAAGAACACAAATTGGGATGAATCGAGCTCCTCCGAAGACGAGGAGAAAATCAACAAAGGCGAGGTGGTAAATTACGCATCAACGACTTTCGGGGATGAGGTAATCGAAACCCCCTTAATTTATTTCGAAATTACATAATATTTTTTTATGAGTTATTTTTATTATTTTTAATTTAGTTTAGAATTAATTTTCTTGAAAATTGCATGTTTAATAATAAAAATACAAAAAATTAGGAATTTTGAAAATAATCATAAAAATTACATGTTTATGATAAAAAAATGATTTTGATTAAAAATACCTTATGAAATCATGCTTGATGTTTTAATGATGTAATAATGCAATTAAATGATAGATATAAATCTAATACGTGTACACCTAACAAGATTAGCTTAAGAAGCATTATTGTGTATCTTGATGATTTCTTAATTTTGATTGAAAATAATTTATGTTTAATGAAATCATGCTTGATGATTTTATTTTATGCATAAGATTTTGAAGTTATTCATGATGAAATGTTGCTTTTTCGGTTTTAAACAAGATGGATGGTTTTTATACAAAAACTTGAGCATATTGATTTGAAATCATGTTTAATTGTTTTATAATTCATGATAAATCTTAGGATTTATGGATTATCAATTTTTACCATAATGAAAGTACCTTATTGATCTTTATCGTAATAAATCTTGCACCTTCGGTTTTAAAAATGATGCATGTTTTTATTTGGTATAAAAAAAAGACATGCTTCTATGAAATAAATCACAAGAATTGAATCAACTAAAAAGAAAAAAGGTTTCTCCTTGAAAAATTTATTTTTCCTACCTTATCGATTTTTCACTAAAAGATCAACAAAATTATCTATGCCATTTTGAATCACTTAAAAGTAATATTGAGATTTTGATGATTTGAATTTAAAATGAGTTTTATCAAAATCATAATCTTGATTTCTTAGAATAACATGAGATTACCTTTGATGATAATTTTGATTATTTTGGATTCATGACTTGATCCTTCATTTGTTTATGAGATATTTGAAATCTTTGTACCTTTGAATTGTTCCCTCTCCTTTCAAATTTTGAAATTATTCATCTTATATGTTGGAGATTTGAAACCATCGATATCATGCATACCCAAGAAATGTTGATTTGACAAATTGAATGAATTGAAAATGAATGATGATTTTTCTCTTGATTGGAACTTGTGATTTTTTTATTATGAATCATGATCTTGATTTCTCAAAATTTATAACATGAAATCCTTTATGAATCAAGATTTTTTACTCTTTATTCTCTTGCATTTTGAGAAAATTTTCAATATGAATCATAAGAGTTTTTATGCATGAATTGAAATCTTTTTCTCCTATGTTTCCTTTTACGATTTACTAAAGAGAATATCTTTTTCGAAATTCATGACTTAAAATTTTATTTGAATATCTTTTATTATTTGATCTCCTAAGATCTCTCCTTGAATATTTAAAGATGTGAATTTTCTAGATGAATCATGATTTTGATGATTGAAGATTTAATATGCATGAATTAAGATCTTGTTCTCCTACTATTCTTTTTGCTATTCACTAAAAAAAAAGACTAATTCTAATAAACCATGATATGCTATTTGACATCTTTTAAGGTTTATGACTTAATATCTTGTATTATGTAAAATTTGATATGCTATTATGTAAAATTTCTTGTATTCATGAAGTAATATCTCATCACCAAGTTCTTCTTGATATTCTTCATGTGATGATATGAATGCATGCAACACTATGATTTTTCCCTTAGATAAAAATGCATGCAACACTATGATTTTTGAAATAATATAAAAATCAATAATTATCATTTTCTGAAATAATACTCTAGAATGATGATTTGGAATCATGCATGTAATGATGATATTATATTTTATATACATGATGATTTGGTGTTATGCATAAAATACTTTAACTTATGATAATAATGCATGCAATGATGAAATATTAATGATAAAATAATTATTTTGAAATTCATGACTTGAATTTTCATCTATGTTATTTACCTTTGTCATAATTTAAAAATTGATATAAAGGGTCTTCCCTTCTTTTTGACAATGATAAAGGGGGAGCAAAACATGCTATAAAGCAAATTTGCTAGCTTGCATGATGTAAAACTTACTATCTTGAACACTACAAAGAAGTGCTATCTTGCCTATCTCAAGATGCAAAACATGCTAACTTGCACTTTGCAACAGAAGCAAAATTGCTAGCTCAAACATTGTAAAGGAAACAAAAATTTGCTAGCTTGCAACTTACATATTTCAAGAAGCAAGAGTTGCTTTCTTGGACATCTCTAATTTTCTAGCTAGCATGATGTAGAACTTGCTATCTTGAACATTATAAAGAAATGCTATCTTGCACATCGCAAAGAAAAACAAATATGTCAACTTACACATCTTTAAATTTGCTATCTTGTATGTTGTACTACCTTGCATATCTACAACTTGATAGCTTGAATATTCTAAGCATGATGTAACACTTGCTAAATTTTTTAGCTTCAAATTACATGATGATAAAACTTGATATTATGTTTTCCATGTAATAAGTTGAACTTATATTTCCAAACACATGAATAGTGGACTTCTCCTTTTTGTGGATGACAAAGGGGGAGAAGTATGTTGTTATCATGCATGATTTGATCATGACATGTTTGCATGGATTTTTGAATCCAAGAGTTTCTATCAATAAGGCATATTGATAGGGGGAGTTTGTTTAAACTCCGTGAGTTAAGGTTAACTCCATCGTTGATTGGTTGTCATCATAAAAAAGGGGGAGATTATTGAATCTCGGATTTTGATGATGAAACCAATCAATTTGTGTTTATGTTTTAAACTACGTTTTGAGTGACGTAGGATGCTTAGATTAGGATGAGACAATTAAAGCAGGAAAAATCATGTTGTGCCAGAGGAAAACATGTCAGAAGATTGGATGTCAGGCTAGAGGAACAGTCGACGTATCGACATAAGGCTTTGGGCTGTGGGTTCGGACATTGGGCCAAGAAGAGCGGATATTGCACCAAGGATATTGGAGTTGTGGAGTCAACTGGCTGATTGGGCAATAGGTCGCAAGAGAGAACGATGTGCCGAAGAATCAGACGAAGCGTCGAGGGACCAATGACATGCCGGACAACTTGATAAATGCTTAGTATTAATTATCTAGATCGAAGTATGTTTTACAGGATTAACTACGATAGCAAGACATGAAGCAAAATGAAGTCCCGGAGTCAAGGACATGATTACGTTGGGAGTTTGAGAGAAAGTTCTAGAGGAACCAGCCGAGAAGCCTCGGAGCTTGCCAGAGAAGCTCATCGAAACTAGCCAAGACGATCATCGTGAAGTCTAGGAGCTTGCCGAGAGCCCACCGGAACATTGTCGAGAGATCGTCAGAAGTTCGTCGGAAGATCGTCGGAAGCTTACCAGAAGAATAGACATAAGGACTTGTTTAGCTTAGCAAATGTCTTAGGATTTCGTAGTTAACACGTAATTGGGCTTGGATTTGGGCCAACCCAATTAGGGGCCAGCTAGGCCCACGTAAGAACTATGTTGGGCTCAATAAGAAGCCCAAATAATACCCCAAGGAGTCTCACCGTCGTGGCACAGTCTTCGAGACTATGTCAAGCGGTGGTACAGCCAGTCTAGGTGGTTGTACCGCCCTTGGCAGGGTGCCAGGCGGTGGTACTACTAGTCTGGGTGATGGTACCACCCAGCACTACCCCCCAAGCGGTGGTATAGCCAGACCTAGGCGGTGGTATCGCCCAGGATAGTGTCAGCATCGACTGACACTAGGCGGTGGTACTGCCCAACACAAGTAGTGGTACCACCCATGCCCGGGGAACCCGGGATGGAAAAGTTTTAAGCTCCAAGTTTGAATCAACTTGAAGCCTATAAATACCCCTCTCATCCCTGGTTAAAGCACACAAGTATTGAGAGAAAAAAAGTATAGAAACACTACTGCAATCTTATGTGAGCTCCTCTCAAAGATCTAAAGTGTTAGAATAGTTTGAGAGAGGAGTGAGTGGGGGTGTAAGGGTTATCTCCTAAACCCCGTAAAAGGAGAATTGAGTTGTAAAAGGTGATTGGCCTTCGTTTATTGAAGGAAAGCCTCTAGTGGACGCCGATGACCTCGTCGGAGGAGGAAGCCGAAAGTGGATGTAGGTCACATTGACCGAACTACTCTAAAACTATCGAGTTCTCTGGTCTGTATTTTATTCTTGCTATTACCTTACTACAAACCTCTTTAAGTGCTTACTACCTTCAATTATTTTTCGTACGCTTTCAACCTATCTTTACGAAACCGGTTTTATCGAAACGAAACATTTTTGTAGACGTGATTTTATTGCTGCACTAATCCTCCCCCCCCTGGTGGCACTATCGTGGCACAATCCCAATGGTAGTGTCAGGTGGTGGTACCACTAGTCTGGGTAGTAGAACCGCCCAGACACAATCTTCTAGCCGATGGTACCGCTAGGATCTGGGTAACCCGAGATGAGGCACTTTTAGGCTTTCAGTTTGAATCCACTTGAGGCCTATAAATACCCCTCTCATCCCTAGTTAACATACACAAGAATTGAGAGCAAAAAAGTAAAAAAATACTATTGTAATCTTGTGAGAACTCCTCTCAAAGCTCTAAGTATTAGTATAATTTAAGAGAGGAGTAAGTGGGGGTGTAAAGGTTCTCTCTTAAGCATGCAAAAGGATAATAGAGTTGTAAAGAGGTGGTTGGTCTTCGCTTATTGAAGGAAGACTGTTAGTGGATACCGGTGGCCTCGATGAAAGAGGAATCGATGGAGTGGATGTAGGTCACAATGACCGAACCACTATAAAAATCTGGTTTGCATTTCTTTTAACCAATTTACTTTAACTGCAAACTACCTTACTTGCTATACTCTTCCGTACGCTTTCAATTTAAGCATCTTTAAGAAATGGGTTTAATTGAAACAAAATATTTTCCAAAATCGACGTTTTTACCGTCGCACTAATTCACCCCCCCCTCTCTTAGTGCTGACTCGTTCCTAACAAGGGGCAGCGGTGCCCTTAAGGGCGCCTGCCCGCGGGGGCACCCGATCACAAGGGAGGCGCCGCGCGCAGGCACACCCCTCGTGGGCGAGCCACTCGCGGGTAGAGGCGGCGCCCCCGCCTCCCCCCTATAGTGGCCGTCGTCGATAGGGTGGCAGCGACAACAACACAACAGGTGAGAAGATAAGGGATTATGGTTTTTGGGCAAAAGGACTATTTTGCCCCATAGAATTTTAGAAATTTTGAGTCTATTATCTATTCGAGTTACCAAAATGCCCTTCACAACTCAGGAAATTCTCTACATATCCCAAATTTCAAAATATATTAATTAATTAAAATTTTTAATTATTATTATTATTATTATCTAGTAGTCCTACATAATGATATTTACATATAAAGTATGTTATGGACGGATGATCATGGACTATGTGATATGTGTGTACATGTGATTATTATTATTATTGGGGCTTGCGAGCCTTCAAATATATTCTTGTTTATTATCGGGCTTGCATGCTTATGATTAAGTTGTAATCATATGAGGAGGTGCAGCGGGAGCGTGGAAGAAATAGTAGGACCCACAAGGCCGAGACGGATGATTACGATGTATGGAGATGTACCGAGATGCCGACAAAACCAACGATGACAAGATGGATGATCATAAGGTATGGAGATACGCCGCTACACACATAGATCTTGATGTGAGTGATTAGGCCCACTAGGTCAGGTCTGATCACATTAGGATGTGATTCATGATCATCTAGTGTGATTACTCATGTGATGTGTGATTATTTATACATATACTATATATATATATATATATATATATATATATATATATATATATATATATATATATATATATATATATATATATATATATATATATATTTGTATGCGATGTAGATATATATTAAATATATATATGTGTGACACATTATATTAGGAGACCAAATCAAAATCCCCTCTCTCGATAATATTAAGTTAGTAAACATGAGGCAATTAGATTAACTTACGTTGCCTTCTATCATTATAGGTAGGGACCGATTCTCAATGTAGGTTGAGTTGGTCGAGTCCCTCGAGGCTCACGTATATCGTGATTTGCTATCTTAACTACGACATAGAGATATCACCGGTGACCTGAGGGCATGGTATGGTTGGTCGTGTCCCTCGAGACAATGGTAGTTCGAAGGCCGAACAAGATAGGAATCACGAGGAGTTGCCTACCTTTTGGGCTTAGTGTAATTGGTTGAGTCCCTCGAGGTTATACTGAAACGTTGATTGGATCCCGATCCCCACTAGTAGTCTACCGGAGACTTCTATTTCACTTTTTGAGGTTGTCACATGACTCGCCAGTAATAGTGGGAGTAGATTAAGATAGAAGTCCATATCTTATTTGTTTATTTTTTTTACAAAATCTACATGTTATTTATTTCTGTTGCATCTTTATTTTTAAAAAATATCACTTACAAATCCCTTATGTGGTATACTTGATGTCAACTGCCTCACTGGTCCAAATTATATGGATTGGCTCCGCAACTTAAGAATTGTTCTAAGGTGAAGAAAATCGCATATGTTCTTGATATAGTGATGCCTACGCCCGAGGAAGGGGCAAGTAAGGATAAGATCGCGCGCTACATAAAGTACATAGATGACTCTGTTAGGATCAAGAGCACTAAGAGGGGGGGGGGGGGTGAATTAGTGCAGGGAAAATCTTTCAACGATAAAACACGTTCGAACGTTAAAAATGATTTCGGTGTGAAAGCCGATTCTAAGATTACTTTAACTTAAGATCAAGCGGGATGACATTAAAATCAATCTATGAAGGCAGTTTGCAGTTATGATGAAAACCAGAATATAAGCGCAAACTGAAATACGACGTTCGTATGAAGAAGCTGATTTACGTCTAAATGATGATTCGTAAATCACATGATTAGGCGAGATGCAGTTTAAGCAAGGATATAAAGGTAGTTTGCAGTTATGATTGAAATCAAAATGTAAATGCAAACTAAAATATGATGATCGTACGAAAAAACAGATTTATGTCTAAATGCTGATTCGAAAAGTGGAAAGCTTGAAACCCGATCGTATATGCGCATAAAGTAGTAAGCTTTAGAGGAGGTTTGCAGTAAAGATAATATGCTCAAAGTAAATACAAACCAAGATTTAGAGTGGTTCGGTCAATCTTGACCAACTCCACTTTTGGCTTCCTCCACCGACGAGGTCACCGACGTCAACTAGAGTTCTTCCTTCAATAGGCGAAGGCCAACCACCCTTTTACAGTTTCACTCCTTTTGACGGGCTTAGGAGACAACCCTTACAGAATTTTCTCTCCTCTGTTTACAACTCAGAACTTGGAAGAATATAGGAAGAAGAAATTTTGGCCTTAACAATTTTGAGCTCTAAGAATCACAGAAAACGATCAAGATTTCAGTGTAAGTTCATGCCCTTTTAGTGCTGAATGGGTGGGGTATTTATAGGCCCCAACCCAGTTCAAATTTGGAGCTCAAAACTGTCAATTCCCGGAATTCCGTGATCAGGCGGTTGCACCTCCTGACTGAGGCGGTTGCACCGCTTGGCAAAGGTCGAAGACTGAGCCTCTGGGCGGTGCTACCTCCTGTCAGGGGCGATTGCACCTCATGACAGAGCTCGAAGACTGAGCTCAGGCGGTTGCACCTCCTGACTGAGGCGGTTGCACTGCCTGGCAAAGCTCGAAGACCGAGCTCAGGCGGTGCCACCTCCTATCAGGTGAGGTTGCACCACCTAGTCTCGCTCGGAGACTGAGCCCAGGCGGTGCCACCGCTTGGCTGGAGCGGTTGCACCTCCCAGTCTGGCTCGGAGACTGAGCCCAGGTGGTGCAACCTCCTGCCTTGGGCGGTTCAACCGCCTAGCGGAAATCAAGGTCCGAATGGGTTGATCCATTCGGCCCAATTTGGGTTTTTTAGGGGCCCAATTGCCCCAAGATTAAGTTAATGGGATCACCTCCCATTTCTAACTTAATCATTATGCTAACTACGATTTTTCCTAAGACATTTACTGTAACTTGCTCCGGTGCGTCAATCGCTTCTTCCGGCGAGCTTCTAGCGAACTTCCGTTGACCATCCGATGAACCCTCGGTGATGCTCCTGCGGACTTTCGGCAAACTCCTGGACTTGTGACGATTCACTTGGCGAGTTCCGACGAGCTTCTTTGGCAAGCTTATGGACTTCTCGGATTTGTTCCCGCAGAACCTCCGACGATTGTCCGAACTTCCGTCGAACTCTCGAACTCCCAACGTGATCATTATCTTGACTCCGGCGCAACTCCTGCTGCATGTCTTATTTTCATCGTAGTTAATCCTGCACACTTATCTCAATATATATATTAGATAACAAATGGCAATTGACTTTATCATCAAAATCCGAGATTCAACAATCTCCCCCTTTTTGATGATGACAATCAATTGATAATGAAGTTAACCTTAACTCCCTCTGTCTATATGCCATACTTGAGATAAGTCATTCTTGAATTCAAAACCTAAGAATTCAAGAGACATATTGATAAGTTCAAATCATTTGAACTTATCAAGACTCCCATCATGATACCCATCATGATGTATCTCTCTGAAGATGATGTCAAGGCTTGACATTCATTTTCAAATATAACAAGTTTGAATGATGGTAATAGTAGCAATTCATCATATTGTAAGATATCAACATGTAAAACTGCGAAGTAAGATTTTGATATCATTACATGATGCACACATTTCAAATGTTTTAGCAAGTATTACATTTCATCACATGGTAAGATATCAACTCGTAGAATTTCGATGCAAGTGTTTTTGTTTGATATCTTGACACGATACAAACAAGGCATAATGCAAATTAATCATAGAATCTGTTCATATATCTCTTGGTGATGCAAGCTTGGTATAATCATAGCATCAGTGTTTATAGCACCAATTCATATATTTCTCCCCCTTTGTCATCAACAAAAAGCATGGTAGTTGTGATACCAGGGGAACAATATAAGCAAATTATCAAGCAAATAAAGGAAGGCATGATACGTAGATTGCTTTGAATACTTCTTCCTTTTTTTTTTTTGTTATAATCTTTTTGCATGAAGGAAGAAAGCCATTTGTGATACCAGCTATTTGTGAGTTTACTTTGAGTCAAGATATGTGTGTGAAACAACTTTTTGCAAGTAAAAATACTATCATCCATATTTCAAGATGGAATTCATAAGCAGGAATCATTTCATCAAATCCATTTCAGAAAAAATATTTTTCATAAGAGTGTATGAGAAAATCCGATTTTTAGCATTCCAATTGTTAAGCGAATCCGAAAATGAAATGAACTCTTTCATGCATTCGGACAAGACTATGCTACAGATTTTCAAATACAATCATGAAGACAAAATATTTTTGTATTCAACACATAATTTCCAATATGTTATTTAGGCATGTAATGGCAATCAAGTGATTTGATCATTCAATAAAGTCCGAAAAATAATTTTAACTAGTTTATGTATTCAGACACATCAACATTCCTAATTCTCTTCTTATGAAATCAAATTGCTCTACACTTAGAGGTTTTGTAAAAATATCAGCTAGTTGATGTTTAGTATCAATGAACTCTATGGTTACATCATGATTAGTAACATGATCTCATATAAAGTGATGTCTAATATCAATATGTTTTGTTCTTTAGCGTTGTATAGGATTCTTGGTTAAGCATATTGCACTTGTGATATCACATTTAATGGGACTATTTTTAAGATGAACTTTGTAATCTTCTAAGGTGTTTTTCATCCATACAACTTGTGCACATCATGCACTTGCTGCAATATATTCAGCTTCGGTTGTTGATAGTGCAACCGAGTTTTGCTTCTTAGATGACTAGGAAACATGGGCATGTCCTAAAAATTGACATGTTCCTGATGTGCTTTTTCTATCTAGTCTACAGCCAGCAAAGTCCGCATCAGCATAAGTAATTAACTCAAGATTCTCTGATTTTTGGTACCATAATCCAAGATTTGTGGTACCATTAAGATATTTAAGTATTCTTTTAACTGCTTTGAGATGAGATATCTTAGGGTTTGATTGAAATCTAGCACAAAGTCCTACACTGAACATGATGTCTGGTCTAGTTGCAGTGAGGTAAAGTAAACTTCCTATCATACCCCTATAAGTTTTTTGATCGAAGCTTTCTCCACTTTCATCAATTTCTAACTTAGTGGAGGTGCTCATAGGAGTGTTAATTGCCTTTGAGTTATTCATATTAAACTTTTTTAATAAATTCATAGCATATTTAGTTTGACTAATAAGGATGCCATTGCTTAGTTGTTTGATTTGTAAGCCTAAGAAGAATGTTAATTCTCCCATTAAACTCATTTCGAATTCAAGACTCATAGTTTTAGCAAACGATTCACAAAGAGATTCATTCGTGGAACCAAAGATAATATCATCAACATAAATCTGAACAATGAGAAAATTATTTTCAAAATTCTTGATGAATAATGTAGTATCAACCTTGCCTTTTGTGAAATTATTTTCAATAAGAAAAGAACTAAGTCTCTCATACCAAGCCCTCGGGGCTTGTTTTAAACCATAGAGAGCTTTAGTTAATCTAAACACATGATTAGGGAGGCTTTTATTTTCAAATCCAGGAGGTTGTTCAACATAGACTTCTTCGGAAATAAAGCCATTAAGAAAAGCGCTTTTAACATCCATTTGAAACAACTTAAAATTATTACTACTAGCGTAGGCAAGGAGCATCCTTATGGTTTCCAATCGAGCTACAAGAGGGAAGGTTTCTTGATAATCGATAGCTTCTTCTTGGTTGAAACCTTTGGCCACTAATCTAGCCTTGTTTCTAACCACGATACCATTTTCATCTTGCTTGTTTCTAAAGACCCATTTAGTACCAATAACTAAATGGTCATTTGGCCTAGGAACAAGCTTCCACACCTCATTTCTCTCAAATTGATTCAATTCATCTTGCATTGTGATAATCCATGAATAATCTTTCATGGCTTCGTCAATACATTTGGGTTCAATTTGGCAGAGAAAAGCGGCGTTCGCACAAAAGTTTTTAAGAGAAGATCGTGTTTGAACCCCCTTTGATGTGTCTCCTAAGATTAGCTCCTTAGGATGAGCATCTACATACTTCCAATCCTTGGGTAAGGATGTTTCGGAAGTTGATGCATCCAAGTTGCTAGTTGGAGACAGGGTTTCATTTAAATTCAAGGAATCAAAATTAACATCATCATCAAAATCATTTTCCCTGATTTTAGAAATCTCATTGAAAACAACATGAATGGATTCTTCAATAACTAAGGTTCTTTTATTGAAGATACGAAAAGCTTTAGAAACCGAAGAATAACCAAGAAAGATTCCTTCATTGGATTTAGCATCAAATTTTCCTAAGTTATCCTTTTCATTCAAGATAAAACACTAACACCCAAAGACTTTAAAATATGAAACATTAGGTTTTTTGTTGTTCTATAACTCATAAGGAGTTTTGGTGAGTAAGGGTCTTACCAGTACTCTATTCAAAATATAGCATGCGGTGTTTATGGCTTCGGCCCAAAAATATTTGGGTAAGCTATGTTCATTCAACATGGTTCTTGCCATTTCTTGTAAATTTGATTTTTTCTTTCTACTACTCTATTTTGTTGATGATTTCTTGGAGTAGAGAAATTATGGTTGTATCCATTGAGTTCACAAAATTCTTGGAAATCATGGTTTTGAAATTCTCCACCATGATCACTTCTAATTGACGAAATCATAGACCCCTTCTCATTTTGAACAAGTTTACAAAACTTGGTAAAATATCTAAAGCATTCATTTTTCTGTTTTAAGAAGTAAATCCATGTATATCTGCTATAGTCATCCACAATGATGAAGGCGTATTTGCTACCTCCTAGACTTGATGTAGAGATTGGTACGAACAAGTCCATATGGATCAATTGTAGGGGCCTAGAGATGGTTATTTGATTCTTAGATTTGAAATTACCCTTAATTTGTTTACCTAATTGGCAAGCATCACATACATTATCTTTGATGAACTTGATATGAGGAATTCCTCTTACAAGTTCTTTAGATGATATTTGAGTGATTAGTTTCATGCTAGCATGACCTAATCTTCTATGCCATAGCCAAGCATCCTCATTCAAAACCAAAAAACACATTTCATTACACAAATCATTGATGTCAATAGTGTATACGTTATTTTATTTTAATGCAATCATAGACATGTTTTTGTTTGGATTTTCAATGATGCAAGCATTAGATTCGAATCTGACAATGTATCCTTTATCACATAGTTCACTAATGCTCAAGAGGTTATGTTTTAAACCATTAACTAACAAAACATCTTCAATAAAGAAGTTGGATTTGTTACCTATGGTTCCTTTGCCAATGATTTTACCCTTGTTGTTGTCTCCGAAGGTGACATAGCCTTCGTCTATGCTAGTGAGCTTAGAGAATTGAGATGGATCTCTGGTCATATGCCTTGAGCATCCACTATCAAGGTACCATCTCTTGCTCCTAGCTTGCGATGGTATAGGTTTCTACAAGAAAGGATGATTTTTAGGAACCCATTTGCTTTTGGGTGCCTCAAAAATAGATCTATATTGTTTATCATGTTGCATAGAATTTGTCATGGTTCCTTTAGGAACCCAAATTAATTTATTCGGACTAATTTTCTTGAATGGACAATAATGCGTTTTGTGTCCAAGTTTACAACAAAAGTTGCATTTGCTTTGGTGTCGAACATGTAAGATGGGGCCTTTTATGAAGGTGGTTGGATTTTGGTGAGGACTTCTCACAAATCCAATTCCACTTCTTTTGGGAACGTGACCCTTGTTTGCATGGATCGTGTTCAATGACTTGCTGCCAACCTCGAATTTCTTCAAGGTGTCCTTAAGTAGTAAGTTTTCCTTTTGGAGAGTTTCTAGATCATGACATTTTATACATGAGCCTAAACTATCATTATATTCAGCTTGTAACTTATCAAAATTACAAGTAAGACTGTCATGCTCCTTTTTTAGCAATTTATATTTTTTACTAATAATCTTACATTCATCAAATAAGTCATGGAAAGCATTTAATAATTCATCAAATGATAAATCTGCATCTATTAAATTCGTTATCTCCTCTCCGATGGCCATTAAGGCGTAGTGAGCAACTTGCTCGGTGTTGGACTCCTCTTCTTCGGACGCGCTCGAGTCATCCCACGTTGCTTTGAGCGCCTTCTTCTTTGATGTTCTCCTTTTGGCTTGAGGACAATCACTCTTGTAGTGTCCCGACTTTTTGTACTCATAGCAAATAATTTGGTCCTTCTTGGGTTCAAGTTTATTTTTTACGTCATTCTTAAACTTGTTTCTTTTAATGAATTTTTTAAATTTTCTTGTTAGAAGTCATCGTCACAGTCCTCATCACTTGAGTTTTCTCTCAAGTGGTCTTCTGAAGTTCTAAGTGCCATATCCTTCCTGTTCTTTGGAAGGATGTCTTCTTGCTCTTCATGAGCTTTGCAAGTCATCTCGTAGGTCATTAATGACCCGATTAGTTCTTCAAGTGGAAAGTTGCTTAGATCTTTCGCCTCTTGAATAGCAATGACTTTAGGATCCCAACTTTTAGGAAGGGATCTTAGAATCTTATTTACGAGCTCAAAATTCGAAAAACTTTTTCCGAGTCCTTTTAGACCGTTGACGACATCCGTGAAACGGGTAAACATGTCGCCAATGGTTTCACTAGGTTTCATCCAGAAAAGTTCGAAAGAATGTAACAGAAGATTGATTTTTGACTCTTTCACTCTACTTGTGCCTTCGTGAGTCACTTCGAGTGTGTGCCAAATATCAAATGCGGTTTCACAAGTCGAAACACGGTTAAACTCATTTTTATCAAGTGCACAAAATAAGGCATTCATAGCATTTGCATTAAGAGCGAAAGCCTTCTTCTCCAATTCATTCCAATCGATCATTGGAAGAGAAGGTTTCGAAAATCCATTTTCGACAAGATTCCAAAGTTCAAAACCCATAGAAATAAGAAAGATCCTCATTCGGGTCTTCCAATAGGTGTAGTCCGTCCCATTGAACATGGGTGGATGTGTAATAGAATGGCCCTCTTGGTTTTCGGCGTATGCCATCTCTCTTGGGTTTTAATCCGTTAGAGAGATAACCCCGCTTTGATACCAATTGTTAGGATCAAGAGCACTAAGAGGGGGGGGGGGGGGGGAGGGGGGGGTGAATTAGTGCAGCGGAAATCTTTCAACGATAAAACACGTTCGAACGATAAAAACGATTTCGGTGTGAAAGCCGATTCTAAGATTACTTTAACTTAAGATCAAGCGAGATGACATTAAAATTAATTTATGAAGGCAGTTTGCAGTTATGATGAAAACCAGAATATAAGCGCAAACTGAAATACGACGTTCGTACGAAGAAGCTGATTTACGTCTAAATGCTGATTCATAAATCACTTGATTAGGCGAGATGCAGTTTAAGCAAGGATATAAAGGCAGTTTGCAGTTATGATTGAAATCAAAACATAAACGCAAACTTAAATATGATGATCGTACGAAAAAAAAGATTTACGTCTAAATGCTGATTCGGAAAGTGCAAAGCTTGAAACCCGATCGTATATGCGCAGAAAGCAGTAAGCTTTAGAGGAGGTTTGTAGTAAAGATAATATGCTCAAAGTAAATACAAACCGAGATTTAGAGTGGTTCGGTCAATCTTGACCTACTCCACTTTTGGCTTCCTCCAACGACGAGGTCACCGACGTCAACTAGAGGCCTTCCTTCAATAGGCGAAGGCCAACCACCCTTTTACAGTTTCACTCCTTTTGATGGGCTTAGGAGACAACCCTTACAGAATTTTCTCTCCTCTCTTTACAACTCAGAACTTGGAAGAACAAAGGGAGAAAAACTTTTGGCCTTAACAATTTTGAGCTCTAAGAATCACAGAAAAAGATCAAGATTTCGGTGTAAGTTCATGCCCTTTTAGTGCTGAATGGGTGGGGTATTTATAGGCCCCAACCCAGTTCAAATTTGAAGCTCAAAACTGTCAATTCTAGGAATTCCGGGATCAGGCGGTTGCACCTCCTGAATGAGGCGGTTGCATCGCTTGGCAGAGCTCGAAGACTGAGCCTCTGGGCGGTGCTACCTCCTGTCAGGGGCGGTTGCACCTCCTGACAGAGCTCGAAGACCGAGCTCAGGCAGTTGCACCTCCTGACTAAGGCGGTTGCACCGCCTGGCAGAGCTCGAAGACCGAGCTCAGGCGGTGCCACCTCCTGTCAAGTGAGGTTGCACCGCCCAGTCTCGCTCAGAGACTGAGCCCAGGCGGTGCCACTACCTGGCTGGAGCGGTTGCACCTCCCAGTCTCGCTCAGAGACTGAGCCCAGGTGGTGCAACCTCCTGCCTTGGGTGGTTCAACCGCTTGGCAGAAATCAGGGTCCGAATGGGTTGATCCATTCGGCCTAATTTGGGTTTTTCAGGGGCCCAATTGCCCCAAGATTAAGTTAATGGGAGCACCTCCCATTTCCAACTTAATCATTGTGCTAACTACGATTTTTCCTAAGACATTTACTGTAATGTGCTCCGGTGCGTCAATCGCTTCTTCCGGCGAGCTTCCGGTGAACTTCCGTCGATCATCCGATGAACCCTCGGTGATGCTCCTGTGGACTTCCGGCATACTCCTGGACTTGCGACGATTCACTTGGCGAGTTCCGACGAGCTTCTTTGGCAAGCTTATGGACTTCTCGGATTTGTTCCGCAGAACCTCCGATGATTGTCCGAACTTCTGTCGAACTCTCGAACTCCTAATGTGATCATTGTCTTGACTCCAGCGCAACTCTTGCTGCATGTCTTACTTTCATCGTAGTTAATCCTGTACACTTATCTCAACATATAGATTAGATAACAAATGACAATTGACTTCATCATCAAAATTCGAGATTCAACAGACTCCACTCTTGCTCAGTATTACTTGTGGGTTCTATGATTCCTAAGTTATAGAGACAACATAAAAAGTGTTAGGAACAAGTCGGCACTAAAAGGGGGGATGAATTAGTGTAGCGGTATAATCATGCCGGTTTTGAAAAATTGTTTCGTACGTTGAAAACTGATTTTGGAAACTTGAAAGCGTATACGAGTGTAGGCGTAGTAAAAGCACAGTAAGGAGGAGAGGTAGTTTGCTATAAAAGTAAATTGCTCAAAGTAAAGACAAACAAGATTTTTATAGTGGTTCAATCGTCGTGACCTACAACCACTCCACTGATTCCTCTTCCGTCGAGGCCACCGGCATCCACTATCGGTCTTCCTTCAATAAGTGAAGACCAACCACCTTTTACAGCTCTTTATCCTTTTACCAAGTTTAGGAGATAACCCTTACACCCCCACTTACTCCTCTCTCAAAGTATTCTAACACTTAGAACTTTGAGAGGAGTTCACACAAGATTACAACAGCGTTTATTTCCTTTTTACTCTCAATATTGTGTAAGTTAACTAGAGATGAGAGGGGTATTTATAGGCTTCAAGTTGATTCAAACTTGAAGCCTAAAAAGATCTCATCCCTAGATTTCAGGGTACTAGAGGTATCACCACCATTATTGGGTGGTACTACCACCGCTGGTCTTGATAGGGGCGGTACCACCACTGGCAGCATTCACTGTCGGTGGTACCACCGCTGGCAACATTCACTGTTGGTGGTACCACCGCCTAGACATCTAGGGACACTGTCTCCCAAGAGGTGCCACCGCCGACCCTGGCGGTGCCACCGTCGGCCCTAGCGGTGCCACCGCCGGCTAGGCTTTCAGTATTCTAGTTTGGCCTTGAATCCGACCTAAACTAGCCTAACTTTAGGCCTAGTTGGTCTCTAACAGAGTTGATGGGATTACCTCCTAAATCACACTGTAATTATATACTAACTATGATTCTTAAAACATATTCTAAGCAAATTAAGTCTGGTTAGTCTTGGTTTCTTCCGACGAGCTTCCAACGAACATCCGGTGAACTACCGACAATCTCTCGAGAATATTCCAGTGGACTCCCAGCAAGCTCATGGACTTCACGATGATCTTCTTGGCGAGTTCTGATGAGCTTCTTTGGCAAGCTCCTGGACTTCTCGATTGGTTCCGGTAGAACTTCCGACGAACTCTCGAACTCCCAACGAAATCGTGTTCTTGGCTCTGGGACTTCATTTTGCTTTATGCATTGCTATCGTAGTTAATCCTACACACATAAAATACACTTCGATCTAGATAATTATTACTAAGCATGAATCATATTGTTTGGCGTGTCATTGTTCTATCGAGGCTTTGTCTGATTCTTTGGCGCATCGTCCTCTCTTGCGGCCTATTGACCAATTGGCCAATTAACCTTCACAAATCTGATATCCTTAGTGCATTATCCACTCTTCTTGGCCCAATGCTCGAAACCATGGCCTGAAGACTTTTGTCGATACGTCGACCGATCCTCCGGTGTGACGTCCAATCTTCTGACATGTTTTTCTCCGGCCCAACATGATTCTTCTTGCTTTAATTATCTCTCCCTGATTGAAGCATCTTGCGTCACTCAAAATGTAGATTAAATCATAAATACTATCAATTGGTTTCCTCATCAAAATCCGAGATTCAACAATCTCCCCCTTTTTAATGATGACAACTAATTGATGATGGAGTTAACCTTAACTCCCCCTATCAATATGCCATATTGATAGAACTTTTAGATTCAAAAATCCAAGCAATATGTTATCATAAACTTATACATAACATCATCATACTTCTCCCCCTTTGTCATCAACAAAATGGAGAAGTTCAACTATCAAGTGTTTGAGATATTATAGTTCAAATCATTGCATAATAAATCTCAAGTTTAATCATCATGCAAGCTTACAAATTTAGCAAGTGCCACATTATATTAGAACATGCAAGCTATCAAGTTTTAGATATGCAAAGTAGTAAGATCGCAAGTTTATAACGTACAAGCTAGCAAAAATTTTGAAAGCAAATGCAAGATAGCTTTCTTGTTGAAGTGTGTAAGTTAGCGATTCTTGCTTCCTTTTGCAATGTACAAGTTGCAAGTTTTGCTTCTTGAGATAGGCAAGATAGCAAGCATTATTGCTTTTAAGATGAGCAAACTAATAAGTTTCGCCTCTTTTTGTAATATGTACGTTCGGAATTTTTGCTTCTCTTTAGATGTGCAAGCAAGCAAGCAAGTTTTTGCATCTTCTTGACTTGTGCAAGCTAGCTAGCAAGCTATCTCCCCCTTTGTCATTATCAAAAGGAAGGGAAGAATACAATTTTGTATCTTTTTTTCCATTTACAACAATTTTCAAAGCATGACAAAGATAAGTAATCATTCTTATTTCAAAATGCCATAATTGAGAAAACCTTGAATTCAAATCAAAGCAATTTTAATCATGATTCACATCATATGCAATACATCACATACATCATCATAATAAAAAGCATAAGTATTACATGCATCATTCCAAATCATAAATATTTCACATCATGATAGTAACAATTTGTCAAGTTACATCCTACCATACATGATCATAACTTCTCCCCCTTTTATCATTGTAAACAAGAAAGAAGAAGGAAAGAACATAATGGTGTAAAATATTTCAATTATTATAAGGCATACAAGAAAAAAAATACCAAGAAAAAATCATAGGAGTACAAAGAAGAGATCTTGATTCAAAATATCTCAAGTAATTCCAAGATCATGATTTTGATAAAACTCATTCAAATTCAAATCGTCTAAATCATCAAAATCTCAACATTTCTTTCAAGAGATTCAAAATGGCATAAATAATTTTATTGGTCTCTCAGTGTTGTTGAATCTCGGATTTTGATGATGAAACCAATTATTGAATCTCGGATTTTGATGATGAAACCAATTGATAATATTTATGATTTGATCTGAATTTTGAGTGACGCAGGATGCTTCGATCAGGGAGAGATAATTAAAGCAGGAAGAATCATGTTGGGCCAAAGGAAAACAAGTTAGAAGATTGGACATTGGGCCGGAGGATCGGTCGACGTATCGACAGAAGGCTTCGGGCTATGGATTCAGGCATCGGGCCAAGAAGAGAGGATATTGTGCCAAGGATATCGAAGTTGCGGCGGTCAACTGGCTGATTGAGCAATAGGCCATGTAACATCCCTCGTTTCCGAATGTTCGTATAAATTTCTAGTGATAATGTAAGCATCTATTTTAAATTGACAAAAGAAATAGAGTATGAATTAGAGGTAACTTATTTTTAAGATTTGGGAGATTTGTTCAAAAAAGAATCTGAGGACCTATATGTAAACCCTGAGAACCTATTTGTAAACCCTGAGGACCTAATCGTGAATATAATAAAAACAAGGACTAAATTGTAAAATACACAAAGGGGGAAGAAGAAGAAGAAAAATTGGGGGTTTGAGGTTTCTTACTCAATCTTCTCAATTGGGGGTCAAAATTCTCAAAGGCAAGTGTTATAACCCCATCCTACAGAATTTTTAGTCTCTGTTTTATGTTGATTCAAAATAAACTGAAGGATTTCTATTTAGAAACCGATATGTTCTCTCCTTGGGCAAAGAACCATCGATTCTGAAATTTTTCAGTAAACTGATCCCTATATACGATTCCAGCTATAATTTTTAGTACGAAATGCAGATTTGAACAGACCTAGTTTGTTTGAAATTTGACTCTTATATCTTTCTTTTGACACAAATTTTGAAGATTTTGAATACCGAATACTTACCCAAACGTCTGTTGCAAAGGAGTCTATGAACGTTGCAAATCAAGGATTAAGATTTATGACCTTTTGATACTGAAATGCCTATAACTCCCTGTTGGAAATTCTGATTTATACCAAACTAATTTTATTTGAAACTAAACTTGAAAATATTTCTTTTGACATACAGTTTGAGAAATTTAGATTCCAAATGCCTACCCTAGTATCTGTTGAATCCGACCCTATGTATTCTGCAAAACAGTGATTGTGTTTTGACCTTGGGTTACCAAATCAAAGGTAACTCCTTGTTGGAAACTCTGATTCGTACGAAACTTATTTCAACAGAAAATAGGTTGATATATCTTTCAATGACAGCTTTTTTAAGGGTATTAGAGCATAATTGATAATCTGAAGTATTTGTTCTATGTGCCATTGGAATTCTGTCAGAAATCGAGCTTTGGTCGATTTCGCGTATTCTGTTTCATTCCTTTGGATATTGAATTCTTCTAACCTTCTTATTTAAATTGAGCTAAATATGATTGCTTGGATTCCCTATATACTCTTGCTTCCATTTCATTCCTAATATGAATACATTTGTGAGAGATTTGTTCCATGCATCATATTGTCTTGAAAAGGAACATGTACGTTTTGTTGTTCCGCATGTGCTTCCGATATATGCTACTTATTCTTAAAACTGCCCTCTTATACTCTGGTGTGTGGGATTGTCTGTACCTTTGCCAGAAATGGTAGAGGGTATGTGCTTATTGCCAGCTCTGTGGGATATTCTGGACCTTTGCCAGAAATGGTAAAGGGTATGTGCTTAGAGCCTGCGATGCTCTGCCGGCCCCCTCTGACTTCACCTAGACGTGGGTGGATGGAGCTCCCAGACGTGGGAGACTTTTGTCAGGTGGTCATTCAGAAATGGATGAATCACATTCTGACTGAGATCCCACTACACCTTCTATATGTTTGATATGACACCCAGAGTTTTGGTGAGTTGTTTATGTTCATGCTCTGGATAAGAATGATATGATAGCAACGTCAAGGACGATGTTTGAGCTTCTGTACGGTATTTGTTTTTGATATGCTCTGAAATGCTTCATTCACTGATGATTTTTGCTTCGAAATGTTCCATATGTCGTTGATATGCTTCGGAACATTTTATATGCCATTGATGAGCTCCGATATGTTTCCTTGGTTACTGATATGCTCCAATTACTGTATGCCCTATCTGTCAGGAACCAAATATGTAAGATTGAAAGGACAATTGTGTTTCTGCTCCTAATGATATTATGTCTACGAAATCGTATATTCTGCCTTGTATTTTGAAACTATATCTCTTTGGAAATTGTACTATTTGATATGGATATGTTAGCCCCTTGCTGAGCTCTTTATGCTCACCCCGTTTGTTGATAAATTTTTCAGGATAGCGTACCGTTTGCTTAAATGTTAAGATTGGGCTGAGGCAGTGGAAAGTTAGAAGATTTTGGGCTGATCTTTATTAGCATATATGTATGTGTTGCATAAGCCACTTTGTATCTATTGAAATGTTGACGATGAATCTAAACCTGTGGATTTTGTGTAAGTTAAAGGATCCCTAATGTATAGGATTTTTGGAATGTTAAGTTAAATTCATGTAATGATATGAACTTATGGTAATCGTTGGTTTGGTGACTGCACAGACTTCCCCACTTATGAATTTATGTTGTGGTTATTATTTTGATGAGTTGAGTTCAGATTATATGAATTATTGAGTGATGTGTGGTATGTTTATGAATTGGACAAGGTTATGAATTTGTAGACTATAGAGGTGAAATTTTGATCTGAATGTTTTCTTAGTGACCTCAAATGTATGTTTCGATCCTGGGTTAGATGTGATAAAAACTTTAAATATTGTCGATATTTTGAGGGGCGTGATAGGCCACAAAAGAGGACAATACGCCGAAGAATCGGACGAAACGTCGATGGACCAATGACTTGTCAGACAACATGATTCATGCTTAATAATAATTGTCTAGATCAAAGTGTAATTTTATGTGTGCAGGATTAACTATGATAGCAAGGCATAAAGCAAAATGAAGTCTCGAAGTCAAGAATGCGATTTCGTTGGGAGTTCGAGAGTTCGTCGAAAGTCCAAACGTTCATCGAAATTTCTACTAGAATTGACCGAGAAGTCCTGGAGCTTGCCAAAGAAGCTCATCAAGAAGATCATTGTGAAGTCCAGGAGCTTGCTAGGAGTCCGCTAGAACATTACCGAGAGATCGTCGGAAGTTCGCTAGAAGATCACTGGAAGCTCTTCGGAAGAAACTGAACTTACTTTGCTTAGAATATGTCTTAGGAATCATAGTTAGCACATAATTAGAGTTGGGATTGGGAGGTAATCCCATCAACTCTGTTAGGGGCCAACTGGACCTGAATTTACGCTGGTTTGGATCAGATTCAAGGCCTAACCAAGATGTTGAAAGCCTGGCTGGCGGTGGCACCGCTAGGGCCGATGGTGGCACCGCTTGGGGAATAGCACCCCAAGAATTTTGGGCTGTGGTAACGCCCAAACTGGGCGGTGGTACCACCGACAGTAAATGCTGCCAGCGGTGGTACCACCCTTGTCAAGCGATGGTACCGCCCAATGGCAGATCCAGTAGTGTAGAACCGCTCAAGACCGGCCGTGGTACCGCCAGTACCTAGGAAACCTAGGATGAGACCTTTTTAGGCTCCAAGTTTGAATCAACTTGAAGCTTATAAATACCCCTCTCATCCTTGGTTAACAAATACAAGCACAAAGAGTTTAAAAGTGAGAAAACGCTGTAGAAAATTCTTGAGAAATCCTCTCCTCTAGCTTAAACTTCGAATTCTGTTTAGAGAGGAGTGTGCGCTTGTAAAGGTTGTCTCCTAAACCTATAAAAAGGAGAAGACGGGTGTAAGAAGGAGGTTGATCTTCGCCTATTAAAGGAAGATTGATAGTGGATACCGGTGGCCTCGACGGAAGAGGAATCGGCGGAGTAGATGTAGGTCACAATGGCCGAACCACTATAAAAATCCGGTTTGCCTTTACGTTGAGCAATTTACTTTTATAAGCAAACTGTCTCTCCTCCTTATTGTGCTTTTACTACGCCTACACTCACATATGCTTTCAAGTTTTCGAAATTGGTTTTACCATACAAAATGAAGATTTTTTTAAACCAACGTTTTTATCACTGCACTAATTCACCCTCCCACCACCCCCCCCCTACCCCCCCCCCTCTAGTGCCGACTCATTCCTAACAGTTGGTATCAGAGCCTCATATTTCTCATTTGGTTTAACACCTAAGAGAAATGCCTCTTTTCGACTTTCAAGAGAGTCACTATTTCCTTCGTTCTCCTTTGTTCAATGGGACGGACTACATATATTAGAAAACTCGAATGAGAGTTTTCTTACTTTCTTTGAATTTAAACTTATAGAATATTATTGAAAATGGTTTTCGAAGGCCTTCTCTTCCAATGAACCATTGGAATGATTTGGAGAAGAAGACTTTTTCTTTAAATGCTAGAGCTATGAACCCTCTATTTTATGCCTTAGACAAAAACGAATTCTATCGAATTTCTATGTGCGAAATGACTTTCGATATATGGCACACTCTCGAAATTACATACGAAGGCACTAGTAGAGTAAAAGATTCGAAGATAAATATTTTAATACATGATTTTAAACTTTTTTATATGAAACCAAGCGAAACCGTTGTTGACATGTATACCCATTTTACGGATGTCGTCAATGGTTTAAAAGTACATGGTAGAAGTTTTTTGGATTTTTAACTGGAAACAAAATTTTACGTTCTCTTAATAAGAGTTGGGATCTGAAAGTAACCACAATATAGGAGGCAAAATTTTTCACTTGAAGAACTAATTGTGTCTTTAATGACCTACGAAATGACCAATGTGGCACAAAACGAACTCGAGAACAACCTTCCAAAGAACAGGAAGGATTTTGGACTAAGAACAATTGAAGACCACTCGAGTATAAGCTTAAGTGATGGTAAACTTGAACACATCACTATGAAATTTAAAAAGTTTATGAAACAAAAATTAAAAAACAAAAAGGACGCAACTACTTGTTATGAATGCAAGAAGAGGGAAGCACTTTTGGATGAATCAAGCTCATCCAAAGATTAGGAGAAAATCAACAAAGGTGAGGTGGCAAACTATGCCTTAATGGCTTTTGACGATGAGGTAAACGAAACTCCTTTAATTTATTTCAAAATTACCTGATGCTTTTAATGAGTTATTTTTAATTTAGTTTAATTATTTTTCTTGAAAATTACATGTTTAATGATGTAATGAAAATGTTAAAAGTTTTAGGATCATGCTTATCTTTCTAGTAATTTTGAAATTAATCATGAAAATTATATGTTTTATGATAAATAAACAAAAATGTTAGACTTAAATATAATACTTTAGATAAATCCTATTTATGTTTTAAGAAACAATAAAGTATATCTTGATGATTTTTGTATTGATTTTTGATTTTGTTTGGAAATGCCTTATGCTCAATGAAACCATGATTGATGAATATGCTTTATGTTTAATGATTTCTTTGGCTTGTATGCCTTATCATGATGAATGTTTTGAAAATAAATGTTTGTATCATGCTTGATGATTTTTATGCATGAGGATTTGAACTAATAGATTTGAAATCATATGATTTGGTATTATGTATTATACTTTTTGATCTTGATGATTTTTTATCTTTCCATTTTAAACATTGATGCATGGTTTTGAGATAAGAACAAATATTTAGGCATACTAATATAAAGTCAATCATACAAATTGAAACTAAAGAAGTTTAGATATCTTTAAGAATCATTCAACATTATGTTCAACGAAACCATGCTTGATGTCTTAATGAAAATGTAATGATGATTTGAAAGCATGCTTAATGAGTTTATATTTCGAACTTATGCATGATAATTTTTACGATCTTTTGAAAGTTTTTTTCTGGTGTTAATGAATGATGCATGGATTTGAAAGAAAAGAACATGCATGTATGAAATCAATCAATAAGTTGAAACAAAAGGAGAAAAGCATTTTTCTTGAAAATTTTCTTTTTCTCTATCTCATCGATTTTTCACTGAGAGACCAATAAAATTATTTATGCCATTTTGAGTCTCTTGAAAGAAATGTTGAGATTTTGATGATTTGAATTTGAATGAGTTTTTATCAAAATCATGATCTTGGTTTCTTGGAATTACTTGAGATTTTTTGAATCAAGATCTCTTCTTTGTACTCCTACGTTTTTTTCTTGGTATTTCATTTAAAGAACATATTTACTATATGAATCATATCTTTTGGTATTTAAATGGTCTTATCTTTCTGATTTCTTTGTATTTATGACTTGTATGCCTTATAATGATTGAAATATTTTACACCATTATGTTCTTCCCTTCTTCTTTCTTGTTTACAATGACAAAAGGGGCAGAAGTTATGATCATTCATGGTAGGATATAACTTGACAAATTAATACCATCATGATGTGAAATATTTATGATTTGGAATGATGCATGCAATACTTATGCTTTTTATTATGATGATATATGTGATGTATTGCATATAATGTGAATCATGATTAAAATTGCTTTGAATTGAATTCAAGGTTTATCTCAATTATGATATTTTGAAATAAGGTTGATACTTTACCTTTTTTATGATGTGAAGATTGATAAAAAGGGAAAAGAATTACAACATTGTATTCTTCCCTTCTATTTGACAATGATATATGGGGAGTAAATTTTGCTAGTTTGCTAGCTAGCTTGCATACTTCAAGAAGAAACAAAAGCTTGCTAATCTCAAAAAGATGCAAAAATCTTGTCAACTTTCATGTTTGTAAAATTTGCTAGCTCACAATTTGTAAGGAGAAAAACTTGCTTGCTTGCTAGCACATCTAAAGAGAAGCAAAAATTGTAAAAGTACATATCGCAAAAAGAGGAAAATTTTATTAGTTTGCTTATCTCAAAAGCAATGGTGCTATTTTGTCTATCTCAAGAAGCAAAACATTAAACTTACACATTACAAAAAGAAGCAAGAATTACTAGTTTGCACACTTCAACAAGAAAACTATTTTGCATTTGCTTTCAAAATTTTGCTAGCTTGTATTTTGTAGAACATGCTATCTTACTACCTTACATATCTAAAACATGATAGCTTGCATGATGTAGCACTTGCTAAATTTTCTTGCTTACTTGCAATGATGATAAAACTTGATATTATGTTTTTCATGCAATGATTTAAACTTATATCTCTAAACACTTGATAGTTGCACTTCTTATTTTTGTTGATGACAAAGGGGGAGAAGTATGATGTTACGCATAAGTTTATGATAACATGTTGCTTGGATTTTTTAATCCAAGAGTTCTATCAATATGGCATATTGATAGGGGGAGTTTGGTTAAACTTTGGGAGTTAAGGTTAACTCCGTCATCAATTGTTGTCACCATCAAAAAGGGGGAGATTGTTGAATTTCGGATTTTAATGATGAAACCAATTAATAGTATTTATGATTTGATCTATGTTTTAAGTGACGCAAGATACTTCGATCAGGGAGAGACAATTAAAGTAGGAAGAATCATGTTGGGTCGGAGGAAAACATGTTAGAAGATTAGACGTCAGGCTAGAGGATTGGTCGATGTATCGATAAAAGACTTGGGCCATGGATTCGAGCATCGGGCCAAGAAGAGCAGATATCGTGCCAAGGATATCGGAGTTGTAGAGGTCAACTGGTCGATAGGGCAATAGTCCACAAGAGAGGACGATGCGCCAAAGAATCGAACGAAGCATCAATGGACCAATGACATGTCGGACAACATGATTCATGCTTAGTAATAATTGTCTAGATCAAAGTATGATTTTGCATATACAGGATTAACTACAATTTTAAGGTATAAAGCAAAATGAAGTCCCGGAGTCAAGAACGCGATTTCGTTAGGAGTTCAAGAGTTTGTCGGAAGTCCGGACGTTCGTCGAAAGTTCTACCGAAATTGACCGAGAAGTCCTAGAGCTTGCCAAAGAAGCTCATTGAAACTCGCCAAGAAGATCATCGTGAAGTCTAGGAGCTTGCTGGGAGTCCATCGGAACATTGCCGAGAGATCGTCGGATGTTTGTCGGAAGATCACCGAAAGAAACTAGACTTATCTTGCTTAGAATATGTCTTAGAAATCGTAGTTAGCACATAATTGGAGTTGGGATTGGGAAGTAATCCCATCAACTTAGATAGGGGCTAACTAGGCCCGAAGTTATGCTGGTTTGGATCGGATTCAAGGCCCAACCAGAATGTTGAAAGCCTGGCCGGTGGTGGCAATGCCTGGGGAATAGCACCCTAGGAATTATGGGTGGTGGTACCGTCGGTAGTGAATGCTACCAGCGGTGGTACCACCCCTGTCAGGCATTGGTACCGCCCAGTGGTAGATCTAGTGGCGGTAGTACCACCCAAGAACGGTGGTGGTACCGCTAGTACCTAGGAAACCTAGGATGAGACCTTTTTAGGCCCCAAGTTTAAATCAACTTGAAGCCTATAAATACCCCTCTCATCCTTGATTAACAAAAATAAGCACAAATAGTTTAAAAGTGAGAAAACGCTATAGAAATCTCTTGAGAAATCCCCTCCTCTAGTTGAAACTTAGAATTCTGTTTAGAGAGGAGTGTGTGCTTGTAAAGGTTGTCTCCAAAACTTATGAAAAGGAGATAAGGGGTGTAATAAGGAGGTTGATCTTCGCTTATTAAAGGAAGATCGATAGTGGATGCTAGTGGCCTCGATGGAAGAGGAATCGGCGGAGTAGATGTAAGTCACGACGACCGAACCACTATAAAAATTCGGTTTGCCTTTACTTTGAGCAATTTACTTTTATAAGCAAACTGCCTGTCCTCCTTACTATGCTTTTACTATGCTTACACTTGCATATGTTTTCAAGTTTCCGAAATCGATTTTATCGTATGAAACGAAGATTTTCTTAAACCGACGTTTTTACCGCTACACTAATTCATCCCCCCCCCCTAGTGCCAACTTGTTCCTAACATGACTTGCCAGTAAAATAGTGGGAGCATATTGGGATAGAAGTCTATATTTTGATTGTTTATTTTTTTTACAAAATCTGCATGTTTTATATTTCTGTTGCATCTTTATTTTCAGAAAATGTCGCTTTCAAATCCCTTATGTGGCATACTTGATGCAACCACCTCAATGGTCCAAATTATATGGATTGGCTCTGCAACTTGAGAATTATTCCCACGACGGAGAAAATCGCGTACGTCCTTGATATAGTGATGCCTACGCCCGAGGAAGGGGTAAACAATGATGAGATCGCTCGCTACATGAAGTACATTGATGACTCTACTCTTGCTCAATATTACATGTTGGGCTCCATGACTCTTGAGTTATAGAGACAATATGAAAAGATGGATGCCAGATCCATTCTCCTACATGTCCGCAAACAGTTTGAGGAATAAGAAAGGACTCAATGATATGAGATATCCAAGAGCCTCTTTCACGGTAGGATGATTGATGGGACACTAGTTCATAACCATGTTCTAAAAATGAATGAGTGGATAGAGAAACTCACAAGTCCTAGAGGATAACCTATGTCTGGATCTTGTGCTTTAATCCCTACCAGATTCCTTTTTATATTTCATAATGAATTTTAATATGAACAAGCTTGAGGTGACTCTCCTAGAGCTCCTCAATATATTGAGGGAGGCAGAGAGCACTATCAAGAAAGAGAAGCAAGTTCTCTATAGTGGTTAGACCAAAAAGAAAAGGAAAACAAAATAGTCCTTTAAGAAGGGCAAGGGCAAGGGCAGACCAGGTAAAGTAAAGATTGCTAAGAAAGACCCAGCAAAGGACAAAGGTCAATACTTCCACTACGACAAAAATAGGCACTAGAAGAGGAACTACAAAGAGTACATAGCAAAGATGGTGAAACAGAAGCTTAGAGAAGCTTCAGGTACATTTATGATTAGTCTCCATTTGTTATACTCTTATGATAATACATGGGTATTAGATATCGGTAGTACTTATCATATTTGTAATTCGTTGCAAGTTCTAGCAAGGGCTACGAGATTAGCGAGAGGTGAGATGGACTTCAAGATGGTCAATGGAGCAAAAGTTACTACATTAGCTATTGGCTAGGTCACCCTACATCTGCCTGGTGGAGCTATTATGGTAGTGGATGCATGTTATTTTGTTCATTCTGTTATCAAAAATATAATTTCCATTTCATGTTTGATAATTAGTGGATATAAATTAGTTTTTGAGAATAATGGTTGTTCAATATTATTAGATGATGAGATTATTACAAGAGGAATATTGTATAATGATTTATTTATGCTAAACACTACTCCACATATCATGAATGTAAGTGTGTCTAAGAGGAAATAAGATGAGGTGAATAATGCATACCTGTGGCATTATAGGTTAGGTCACATCCATGAGGAAATGATTCAAAAGTTGCTAAAGGATAGATATCTAGATCCATTCGACTATGAGTCGTGCAACTTGGGAGCCTTGCCTTTGTGAAAAACTAACCAACTCTCCATTTAGTGGAAATGGAGAAAGTGCCACTGAGCTACTGTAACTTATACATAGTGATGTATGTGGACCCATGTCAACTCATGCCATTGGTGGTTACTCCTACTTCATTATCTTTACTGATGATTTCTCAAGGTATGGACATGTGTACTTAATGAAGTACAAGTCCGAGGCCTTTGAGAAATTCAGAGAGTATAAGAATGAAGTGGAGAACCAGACTGGAAAGATTATTAAGACTCTTCGATCAAATCGAGGAGGTGAATACTTAAGTACAGAGTTTACCCAGTTCCTCAAGGATCATGGGATTCTAAACCAATGGACACCTCCTTATACACCTCAGCTTAATAGTATATCTGAAAGGAGGAATCGTATGTTGTTAGACATGGTATGGTCCATCATGAGTTTCGTTGACCTACCCATCTCATTCTGGGGATATGCCCTAGAGACCGCAGCTTACCTTCTAAATAGTCTTCCAACTAAGTCGGTAGTGTCTATACCATAAGAGATATGAAAAGGGAAGAAGCCCGATCTTAAGGTTGTTAAGATTTGGGGCTGCCTTACCCAGGTTAAAAAGCACAACCCCGATAAGTTGGAATCAAGAACGGTGTAGTGCAAATTCGTAGGATACCCCAAGGAAACTTATGAGTATTATTTCTATCATCTCGAGGACCAAAAGGTCTTTGTAGCCAAGAGAACAGTGTTCATTAAGAAGAAACACATTCTTGGCGGAGACAGAGGAAGCATGATTGAGTTGAGCGAGGTTGGAGAACCTAGTTTAAGCACCACTCTACAACTCGAGTCTATTTAGGTAATTAATACATAAGTTCCAACTTTACATAGGTCTAGTAGAGTATCCCATCCTCCTAAGAGATATATGGGACATATTGGTGAGGATGTTGAGGATATTAATTCTCAGACCTATGAGGAGGCTATTATGAATATAGACTTTGGGAAGTGACAAGAAGCCATGAATTCTAAGATGGATTCCACATACTCCAACAAGGTTTGGAACCTAGTTGATGCGCCCGAGGGTATTGTACCCATCGGTTGCAAATGGATCGTTAAGAAAAAGTCAGAGTAGATGGAAAGGTAGAGACCTATAAAGCAAGGCTAGTGGCTAAGGGGTATCGTCAAAGGCAAGGTGTTGACTAGGATGAAACCTTCTCACCCGTTGCTATGCTAAAATCCATCCGAATTCTATTGGCTGTTGCAGCATACTATGATTATGAGATCTGGCAGATGGACGTGAAAACTGCATTCCTCAATGGCAACCTCGAGAAGGAGGTGTATATGATACAGCCAGAGGGATTCGTGTCCAAGGACTACCCAAATAAGGTGTGTAGGTTACTTAGATCCATTTATGGACTAAAGCAAGCTTTCTGAAGTTGGAACATAAGATTTGATGAGGCAATCAGATCTTATAACTTCGTTAAGAACGAAAATGAGCCTTGTGTGTATAGGAAGGTAAGTGGGCGTGCTATCACCTTCTTGGTGTTATATGTGGATGACATCCTAATCATTGGGAATGATGTAGGAATGCTATCCACAGTAAAGGCTTGGTTATCTAGATACTTCTCGATGAAGGACTTAGGGGAGGCATCCTATATATTGGGGATTCAGATCTATAGAGATAGATCCAAGAGGATGCTTGACTTGTCCAAGTCCAGGTACATGGACACCATTGTCAAATGGTTTGGCATTAAAAATTTCAAGAGAGGTCTTATACCGATGAGACATAGAGTATTACTTTCTAGGAGTATGTATTAGGAACGAGTGGGCACTAGGGGGGGGTGAATTAGTGCAGCGGTAAAAATTACGTCGATTCAGAATCTTATTGCGATTAAACCTGTTTCAGAAGATGTTAACTTGAAAGCATATGAAAGAGTGTAGTGGATATAAAGCAAGTAAAGAAGGGCGGTTTGCAGTAAATGTAAATTGTAAGAAGTAACTGCAAACCGAGTTATAGTGGTTCGGTCGTCATGACCTACATCCACTCCACCGATTGCTCTTCTATCGAGACCATCAGAATCCACTAACGATCTTCCTTTAATAGGCTAAGATCAACCTCCTTCTTATAACTCTATTCTCCTTTTGCAGGCTCAGGAGAGAACCTTTACACCCCTTTTTTCCAAAGCTTCCCTCACACACTCCCTTAGAATGGTCTTTAAACTTTAGGTGGAGGGACTCTATATTTTGCAAGGGTTTTCAACTCTAGAAACACAGAGATTTTGTTCACTCTTCTTGCTACTCCATGCAGGAATAGTTGGGGTATTTATAGACCCCAAATGACTTCAAAACTTAGAGCCAAAATTCAAATCCTCGAAATTTTGCGGTACGGGCGGTACCACCGCCTTGTCTGGTGGTACCACCACCTAGAAGACTATGTATGGGCGGTACCACCATCTAACACAGTCTCGGAGACTGTGCCACGATGATGCCACATGTTGGGTCATTGTTTGGGCCTTTCACTTGGCCCAACACAGCCCAAACTTGGGCCCAACTGTCCCCTAATTAGGTTGGCCCAATTCCAACCTAATTATGTGCTAATTACAAAATTTAAGACATACAATAAGCTAATCCAGTCTGGTTAGTCTAGGTTTCTTCCGACAAGCTTCCGACGATCTTCCAGCGAACTTCCGATGATCTCTCGGCAATGTTCTAGCGGACTCCCGGCAAGCTCTTGGACTTCACAATGATCTTCTTAGCAAGTTTTAATAAGCTTCTTTGGCAAGCTCCTAGACTTCTCGGTCAATTCCAATAGAACTTCCGACGAACGTTTGGACTTCTGATGAACTCTTGAACTCCCAACAAAATTTCATTCTCGACTCCAAGACTTCATTTTGCTTTATGCTTTGATCACTATCGTAGTTAATCCTGCACAATTTAAGCCTACTTCGATCTTAGATAATTATTACAAAGCTTGAATCATGTTATCCGGCATGTCATTGGTTCATCGATGATTCGTCCGATTCACCAGTGCATTGTCTTCTCTTGCCGCCTATTGCCCAATCAGTAAGTTGACCTTCGTAACTCCAATTTCCTTAGCGCAATTTCTACTCTTCTTAGCCTGATGCCCGAACCCATGGCCCGAAGCCTTCTGCCGATACATCGACCGATCCTCCGGCTCAATGTCCAATCTTTTGACATATTTTTTTCCGGCCCAACATGATTCTTCCTGCTTTTAATTGTCTCTCCTTGATCAATGCTTCCTACGTCACTCAAAACGTAGACCAAATCATAGACATTATCAATTGGTTTCATCATCAAAATTTGAGATTCAATAGTATGTCTCCAAAGACTCTTGAAGAAAGGGCAAACATGTATATGATACTCTATGCCTCAATGATAGGGTCTATCATGTATGCTATACTATGTAACAGGCCTCATATAGCATATGCTATAAGTGTCACGAGTAGGTATCAGGCGAATTCAGGCTAAGAGCACTAGAAAGCAATAAAGTGTATCCTTAAGTACTTGAGAAGGACTAAGGATCTTTTACTAGTATATGGAGGTAGTAGCCTTAGGGTTAAAGGGACTCGAGTTTCCAGTTCGATGTCGATGATGACATGTCTAACACAGGGTATGTGTTCACCTTGAATAGAGGAGAAGTATGGTGGAAGAGTTTCAAGTAAGATATTATTTCTGACTAGACTATAGAGGCAGAGTGCATTGCTATAGTAGAGGCAGCAAAGGAGGGAGTTTGGATAAAAAAGTTCATCACAGATTTTGGGAGTGGTGCCGGACAATAAGGAGTCGATTCCCTTATATTGTGACCACTATGGGGCGATTGCTCAAATGAGGGAACCTAGGTCTCATCAGAAATGTTATGAGGAAGTTCCAGCTTATTAAAGAGATCGTGGCCTAAGGAGATGAAGCAGTGGAAAGAGTTCCATCAAAAGTTAACATCGAGGATCCCCTGACAAAGCCATAGTCTTAGATTGTCTTTGAGTATCACAGGGGTCTGATGGGGATCAGACATATAGGTAATTGGCTTTAGGTCAAGTGGGAGATTGTGAGTCAAAGGTGCCTTGTAAGCCAATCACGTGAGTGATGGCACATGTGACATGATACACATTCTTATTGCTTATTATATTTTGACATTTTTATCACTTTATATTGCTTGTTGCATATAGACATATATATTGTGATGTCCATGGATTTATGCAATAGGAATTGGATCATAATGAGATCATAATAATGAGACCAATTTGCTTGTAAACACAAACCCTAAATAATCTGGGTCATAGGTTACTCGAGAGGGACATCGAGATAATCGAATAGATTTGTATACTGTATACCCATCCATATGATAGAGGTAGCTGGTCTCATAGCTGCTTGTGTGGGGATACTAAGGATACAATGTAGGTGCTTATTGGAGAATGAGTTTATTGATTGATCCACTCACGGAATACTAGATGGTTGATGATGCCTTATTATCAGATAGTAATTTCGTAGTCCAAATAGTATATATAGTCCTTGGAATTGAGACACCAAGGATATCTTGTATGAGTACTCCACTCTTTGATACCAGACTTATAGGTTTGGAAGTTCTAAATCTAGTATAGTCAGTTATTGGGAGTGGTAGCCAACCTTACGAGGGCTATTAAGTGTCGATAGAGGATCATTTGCTCTTGGTATTATGAGGGAAGTATCCCGTGTATTCTTGCTCAAACAAATCTTTAGCCAAGGTCATTCGGATTGAGAGAGAAAGAGTTTTCCAAGAGAATCCGATTAGAGCGTGACTCGAAGAGAGACCGTATGGGCATGACAACACTATGCCCGCTATATGATCTCTGAGATATTAGATAGATAAGGGACTATAGGTACACGATAACTGAAGATAGATAGGTTCAAAGGATTGGATTCTCCTATGTCGTTTGGGGACTACGGCGTAGTAGCCTAATATGTCTATAGTCGATGAGTCGAGTGAATTATTATGGAGATAATAATTCACTGAGCTAGAAGAAGTTCTGATAGGTATGACTCATGGCCAGCTTGATATTGGGCCTAGAGGGTCACATACATATGGTAGGTTTTGCGTGTTGAATCTCGGATTTTGATGATGAAGTCAATTGTCATTTGTTGTCTAATCTATGTGTTGAGATAAGTGTGCAGGATTAACTACGATGAAAGTTAGACAAGCAGCAGGAGTTGCGCCGGAGTCAAGTTCATGATCACGTTGGGAGTTCGAGAGTTCGACGGAAGTTCGGACGGTCGTCGGAGGTTCTGCGAGAACAGATCCGAGAAGTCCAGAAGCTTGCCAAGCGAAGCTCATCGGAACTCGCCAAGTGGATCGTCGCAAAGTCCAGGAGTTTGCCGGAAGTCCGCAGAAGAATCACCGAGGGTTCATCGGATGATCGACGGAAGTTCGCCGGAAACTCGCCGGAAGAAGCGATTGACGCATCGGAGCAAAGCTGCAGAAATTGTCTTAGAGTTAATCGTAGTTAGCATGTTGATTAAGTTGGAAAATGGGAGGTGATCCCATTAGCTTAATCTTGGGGCAATTGGGCCCCTGAAAAGATTGAAATTGGGCCGAATGGAGCTAACCATTCGGACCATGATTGCACCAGGAGGTGCAACCGCCTAGGCCAAGAGGTGGCACCGCCTGGGCTAAGCCTCCCAGTAAGACTGGGCGGTGTAACCGCCCCAGCCAGGAGGTGGCACCGCCTGAGCTCAGTCTTTGAGCTAGACTGGGCGGTGCAACCTCCCTGATAGAGAGGTGGCACCGCCTGAGCTCGGTCTTCGAGCTCTGGTAGAGAGGTGCAACTGCCTCAGTCAAGAGGTGGCACCAATTGGGGCTCAGTCTCCGAGCCAGACTTAGGCGGTGCAACCGCCCCTGACAGAGAGGTGCAACCGCCTGGGCTCAGTCTCCGAGCTCTGCCAGGCGGTGCAACCTCTCCAATCAAGAGGTGCAACCGCCTGATCCCGAAATTCTGGGATTTGATCGTTTTGAGCTCCAAATTTGAATTGGGTTGGGGCCTATAAATACCCCACCCATTCAGCACTGAAGGGATACTGATCCACACCGAATTCTTGATCTTTTCAGTGATTCTAAGAGCTCAAATTTGTGTAAAGTCCAAAAGTTCTCCTCTTTTCTGTTCTTCAAGTCTTGAGTTGTAAAGAGAGGAGAGAAATGATCTATAAGGGTTGTCTCCTGAGCCCGTCAAAAGGAGAGAAACTGTAAAAGGGCAGTTGGCCTTCGCCCATTGAAGGAAGGCAGCTAGTTGACGTCGGTGACCTCATCGGAGGAGGAAGCCAAAAGTGGAGTAGGTCAAGACTGACCGAACCACTCTAAATCTCTGGTTTGCTTTTATTTCGAGTACCTTATCATTACTGCAAACCTCCTACATAACTACTGCTCTTTGCACCATTACGAACAAGTTCTAAGTGCTGATCTTTCCGAATCTGGATTCAGACGTCAATAGGTGTTTTCGTACGATCTTTACATTGCAGCTTACATTTACGTCTTGAATCTGTTTATAACTGCGAACTGTCTTCTGCGCTTTTACGAACGAGTTTCCTTACAGTTTACATTTACATTTTGATTCTATTTTCAACTGCAAACTGTCTTCTGCAATTTTACGAACGAGTTTCAACATTTAGACGTAAAACTGCATTTAGACGTAAATCGGCTTTCCTCGCACAATCATCAGATTTCAGTTTACGTTTACGTCTTGATTTCAACTGCATACTGCCTTCTGCGAGTATAAAAACGAGTTTCAAAGTTCAGACGTAAATCTGCGTTTAGACGTAAATCTGCTTTCTGCAGATTACTTTTTGAGCTATACAATAGCAGCACATTGTCTTTATACTTCTGCTTAAACTGCACTTAGACGCAAACTGTGTTTAGACGCAATCTGCGCTTAGACGCAAACTGCGCTTAGACGCAATCTACACTTGGAAGCAAACTGCGCTTAGACGCAATATGAGTTTAGACGCAATCTGCATTTAGACGCAAACTGCGTTTAGACGCTAACTGTGTTTAAACGTAAACTGCACTTAATCATAAGTAATCTTAGAATCGGCTTTTGCATCAAAATAGTTTTTATCGAACGAACGCAGCTTTCATTTTTAATCGCTGAAAGATTTCCGCTGCACTAATTCACCCCCCCCCCTCTTAGTGCTCTCGATCCTAACAATTGGTATCAGAGCAAGGTTAACTCTCTAACGGACTAAAACCCAAAGAGAAATGGCATACGCCGGAAACCAAGAGGGGCATTCTATTACGCGTCCACCCATGTTCAGTGGGACGGACTACACCTACTGGAAGACCCGAATGAGGATCTTTCTTATTTCTATGGATTTTGAACTATGGAATCTTGTCGAAAACGGATTTTCGAAGTCTTCTCTTCCAATGATCGATTGGAATGATTTGGAGAAGAAGGCTTTCGCTCTTAATGCAAAGGCTATGAATGCCTTATTTTGTGCACTTGATAAAAACGAGTTTAACCGTGTTTCAACTTGTGAAACTGCATTTGATATTTGGCACACACTCGAAGTGACCCATGAGGGCACAAGTAGAGTAAAAGAGTCAAATATCAATTTGCTGTTACATTCTTTCGAACTTTTTCGGATGAAACCGAGTGAAACCATTGGCGACATGTTTACCCGTTTCACGGATGTCGTCAACGGTCTAAAAGGACTCGGAAAGAGCTTTTCGGATTTTGAGCTTGTTAATAAGATACTAAGATCCCTTCCTAAGAGTTGGGATCCTAAAGTCACTACTATTCAAGAGGCAAAAGATTTGCGAAATTTCCCTCTTGAAGAACTAATCGGGTCATTAATGACCTACGAAATGACTTGTAAAGCTCATGAAGAGCAAGAAGACATCCTTCCAAAGAACAGGAAGGATATGGCACTCAAAACTTCTGAATGCCACTTGAGAGAAAACTCAAGTGATGAGGACTGTGATGATAACTTGGCACTTCTAACAAGAAAGGTTAAAAAGTTCTTTAAAAGAAACAAGTTTAAAAATGATGCAAAAAATAAACTTGAACCCAAGAAGGACCAAGTAATCTGCTATGAATGCAAAAAGCCGGGACACTACAAGAGTGATTGTCCCCAAGTCAAAAGGAGAACGTCAAAGAAAAAGGTGCTTCAAGCAACATGGGATGACTCAAGTGCATCCGAAGAAGAGGAGTCCAACACCGAGCAAGTTGCTCATTACGCCTTACTGGCCATCGAAGATGAGGTAACAAATTCAATAGATGCAGATTTATCATTCGATGAATTATTAAATGCTTTCCATGAATTGTTTGATGAGTGTAAGACTATCAGTAGTAAATACAAATTGCTAAAAAAGGAGCATGATAGTCTTATTTGTAATTTCGATAAGTTAAATGCTGAACATCATGATAGTTTAAGCCCATGCATAAAATGCCATGATCTAGAAACTCTCCAAAAAGAAAACTTGCTACTTAAGGACACCTTGAAGAAATTCGAGGTTGGTAGCAAGTCATTGAACATGATCCTTACAAACAAGGGTCACGTTCCCAAAAGAAGTGGAATTGGATTCGTGAGAAGTCCTCACCAAAATCCAACCACCTTCATAAAAGGCTCCATCCTACATATTCGACATCAAGACAAATGTAACTTCTGTTGTAAATTTGGACACAAGACACATTGTTGTCCATTCAAGAAAATAAGTCCAAACAAATTGATTTGGGTTCCTAAAGGAACCATGATAAACTCCATGCAACATGATAAACAATGCAGATCTATCTTTGAGGCACCCAAAAGCAAATGAGTACCTAAAAATCATCCTTTCTTGTAGAAACCCACACCATCGCAAGCTAGGAGCAAGAGATGGTACCTTGATAGTGGATGCTCAAGGCATATGACCGGAGATCCATCTCATTTCTCTAAGCTCACTAGCATAGACGAAGGCTATGTCACCTTCGGAGACAACAACAAAGGTAAAATCATTGGCAAAGGAACCATAGGTAACAAATCCAACCTTTTTATTGAAGATGTTCTGTTAGTTGATGGTTTAAAACATAACCTCTTGAGTATTAGTCAATTATGTGATAAAGGATATACTGTCAAATTCGAATCTAATGCTTGCATCATTGAAAAACCACATAAAAATATGTCTATGATTGCATTAAAACAAAATAACGTATACACTATTGACATCAATGACTTATGTGATGAAATGTGTTTTGTGGTTATGAATGAGGATACTTGGCTATGGCATAGAAGATTAGGTCATGCTAGCATGAAACTAATCACTCAAGTATCATCTAGAGAACTTGTAAGAGGAATTCCTCATATCAAGTTCATCAAAGACAATGTATGTGATGCTTGCCAATTAGGTAAACAAATTAGGGGTAGTTTCAAAGTTAAGAATCAAATAAGCACCCCTAGGCCCTTACAATTGATCCATATGGACTTGTTCGGACCAATCTCTACATCGAGTCTAGGAGGTAGCAAATACGCCTTTGTCATTGTTGATGACTACAGCAGATATACATGGACCTACTTCTTAAAACAGAAAAATGAATGCTTTAGATATTTTTGTTAGGATCGAGAGCAATAAGAGGGGGGGGGGGGTGAATTAGTGCAGCGGAAATCTTACAGCGATTAAAAACCAAAAGCTGCGTTCGTTCAAAAACTATTATGATGCAAAAGCTAATTCTCAGTTTGTATCTAAGTGCAGTTTGCGTCTAAGCGCAGATTGCGTCTAAGCTCAGATTTACGTCTAAACGCAGTTTTACGTCTAAACGCAGATTTACGTCTAAACGCAGATTTACGTCTAAACGCAGTTTTACGTCTAAACGCAGATTTACGTCTAAACTCAGATTTACGTCTAAACTCAGATTTACGTCTAAACGCAGATTTACGTCTAAATGCAGTTTTACGTCTAGACGCAGATTTACGTCTAAACTTTGAAACTCGTTTGTATACTCACAGAAGGCAGTATGCAGTTGAAATCAAGACGTAAACGTGAACTGAGATCTGATGATTGTGCGAGGAAAGCCGATTTACGTCTGAATGCAGTTTTACGTCTAAATGTTGAAACTCGTTCGTAAAATCGTAGAGGACAGTTTGCAGTTATCAATAGGATCAAAATGTAAGTGTAAACTGCAAAGAAGCTCGTTCGTAAAAGCACGGAAGACAGTTCTGCAGAATCAAACGTAAACATAAATTGTAATGTATGAAAATACGAATTTACGTCTGAATGCAGATTCGGAAGAATAGCACTTAGAACTTGTTCGTGAAAGCGCAGAGAGCAGTAGTAATGAAGGAGGTTTGCAGTAATGATAGAGTGCTAAAAAATAAATGCAAACCAGAAATTTAGAGTGGTTCGGTCAGCCTTGACCTAGTCCACTTTTGGCTTCCTCCACCGACGAGGTTGCCGTCGTCAACTAGGGGCCTTCCTTCAATAGGCGAAGGCCAAACTGCCCTTTTACAATTTCTCTCCTTTTGACAGGCTCAGGAGACAACCTTTACAGACCTTTCTCTCCTCACTTTACAACTGAAAACTTGAAGAACAGAAGGAGGAGACTTAAAGGCTTTACAACACTTTTGAGCTCTTAGAATCACAGAAAAGATCAAGATTTCGGTGTAGGTCTGTATCTTTTCAGTGCTGAATGGGTGGGGTATTTATAGGCCCCAACCCAATTCAAAATTCGAGCTCAAAACGATCAAATCGATCAAATCCCAGAATTCTGGGATCAGGCGGTTGCACCTCTTGACTGGAGAGGTGGCACCGCCTGGCAGAGCTCGAAGACTGAGCTCAGGCGATTGCTCCTCTCTACCAGAGCTCGAAGACTGAGCTCGATGGTTGCATCACCTGGCAGAGCTCGAAGACTGAGCCCGGTGGTTGCATCACCTGGCAGAGCTCGAAATCTGAGCTCGGTGGTTGCATCACCTGCCAGAGCTCGAAACTGAGCTCAGGCTGATGCACCTCTCTGCCAGAGCTCGAAGACTGAGCTTGGTGGTTGCATCACCTGGCAGAGCTCGAGACTGAGCTCAGGCTGATGCACCTCTCTGCCAGAGCTCGAAGACTGAGCTCGGTGGTTGCATCGCCTGGCAGAGCTCGAAACTTGAGCTCTGGCGATGCTACCTCTTGACAGAGGAGGTTGCACCGCCCAGTCTAGCTCGAAGACTGAGCTCTGGGCGGTTGCACCTCTTGGCTGGGGCGGTTGCACCTCCCAGCCTCGCAGCCCTGGCGGTTGCACCTCCTGGCTGGGGCGGTTGCACCTCCCAACCTCACAGCCCTGGCGGTTGCACCTCCTGGCTGGGGCGGTTGCACCTCCTGGTGCAATCAGGGTCCGAATGGTTCGCTCCATTCGGCCCAATTTGAATCTTTTCAGGGGCCCAATTGCCCCAAGATTAAGCTAATGGGATCACCTCCCATTTTCATGCTTAATCATCGTGCTAACTACGATTAACTCTAAGACAACTTCTGCAGCTTTGCTCCGATGCGTGAATCGCTTCTTCCGGCGAGTTTCCGGCCAACTTCCGTCGATCATCCGATAAACCCTCGGTGATCCTTCTGCGGACATCCGGCATACTCCTGGACTTTGCGACGATCCACTTGGCGAGTTCCGACGAGCTTCGCTTGGCAAGCTTCTGGACTTCTCGGATCAGTTCTCGCTGAACCTCCGACGACCGTCCGAACTTCCGTCGAACTCTCGAACTCCCAACGTGATTATGATCTTGACTCCGGCGCAACACCTGCTGCTTGTCTTACTTTCATCGTAGTTAATCCTGCACAACAAAACAAAACTTCGATCGAGACAATTAATCCTAAGCAATTAACCAAGTTGTCCGACATGTCATTGGTCCCTCGACGCTTCGTCCGATTCTTCGGCGCATCGTCCTCTTCTGCAGCCTATTGCCCAATCGGCCAGTCGACTTCCGCAACTCCGATATCCTTGGCACAATACCCGCTCTTCTTGGCCCGATGCCCGAGTCCACGGCCCGAAGCCTTCTGTCGATACGTCGACCGATCCACCGGCCCGACGTCCAATCTTCTGACATGTTCCTTCGGCACAACATGATTTTCCTGCTTTAATTGTCTCACCCTGATCGAAGCATCCTGCGTCACTCAAAACGCAGATTAAATCATAAACATATATCAAGTAGTTTCATCATCAAAATACGAGATTCAATAATCTCCCCCTTTTTGATGATGACAACCACTTGATGACGGAGTTAAACTTAACTCCCGGAGTTTAAACAAACTCCCCCTATCAATATGCCATATTGATAGAACCTTGAATTCAAACTGAATTCAAGTCATTGCAATATTCATCATGAATACTTGCAATACGTCAACATGAACTTATGCATAAACTTATGCATCACATGTCATGTCATCAACATACTTCTCCCCCTTTGTCATCAACAAAAAGGAGAAGTACTACAATCAAGTGTTTGTGTGTGATATTGGTTCTACTCTTTGCATGAAAAACATAGTATCAAGTTTTATCATCATGCAATCTTGGAGCTAGAAGATTTAGCAGGTGTTATATCATGCTTAGGACATTCATGCTATCAAGTTTTAGATATTCAAGTTTTATAACATATAAGATAGCACTTTTGGTAATGTTCAAGATAGCAAGTTCTATATCATGCAAGCTAGCAAACTAGAGATGTTCAAGAAAGCAACTCTTGCTTCTTGATATATGCAAATTTGTCAAGTTTTGCTAGATGTGCAAGTTAGCATTTTTGCCTCTTGAGATAGGCAAGATAGCACATTTGCTTCTTTTGAGATAGCAGCTTTTCGCTTCTCTTTAGACTACGAGCTAGCAATTTTTACGATGTACAAGTTTCACAATATACAAGCTAGCAAAAAAACTTCGAAAGCAAATGCAAGATAACTTTCTTGTGTAGGCTCATGATTATTGCTTCCTATTGTAATGTGCAAGTTGCAAGTCTTGCTTCTTGAGATATTCAAGATGGTGATGTTCAAGAAGACAACTTTTGCTTCTTGAAATAAGCAAGTTAGCAATCTTTGCTACTTACGATAGGCAAGCTGGCAATCAAGTTTTTGCATCTTCTTGACTTGTGCAAACTAGCTATCTCCCCCTTTGTCATTGTCAACAAGGGAAAAACCCTTTACATCAATTTCTAAATCATGACAAAGGTAAGTAATCATTCTTATTTGTGCATCATTATAGTTTCAATGCACAAATACATTAACATTACATTTCAAAAAATTTTATGCATGATACCGAAAAATCAATCATCATCATGAGCATATCAAACATGATATTCAAGCATTCATGATATATCATTTTGGCAACATGATCATAGATATTCAAACGATGGTATCTAGAATTCATTACATCCTATTATGCATGATCATTAACTCCTCATTTGTATTTCATGCATTATTTTATTTCATCTCATAAGGAATATCAAGAAGAGTTATTGGATGATGAGATAAATATTTTATGAATACACAGAATATCATAAGTGTTTCATGTATTCATATTATCACATGAAGCATATTATCATTTTTAAGATTCATAACATGAATAACGTTATTACTATTTCATCAAAATCAGTTTCGAGATTCACATAATATCATGAAATCATTAATCTCGATAAAATGGGAAAAACATTTTCTTTTTAAGTGATTCTTTTAACACATCATAAAAAAGAAAAACTCATTCATAATTCAAGTGATTTACAAGATATCATAAATGAATTTATCACTTGTATTTCACCAAAATCGAGAACTCTAGAGTTAGAAAATGATTGAAGCATTTAATCTGATTGAAGAATGATTCATATTTAAAGTGTAGCATTTGTCAAATCTGAAATCATCAAGTATAACTTTTATATTTTCATTGCAACATTGAGCAAGGTTTCATTGAACATAATTTTGAATGATTCTTATAAATGCCTAAAACTTCTTTAGTTTTAATTTATGATTGACTTTATAATAGCATGCTCAAATCTTTATTCTTATGTCAAAACCATACATTACATTTAATAAACAAAGACAATGAAAAATATCAAGCCTTCCAGACAAAAGCCATGTATCGTCATTGAAAAGCAATATGAAAATCATCAAAATATACATTCTTGCTTCTCAAGCACATAAATAAGATTAATCTCACTAGGTGTAAAATCATTAGATTTCTATCTTGCATTAACATAAGACATGCAATTTTCATTATCATTTTCAAGATTACAAGCATGATCATATTTTTGCATTTTCATTGTTAAATTATTAAAAATATAATTTTCAAGAAAATTTAAAGAAAAAGAAAAATGCATCATGAAAAGCATCATGTAATTTCGAAGTAAATTAGGGGGATTTCGATTACCTCATCATTGTAGGCTGTTAAGGCGTAGTTTGCCGCCTTGCTTTTGTTGACTTTCTCTTCTTCGGAGGAGCTCGATTCATCCCAATTTTTGTTCTTCTTCTTGCGTTTAAAGCAAGTAGTTTGATTCTTTTTGCTTTTTAATTTTCGTTTCATCTGTAGTTTAAGTTCACCATCACTTGAGCTTAGGCTCGAGTGGTCTTCAAATGTTCTATGTCCCAAATCCTTCCTGTTCTTTGGAAGGTTGTTTTGTTCATCATTGTCCTCATCACTTGAGTCATCGCTCAAGTGGCATTCATTTGTCCAGAGTTCAACATGTTCATCATGTGCATTGTACACCATTTCATATGTCATCAATGACCCAATTAGTTCTTCAAGTGGTAAGTTGTTTAGGTTTTTAGCTTCTTGTATTGCAGTTACTGTTGAATCCCACTTCTTAGAAAGAGAACGCAAAATCTTGTTTACGAGTTCAAAGTCCGAAAAACATTTTCCAAGAGCTCTTAAACTATTGACGACATCCGTGAAACGGGTGTACATGTCGCCTATAGTCTCGCTTGGTTGCATTCGAAAAAGCTCGAAATCATGCAATAAAAAGTTAACTTTCGAGTCTTTGACACTACTAGTTCCCTCGTGCGTGATTTCAAGTGTTCGCCAAATGTCAAAAGCTGTTTCGCACGTAGAAATCCGATTGAACTCATTTTTGTCCAAAGCGCAAAATAAGGCATTCATAGCCTTTGTGTTTAAAGAGAAATACTTCTTCTCCAAATCCGACCATTCGTTCATCGGTTTGGAGGGAAGTTGAAAACCGTTTTCAATGATACTCCATAAGTCTAAATTCGTAGAAATCAAGAAAACTCTCATTCGAGTTTTCCAATAAGTGTAGTCCAATCCGTTAAACAACGGTGGACGAAAGACCGAAAAGCCCTCTTGAAGAGCCATTTCTCTCAGGTGTAAATCCGAAATGAGAAATACCCTGCTCTGATACCAATTGTTAGGATCGAGAGCACTAAGAGGGGGGGGGGGTGAATTAGTGCAGCGGAAATCTTACAGCGATTAAAAACCAAAAGCTGCGTTCGTTCAAAAACTATTATGATGCAAAAGCTAATTCTCAGTTTGTATCTAAGTGCAGTTTGCGTCTAAGCGCAGATTGCGTCTAAGCTCAGATTTACGTCTAAACGCAGTTTTACGTCTAAACGCAGATTTACGTCTAAACGCAGATTTACGTCTAAACGCAGTTTTACGTCTAAATGCAGATTTACGTCTAAACTCAGATTTACGTCTAAACTCAGATTTACGTCTAAACGCAGATTTACGTCTAAATGCAGTTTTACGTCTAGACGTAGATTTACGTCTAAACTTTGAAACTCGTTTGTATACTCGCAGAAGGCAGTATGTAGTTGAAATCAAGACGTAAACGTGAACTGAGATCTGATGATTGTGCGAGGAAAGCCGATTTACGTCTGAATGCAGTTTTACGTCTAAATGTTGAAACTCGTTCGTAAAATCGTAGAGGACAGTTTGCAGTTATCAATAGGATCAAAATGTAAGTGTAAACTGCAAAGAAGCTCGTTCGTAACAGCACGGAAGACAGTTCTGCAGAATCAAACGTAAACGTAAACTGTAATGTATGAAAATACGAATTTACGTCTGAATGCAGATTCGGAAGAACAGCACTTAGAACTTGTTCGTGAAAGCGCAGAGAGCAGTAGTAATGAAGGAGGTTTGCAGTAATGATAGAGTGCTAAAAAATAAACGCAAACCAGAAATTTAGAGTGGTTCGGTCAGCCTTGACCTACTCCACTTTTGGCTTCCTCCACCGACGAGGTTGCCGTCGTCAACTAGGGGCCTTCCTTCAATAGGCGAAGGCCAAACTGCCCTTTTACAATTTCTCTCCTTTTGACAGGCTCAGGAGACAACCTTTACAGACCTTTCTCTCCTCACTTTACAACTGAAAACTTGAAGAACAGAAGGAGGAGACTTAAAGGCTTTACAACACTTTTGAGCTCTTAGAATCACAGAAAAGATCAAGATTTCGGTGTAGGTCTGTATCTTTTCAGTGCTGAATGGGTGGGGTATTTATAGGCCCCAACCCAATTCAAAATTCGAGCTCAAAACGATCAAATCCCAGAATTCTGGGATCAGGCGGTTGCACCTCTTGACTGGAGAGGTGGCACCGCCTGGCAGAGCTCGAAGACTGAGCTCAGGCGATTGCTCCTCTCTGCCAGAGCTCGAAGACTGAGCTCTATGGTTGCATCACCTGGCAGAGCTCGAAGACTGAGCTCGGTGGTTGCATCACCTGGCAGAGCTCGAAATCTGAGCTCGGTGGTTGCATCACCTGCCAGAGCTCGAAACTGAGCTCAGGCTGATGCACCTCTCTGCTAGAGCTCGAAGACTGAGCTTGCTGGTTGCATCACCTGGCAGAGCTCGAGACTGAGCTCAGGCTGATGCACCTCTCTGCCAGAGCTCGAAGACTAAGCTCGGTGGTTGCATCGCCTGGCAGAGCTCGAAACTTGAGCTCTGGCGGTGCTACCTCTTGACAGAGGAGGTTGCACCGCCCAGTCTAGCTCGAAGACTGAGCTCTGGGCGGTTGCACCTCTTGGCTGGGGCGGTTGCACCTCCCAGCCTCGCAGCCCTGGCGGTTGCACCTCCTGGCTGGGGCGGTTGCACCTCCCAACCTCACAGCCCTGGCGGTTGCACCTCCTGGCTGGGGCGGTTGCACCTCCTGGTGCAATCAGGGTCCGAATGGTTCGCTCCATTCGGCCCAATTTGAATCTTTTCAGGGGCCCAATTGCCCCAAGATTAAGCTAATGGGATCACCTCCCATTTTCATGCTTAATCATCGTGCTAACTACGATTAACTCTAAGACAACTTCTGCAGCTTTGCTCCAATGCGTCAATCGCTTCTTCCGGCGAGTTTCCGGCCAACTTCCGTCGATCATCCGATAAACCCTCGGTGATCCTTCTGCGGACATCCGGCATACTCCTGGACTTTGCGACGATCCACTTGGCGAGTTTCGACGAGCTTCGCTTGGCAAGCTTCTGGACTTCTCGGATCTGTTCTCGCTGAACCTCCGACGACCGTCCGAACTTTCGTCGAACTCTCGAACTCCCAACGTGATTATGATCTTGACTCCGGCGCAACACCTGCTGCTTGTCTTACTTTCATCATAGTTAATCCTGCACAACAAAACAAAACTTCGATCGAGACAATTAATCCTAAGCAATTAACCAAGTTGTCCGACATGTCATTGGTCCCTCGACGCTTCGTCCGATTCTTCGGCGCATCGTCCTCTTCTGCAGCCTATTGCCCAATCGGCCAGTCGACTTCCGCAACTCCGATATCCTTGGCACAATACCCGCTCTTCTTGGCCCGATGCCCGAGTCCACGGCCCGAAGCCTTCTGTCGATACGTCGACCGATCCACCGGCCCGACGTCCAATCTTCTGACATGTTCCTTCGGCACAACATGATTTTCCTGCTTTAATTGTCTCATCCTGATCGAAGCATCCTGCGTCACTCAAAACGCAGATTAAATCATAAACATATATCAAGTAGTTTCATCATCAAAATACGAGATTCAACAATTTTACCAAGTTTTGTAAACTTGTTCAAAATGAGAAGGAATCTATGATTTCGTCAATTAGAAGTGATCATGGTGGAGAATTTCAAAACCATGATTTCAAAGAATTCTGTGAACTCAATGGATACAACCATAATTTCTCTACTCCAAGAAATCCTCAACAAAATGGGGTAGTCGAAAGAAAAAATCAAAATTTACAAGAAATGGCAAGAATCATGTTGAATGAACATGGCCTACCCAAATATTTTAGGGCCGAAGCTGTAAACACTGCATGCTATATTTTGAATAGAGTTCTAGAAAGACCCTTACTCTCCAAAACTCCTTATGAGTTATGGAATAACAAAAAACCCAATGTCTCATATTTTAAAGTCTTTGGGTGTAAGTGTTTTATCTTGAATGAAAAGGATAACTTAGGAAAATTCGATGCTAAATCTGATGAAGGAATCTTTCTTGGTTATTCTTCGATTTCTAAAGCTTTTCGTATTTTCAATAAAAGAACCTTAATTATTGAAGAATTCATCCATGTTGTTTTCAATGAGATTTCCGAAATTAAGAAGAATGATCTTGATGATGATGTTAACTTTGATTCTTTGAATTTAAACGAAACCCCGTCTCCAACTAGCAACTTGGATGCATCCACTTCCTTACCCAAGGATTGGAAGTATGTAGATGCTCATCCTAAGGAGCTAATCTTAGGAGACACATCAAAAGGGGTTCAAACACGATCCTCTTTTAAGAATTTTTGTGGCAACGCCGCCTTTCTCTCGCAAATTGAACCCAAATGTGTTGATGAAGCCATGAAAGATGATTCATGGATTATCGCAATGCAAGATGAATTGAATCAATTTGAGAGAAATGAGGTGTGGACGCTTGTTCCTAGGCCAAATGACCATTTAGTTATTGGTACTAAATGGGTCTTTAGAAACAAGCAAGATGAAAATGGTATCGTGGTTAGAAACAAGGCTAGATTAGTGGCCAAAGGTTTCAACCAAGAAGAAGGTATCGATTACGAAGAAACCTTCGCACCTGTGGCTCGATTGGAAGCCATAAGGATGCTCCTTGCCTACGCTAGTTGTAATAATTTTAAGTTATTTCAAATGGATGTTAAAAGCGCTTTTCTAAATGGATTTATTTCCGAAGAAGTTTATGTTGAACAACCTCCTGGCTTTGAAAATAATAGTCTCCCTAATCATGTGTTTAGATTGACTAAAGCTCTCTATGGTTTAAAACAAGCTCCAAGGGCGTGGTATGAGAGACTTAGTTCCTTTCTTATTGAAAATAATTTCATAAAAGGCAAGGTTGATATTACATTATTCATCAAAGACTTTGAAAATAATTTTCTCATTGTTCAAATTTATGTTGATGATATTATCTTTGGTTCTACGAATGAATCTCTTTGTGAGTCCTTTGCTAAAACTATGAGTCGTGAATTCGAAACGAGTCTAATGGGAGAATTAACATTCTTCTTAGGTCTACAAATCAAACAACTAAGCAATGGCATCTTTATTAGCCAAACTAAATATGCTATGAGTTTACTAAAGAAGTTTAATATGAATAACTCAAAAGCTATTAACACTCCTATGAGCACCTCCACTAAGTTAGAAATTGATGAAAGTGGAGAAAGCTTCGATCAAAAAACCTATAGGGGTATGATAGGAAGTTTACTTTACCTCACTACAACTAGACCAGACATAATGTTTAGTGTAGGACTTTGTGCTAGATTTCAATCAAACCCTAAGATATCTCATCTTAAAGCAGTTAAAAGAATACTCAGATATCTTAATGGTACCACAAATCTAGGATTATGGTACCCAAAATCAGAGAAGTTTGAGTTAACTGCTTATGCTGATGCGGACTTCGCTGGTTGTAGATTAGATAGAAAAAGCACATCAGGAACATGTCAATTCTTAGGACATGCCCTTGTTTCCTGGACATCTAAGAAACAAAACTCGGTTGCACTATCAACAACCAAAGCTGAATATATTGCAGCAAGTGCATGCTGTGCACAAGTTGTTTGGATGAAAAATACCTTAGAAGATTATAAAGTTCATCTCAAAAACATTCCCATTAAATGTGATAACACAAGTGCAATATGCCTAACAAAAAACCCTATACAACACTCGAGAACAAAACATATTGATATCAGACATCACTTTATACGAGATCATGTTACGAATCATGATGTAATCATAGAATTCATTGATACGAAACATCAACTAGCTGACATCTTTACAAAACCTCTAAGTGAAGAACAATTTGATTTCATTAAAAGAGAATTAGGAATGTTGATGTGTCCGAATAGATGAATTTGTTAAAATTATTTTTTGGACTATATTGAATGATTAAATCACTTGATTGCCATGTGAAAATCTACAACAAAATCTTGTCCGAATGCATCTTATTTATTCGAATGCTATAAAACAAATTTTCTCGTACACTTTCATGAAAAATAAGTTTCTGAAATAGATTTGATGAAGTGATTCATGTGTATGTATTCCATCCTGCTAAATCTTTATATAGACAATGGCTTATAACAAAAAGGGGAAGAATTATTAAAGCAATCTATGTAAAACTCCTCTATAAGCTTGCTATTATTATTTTCCTGGTATCATAATTACTATGCTTTTTGTTGATGACAAAGGGGGAGAAACATATGAATTGATAAAAACTGCCATGATCATGTCATACTTGCAAAATACTTGAGTGATGCTATAAAAAATGTTATGATTATGCCATCCTTGCATCACCAAGAGATATATGAACGTGTGATAAAGTTTACATTATGCCCTGAGTTGATATCTTATAATGTGAAGAAAATGCAAATCTTGCTAGAATATTTCAAATATGTGCATCATGAAATAGCGCTTCACAACTTTATATGATAATGTTCAAACTACATGATGAATAGTTACAAACACAATCATACAAACTTGATGATGTATGTCAAGCCTTGACATCATCTTTGAAGAGATACATCATGATGAGTATCATGATGGGAGTATTGATAAGTTTAATTGATCTATCTTATCAATACGTCACTTGAATTCTTAGGTCTTGAATTCAAGGTTGACTTATCTCAACTATGACATATAGACAGGGGGAGTTAAGGATAACTCCATTATCAATTGATTGTCATCATCAAAAAGGGGGAGATTGTTGAATCTCGGATTTTGATGATGAAGTCAATTGTCATTTATTGTCTAATCTATGTGTTGAGATAAGTGTGCAGGATTAACTATGATGAAAGTTAGACAAGCAGCAGGAGTTGCGCCGGAGTCATGTTCATGATCACGTTGGGAGTTCGAGAGTTCGACGGAAGTTCGGACGGTCGTCGGAGGTTCTGCGAGAACAGATTCGAGAAGTCCAGAAGCTTGCCAAGCGAAGCTCGTCGGAACTCGCCAAGTGGTTCGTCGCAAAGTCCAGGAGTTTGCCGGAAGTCCGCAGAAGAATAATCGAGGGTTCATCGGATGATCGACGGAAGTTCGCCGGAAACTCGCCGGAAGAAGCGATTGACGCATCGGAGCAAAGCTGCAGAAATTGTCTTAGAGTTAATCATAGTTAGCAAGTTGATTAAGTTGGAAAATGGGAGGTGATCCCATTAGCTTAATCTTGGGGCAATTGAGCCCCTGAAAAGATTGAAATTGGGCCGAATAGAGCTAACCATTCGGACCCTGATTGCACCAGGAGGTGCAACCGCCTAGGCCAAGAGGTGGCACCGCCTGGGCTAAGCCTCCCAGCAAGACTGGGCGGTGCAACCGCCCCAGCCAGGAGGTGGCACCGCCTGAGCTCAGTCTTCGAGCTAGACTGGGCGGTGCAACCTCCCTGACAGAGAGGTGGCACCGCCTGAGCTCGGTCTTCGAGCTCTGGCAGAGAGGTGCAACCGCCTCAGTCAAGAGGTGGCACCGCCTGGGGCTCAGTCTCCGAGCCAGACTCAGGCGGTGCAACCGCCCCTGACAGAGAGGTGCAACCGCCTGGGCTCAGTCTCCGAGCTCTGCCAAGCGGTGCAACCTCTCCAGTCAAGAGGTGCAACCGCCTGATCCCGAAATTCCGGGATTTGATCGTTTTGAGCTCCAAATTTGAATTGGGTTGGGGCCTATGTTAGGATCGAGAGCACTAAGAGGGGGGGGGGGTGAATTAGTGCAGCGGAAATCTTACAGCGATTAAAAACCAAAAGCTGCGTTCGTTCAAAAACTATTATGATGCAAAAGCAAATTCTCAGTTTGTATCTAAGTGCAGTTTGCGTCTAAGCGCAGATTGCGTCTAAGCGCAGTTTTGCGTCTAAGCGCAGTTTACGTCTAAACTCAGATTTACGTCTAAACGTAGTTTTACGTCTAAACGCAGATTTACATCTAAACGCAGATTTACGTCTAAACGCAGATTTACGTCTAAACGCAGTTTTACGTCTAAACGCAGATTTACGTCTAAACTCAGATTTAAGTCTTAAACTCAGATTTACGTCTAAACGCAGATTTACGTCTAAACGCAGTTTTACGTCTAGACGCAGATTTACGTCTAAACTTTGAAACTTGTTTGTATACTCGCAGAAGGCAGTATGCAGTTGAAATCAAGACGTAAACGTGAACTGAAATCTGATGATTGAGCGAGGAAAGCCGATTTACGTCTGAATGCAGTTTTACGTCTAAATGCTGAAACTCGTTCGCAAAATCGTAGAGGAAAGTTTGCAGTTATCAATAGGATCAAAATGTAAGTGTAAACTGCAAAGAAGCTCGTTCGTAAAAGCACGGAAGACAGTTCTGCAGAATCAAACGTAAACGTAAACAGTAATGTATGAAAATATGAATTTACGTCTGAATGCAGATTCGGAAGAACAGCACTTAGAACTTGTTCGTGGAAGCGCAGAGAGCAGTAGCAATGAAGGAGGTTTGCAGTAATGATAAAGTGCTCGAAAATAAACGCAAACCAGAGATTTAGAGTGGTTCGGTCAGCCTTGACCTACTCCACTTTTGGCTTCCTCCACCGACGAGGTTGCCGACGTCAACTAGGTTCCTTCCTTCAATGGGCGAAGGCTAACTGCCCTTTTACAGTTTCTCTCCTTTTGACAGGCTCAGGAGACAACCTTTACAGACCTTTCTCTCCTCACTTTACAACTGAAAACTTGAAGAACAGAAGGAGGAGACTTAAAGGATTTACAACACTTTTGAGCTCTTAGAATAACAGAAAAGATCAAGATTTCGGTGTAGGTCTATATCTTTTCAGTGCTGAATGGGTGGGGTATTTATAGGCCCCAACCCAATTCAAAATTCGAGCTCAAAACGATCAAATCGATCAAATCCCAGAATTCTGGGATCAGGCGGTTGCACCTCTTGACTGGAGAGGTGGCACCGCCTGGCAGAGCTCGAAGACTGAGCTCAGGCGATTGCTCCTCTCTGCCTGAGCTCGATGGTTGCATCACCTGGCAGAGCTCGAAGACTGAGCTCGGTGGTTGCATCACCTGGCAGAGCTCGAAATCTGAGCTCGGTGGTTGCATCACCTGCCAGAGCTCGAAACTGAGCTCAGGCTGATGCACCTCTCTGCCAAAGCTCGAAGACTGAGCTCGGTGATTTGATCACCTGGCAGAGCTCGAGACTGAGCTCAGGCTGATGCTCCTCTCTGCCAGAGCTCGAAGACTGAGCTCGGTGGTTGCATCGCCTGGCAGAGCTCGAAACTTGAGCTCTGGCGGTGCTACCTCTTGGCAGAGGAGGTTGCACCGCCCAGTCTAGCTCGAAGACTGAGCTCTGGGCAGTTGCACCTCTTGGCTGGGGCGGTTGCACCTCCCAGCCTCGCAGCCCTGGCGGTTGCACCTCCTGGCTGGGGCGGTTGCACCTCCCAACCTCACAGCCCAGGCGGTTGCACCTCCTGGCTGGGGCGGTTGCACCTCCTGGTGCAATCAGGGTCCGAATGGTTCACTCCATTCGGCCCAATTTGAATCTTTTCAGGGGCCCAATTACCCCAAGATTAAGCTAATGGGATCACCTCCCATTTTCATGCTTAATCATCATGCTAACTACGATTAACTCTAAGACAACTTCTGCAGCTTTGCTCCGATGCGTCAATCGCTTCTTCCGGCGAGTTTCCGGCCAACTTCCGTCGATCATCCGATAAACCCTCGGTGATCCTTCTGCGGACATCCGGCATACTCCTGGACTTCGCGACGATCCACTTGGCGAGTTCCGACGAGCTTCGCTTGGCAAGCTTCTGGACTTCTCGGATCTGTTCTCGCTGAACCTCCGACGACCGTCCGAACTTCCGTCGAACTCTCGAACTCCCAACGTGATCATGATCTTGACTCCGGCGCAACACCTGCTGCTTGTCTTACTCTCATCGTAGTTAATCCTGCACACTTAAAACAAAACTTCGATCGAGACAATTAATCCTAAGCAATTAACCAAGTTGTCCGGCATGTCATTGGTCCCTCGACGCTTCGTCTGATTCTTCGGCGCATCGTCCTCTCCTGCGGCCTATTGCCCAATCGGCCAGTTGACTCCGCAACTCCGATATCCTTAGCACAATACCCGCTCTTCTTGGCCCGATGCCCGAGTCCACGGCCCGAAGCCTTCTGTCGATACGTCGACCGATCCACCGGCCCGACGTCCAATCTTCTGACATGTTCCTCCGGCACAAACATGATTTTCCTGCTTTAATTGTCTCATCCTGATCGAAGCATCCTGCGTCACTCAAAACGCAGATTAAATCATAAACATATATCAAGTAGTTTCATCATCAAAATACGAGATTCAACAATCTCCCCCTTTTTGATGATGACAACTACTTGATGACGGAGTTAACCTTAACTCCCGGAGTTTAAACAAACTCCCCCTATCAATATGCCATATTGATAGAACCTTGAATTCAAACTGAATTCAAGTCATTGCAATATTCATCATGAATACTTGCAACACGTCAACATGAACATATGCATAAACTTTATGCATCACATGTCATGTCATCAACATACTTTCATCAACATACTTCTCCCCCTTTGTCATCAACAAAAAGGAGAAGTACTACAATCAAGTGTGTGTGATATTGGTTCAACTCATTGCATGAAAAACATAGTATCAAGTTTTATCATCATGCAATCTTGGAGCTAGAAGATTTAGCAAGTGTTACATCATGCTTAGAACATTCATGCTATCAAGTTTTAGATATGCAAGTTTTATAGCATATAAGATAGCACTTTTGGTAATGTTCAAGATAGCAAGTTCTACATCATGCAAGCTAGCAAATTAGAGATGTTCAAGAAGGCAACTCTTGCTTCTTGAAAATTTTGCTCACTTTGCTAGATGCGCAAGTTAGCATTTTTGCCTCTTGAGATAGGCAAGATAGCACATTTGCTTCTTTTGAGATAGCAACTTTTTGCTTCTCTTTAGACCAACAAGCTAGCAATTTTTACGATATACAAGTTTCACAATATATAAGCTAGCAAAAATTTCGAAAGCAAATGCAAGATAAATTTCTTGTGTAAGCTCATGATTCTTGCTTCCTATTACAATGTGCAAATTGCAAGTTTTGCTTCTTGAGATATTCAAGATAGTGATGTTCAAGAAGACAATTTTTCTTCTTGAAATAAGCAAGTTAGCAATCTTTGCTTCTTAAAATAGGTAAGCTAGCAAATCAAGTTTTTGCATCTTCTTGACTTGTACAAGCTAGCTATCTCCCCCTTTGTCATTGTCAACAAGGGAAAAACCCTTTACATCAATTTCTAAATCATGACAAAGGTAAGTAATCATTCTTATTTGTGCATCATTATAGTTTCAATGCACAAATTCATTAACATTACATTTCAAAAGATTTATGCATGATACTGAAAAATCAATTATCATCATGAGCATATCAAACATGATATTCAAGCATTCATGATATATCATTTTGGCAGCATGATCATAGATATTCAAACGATGGTATCTAGAATTCATTACATCCTATTATGCATGATCATTAACTCCTCATTTGTATTTCATGCATTATTTCATTTCATCTCATAAAGAATATCAAGAAGAGTTATTGGATGATGAGATAAATATTTTATGAATACACAGAATATCATAAGTGTTTCATGTATTCATATTATCACATGAAGCATATTATCATTTTTAAGATTCATAACATGAATAACGTTATTACTATTTCATCAAAATCAGTTTCGAGATTCACATAATATCATGAAATCATTAATCTCGATAAAATGGGAAAAACATTTTCTTTTTAAGTGATTCTTTTAACACATCATAAAAAAGAAAAACTCATTCATAATTCAAGTGATTTACAAGATATTATAAATGAATTTATCACTTGTATTTCACCAAAATCGAGAACTCTTAGAGATAGAAAATGATTGAAGCATTTAATCTGATTGAAGAATGATTCATATTTAAAGTGTAGCATTTGTCAAATCTGAAATCATCAAGTATAACTTTAATATTTTCATTGCAACATTAAGCAAGGTTTCATTGAACATAATTTTGAATGATTCTTATAAATGCCTAAAACTTCTTTAGTTTTAATTTATGATTGACTTTATAATAGCATGCTCAAATCTTTATTTTTATGTCAAAACCATACATTATATTTAATAAACAAAGACAATGAAAAATATCAAGCCTTCCAGACAAAAGCCATGTATCGTCATTGAAAAGCAATATGAAAATCATCAAAATATACATTCTTGCTTCTCAAGCACATAAATAAGATTAATCTCACTAGGTGTAAAATCATTAGATTTCTATCTTGCATTAACATGAGACATGCAATTTTCATTATCATTTTCAAGATTACAAGCATGATCATATTTTTGCATTTTTATTATTAAATTATTAAAAATATAATTTTCAAGAAGATTTAAAGAAAAAGAAAAATGCATCATGAAATGCATCATGTAATTTCGAAGTAAATTAGGGGGATTTCGATTACCTCATCATTGTAGGCTGTTAAGGCGTAGTTTGCCGCCTTGCTTTTGTTGACTTTCTCTTCTTCGGAGGAGCTCGATTCATCCCAATTTTTGTTCTTCTTCTTGCGTTTAAAGCAAGTAGTTCCATTCTTTTTGCTTTTTAATTTTCGTTTCATTTTAAGTTCACCATCACTTGAGCTTATGCTCGAGTGGTCTTCAAATGTTCTATGTCCCAAATCCTTCCTGTTCTTTGGAAGGTTGGTTTGTTCATCATTGTCCTCATCACTTGAGTCAACGCTCAAGTGGCATTCATTTGTCCAGAGTTCCAAATCCTTCCTGTTCTTTGGAAGGTGGTTCTCAAGTTCTTCACGTGCATTGCACGTCATTTCATATGTGATCAATGAACCAATTAGTTCTTCAAGTGGAAAATGGTTCAAGTTTTTCGATTCTTGAATAGCAGTTACTTTTGAATCCCAAGTTTTAGAAAGTGAGCGCAAAACTTTGTTAACGAGTTCAAAATCCGAAAAGCTTTTACCAAGTGATTTTAAACCATTGACGACATCCGTAAAATGGGTGTACATGTCAACAACGGTTTCGCTTGGTTTCATATGAAAAAGCTCGAAATCAAGCAGTAGAATATTAACTTTCGAGTCTTTGACTCTACTAGTTCCCTCGTGCGTGATTTCAAGAGTGCGCCAAATATCGAAAGCCGTTTCACACGTAGAAATCCGATTGAACTCATTTTTGTCCAATGCGCAAAATAAGGCATTCATAGCCTTTGCGTTTAAAGAAAAATTCTTCTTCTCCAAAACCGACCATTCGTTCATCGGTTTGGAGGGAAGTTGAAAACCGTTTTCAATGATATTCCATAAATCCAGATTTAGAGAAATTAAGAAAACTCTCATTCGAGTTTTCCAATAAGTGTAGTCCAATCCGTTAAAGAACGGTGTGTTGGACAAATACTTCTTCGGAAATAAAACCATTCAAGAAAGCACTTTTAACATCCATTTGAAATAGTTTAAAATTATTACTACTAGCATAGGCAAGGAGCATCCTTATGGCTTCTAATCGAGCCACGGGAGCGAAGGTTTCATCGTAATCGATACCTTCTTCTTGGTTGAAACCTTTGGCCACTAATCTAGCCTTGTTTCTAACCACGATACCATTTTCGTCTTGCTTGTTTCTAAAGACCCACTTAGTACCTATGACTAAGTGGTCACATGGTCTAGGAACAAGCTTCCATACCTCATTCCTCTCAAATTGGTTCAATTCTTCTTGCATTGCAATGATCCAAAAATCATCTTTTAAGGCTTCGTCAATGCATTTAGGTTCAATTTGAGAAAGGAAAGCGGCGTTAGCACAGAAATTTTTGAAAGAAGAACGAGTTTGAACCCCTTTTGATGTATCTCCTATAATTTGCTCTTTTGGATGAGCATCTACATACTTCCATTCTTTTGGTAAAGAAATTTCGGAAGAAGATGCATTCAAAAGGCTATTTTGAGGAGAGGGTTCATTTAAATTCAAATTATCAAAACCAAGATCATCATCAAAATCATTTTTCTTTAAATCGGAAATTTCATTAAAAACTACATGAATAGATTCTTCAATTACTAAAGTTCTTTTATTAAAAACCCGAAAAGCTTTAGAAACGGAAGAGTAACCAAGAAAGATGCCTTCATCGGATTTAGCATCAAATTTTCCTAAAGCATCCCTTTCATTTAAAATAAAGCATTTACAACCAAAAACTTTAAAATAGGAGATGTTTGGTTTTTTGTTATTCCATAATTCATAGGGAGTTTTGGATAAGGATGGTCTTATTAGGACTCTATTCATGATGTAGCAAGCCGTATTTACGGCTTCGGCCCAAAAGTACTTAGGTAAACTATGTTCATTCAACATAGTTCTTGCCATTTCTTGTAGGTTTCTATTTTTCCTTTCAACTACTCCATTTTGTTGAGGATTTCTTGGAGTTGAGAAGTTGTGATTGTACCCATTACTTTCGCAAAAATTTTGAAAGTCACGGTTTTGGAATTCACCACCGTGATCACTCCGAATTGATGAAATCATGAAGCCTTTTTCATTTTGAGTGAGTTTACAAAATTTAGAGAAACACTTGAAGCAATCACTTTTGTGAGCTAAGAAATAGGTCCAAGTGTATCTAGAGTAGTCATCCACAATCACAAAGGCATATTTGCTTCCACCTAGACTTGTTGTATCAATTGGTCCAAATAAGTCCAAATGGATCAATTGTAATGGTCTAGTAGTGCTAATTTGATTTTTTGGTTTGAAGCTTGTTTTTATTTGTTTGCCTAGTTGACATGCATCGCATACTTTGTCCTTAATAAACTTTATATTTGGAATTCCTCGTACTAATTCTTGAGATGAGATCTTAGATATTGTTTTCATGCTTGCATGGCCTAATCTCCTATGCCAAAGCCAAGCATCATCATTTACGGCGGAGAAGCACATTTCATTACTTAGTTCATCAAGATTGATGGTATAGACATTATTTTGTTTTAAAGCAATCATAGTCATGTTATGATTTGGTTTTTCAATAATGCACATATTTGATTCAAATCTAACGATGTAACCTTTATCGCATAGTTGACTAATACTCAAGAGATTATGTTTCAATCCATCAACTAGTAAGACATCATCAATGGAAAAATTAAATTTGTTACCAATAGTTCCCTTGCCAATGATTTTGCCCTTGTTGTTGTCTCCGAAGGTAACGTACCCTTCTTCTTTGCTAGTGAGCATAGAGAAATGAGATGGATCTCCAGTCATATGTCTTGAGCATCCACTATCGAGATACCATCTCTTGCTCCTAGCTTGTGGGTTTGTCTACAAAAGAGGATGATTTTTAGGTACCCATTTGATTTTGGGTGCCTCAAAAATTGACCCACTAACTTTGTTATTTATGATTGAATTCTTTATAGTTCCTTTAGGAACCCATATTAATTTTTGTGAACTAATTTTCCTAAATGGGCATTTGTAGGCAATATGTCCGGATTTGCAACAAAAGTTGCATTTCACATAAGAGGAAACATGTAATGTAGGTCCTTTTACGAAAGTGGTGGGATTTTGATGTAATCCTTTTACAAATCCAATTCCATTTCTATTTGCGATGTGACCCTTGTTTGCAAGGATCATATCTAATCCTTTGCTACCAACCTTAAACTTGTTTAAGGTTTCCTTAAGAAGCATATTTTCATTTTTTATTGCTTCTAAGTGCTCACACTTAGAGCATGGAGGAGTTTGAAGACTATCAAACTTATCTTGTAGCAAAGCATGCTCTTTCTTTAAGATACTTAACTTCTTGCTAACAGTTCTACATTCATCAAATAATTCATGAAAAGCGATAGACAGTTCTTCAAAAGATAAATCTTCATTAAATAAATCACATACCTCTTCTCCTAACGCCATTAGCGCGTAATGAGCAACTTGCTCGGTGTTGGACTCCTCTTCTTCGGATGCACTTGAATCATCCCACGTTGCCTTGAACGCCTTCTTCTTTGATGTCCTCTTTTTGGCTTGAGGACAATCGTTCTTGTAGTGTCCCGGTTTTTTGCATTCATAGCAAATCACTTGGTCTTTCTTTTGTTCAAATTTATTTTTTGTATTATTTTTAAATCTGTTCTTTCTTAAATATTTTTTAAACTTTTGAGTCAAAAGTGCAATGTCATTGTCACTGTCCTCATCACTTGATGTTCCTTTCAAGTGGTCTTCTTGTGATTTGAGTGCCATATCCTTCCTGTTCTTTGGAAGGGGGTTCTCGAGCTCGTCATGAGCTTGACATGTCATTTCGTAGGTCATTAGAGACCCAATGAGTTCTTCAAGAGGGAATGCTTTAAGGTCTTTGGCCTCTTGAATGGCCGTAACTTTTGGATCCCAACTTTTAGGGAGGGATCTTAAGATTTTAGTTACTAGTTCAAAGTTAGTAAAATCTTTACCAAGAGCTTTGAGTCCATTGATGACATCCGTAAACCGGGTGTACATGTCTCCGATGGACTCACTTGGTTTCATTCGGAAAAGTTCGTAAGAGTGCACAAGGATGTTGATTTTGGACTCTTTCACTCGGCTAGTGCCTTCATGAGTGACCTCAAGAGTTCTCCAAATATCAAAAGCCGAATCACACATTGAAACACGATTAAATTCGTTTTTGTCTAGTGCACAAAACAAGGCATTCATAGCCTTTGCATTTAAAGCAAAAACCTTCTTCTCCGATTCATTCCATTCGCTCATCGGAAGAGACGATTTTTGAAATCCATTCTCGACAATAGACCAAAGCTCAAAGTCCATAGAAATGAGGAAGATTCTCATGCGAGTCTTCCAATATGTGTAATCCGACCCATTAAACAAAGGTGGTCGTGCAATAGAATGGCCCTCTTGCATGCCGGAGTAAGCCATCTCTCTTGGGTATTAAACCAAATATGAGAGATAACCTAGCTCTGATACCACTTGTTAGGATCGGAGCGGCACTAAGAGGGGGGGGTGAATTAGTGCAGCGGATTAAAACTTCGATTTTAATCAAAATCTTTCGTACGTTAAGAACGAAACTTGAGAAATTTAACTTGAAGGCGTATTCTTAAAGTTGCGCAGCAAGAGTAATACAAACTAAAGCAGTAAGAAGATTTGCAGTAATGTAAATGACAACAATAAAAAGCAAACCAGAGATTACGCCGATTTTTAGAGTGGTTCGGTCAAATGACCTACTCCACTTGCGAGGCCCCTCTTCGATGAGGCTCCCACCTTCCACTAGCAAGTCTCTTGAAATGGAAGGGTAAACACCCCTCTTACAACCTTTTATAAGCAGCTCAACCTCTTACAAATTTTCAATAAGAAAGAAGGAGGAGAACTCTCTAGCAAATTGAAAACAAGACTTGCTAAGACTTTCTAAGACTTTTCTCTCAATCAAAATGCTTCTCAAAAGTTGTAACCTCAGTTGAGATTAGAGGGGTATTTATAGGCCTCAAGAGGATTCAAATTTTGGGTTTCAAAATTTGAATTCTTTTAGGGTTCCCGGTGCTGGAGGTTCCACCGCCCAGCCAGGCGGTGCCACCGCCCAGCACTCGGGTACTGGGCGGTGCAACCGCCCAGCCAAGGAGGTGTCACCGCCCAGCACTCGGGTGCTGGGCGGTTCCACCGCCAAACTAGGCGGTGCCACCGCCTACAGTGATTTCAGCCCAACTACAGTGTTTTCAGCCACTAGTTGGGCTTCAATCTTGGCTCTCTAGTTCGCTGGTTTAGCTTAATTTTTAGCCTAAACCAACTCTGACTTTGGGCCCAGTTGGCCCCTCACCTGGATATAGGATTATCTCTTAATCCTAATCCTAATTACAAGTGGACTACATAACCAAAACACATCCTAAGCAAATTTTCAACCGCGAACGTCGAGTCTTGTTCCGGCGAGCTTTCCGACGAACTTCTTCCGACGGACACCCTGCAAGCTCCCAATCTTTGTGATGACTTTTAACGAGTAGCCGAGCCTTCTCGGTGATCTCCGCGAGCCTCCGACGATTTCTTCGGCGAACTTCCGACACGTTCCCGATTTCTTCTCGGATGGTTCCGGCAGCATCTCCGATGATTCTTCGGTCTCTTAAACGTCCATCGAGCTCGACTCCGGTATCCTTGCTTTATGTTTTCTGGTTATCGTAGTTAATCCTGCACACTTAACTCAATAATATGGATTAGATCAATTAACCCACCAATTGATTATATCATCAAAATCCGAGATTCAACACGGTGGACGAAAGACCGAACAGCCCTCTTGAAAAGTCATTTCTCTCGGGTGTAAATCCGAAATGAGAAATACCTCGCTCTGATACCAATTGTTAGGATCGAGAGCACTAAGAGGGGGGGGGGGTGAATTAGTGCAGCGGAAATCTTACAGCGATTAAAAACCAAAAGCTGCGTTCGTTCAAAAACTATTATGATGCAAAAGCAAATTCTCAGTTTGTATCTAAGTGCAGTTTGCGTCTAAGCGCAGATTGCGTCTAAGCGCTGTTTTGCGTCTAAGCGCAGTTTACGTCTAAACTCAGATTTACGTCTAAACGCAGTTTTACGTCTAAACGCAGATTTACGTCTAAACGCAGATTTACGTCTAAACGCAGATTTACGTCTAAACGCAGTTTTACGTCTAAACGCAGATTTACGTCTAAACTCAGATTTACGTCTTAAACTCAGATTTACGTCTAAACGCAGATTTACGTCTAAACGCAGTTTTACGTCTAGACGCAGATTTACGTCTAAACTTTGAAACTTGTTTGTATACTCGCAGAAGGCAGTATGCAGTTGAAATCAAGACGTAAACGTGAACTGAAATCTGATGATTGAGCGAGGAAAGCCGATTTACGTCTGAATGCAGTTTTACGTCTAAATGCTGAAACTCGTTCGCAAAATCGTAGAGGAAAGTTTGCAGTTATCAATAGGATCAAAATGTAAGTGTAAACTGCAAAGAAGCTCGTTCGTAAAAGCACGGAAGACAGTTCTGCAGAATCAAACGTAAACGTAAACAGTAATATATGAAAATACGAATTTACGTCTGAATGCAGATTCGGAAGAACAGCACTTAGAACTTGTTCGTGGAAGCGCAGAGAGCAGTAGCAATGAAGGAGGTTTGCAGTAATGATAAAGTGCTCGAAAATAAACGCAAACCAGAGATTTAGAGTGGTTCGGTCAGCCTTGACCTACTCCACTTTTGGCTTCCTCCACCGACGAGGTTGCCGACGTCAACTAGGTGCCTTCCTTCAATGGGCGAAGGCTAACTGCCCTTTTACAGTTTCTCTCCTTTTGACAGGCTCAGGAGACAACCTTTACAGACCTTTCTCTCCTCACTTTACAACTGAAAACTTGAAGAACAGAAGGAGGAGACTTAAAGGATTTACAACACTTTTGAGCTCTTAGAATCACAGAAAAGATCAAGATTTCGGTGTAGGTCTATATCTTTTCAGTGCTGAATGGGTGGGGTATTTATAGGCCCCAACCCAATTCAAAATTCTTGCTCAAAACGATCAAATCGATCAAATCCCAGAATTCTGGGATCAGGCGGTTGCACCTCTTGACTGGAGAGGTGGCACCGCCTGGCAGAGCTCGAAGACTGAGCTCAGGCGATTGCTCCTCTCTGCCTGAGCTCGATGGTTGCATCACCTGGCAGAGCTCGAAGACTGAGCTCGGTGGTCGCATCACCTGGCAAAGCTCGAAATCTGAGCTCGGTGGTTGCATCACCTGCCAGAGCTCGAAACTGAGCTCAGGCTGATGCACCTCTCTGCCAGAGCTCGAAGACTGAGCTCGGTGATTGCATCACCTGGCAGAGCTCGAGACTGAGCTCAGGCTGATGCTCCTCTCTGCCAGAGCTCGAAGACTGAGCTCGGTGGTTGCATCGCCTGGCAGAGCTCGAAACTTGAGCTCTGGCGGTGCTACCTCTTGGCAGAGGAGGTTGCACCGCCCAGTCTAGCTCGAAGACTGAGCTCTGGGCGGTTGCACCTCTTGGCTGGGGCGGTTGCACCTCCCAGCCTCGCAGCCCTGGCGGTTGCACCTCCTAGCTGGGGCGGTTGCACCTCCCAACCTCAAAGCCCAGGCGGTTGCACCTCCTGGCTGGGGCGGTTGCACCTCCTGGCTGGGGCGGTTGCACCTCCTGGTGCAATCAGGGTCCGAATGGTTCACTCCATTCGGCCCAATTTGAATCTTTTCAGGGGCCCAATTGCCCCATGATTAAGCTAATGGGATCACCTCCCATTTTCATGCTTAATCATCATGCTAACTACGATTAACTCTAAGACAACTTCTGCAGCTTTGCTCCGATGCGTCAATCGCTTCTTCCGGCGAGTTTCCGGCCAACTTCCGTCGATCATCCGATAAACCCTCGGTGATCCTTCTGCGGACATCCGGCATACTCCTGGACTTTGCGACGATCCACTTGGCGAGTTCCGACGAGCTTCGCTTGGCAAGCTTCTGGACTTCTCGGATCTGTTCTCGCTGAACCTCCGACGACCGTCCGAACTTCCGTCGAACTCTCGAACTCCCAACGTGATCATGATCTTGACTCCGGCGCAACACCTGCTGCTTGTCTTACTCTCATCGTAGTTAATCCTGCACACTTAAAACAAAACTTCGATCGAGACAATTAATCCTAAGCAATTAACCAAGTTGTCCGGCATGTCATTGGTCCCTCGACGCTTCGTCTGATTCTTCGGCGCATCGTCCTCTCCTGCGGCCTATTGCCCAATCGGCCAGTTGACTCCGCAACTCCGATATCCTTAGCACAATACCCGCTCTTCTTGGCCCGATGCCCGAGTCCACGGCCCGAAGCCTTCTGTCGATACGTCGACCGATCCACCGGCCCGACGTCCAATCTTCTGACATGTTCCTCCGGCACAAACATGATTTTCCTGCTTTAATTGTCTCATCCTGATCGAAGCATCCTGCGTCACTCAAAACGCAGATTAAGTCATAAACATATATCAAGTAGTTTCATCATCAAAATATGAGATTCAACAGCCTATAAATACCCCACCCATTCAGCACTGAAGGGATACTGATCCACACCGAATTCTTGATCTTTTCAGTGATTCTAAGAGCTCAAATTTGTGTAAAGTCCAAAAGTTCTATTCTTTTCTGTTCTTCAAGTCTTGAGTTGTAAAGAGAGGAGAGAAAGGATCTGTAAGGGTTGTCTCCTGAGCCCGTCAAAAGGAGAGAAACTGTAAAAGGGCAGTTGGCCTTTGCCCATTGAAGGAAGGCAGCTAGTTGACGTCGGTGACCTCGTCGGAGGAGGAAGCCAAAAGTGGAGTAGGTCAAGACTGACCGAACCACTCTAAATCTCTGGTTTGCTTTTATTTCGAGTACCTTATCATTACTGCAAACCTCCTACATAACTTCTGCTCTCTGCGCCTTTACGAACAGGTTCTAAGTGCTGATCTTTCCGAATCTGGATTCAGACGTCAATAGGTGTTTTCGTACGATCATTACATTGCAGCTTACATTTATGTCTTGAATCTGTTTATAACTGCGAACTGTCTTCTGCACTTTTATGAACGAGTTTCCTTGTAGTTTACATTTACATTTTGATTCTATTTTCAATTGCAAACTGTCTTCTGCAATTTTACGAACGAGTTTCAACATTTAGACGTAAATCGGCTTTCCTCGCACAATCATCAGATTTCAGTTTACGTTTACGTCTTGATTTCAACTGCATACTGCCTTCTTCGAGTATACAAACGAGTTTCAAAGTTCAGACGTAAATCTGCGTTTAGACGTAAATCTATGTTTAGACGTAAATCTGCGTTTAGACGTAAATCTGCTTTCTGCAGATTACTTTTTGAGCTGTACAATAGCAGCACATTGTCTTTATACTTCTGCTTAAATTGCGCTTAGACGCAAATTGTGTTTACACGCAATCTACGCTTAGACGCAAATTGCGCTTAGACGCAATCTGCACTTGGACGCAAACTGCGCTTAGACGCAATATGAGTTTAGACGCAATCTGCATTTAGACGCAAACTGCGTTTAGACGCAATCTGCATTTAGACGCAAACTACGTTTAGACGCTAACTGTGTTTAAACGTAAACTGCACTTAATCATAAGTAATCTTAGAATCAGCTTTTGCATCAAAATAGTTTTTATCGAATGAACGCAGCTTTCGTTTTTAATCGCTAAAAGATTTCCGCTGCACTAATTCACCCCCCCCCCCCCTCTTAGTGCTCTCGATCCTAACATTGCGATGAGTAGATGTTCGAATATGAGATATCCATTAGAGCCCCTATCTTTTTGGATATCCAATAAGCCCTTGGATTATTGGGTCTTATGGATGAGATCCAATAAGAGATTATTAGGTACATACCCACTAATCTAAGAGGCTTGGATAATTGGATGGAGTTCCAATACCCAATAGGGCAAGATCCATTAGGGTTAATTAGGGGCCTCTATAAATAGGAGGGAACTAAAGGCCCATAGGCTAAGGCTTCTTGGTTGCCACATCCTATTCTCCTCTCATTTTCTCTTCCTCAAATAGTAGGCATTGGGATTTGAGAAGCATTGTTGTAACACTGCTGTGTGGATCACCATTAGAAAGGAGGATGCTTGACCTCCTTCAACCACTCCTATAGATCTGTAGGGATTTAGCGATATATGATCTCCCTAAATAACACAACTATCTCACACGTGATTTTTTGTGTCATGGGTTTTGCGCACCAATCTATACACGACGACAAACATATATTGAGAAATTTGGGGTTTTTGTTACCTATATTTTTTTTGGCAATAATTTTTCCTTTGTTGTTGTCTCTGATGGTGACAAATCCTTCGTCTTGGCTAGTAAGCTTTGAAAAGTGTGTTGGATCTCCGATCTTGCTCCTAACTTGTGATTGTAGACATATCTACAATAAAGGGAGTCTTCTTTTAGGTACCGATTTAACCTTCGGTCCCTCATAAATAAATCTATCTATCATTGAGTGATTTATGGTTCATTTGGGATCTCAAACTAATTTGTATATAGTATACCTTTTAAATAGACATTTGTAGGCAAAATGATTATATTTTTTTATAAAAATTATATTTTTCTCTAGGTGAGACATATAATTTAGGTCCTTTAATGAAGATGGTTGGCTTTTGGTGCGTACTAGTTACAAAGTCAATTCCTTCCTTTCTATGAACATGACCCTTATTAGAAAGGATCATGTTTAGAGATTTATTATCTATTTTAAAATTTTCTAATATTTCTTTTAGTAAGATATTTTCTTTTCAAAGTGAATTTATCTCATCACACTTAGTGCAAGAAGCTAACATACTATCATCTTGCTCATTTTTTAACTTATCAAATTCACTAACAAGAGAAGCATGCTCCTTTCTTAACAACTTATATTTTTTACCAACTAGTTTACATTCATCATATAGATCATTGAAAGAAATAAGTAAATCATCATAAGCTAAATGAAATTCGATTGAGTCTCTTATCTCATCATTAAGCGCCATCAAAGCATAGTTAGCAACTTCTTTCTTGGTTGGCTCCTCATCTTCGGATGCACTTGAATTATCCCAAGTTGCTTTTAGCACCTTCTTTTTCTTTGGTAGCTTCTTCTTCACTTGGGAATATTCATTTTTGAAGTGTCCTGGCTTATTGCATTCATAGCATATTACTTGGTCCTTTTTTAGTTCACTTTTGTTATTAGTGTCTTGTTTTGTTTTGTTCCTTTTTAAGAATTTTTTAAACCTTCTTATAAGAAGTGCCAAGTTAGCATCATTATCTTCGTCATCACTTGAGTTTTCACCCAAGTGGCCTTCTTTAGGTCTAAGTGTTATGTCCTTCCTGTACTTTGAAAGATTGTTTTCAAATTCATCATGTGCTATATATGTCATTTCATAGGTCATCAAGGACCCGATAAGTTTTTAAGTAGAAAGTTATTAAGATCTTTTGTTTCTTGTATTGCCGTTACTTTAGGATCCCAATTTTTGGAAGGAATCTTAATATCTTATTAACAAGTTCAAAATTCGAAAAACTTTTACCAAGTGTTTTTAGACCATTGATAACATCCGTAAAACAGGTGTACATATCTTCAATAGTCTCGCTTGGTTTCATACAAAACAACTTATAGTTATGAACTAAAAGATTAATTTTTTACTCTTTAACTCTATTTGTCCCTTTGTGTGTGATTTCAAGTGTGTGCTAAATCTCATGTGCAATTTTGCATATTGAAACCCGATTAAATTTGTTCTTATCAAGAGCATGAAATAAATCATTTATCGCTTTAGCATTTAAAGAGAAAGTCTTATTTTCTAAATTATTCCATTCGTTCATTGGTTTGGAAGACTTCTCAAAACCACTTTCGATAATATTCCATAAATCGAAATCTATAGAAAATAAGAAGATTCTCATTCTAGTTTTTCAATACATATGGTCCATTCTATTAAATATAGGAGGACGAGTGATAAAAAGACCCTCTTGGTTGCCATCAAAAGTCATCTCTCTTAGGTATTAAACCAAAAAGAAATAAACCTCGCTCTAATACCAATTGTTAGGATCAAGTTGGCACTAAGAGGGGGGGTGAATTAGTGCTTTCGATAAAACCGACGTTGATTCAAAGATTCATTCGATAAAGCTTGTATCCGAAAAAGCGTTTAAACTTGAAAACATTTGCAAGTGATTGAGGGCAGTAAGCAAGTAAATCAGTGAGTGATGACAATGAAAAGCATGAAAGAGATGACATAGAAAGAAAGCACACTAGATTTATAGTGGTTTAGTCGTTGTGACTTACATCTACTTCTGATTCCTCCTCCGTTGAGGCCACCGATATCCACTAATGGTTTTCCTTCAATAGGTGAAGCCCAACCACTCTCTTACAACACTTTCTCCTTTTTACAGATTTAGAAGACAACCTTTTATAAGCCTCACACCTCTCTTGAATGACCATAAAACTAGAAAGGGAGGAGGAGGACACTAAGCAATTTTATAATCCAAAATCTCAGGATTTTTATTTACACATTCGTGTTTTACCATGTAGGAAAGAGTGAGATATTTATGGGCTCTAATGGCTTCAAAAAATGGAGCAAAAAAGTGTCTCATCCCAAGTTTTCAGGGTATTGGCGGTACTAGCGCCATTATTGGGTGGGACCACCGCTTGTAGAATAAAACTAGGCGATACCACTGTTGAATCTCGTATTTTGATGATGAAACTATTTGATATATGTTTATGATTTAATCTGTGTTTTGAGTGACGCAGGATGCTTCGATCAGGATAAGACAATTAAAGCAGGAAAATCATGTTGTGCTGGAGGAACATGTCAGAAGATTGGACGTCGGGCCGGTAGATCGGTCGACGTATCGACAAAAGGCTTCGGGCCATGGACTCGGGCATTGGGCCAAGAAGAGCGGGTATTGTGCCAAGGATATCAGAGTTGCGGAATCAACTGGCCGATTGGTCAATAGGCTGCAGGAGAGGATGATGCGCCGAAGAATCGGACGAAGCGTCGAGGGACCAATGACATGCCAGACAACTTGGTTAATTGCTTAGGATTAATTGTCTCGATCGAAGTTTTGTTTTAAGTGTGCAGGATTAACTACGATAAAAGTAAGACATGCAGCAGGAGTTGCGCCGGAGTCAAGACAATGATCACGTTGGGAGTTCGAGAGTTTGACGGAAGTTCGGACAATCGTCGGAGGTTCTACGGGAACAAATCCGAGAAGTCCATGAGCTTGCCAAAGAAGCTTGTCGGAACTCGCCAAGTGGATCGTCGCAAGTCCAGGAGTTTGCCGGAAGTCCGCAGGAGCATCACCGAGGGTTCATCGGATGATCGACGGAAGTTCGCCGGAAGCTCGCCGGAAGAAGCGATTGACGCACCGGAGCAAGTTGCAGTAATTGTCTTAGGGATTATCGTAGTTAGCACAATGATTAAGTTGGAAATGGGAGGTGATCCCATTAACTTAATCTTGGGGCAATTAGGCCATTGAAAAACCCAAATTGGGCCGAATGGATCAACCCATTCGGACTGTGATTTCTGTTGGGAGGTGCAACCGCCCAAGCCAGGAGGTACCACCGCCTGGGCTAAGTCTCCGAGCGAGACTGGGCAGTGCAACCACCCCAGCCATGAGGTGGCATCGCTTGGGCTCAATCTCCGAGCGAGATTGGGCGGTGAAACCTTCCCTGACAGGAGGTGGCACCGCTTGGGCTCGGTCTCTGAGCATTGGCTGAGCGGTGCAACCGCCTCAATCAGGAGGTTGCACCGCCTGAGCTCGGTCTTTGAGCTTTGGCAGGAGGTGCAACCGCCCTTGACAAGAGGTGGCACCGCCCAGAGGCTCAGTCTTCGAGCTCTGCTAGGCGGTGCAACCGCTCCAATCAGGAGGTGCAACCGCCTGATCCCAGAATTCCGGGAATTGATAGTTTTGAGCTCCAAATTTGAACTGGGGTAGGGCCTATAAATACCCCACCCATTCAGCACTAAAAGGCAATGAACTTACACCGAAATCTTGATCTTTTTCTGTGATTCTTAGAGCTCAAAATTGTTGTAAAGGCCAAACGTTCTTCTTCCTCTTTTCTTCCAAGTTCTAAGCTGTAAAGAGAGGAGAGAAAATTCTATAAAGGTTGTCTCCTAAGCCTGTCAAAAGGAGTGAAACTGTAAAAGGGTGGTTGGCCTTTGCCTATTGAAGGAAGGCCTCTAGTTGACGTCGGTGACCTCGTCGGTGGAGGAAGCCAAAATTGGAGTAGGTCAAGATTGACCGAACGACTCTAAATCTCGGTTTGCATTTACTTTAAGCATATTATCTTTACTGCAAACCTCCTCTAAAGCTTACTGCTTTCTGCGCATATACAATCGGGTTTTAAGCTTTACACTTTCCGAATCAGTGTTTCGATGTAAATCTATTTTTTCGTACGATCATCATATTTCAGTTTGCGTTTACGTTTTGATTTCAATCATAACTGCAAACTGCCTTTATATCCTTGCTTAAACTACATCTCGCCTAATCAAGTGATTTACGAATCAGCATTTAGACGTAAATCAGCTTCTTCGTACGAACTTCGTATTTCAGTTTGCACTTATATTCTGGTTTTCATCATAACTGCAAACTGCCTTCATAAATTGATTTTAACGTCATCTCGCTTGATCTTAAGTTGAAGTAATCTTCGGATCGACTTTCACACCGAAATCGTTTTTATCGTTCGAATGTGTTTTATCCTTGAAAGATTTTCGCTGCACTAATTCACCCCCCCCCCTCTTAGTGCTCTTGATCCTAACAATTGGTATCAGAGCGGGGTTTTTCTCATTTCGGATTTACACTTGAGAGAAATGGCTCTTCATGGCTTTCAAGAGGGCTTATCTGTTGTTTGTCCACCATTGTTTAACGGATTGGATTACACTTATTGGAAAACTCGAATGAGAGTTTTCTTGATTTCTATGAATTTGGATTTATGGAATATCATTGAAAACGGTTTTCAACTTCCCTCTAAACCGATGAACGAATGGTTGGATTTGGAGAAGAAATATTTTTCTTTAAACGCAAAGGCTATGAATGCCTTATTTTGCACTTTGGAAAAAAATGAGTTCAATCGGATTTCTACGTGCGAAACGGCTTTTGACATTTGGTGAACACTTGAAATCACGCACGAGGGAACTAGTAGAGTCAAAGACTCGAAAGCTAACATTTTATTGCATGATTTTGAGCTTTTTCGAATGCAACCAAGCGAGACTATAGGCAGCATGTACACCCGTTTCACGAATGTCGTCAATAGTTTAAGAGCTCTTGGAAAATATTTTTTGGATTTTGAACTCGTAAACAAGATTTTGCGTTCTCTTTCTAAGAAGTGGGATTCAAAAGTAACTACAATACAAGAAGCTAAAAAACTAAACAACTTACCACTTGAAGAACTAATTGGTTCGTTGATGACATATGAAATGGTGCACAATGCACATGATGAACATGATGAACAAAATCACCTTCCAAAGAACAGGAAGGATTTGGAACTCCGGACAAATGAATACCACTTGAGCGATGACTCAAGTGATGAGGACAATAATGAACTTGAACTTCGAACACTAAATCTTAATAAGTTTATTAAACAAAAATCTAAAATAAACAATAAACTTGAACGAAGGAAGAGGCCAAAGAAGAAGAACACAAAGTGGGATGAATCGAGCTCCTCTGAAGACGAGGAGAAAATCAAGAAAGGCGAGGTGGCAAACTACGCCTTAACCACTTTCAATGATGAGGTAATCAAAATCCCCCTAATTTATTTTGAAATTACTTGATGCTTTCATGATGTATTTTCTTTTTTAGTTTAGAATTAATATTTAAAAAAAATATTATGATCATGCTAGTAAATGATAATATTGTATATTTTATGATAAACAAACAAAATGATTTTGATTGAAAATATGAAATAATAATCATGTTGATGTCCATTGTTATTTCTCGATTTTGAGTATATTAAATCATGTTTAATTTGAAGTTATGATTAATGAGTATATATTTTTGAAATTATGTATGATGATTCTTGATAATTATGGATTTTCGATTTTCATGATAATAACAGTGGCTTTAAAAATTGATGCATGTTTTGATTTGACATAAATGAAAAGGCATGCTAACATGAAATCGATCACTTAAGATGAAACACTTAAAAAAGGGGAAAAAATATATTATCAATGAAATCATGAATCTATTTATGTTATAAATTTTGTGAGCCATAAAAATGATTTTGATGATTTAAATTTGAAATGAGTTTTATCAAAATCATGATCATGATTTGTCAAATTGAATGAATTGAAAATGAATGATGATTTTTCTCTTGAATGATTGTGACCTATATTCCTTGTATTCATGATATGATTTTTATGCAACTCTTTGTATTCATGAAAGGTTTATCTCATCAACCAATTATTTTCTTCTTGATATTCCTTATGTGATGATATGAATATATGAAATATTCATTAATTTATTTTGATGTATACAAATGAAAAGTTATGATCATGCATGATAGGATATAATTTAACAAAATTGATACCATCATGATATGAAACATTTATGATTTACAATGATGCACGCAATACTTGAGCTTTTTAATTATGATGTGATGTATTGCATATGATGTGAATCATGATTTAAAATGCTATGAGTTGTTGCTAAAATGAAGTATTATAAACATTGATTTAATGTCATGAATGCTCTAAATGATGAATGTTTGGTATCATGATCAAAATGAAGTGATAAATACTTAAAAAATATTGATTTAATGTTCGGTATCATGAACACTTTATTATCATACATGAAAATAGTGATAAATACTTTGAAAATAAATGTTTGTATCATGTTAGATGGTTTGACATATTGTGCATGATAAGCTACAAAAAAGATGATTGAAACAATGATTGAAATAATAGGAATGATGATTTGGAATCATATAATAATGAGTTTATATGTTTTAAAAATATATATGATGATAATGATGCATGCAATGATGAAATATTCATGATAAAATAATTGTTTTGAAATTCAAGACTTGAATTTTCATCAATACTATTTACCTTTGTCATAATTTAGAAATTAACGTAAAGGGTCTTCCCTTCTTTTTGACAATGACAAAGGGGGAGCAAAACATGCTTGAAAGCTAATTTGCTAGCTCACCGAATTCTTGATCTTTTCTGTGATTCTAAGAGCTCAAATTTGTGTAAAGTCCAAAAGTTCTTCTCTTTCTGTTCTTCAAGTCTTGAGTTGTAAAGAGAGGAGAGAAAGGTTCTGTAAGGGTTGTCTCCTGAGCCCGTCAAAAGGAGTGAAACTGTAAAAGGGCAGTTGGCCTTCGCCTATTGAAGGAAGGCCTCTAGTTGACGTCGGTGACCTCGTCGGTGGAGGAAGCCAAAAGTGGAGTAGGTCAAGACTGACCGAACCACTCTAAATCTCTAGTTTGCTTTTATTTTGAGCACTTTATCATTACTGCAAACCTCCTACATAGCTACTGCTCTCTGCGCTTTTACGAACAAGTTTCTAAGTTCTGATCTTTCTGAATCTGCATTCAGACGTAAATCGGTGTTTTCGTACGATCTTTACATTGCAGTTTACATTTACGTTTTGATTCTATTTATAACTGCAAACTGTCTTCTGCGCTTTTACGAACGAGTTTCTTTGCAGTTTACATTTACGTTTCGATTCCATTTATAATTGCAAACTGTCTTCTACGCTTTTACGAACGAGTTTCTTTGCAGTTTACGTTTACGTTTTATTTCCATTTATAACTGCAAACTACGCTTAGATGCAATCTGAGCTTAGACGCAAACTGCGCTTAGATGCAAACTGCGCTTAGACGCAATTTGCATTTAGACGCAAACTACATTTAGACGCAAACTGCATTTACACGCAAACTGCATAAACTGCGCTTAGACGCAAACTGCATTTAGACGCAAACTGCATAAACTGCGCTTAGACGTAAACTGCGTTTAGACATAAACTGCACTTAATCATAAGTAATCTTAGAATCGGCTTTTGCATCAAAATAGTTTTTATCGAACGAACGCAGCTTTCATTTTTAATCGCTGAAAGATTTCCGCTGCACTAATTCACCCCCCCCCTCTTAGTGCTCTCGATCCTAACAATTGGTATCAGAGCGAGGTATTTCTGATTTCGGATTTACACCCCAGAGAAATGGCTCTTCAAGAGGGCTTTTTGGTCTTTCGTCCACCGTTCTTTAACGGATTGGACTACACTTATTGGAAAACTCGAATGAGAGTTTTCTTGATTTCTCTAAATCTGGATTTATGGAATATCGTTGAAAACAGTTTTCAACTTCCCTCTAAACCGATGAACGAATGGTCGGATTTAGAGAAGAAGTATTTTTCTTTAAACACAAAGGCTATGAATGCCTTATTTTGCGCTTTGGACAAAAATGAGTTCAATCGGGTTTCTTTGTGCGAAACGGCTTTCGATATTTGGCGCACTCTTGAAATCACGCACGAGAGAACTAGTAGAGTCAAAGACTGGAAAGTTAATATTTTACTGCATGATTTCGAGCTTTTTCATATGAAACCAAGCGAAACCGTTGTTGACATGTACACCCGTTTTACGGATGTCGTCAATGGTTTAAAATCACTTGGTAAAAGCTTTTCGGATTTTGAACTCGTTAACAAAGTTTTGCGCTCACTTTCTAAAACTTGGGATTCAAAAGTAACTGCTATTCAAGAATCGAAAAACTTGAACCAATTTCCACTTGAAGAACTAATTGGTTCATTGATCACATATGAAATGACGTGCAATGCACGTGAAAAACTTGAGAACTACCTTCCAAAGAACAGGAAGGATTTGGGACATAGAACATTTGAAGACCACTCGAGCATAAGCTCAAGTGATGGTGAACTTAAACTACAAATGAAACAAAAATTAAAAAGTAAAAAGAACGGAACTACTTGCTTTGAACGCAAGAAGAAGAACAAAAATTGGGATGAATCGAGCTCCTCCGAAGACAAGGAGAAAATCAACAAAGGCGAGGTGGCAAACTACGCCTTTACGCCTTTCGACGCTGAGGTAATCAAAATGCCTTTAATTTACTTTGAAATTACATAATGCTTTTCATAATGCATTTTTCTTTTTTATTTTCTTAAAAATTGAATGTTTAATAATTTTATAATGAAAATAGAAAAAATTAGGAATCATGCTTATCATTCTAGTAATTTTGAAAATAATCATGAAAATTGCTTGTTTATGATAAACAAAATGATTTTGATTAAAAATACATTATGAAATCATGCTATATGTGGTTGAGAAGTAATAATGTGTATCATGTTGATTTCCATTGTTATTTCTCGATTTTGAGTATATGAAATCATGTTCCATTTGAAGTTATGATTAATGAGTATATATTTTTGAAATTATGGTGATTATCGATTTTCATGATAATAACAGTGGCTTTAAAAAAAAAAATTTTTTGATGCATGTTTTCATAAATGAAAAGGCATGCTAACATGAAATCGATCACTTAAAATGAAACACTTAAAAAGGGGGAAAATATATTATCAATGAAATCATGAATCTATTTATGTTTTCTGAGCCATAGAAATGATTTTGATGACTTAAAATTGAAATGAGTTTTATCGAAATCATGATCTTGATTTATCAAATTGAATGAATTGAAAATGATCTTGATTTTTCTCTTAAATGATTGTGACTTGTATTCCTTGATATGATTTTTATGCAATTCTTTGTATTTATGAAATATTTATCTCATCACCCAATTATTTCTTTTTCAATATTCCTCAAGTGATGATATGAATGCATGAGATATTCATGAATTTATTTTGATGTATGCAAATGAGAAGCTTCGATCATGCATGGTAGGATGCAATGTGACAAATTAATACCATGATGATTTGAAATATTTATGATTTGGAATGATGCATATGCTTTTTATTATGATAATGTATTATGTGCATCATGAATGCTTAAAAAAATTAAATAAATAAATGTTTATATCATGTTAGATGGTTTTACATATTATGCATGATAAGCTATAGTGATGAGTGAAATAATGATTGAAATAATATGAATGATGATTTGGAATCATGCATATAATAATGAGTTTATATGTTCTGAAAATGTGTATGTTTTAATTTGAAAATATAATGATGCACAAATGAGATTGATACTAACCTTTGTCATGATTTAAAAATTGATGTAAAGGGTTTTTCCCTTCTTTTTGACAATGACAAAAGGGGAGATAGCTAGCTTGCATAATTCAAGAAGAAAGCAAAAATTGCACTTCTCAAAAGAGAAGAAATTGCTATCTTGAACATCACTAAGAAGTGCTATCTTGCAAATCTCAAGACACACAATTGCAATCATGCAAAATTTGTAATTTTGCACATCATTAAAATTTATGATGCTTTGGTGATTATGCATGTTCTAAAATGTTATAAAATCCACTAGCTTGCATGATGTAGAACTTAGCTATATTGAACATCACCAAGGAATGCTATCTTGCCTATCTCAAGAAGCAAAAAGTTAACTTGCACATCTAGCAAAACTTATATTTCAAGAAGCAAAAGTTGATTTCTTGAACATCTCAAAATTGCTAGCTTGAGGGCCTTAAAATGTAGAAATTTTTTGCTAGCTTGTATATGGTAAACTTGCTATCATACTACCATGATAATAAGCATGTTTTACCTTCATGATTGTAATTGGATATCTCTAGTAAAACCCTGTCCGAATGTATGAAAGTGTCAAATTTCATTTTTGGATTTTCTTGATCCTAACAATTGGATTTTCTTGATACATTATCCTCTTCCAAACTTAACAAGCATATGTTATATCTAGTTTAATTCACATCATTGATTTTTGACATATGGAATCATCTAGCAAATGCACTTATCATGTGAAAAATATTTTTCGAGAAACATATTTGAGGGTTCCCTCTTATAAAAGGAAGATATTTTTACATATAAGGATTTGACTCACTTACATATCTTAATCCTTGCAAAAATGAAGTGTGCTTTAATATCTTATCGATTTGAACTTCACATATGGCTTTCCTCCTTCATGTAAAAAGATAACAAATAAAAAGGAAGAAGCAATAAAAGCTATCTCCATGTCATGTTTTCCTCGAGATGTTTGCATAACTGGTATCCTATCACGCACTGTTGGAAAATGACATGAACCAACTTATGGCATCGCACTTATATTTAAAATTTGCTTATATCGTTCTCCTTGTTGTTGATGACAAAGGAGGAGAAATATATGAATTGATATGTTTGCTATCACTAATGGTTGCTATCACTGATGCTATGATTAGGCCATACTTGCATCACCAAGAAATATATGATTGCTATCATTGCTATATGCCCTGTATCAAGGTATCAAACAAAAATTTGCATCGTACGAGCTGATATCTTACCATGTGATGCAATGCTACACTTGCTAAAATATTCGAAATGTGTACATCATGAAATGATATCAAAATCTTACTTCACAGCTTTACATGTCGATATCATGCCATATGATGAAATGCTACAATTGATAAACACTTGAAATAGTTGCGTTACGATATCAAAATCTAACACTGCAAAGGAAACACAAATTTGCTAGCTTGCAACTTGCATATTTCAAGAAGCAAGATTTGCCTTCTTGAATATCTCTAAACTGCTAGCTTGCAAGTTCTAAAATGTTGTAACATTGCTAGCTTGCATGTGCTATCTTGTATGCCGTAAAACTTGCATATCTAAAACTTGATAGCTTGAATGTTCTAAGCATGATGTAACATTTGCTAAATTTTCTGGCTTCAAACTTGCATGATGGTAACAATAGATATTATGTTTTTCATGCAATGAGTTAAACTTCCATCACAAACACTTGATTGTGGTACTTCTCCTTTTTGTTGATGACAAAGGGGGAGAAGTATCTGATGACATGACATGTTATGCATAAGTTTATGCATAAGTTAGTGATAACGTGTTGCAAGTATTCATGATGAATATTGCAATGACTTGAATTCAGTTTGAATTCAAGGTTCTATCATTAGGACATATTGATAGGGGGAGTTTGTTGAAACTCCGGGAGTTAAGTTTAACTCCGTCATTAAGTAGTTGTCATCATCAAAAAGGGGGAGATTGTTGAATCTCGTATTTTGATGATGAAACTACTTGATATATGTTTATGATTTAATCTGCGTCTTGAGTGACGCAGGGTGCTTCGATCCGGATGAGACAATTAAAGCAGGAACATCATGTTGTGGCGGAGGAACATGTCAGAAGATTGGATGTCGGGCCGATGGATCGGTCGACGTATCGACAGAAGGCTTCGGGCCGTGGACTCAGGCATCAGGCCAAGAAGAGCGGGTATTGTGCCAAGGATATCGGAGTTGCGGAGTCAACCAGTCGATTGGGCAATAGGCTGCAGGAAAGGACGATGCGTCGAAGAATTGGACGAAGCGTCGAGGGACCAATGACATGCCAGACAACTTGGTTAATTGCTTAGGATTAATTGTCTCGATCGAAGTTTTTGTTTTGAGTGTGCAGGATTGACTACGATGAAAGTAAGACATGTAGCAGGAGTTGCGCCAGAGTCATGACAATGATCACGTTGGGAGTTCGAGAGCTCCACGGAAGTTCGGACAGTTGTCGGAGGTTCTGCGGGAACAAATCCAAGAAGTCCAGAAGCTTGCCAAAGGAGCTCATCGGAACTTGCCAAGTGTATCGTTGCAAGTCCAGGAGTTTGCCGGAAGTCCGTAGGAGAATCACCGAGGGTTCATCGGATGATCGACAAAAGTTCGCCGGAAGCTCGCCGGAAGAAGCGATTGACGTACCGGAGCAAATTGCAGTAAATGTCTTGGGAAATAATTGTAGTTAGCACAATGATTAAGTTAGAAATGGGAGGTGATCCCATTAACTTAATCTTGGGGCAATCAGGCCCCTGAAAGACCCAAATTAGGCCGAATGGATCAACCCATTCGGACCTGAAATAGTGCTAGGAGGTAGCACCGCCAAGATAGGAGGTAGCACCGCCCAGGAGGCAGTCTCCAAGTGAGACTGGGCGGTGCAACCGCCCCAGCCAGAAGGTGCAACCGCTTGGGCTCAGTCTCCGAGCGAGACTGGGCAGTGCAACCTCTCCTGACAGGAGGTGGCACCGCTTGAGCTCAGTCTTCGAGCTCTGCAGGCGGTGCAACCGCCTCAGTCAGGAGGTGCAACCGCCCAAGCTCAGTCTTCGAGCTCTAGCAGAGAGGTGCAACCGCCCCTGACAGAGGTGGCACCGCCCAGAGGCTCAGTCTTCGAGCTCTGCTAGGGGGTGCAACCGCTCCAATCAGGAAGTGCAACCGCCTGATCCCGGAATTTCGGGATTTGATAGTTTTGAGCTCCAAAGTTGAACCGGGTTAGGGCCTATAAATACCCCACCCATTCAGAACTGAAGAGATACAGACCTACACCGAATTCTTGATCTTTTCTGTGATTCTAAGAGCTCAAATTTGTGTAAAGTCCAAAAGTTCTCGTTTTTCTGTTCTTCAAGTCTTGAGTTGCAAAGATAGGAGAGAAAGATTCTGTAAGGGTTGTCTCTTGAGCCCGTCAAAAGGAGTTAAACTGTAAAAGGGCAGTTGGCCTTCGCCTATTGAAGGAAGGCCTCTAGTTGACGTCGGTGACCTCGTCGGTGGAGGAAGCCAAAAGTGGAGTAGGTCAAGACTGACCGAACCATTCTAAATCTCTGGTTTGCTTTTATTTTGAGCACTTTATCATTACTGCAAACCTCCTACATAGCTACTACTCTCTGCGCTTTTACGAACAAGTTTCTAAGTTCTGATCTTTCCGAATCTACATTCAGACGTAAATCGGTGTTTTCGTACGATCTTTACATTGCAGTTTACATTTACGTTTTGATTCTATTTATAACTGCAAACTGTCTTCTGCGCTTTTACGAACGAGTTTCTTTGCAGTTTACGTTTACTTTTTTATTCCATTTATAACTGCAAACTGTCTTCTGCGCTTTTACGAAAGAGTTTCTTTGCAATTTACATTTACGTTTTGATTCCATTTATAATTGCAAACTGCGCTTAGGCGCAATCTGAGCTTAGACGCAAACTACGCTTAGATGCAAACTGCGCTTAGACGCAATTTGCATTTAGACACAAACTGCATAAACTGCGCTTAGACGCAAACTGTGTTTAGACATAAACTGCACTTAATCATAAGTAATCTTAGAATCGGCTTTTGCATCAAAATAGTTTTTATCGAACGAACGCAGCTTTCGTTTTTAATCGCTGAAAGATTTCCGCTACAGTAATTCACCCCCCCCCCCTCTTAGTGCTCTCGATCCTAACAGGTTCTATCAATATGGCATATTGATAGGGGGAGTTTGTTTAACTCCGGGAGTTAAGTTTAACTCCGTCATCAAGTGGTTGTCATCATCAAAAAGGGGGAGATTGTTGAATCTCGTATTTTGATGATGAAACTACTTGATATATATTTATGATTTAATCTGCGTTTTGAGCGACACGGGATGCTTCGATCAGGATGAGACAATTAAAGCAGGAAAATCATGTTGAATCTCGGATTTTGATGATGAAGTCAATTGTCATTTGTTGTCTAATCTATGTGTTGAGATAAGTGTGCAGGATTAACTACGATGAAAGTAAGACATGCAGTAGGAGTTGCGCCGGAGTCATGACAATGATCACGTTGGGAGTTCGAGAGCTCGACGGAAGTTCGGACAATCGTCGGAGGTTCTGCGGGAACAAATCCGAGAAGTCCAGAAGCTTGCCAAAGGAGCTCGTCGGAACTTGCCAAGTGGATCGTCGTAGTCCAGGAGTTTGCCGGAAGTCCACAGGAGTATCACCGAGGGTTCATCGGATGATCGACGGAAGTTCGCCGGAAACTCGCCGGAAGAAGCGAGTGACGCTCCAAAGAAAGCTACAGAATATGTCCTAGGAAATAATCGTAGTTAGCACTTTTATTAAGAAATGGGAGGTGATTCCATTAGCTTAATCCTAGGGCAATTGGGCCCCTGAAGAACTCAGATTGGGTCGAATGGTTCAACCCATTCGGACCCAGGTTGCTGTGGGAGGTGCAACCGCCCAGGCAGGGAGGTAGCACCGCCCAGGCTGTGTCTCCCAGCGAGACTGGGAGGTGCAACCGCCCCAGCCGAGAGGTGCAACCGCCCAGGGCTCAGTCTTCGAGCGAGACTGGGCGGTGCAACCTCTCCAGTCAGGAGGTGCAACCGCCTGAGCTCGGTCTTCGAGCTCTGGCAGAGAGGTGCAACCGCCTCTAATAGAGGTGGCACCGCCGAGAGGCTCAGTCTTCGAGCTCTGCCAGGCGGTGCAACCTCTCCAGTCAAGAGGTGCAACCGCCTGATCCCGGAATTCCGGGATTTGATCGTTTTGAGCTCCAAATTTGAACTGGGTTCGGGCCTATAAATACCCCACCCATTCAGCACTGAAAAGATAAAGATCCACACCGAATTCCTGATCTTTTCTGTGATTCTAAGAGCTCAAATTTGTGTAAAGTCCAAAAGTTGTCCTCTTTCTATTCTTCAAGTCTTGAGTTGTAAAGAGAGGAGAGAAAGGATCTGTAAGGGTTGTCTCCTGAGCCTGTCAAAAGGAGAGAAACTGTAAAAGGGCAGTTGGCCTTCGCCTATTGAAGGAAGGCCTCTAGTTGATGTCGGCAACCTCATCAGTGGAGGAAGCCAAAAGTGGAGTAGGTCAAGGCTGACCGAACCACTCTAAATCTCTGGTTTGCGTTTATTTTGAGCACTTTATCATTACTGCAAACCTCCTACATAGCTACTGCCCTCTGCGCTTTTACGAACGATACTCTATGTTCAGATCTTTCCGAATCTGCATTAAGACGTAAATCGGTGTTTTCGTACGAAGTTTACATTGTAGTTTACGTTAACGTATTGATTCCATTTATAACTGCAAACTGCTTTCTGCGCATTCATAAAACGCTTTTCAAAGTTCAGAATCTGCGTTTAGACGTAAAACTACGTTTAGACGCAAAACTGCGTTTAGACGTAAAACTGCGTTTAGATGTAAAACTGCGTTCAGACGCAAAACTACGTTCAGACGCAAAACTGCGTTTAAACGTAAAACTGCGTTTAGACGTAAAACTGCGTTTAGACGTAAAACTGAGTTTAGACGTAAAACTGCGTTCAGACGCAAAACTGCGTTTAGACGTAAAATTATGTTTAGACGTAAAACTACGTTTAGACGTAAAATTGCGTTTAGACGTAAAACTGAGTTTAGACGTAAACTGAACTTGGACGCAATCTGCGCTTAGTCGCAAACTGCGATTAAATATAAAATGTGAATCGGCTTTTGCATCATAATAGATTTTATCGAACGAATGCACCTTTCGGTTTTAAATTGCTGTAAGATTTCCGCTGCACTAATTCACCCCCCCCCCCCCTCTTAGTGCTCTCGATCCTAACAATGTTGTGCCGGAGGAACATGTTAGAAGATTGGACGTCGGGCCGGTAGATCGGTCGACGTATCGACAGAAGGCTTCGGGCCGTGGACTCGGGCATCGGGCTAAGAAGAGCGGGTATTGTGCCAAGGATATCATAGTTGCAGAGTCAACTGGCCGATTGGGCAATAGGCTGCAGGAGAGGATGATGCACAGAAGAATCAGACGAAGCGTCGAGGGACCAATGACATGCCGGACAACTTGGTTAATTGCTTATGATTAATTGTCTCGATCGAAGTTTTGTTTTAAGTGGGTAGGATTAACTACTATAAAAGTAAGACATGCAACAGGAGTTGCGCTGGAGTCAAGACAATGATCACGTTGGGAGTTCGAGAGTTCGACGGAAGTTCGGACAGTCGTCGGAGGTTCTGCGGGAACAAATCCGAGAAGTCCATGAGCTTGCCAAAGAAGCTTGTCGAAACTTGCCAAGTGGATCGTCGCAAGTCCAGGAGTTTGCCGGAAGTCCGCAGGAGCATCACCGAGGGTTCATCAGATGATCGACGGAAGTTCGCCGGAAGAAGCGATTGACGCACCGGAATAAGTTACAGTAATTGTCTTAGGGAATATCGTAGTTAGCACAATGATTAAGTTGGAAATGGGAGGTGATCCCATTAACTTAATCATGGGGCAATTGGGCCCCTGAAAAACCCATATTGGGCCGAATGGATCAACCCATTCGGACCCTGATTTCTGTTGGGAGGTGCAAACGCCTAAGCCAGGAGGTAGCACTGCTTGGGCTAAGTCTCTGAGCGAGACTGGGCGGTGGAACCACCCCAGCCATGAGGTGGCACCGCTTGGGCTCAGTCTCCGAGCGAGACTGGGCGGTGCAACCTCCCCTGACAGGAGGTGGCACCGCTTGGGCTCGGTCTCCGAGCACTAGCTGAGCGGTGCAACCGCCTCAGTCGGGAGGTTGCACCGCCTGAGCTCGGTCTTCAAGCTCTGGCAGGAGGTGCAACCGCCCATGACAAGAGGTGGCACCGCCTAGAGGCTCAGTCTTCGAGCTCTGCCAGGCGGTGCAACCGCTCCAGTCAGGAGGTGCAACCGCCTGATCCCGGAATTCTGGGAATTGACAGTTTTGAGCTCCAAATTTAAACTGGGTTGGCGCCTATAAATACCCCACCCATTCAGCACTGAAAGGCAATCAACTTACACCGAAATCTTGATCTTTTTCTGTGATTCTTTGAGCTCAAAATTGTTGCAAAGGCCAAAAGTTCTTCTTCCTCTTTTCTTCCAAGTTCTAAGCTGTAAAGAGAGGAGAGAAAATTCTGTAAGGGTTGTCTCCTAAGCCTGTCAAAAGGAGTGAAACTGTAAAAGGGTGGTTGGCCTTCGCCTATTGAAGGAAGGCCTCTAGTTGACGTCGGTGACCTCATCGGTGGAGGAAGCCAAAAGTGGAGTAAGTCAAGATTGACCGAACCACTCTAAATCTAGGTTTGCATTTACTTTGAGCATATTATCTTTACTGCAAACCTCCTCCAAAGCTTACTGCTTTCTGCGCATATACAATCGGGTTTCAAGCTTTGCACTTTCCGAATCAGTGTTTAGACGTAAATATGTTTTTTCGTACGATCATCATATTTCAGTTTGCGTTTACATTTTGATTTCAATCATATCTGCAAACTGCCTTTATATCCTTGCTTAAACTATATCTTGCCTAATCAAGTGATTTACGAATCAGCATTTAGACATAAATCAGCTTCTTCGTATGAACGTCGTATTTCAGTTTGCGCTTATATTATGGTTTTCATCATAACTGCTAACTGCCTTCATAGATTGATTTTAACGTCATCTCGCTTGATCTTAAGTTGAAGTAATTTTAGGATCGGCTTTCACACCAAAATCATTTTTATCGTTCTAACGTGTTTTATCCTTGAAAGATTTCCGCTGCACTAATTCACCCCCCCCCCTCTTAGTGCTCTTGATCCTAACAACTACTACCCAATCTAGGTGGTACCACTGCTGGACAGAGCCTCGGAGATCGAGTTTTGGTGGTACCATCGCTTGATAGAATTAACTACCGGTGGTACCACCACCCAGACCACTTGGGAGGCTGAGCCTCAAGCGATACCAGGGCTATGCCACCGCTTAGGCCAGTTAAGGATCACTGAATGGGCCAAATAACAGGCCCAATTCAGTTCTAATTCAGGCCCATTTGACCCCTAATTAAGTTAATAGGATTCTTTGAAAACTAACTTAAATTAAAACCCTAACTACAATAATGAAGTCTGAATCAATTACGATACAAGGAATCTAAGTTGTCTGGCGTGTTAATTGTTCAACCGAACTCTTGGTGAACTTCTAGTGAACTCCCGACGATCTTCCAACGAGCTTTCGGTGAACTCCTAGCAAACTTTTGATGAGCTTTCGATGAACTCATAGCGAACTTCCGGTGAGCTTTCACTACATTGTCCTATCCTTCGGTGTATCACCTAATACATCCGGCCTGATGCCCAATCATTGACTTCGGCCAGTAATGAAAGAAAGCAGTAAGGAACGAACACACTAGATTTATAGTGGTTCGTTCATTGTGACCTACGTCCACATCCAATTCCTCCTCCGACGAGGTCACCGACATCCACTAATGGTCTTCTTTCAATAGGCAAAGACCAACCACCTTCTTACAAAGCTTTTCTCCTTTTCACAGGTTTAGGAGATAACCCTTATAAGCCTCACACCTCTTATCTAATGATTACAAAGCTAAATAAAGAGGAGGAGGACCCTTAGCACTTTTACAACACTTTTACACCCGAACACTTGAAGATTTTTTCACACTTTTTTGCTCTCTTTGTTACCATTTCATGCAAAAAGGAGTGGAGTATTTATAGGCCCTAAAGGTTTTAGAATTAGAGCCAAAAAGTGTCTCTTTTTGAATTTCTTGGGTACTGACGGTACCACCGCTATTATTAGGTGGTACCACTGCCAAGTGCTCTAACACTAGGTTGTACCACCGTCTAGTCTAACAGTACTACCGCTTAACAAATCCTTAGAGATTGGGCTCTAGTGGTACCACTGCCTGATAGGGCAGTACCATCGTTGGTAGCATTAACTACCGATAGTACCACCACCTAACCTAAGTGGTACCACTGCCTAGACCACCTGGGAGGCTGAACCTCAAGTGGTTCCACCGCCCACCCTAGGCAGTGCCACTACCTGGCAAGGCTCCAAGTGGCCAAGTGGGCATTCCATCTGGCCCAATTCAACCCTGTTTTGGGCCCAATTGGCCCATAACCGAGTTAGTAGGATTACCTCCCGATCCTAACTCGATCTTAGTTCTAACTATGACTATTAAGGCAGTAACTTAGCAATCTTTGTCCGGTATGTCAATCTTTCTTCCAATGAAGTCTCGACAAACTTTCGATAAACTTTTCGGCATGCTTTTGGCGAACTCCCAATGAACTCTTGGCGAACTCCCAATGAACTCTCAGCGAACTCCTGACAAATTCTCGGTGAGCTTTTGATGAACTCCTGACGAGTTCTCAATGAACTCCCAATGAACTCTCGTCGAGCTTCCGGCGCATCGTTCGAATCTTCGACATATCATTCGATCTTTGACTCCAACCTAATATCTGCTTTATGCCTTATCCATTATCATAGTTAACCTTGCAACACTTATCTCAACAAATGGATTAGATCGTTTATCAATTGATTTCATCATCAAAATATGAGATTCAACAATCTCCCCTTTTTTATAATGACAACCAATTGATGATGGAGTTAACCTTAACTCCCCCTATCTATATGCCACATTGAGATAAATCAAACTTGTATTCAAAAGAAATCACAACCTTTGATTTCAAGTTTGAATCAACTTGAAGCCTATAAATACCCCTCTCATCCCTAGTTAAAGCACACAAGCACAAAGAGTCTAAAAGTAAATAAATACTATAGAAATCACTTGAGAGATCCCTCCTCTAGCCTTAAACTTAGAATTCTGTTTAGAAAGGAGTAAGTGAGTGCTTGTAAGGGTTGTCTCCTAAACCCATGAAAAGGAGAAAAGGGGTGTAAGAAGGTGTTGGTCTTCACCTATTGAAGGAAGACCTCTAGTGGATGTCGGTGACCTCGTTGGAGGAGGAAGCCAAAAGTGGATGTAGGTCAAGATTGACCGAACCACTCTAAATCTCGGTTTGCATTTACATTTTGCTTTTTATCTTAACTACAAACTGCCTCTGTTGCTATACATCATCTATACTTCTATTTGCTCTCAAGTTAAACTTCTTTACAAAATGGTTTTTACGTTGGAATCGGTTTTCAACGTATGAGAGATTTGACGAAGTTGACGTTTTTATCCGCTACACTAATTCACCCCCCCCCCTTCTTAGCACCGACCCTGATACTAACAATTGGTATTAGAGTCTCATGATTTCTCAGTTGGTTTAACACCCAAGAGAAATGGCTCTTTAAGGCTTTCAAGATGGTCACTCTCTCATTCATCCTCCCTTTTTCAATGGGACGGACTACACTTATTGGAAAACTCGAATGAGAGTTTTCTTGCTTTCTTTAGATTTGAACTTATAGAACATTATCGAATCTGGTTTTAAAATGTCTTCTCTTCTAATGAACCATTGGAATGATTTGGAGAAGAAGATGTTTTCTCTAAATGCAAAGGATATCAATGCCCTATTTTGCACCTTAGATAGAAATGAGTTTAATCGTGTTTCTACTTGCGAAACGGCTTTTGATATTTGGCGCACTCTTGAAATCATGCATGAAGGAACTAGCAAAGTTAAAGATTCAAAAATTAATTTTTTATGCATGATTTTGAGCTTTTTTGAATGAAACCAAGTGAAATCGTTGTTGACATGTACACCCGTTTTACGGATGTCGTCAATGGTTTAAAAGCTCTTGGTAAAAGCTTTTCGAATTTTGAACTCATTAACAAGATTTTACGATCACTTTCTAAAACTTGGGATTCAAAAGTAACCGTTATACAAGAATAAAAAAATTTGAATACCTTTTTGATCGAAGAACTCATAGGGTCCTTGATGACCTATGAAATGACGTGCAATGCATGTAAAGAACTCAAGAACAACCTTCCAAAGGATAGGAAGGATTTCTAACTTAGAACATTTGAAGACCACTCGAGCATAAGCTCAAGTGATGGTGAACTTGAACTACAAATGAAATCTAAAAAGTTCATAAAACAAAAATTAAAGAACAAAATGAATGCAACTACTTGCTTTGAACGCAAGAAGAAGAACAAAAAGTGGGATGAATCGAGCTCCTCCGAAGACGAGGAGAAAATCAACAAAGGCGAGACTGCAAACTACGCCTTAACGGCTTTCGATGTTGAGGTAATCAAAATGCCTTTAGTTTATTTTGAAATTACATGATGCTTTTCATGATGCATTTTCCTTTTTTATTTAGTTTAGAATTAATTTTCTTGAAAATTACATGTTTAATAACTTAATAATGAAAATACAAAAATTAGGAATCATGCTTATCATTCTAGTAATTCTGAAAATAATCATGAAAATTACATGTTTATGATAAACAAAATGATTTTGATTAAAAATGCCTTATGAGATCATGCTATATGTGGTTAAGAAGTAATAATGTGTATCATGTTGATTTTCATTGTTATTTCTTGATTTTTATTAAATGAAATCATGTTTGATTTGAAGTAATGCATAATGATGTAATAAAAATATTAAATATTTTGATACCATGATTTGACGATTTTATACATGAGATTTTAAAGTTATACATGATGATTTTTGTGATTTATTGGTCTTGATGGTTGTCATAATGAAATTTATTTTCGATCCTAAACGTTGATGCATGGTTTTAACATAAGAACAAATATTTGAGGATGCTAATATAAAATCAATTACATAAATTGAAACAACTAAAAAGATAAAAGTATTTTTCTTAAAAATTCTTTTTCACTATTTTATTGACTTTAATGAATCTATTTGATCATCTTTAAAGTGATTTTGATGATTTTGATAATTTGAATGAGTTTCATCTAACCACGATTTTTATCTTGATTTCTGAGAATTATAACTTGAAAATTTTTGTTTATAAATCAAGATTGTCTATTATGATTCTTTCTTTTCACTATTTGAGTTATTAAAAAACAATCATAATATGTCTCTTGATATTCAAAATTTATGTTCACTATTTATGCATCTCGTCAAAATTCTTTTTGATATTCCTTATGTGATGATGGGAATGCATGAAACACTCATGACATGAGTTTTATACAATTCCATGTATTCATGAAATATTTATCTCATCACCCAATTAATTGTTCTTGATATTCCTAATGTGATGAAATGAAATTATACATGAAATACAAATGAGAAGTTAATGATCATGCATGATAGGATGTAATGAACTTTGACATTTAGATACCATCATTTGAAAAGCTATGATCATGTTGCCAAAATGATGTATCATGAATACTTGAATATCATGTATGATATGCTTATAATGATGATTGATTTATTTGTATCATGCATGAAAAATGAAATGTATGGTTTTGAAAATGTACATGTTTTAATTTGAAAATATAATGATGCACAAATAAGATTGATACTTACCTTTGTCATAATTGATGTAAAGGGTCTTCCCTTCTTTTTGCCAATGACAAAGGGGGAGAAAGAGTTGCTAATGTGCTATCATGAATTGATGTAAAGGGTCATCTCAAAGAGAAATTAGCTAGCTTGCACAAGTCAAGAAAATACAAAATCTTGCTTACTTATCTTGCACATCTAAAGAGAAGATGCAAATGTAACACTAGCCAAATTGTTTGCTTGCCTCATGTAAAACATTGTCTCTTGCTAGTTTGGCATTTTGCTAGCCTGCACTTTGCAAAGAAAGCAAAAATGACACTTCTCAAAAGAGAAGAAAGAGCTTGCTATCTTGAACATCACAAGCTTGCCTATCTTAAGAAACAAAAATTGTAAAAGTGCTATCTTGCCTATCTTAAGAAGCAAAACTTGCAACTTGCACATTGCAATAGAAAGCAAGAATTATGAGCTTACACAAGAAAGCTATCTTGTATTTGCTTTCGAAATTTTGCTAGCTTGTATGTAGTAAAACTTGCATATCAATTGCTAGCTTGTAGTCTAAAGAGAAGCAAACAGTTGCTATCTCAAGAAAAGCAAACATGCTAAACTTGCACATCTTTAATTGCCAAATTGCATGATGATAAAATTTGATACTATGTTTATTATGCAATGATTTGAAATTTTTATCTCTAAACACATGAGAATTGTACTTCTTTTTGTTGATTACAAAGGGGGAGAAGTATGTTTATGTCATGCATGATTTGATTATGTCATGTTGCTTGAATTTTTGAATCTAAGAGTATTTATCAATATGGCATATTGATAGGGGAAGTTTGTTTAAACTCCGAGAGTTAAGGTTAACTCCGTCATCGACTAGTTGTCATCATCAAAAAGGGGGAGATTGTTGAATCTCAAATTTTGATAATGAAACCAATCGATAAGTGTTTATGTTTTAATCTGCATTTTGAGTGACGCAGGATGCTTCGATCAGGATAAGACAATTAAAGCAGTAAATATCATGTTGGGTCGGAGGAACATGTTAGAAGATTGGACGTCAGACCGGTGGAATGATCGACGTATCGATAGAAGACTTCGGGCCATGGATTTTGGCATTGAGCCAAGAAGAGTGGACATTGCGCTAAGGATATCGGAGTTGCAGAGTCAACTGGCCGATTGGGCAATAGGTCGCAGGAGAGAACGATGCGCCGAAGAATCGGACGAAGCGTTGAGGAACCAATGACATGCCGGACAACTTGATTAAATGCTTAGTATTAATTTTCTAGATCGAAGTATATTTTACATGTGCAGGATTAACTACGATGGCAAGACATGGAGCAAAATAAAGTCCCAGAGTCAAGGACGTGATCACGTTGGGAGTTTGAGAGTTCGTCGAAAGTCCGGACGTTCGTCGGAATTTCTGGAGGAACCAACCGAGAAGTCTCGGAGCTTGCTAGAGAAGCTCATCGAAACTCACCAAGAATATCGTCGTGAAGTCCAAGAGCTTGCCAGGAGTCCGCTGGAACATTACCGAGAGATCGTCAGAAGTTCACCGGAAGATCGTCGGAAGTTCACCGGAAGATCTCCGGAAGAATAGACTTACGGACTTTGTTTAGCTTAGAATATGTCTTAGGAATCATAGTTAGCATGTAATTGGGCTTAGATTGGGCCAACCAGTGCCCCAAGAATTATGTTGGGCCCAACAAGAAGCCCAAACAGTACCCCAAGAAGCTTCACCATCGTGGCAAAGTCTTCGAGACTGTCAAACGATAGTACTGCCAATCTAGGCAGTTGTACCGCCCCTGGCAGGGTGCCAAGCGATGGTACTGCCAGACCTGGGCAATGGTATCGCCCAACGCAGGCGGTGGTACCGCCCGTGCCTAGGGAACCCTGGATGAGATGTTTTTAGGCTCCAAGTTTGAATCAACTTGAAGCCTATAAATACCCCTCTCATCCCTGGTTAAAGCACACAAGCATAGAGAGTCTAAAAGCAAAGAAACGCTATAGAAATCACTTGAGAGATCCCTCCTCTAGCCTTAAACTTAGAATTATGTTTAGAGAGGAGTAAGTGAGTGCTTGTAAGAGTTGTCTCCTAAACCCATGAAAAGGAGAAGAAGGGTTTAAGAAGGAGTTGGTCTTCACCTATTGAATGAAGACCTCTAGTGGACGTCGATGATCTCGTCGGAGGAGGAAAGCCAAAAGTAGATGTAGGTCAAGATTGACCGAACCACTCTAAATGTCAATTTGCATTTACATTCTGCTCTTTATCTTAACTGCAAACTGCCTCTGTTGCTTTACATCATCTATACTTTCATTTGCTCTCAAGTTAAACTTCTTTCCGAAATGGCTTTTACGTCGGACTCAGTTTTCAACGTATGAGAGATTTGACAAAGTTGACATTTTTATCCGTCTCACGCCCCTCAAAAAGAGATCAATAATATTAAAAGTTTCATCACAAACTAATCCAGGATCCAAACTAACATTTGAGGACATTGAAAAACATTCTATCAAATTCACATCTATAAAACCTATGCAATTTATAATCATATATCACATCACTCGATAATTCACATTTATGGCAACCCAAGCCAACTTGATAAGCATGGACAATATTTATAAATACACAAGTTAAATAAATTATACAATCAGAACTCTAACTATTCACCACAAGTTCATATCATCATAAACTAGACTTAACATTCCGAAATTTCAAATAAGAGAGATCTTCTAACACTTTTACATAGTATATCCATTTCGATTCATCGACAACATTTCATTATATACAAAATATGCTTATACAACAATAACATAATAACCAACAAGACTTGCCCATAATTCTGAATAGCTCTCCATTGCCTTAACCCAATTCACAACATCTCAAAGAGTGACAACTTGACCTGAAAGATTTATATAACAATGGAGTGAGCTAAAAATAGCTCAACAAGTGACAAAGCATATTTGGAATAAAAGGAACGATTTCAAACAAGTAAGATATCATAATGCAAGGTAGAATACAAGAATTCTCAAGGATACCATATCATTAGATAATAAATCATATGTGTCATGCCATTCAAAACATATTTGGTTCATAACAAATGGAGCATAGAGTAATTGGAGCATATCAATAGCGTACGAGATGTTCCAGAGCATATCAATGGCAAATAGGACATTTCAGAACATATCAGTTCATAGCAATTGGAGTATATCAATAGCGTATAAAATGTTCCGGAGCATATCAATGACATATGGAACATTTCGAAGCGTAACAATAACAGATGAAACAGATAGAAGGTAAAGTGGGATTCCAAACATAATATGGTCCATCCATTTCTGAATGACCACTAAACATAATCAAGAGCATCGTAGGCTCTGAGCCCTTACCTTTTACCATTTCTGGCAAAGGTCCAAATAATCCCATAAACACTAGAGTACAAAAGGGTATTGTGAACAATAAATTGGGACAATAGCAAATGAAACATTTCGGAGCATATTAATGACATATGGAACATTTCGAAGCGTAACAATAATAAATGAAACATTTCGGAGCATATCAATAGGGTATGAAATGTTTCGAAGCATATCAATAACAAATGAAACATTTCGGAACATATCAATAGTATGTGAAACATTTCAAAGCATAACAATGGCATATGAACCATTTCGGAGCATATCAAAGAACAAATACGAAACAGAAGCTCAAACGTCGAATTTGACATTACATTCATATCATTCTTATCCAAAGCATGTATAGAAATACATAACTAAAGCTCTGGATATCATATCAAACATACAGAAGATGAAGTGGGATTATAACATAATATGGTACATCTATTTCTGAATGACCACCAAACATAAGTCTCCCACGTCTGGGAGCTCCATCCACCCACGTCTAAGTGAAGTCATAAGGGCCCGCAAAGCATCACAGGCTCTATGCATAACCCCCTTCACCATTTCTGGCAAAAGTTTACAATATCCCACAAACACCAGAGTACAAAAGGATAGTATGAACAATAAATAGCACATATCGGAAGCACACGCGGAACAACAAAACGTACATGTGCCTTTACGAGTTAATACGAAGTAAGCAATAATCTTTCACAATTGTATTCAGATTTGAAAGGAAATAAAAGCAAGAGCATTCAAGGATTCCAAGCAATCACATATAACTCAATTCAAATAAGAAGGTTAGATGAATTCAATGTCCAAAGGAATGAAACTGGAATAAGCACATATCGAAAGCAAATGCGGAATAATGGGATATACATGTGGCTATATGAGTCAATACGATATACCATAAACGTTACACAATAGTTTTCAAGAATGCAAATAATTTTAAGGACAAGAGCATATAAGAATTCAAAACAGTAATGTAAAGCTCAATTGAATAAGAAAGCTAAAGGATATCAATTTCCAAAAGAATGAAACCAGAATATCCGAAATCGACCAAAGCTCGATTTCTAACACTTTTACACAGTATATCCATTTCGATTCATCGACAATATATCATTACATACAAAATATGCTTATACAATAATAACATAATAACCAACAAGACTTGCCCATAATTCTAAATAGCTCTCCACTACCTCAGCCCAATTCAAAACATCTCAAAGAGTGACAACTTGACCTGAAAGATTTATATAACAACGAAGTGAGCTAAAAATAGCTCAGTAAGTGACAAAGCATATTCAGAATAAAAGGAACGGTTTCAAACAAGTAAGATATCATAATGCAAGCAGAATACAAGAATTCTCAAGGATACCATCTCATTAGATACAAAATCATGTGTCATGTCATTCAAAACATATTTGGTTCATAACAAATGCAGCATAGAGTAATTAGAGAATATAAATAGCGTACGAGATGTTCCGAAGCATATTAATGGTAAATAGGACATTTCAGAACATATCAGTTCATAGCAAATGGAGCACAGAGTAATTGGAGCATATCAATAGCGTATGAAATGTTCCGGAGCATATCAATGACATATGGAACATTTCAAAGCGTAACAATAACAAATGAAATAGATAAAAGATGAAGTAGAATTCCAAACATAATATAGTCCATCCATTTCTAAATGACCACCAAACATAATCTAGAGCATCGCAGGCTCTTAGCACATACCCTTCACCATTTCTAGCAAAGGTTCAAATAATCCCACAATTACCAAAGTACAAAAGGATAGTATGAATAATAAATAGCACATATCGAAAGCACATGCAGAACAACAAAATGTACATGTGCCTTTACGAGTCAATACGAAGTAAGCAATAATCTTTCACAATTGTATTCATATTTGAAAAGAAATGAAAGCAAGAGCATTCAAGGATTCCAAGAAATCATATATAACTCAATTCAAATAAGAAGGTTAGATGAATTCAATGTCCAAAGGAAGGAAACTAGAATAAGCACATATCGAAAGCAAATGCGGAACAATGGGATATACATGTGCCTAAATGAGTCAATACGATATAGTATAAACATTACACAATAGTTTTCAAGAATGCAAATAATTTTAAGGACAAGAACATACGAGAATTCAAAACAATAATATAAAGCTCAATTGAATAAGAAAGCTAAAGGATATCAATTTCTAAAAGAATGAAACCAGAATATGTGAAATTGACCAAAGCTCAATTTCTAGCAGAATTAAATAGGCACATTGAATAAATGATTCAAACTATCAATCGTGCTCCAATTTTACTCAAAAATATATCATTGGAAAGATATTTCAATCTAGTTTCTGATGAAATAAGTTTAGTATGAATCAAGGTTTCCAACAAGATGTTACCATTGATTTAGTAACCAAAGGTCAAAAACAAAATTACTATTTTGTAGAATCTGTAGGCTCATTTGAAACAGAAGTTTGGGCAAGCAAACTTACTCTGAATTCTTAAAATAAGCTATCAAAAGAAAGTTTTATAAATCAATATTCTGATCAAATAAATTTTGTCCAAATCAGAGATCAATACATGAAGTTATAACCATAACAAGGTAGAAAGGTCAAAATCTTGGAAGTTGCATAGATTCGAATCATTACGTCTAAACAGGAGATATATCAAATGCAAGGCTAGAACAATTCAAAGTTCCTCATATTCAAAGCAAATGTAGAGATAAAATTACAGTAAGGAAAGATCAGGACACTTGCAATAGGAAAGATTAGAAAGCTTACAATAGGAAGGATCGAAACACTTGCCTTTCAAAGATTTTGATCCGAAGATCCAAAGAAGGTGTCAGCCCAAATCCTTCTACTTTTCCTCCGTGTCCTCTCCCTGTTTCGTTTTCTACATATGTCTTCTCTTTTTCCTTCACAACTGCACCTCATGTAGAACATAGAGGCATAGTCACCTGCTCTCTCTTACTCTCATTCCTTCGTTTTCTTTTTCAAACACAACTATCGCAGCTATCGCCGCTGCCACTACCACAATCGTAGCCACGACCGCAGCTGCTGTCACAACCGTAGCCCCTTCCACTGCACTACTTCCTTCCTCCCTTCTCTCGTTCTTACTTTTTCTTTCCCAAACACAACTGCCGCAGACGCAGCCACCACCACCGCAACCGCAATCACGGCCCCAACCCCTTTTTTTATAGGCCCTTTCCTTTCTTTCTCTTTCCCAAAAGCAGCTGCTGCAGCCACCACCGCGACCGCAACCAACGTCGCAGCCGCAACCGCAGTCGCAGCCACCACGGCCGCAGCCTCTTCTTCCTCGACTGCTCTGTTTCCTCTCCTTCTCTTCCATCTACAGCTGCCACTACCGCAGCTGCCTCCCCTTCTCTTCCTCTCTTCTTCCCTTTTCCTTTCTCTTCTTCTTTCTTTCCTTCTCTTCTTTCCTAGCTGCACTGTTGCTGTCGCAGCCTCAGCCACGACCGCAGCCTCTTCTTCCTCCCCTGCTCATCTTCCTCTCCGTCTTCTCTTCCAACTGCAGCTGCCATCACTGCAGCCGCATCCCCTTCTTCCCCTTCTCTTCTTCCTCTCCTTCCCTTCTTCCTTCCTCTTCCTCTTTCCCTGCCACAGCTGCAGCTGCCACAGCCACAGCCGTAGCCACAGCTACTTCTTTCCCTTCTCCTCTTCCTCCTCCTTCCTTTCTTCTTCTTCTCTTCTTCTCCTTCCTCCCCTTCTTCTCCCCGACGAACAACACCTCCTCTCCTCTGTTTCCTCCTGCAGGATATAGAGGTGCCACCTCTTCACCCGCTTCTACTTCTTCTATTCCTCTTCTCCTTCTTCTCCTTCTTCTCTTTCTTCTCCTTCTTCTTCTCCTCTTCTTCCCTTCTCCTACCCAACACCCCACACCTTCTCACTGTAGCCCATGCCGCAGCCATCCTTTTTTTTCTTTTTCTCTTCTTCTTTTTCCTCTTCTTCTTCTTCTCCTCCCCAATGCCCCACACCTCGTCTCCTCTGTTTCCGCCTGCAGGAAAGAGAGGTGCTGCAGCCCTAGCTGCTGCCACATCTCGCTCCTCTCCCACTTCCCTCTCTTTTTTTTTTCTTCTTCTATTCTTCTCTTCTCCCTCTTCTTCTTATTTTCTTCCTTTCTCCTCCCCAACGCCCCACAGCTCCTCGCTGCAGCCCTTGCCACAGCCACCTCCTCTTTTCTTCTTCTTCTTCTTCTTCTTCTTCTTCTTCCTCTTCTACTTCTCTTCTTCTCCTCCCCGATGCCCCACACATGAACTCCTCTGTTTCCTCCTACATGAAACAGAGGTTCTGCAGCCTTAGCTGCTGCAGCTATCTCTCTTTCCTCTCCCTCTTCCCTCTCTTCTTCTTCTTCTTTTCTTCTCTTCTCCCTCTTCTTCCTCTCTTCTTTTACCTCTTCTTCTTCTTTTCTTCGCTTCTCCCTCTTCTTCCTCTCTTCTTTTACCTCTTCTTCTTCTTTTCTTCTCTTCTCCCTCTACTTCTCCCCACGCCCCACCGCTCCTCTCTCTTTTTCTCGAGAAGTAGAGAGTGTGGGAGGCGGTGGGATAAAACCAAAATTTTTGATTTTTTTTTAACTTAACGATTTAGTCCTTGAAATTTCTATATTTACATATAGGTCTTCCGATTTATAAATAAATTTTTATTAATAATTTTCAAAAAGTGAGGGATATTACAATCCGCTGTACTAATTCACCCCCCCTCTTAGTGCCGACCCTGATCCTAACACTCTTTTGGATGTTCAATGACCTCTTCTTCTATTGGTTCAATCATAAGAAGTCTCCCTTTACTACAACGATGCTCACGACTCCACGGCTCGTCGTAATGCCAACATAACCCCTTCGCATATCGCTCTTGAAGCTCTTCTCTTGTTAACCTCTTTGGTGTAGGGACTTTGTCGACTGTAGGGGGGGCTGAGAGCTTTAGTATTGCTGGTCAAGAAGCGACCCTAGTCCTCTTAGCTTCATAGTTCAATTACTCCTCTTGATGTCGTGCGAAAGAGATGGCTGCCATAAGCGTGTACGGTTGTTGCGCTTTAACTTTTCCCCGGATCTCCGGCTTCAAGCCCTCAATAAAGGTCCCCAATAGCTGTTTTTGAGACCAATCATGAGTTTGATTAGATAACCTTTCAAACCTGGATTGGTACTCTTTAATGGTGGAAGTTTGTCAGATCTTTGCTAGTTGTCCGTTAATGTTCTCATAATCGGTTGGTCCGAAGCGGATCAGTAGTCTTTATTTGAATTGTCACCATGAGATGATTCCATGAGTGTGTTCAAACTATTCAAACCATTGTATGGCATCCCCTTCAAGATGTATAGCTACAATTTTCACCATAGATGCGTCCGCAGTTTTGTGGTACCGAAAATATTGCTCTGCGCACAAGATCCAACCAATTGGGTCTTTTTCTTCCCATGTAGGGAAGTCCACCATCATGCATGGATAGTTGGGTTCAGTCATAGAGCCTCCCCTCTCCTGAAAGTCATCTCTTCAAGCTTGGTGCGATTGGGCAAAGCTCTCTCCTTGATGTGATTTTTCGGGCTTAGTGGTCGGCCTAATCTGAGTTCGGTAAAGAGCGTCCAAATCTTATCTTCCATTCGTACCTCGAAGGCTTCAAATTTAGCATTGAATTCCTCCTCATATGCCATAGTATATGTCTCCATATATGTGATGTTAAGATCTCTCTTTTGTTATCGAGTTAAAGGCATGTATAGGTTGAGAGAAGTGATGGTTGAAAGGGTTGGTGGATCGGTGGATGTAGGCTACGGTTTAGGCTTGTTTTGTGGCTGTTTTGGGTGTAGTTTGAGGATGTGGTTTGGTAGAGTTTTAGGGCTGTGGATTAAAGTTTTAGGTCTATAATAGATGGCAGCAAAGGTTTGATAAAAATCAGTGGAAGTTTGCTGTAGAATTGTGTTGTCTTGTAAGAGAAGAATTATCATCGAAGAAACAGCAGTTTCTCGATGAAATTTTCACCAAAAATTTGAGAGATTTGAGGAGAGAATTGATAGTAATATCTCAGTTTATATGACAGCAAGGATTTCTAATTTAATCAAGAAAATTTTGGTAGTAATAGCAAGAAAATTGGTGCAAGTTGTGATAGCAAAATTCTCGTCGAAAAATTTCAGCGGTCTATGATAAAAATTTACAGAAACACAATCATTTTTAGAGATGAATTCCTAAATATATCAACCTTACATGGAAGCCAAGATGATATATGAAGTATCTAAGAAATTTCATTCAAAAAATATTGCAAATAGATGGGTTAAGGCAACAATATGCGGCTGAAATTTTCTGCGGCACAGATTTTCGATTGCAGCAGATCGGACATAAAAGATCAGTAGTTTATATTAAGAATTTTTCAACGAAAGTAAAGGGAAATCTACTGTTAGGAAGTGTCAAAGTTATCATAAAAATTTCGAAGAGATTTGGACAGAAAAAATATAGTGTCAAGATCCAAAAAATAGTGCTATGCGGCCGAAATTTTACAATGCAGATTTTCAAGTATAGCATATTAGACGTAAAAGATCAATGTTTTATACTAAGAATTTTTTGAAAAAACCAAAGGAAAATCTGCTGTTAGGAAGTGTCAAAGCTGTCATAAAAATTTTGTAGAGATTTGGATAGAAAAAACATAGTAGCAAGATAAAAAAAATGTGCTATGTGGCTGAAATTTTGCAATGTATCTTTCATCGTAGAGATGAAAACTTTGTGACGAAAAGTTTATGCAGCAATTTTGGAACAATTTTTTTTGTGGATTTTCGAATAAGGATAACTAAATTATAGTAGCAGTAAGGTAGGAAACTAGAACCTATTGCAATTCATGGGGAGATCAAAGGATGATCCGCGGTGGTGGAGATGACGACGAAATTTGGCGACGATCTTTTAAGCAATTGTGGGAATTGCTTTGGGTAGCTGTGGAGGGTTAATGGATGGCTATGGAAGGGCAGTGAGATACCAAGAACGTTGCTCTGATACCAAGTGCTAGAACCCTTGTAGATTCCAAACTTGGGGTTGATCTCTTTAGGGGATCGGCCTCCTTGGAACTCTATAGGAGTTCCTTCTTCCAAGTTGCTGCTCAAAGGCTGTAAAAAAGATTCATCTATTGCTTATGAAAAGAGGACTCCTATAGGTATAAATATAGGTATATTTATAAGGTTTCTAAACTCTAACTCCTAATAGGACTCCTACTCAAGACTCCTACTTCTAACCAACTCCTAATATGACTCCTACTCAAGACTCATATTCCTTTACAACTCCTAATTCTTCTCTAAGAAACAACCTCCTAACCCTAGCCGGCCTTTTCACCTCTTTAATAGGGGTTAGCTTAGGTAGGGCTTACATGAATGTCCCTCTCAATCAGGACTCTCCTAGCTAGAGTCCTAACAAAACCACATTCCTCAATGGCAACCTAGAGGAGGAGGTGTATATGATATAGCCCAAGGGATTCGTGTCCAAGGACTGCCTAGATAAGGTTTGTAGGTTGCTTAAATCTATTTGTGGACTAAAGCAAGCTTCCTAAAATTGGAACATAAGATTTGATGAGGCAATAAGATCTTATGACTTCGTTGAGAATGAAGATGAGCCTTGTGTATAAAGGAAGGTAAGTCGGAGCACTATCACCTTTTTGGTATTAAATATGGATGACATCCTAATCAATGGGAATGGTATAGGAATGCGATAAAGGCTTGGTTATCTAGACACTTCTCTATGAAGGACTTAGGGGAAGCATCTTATATCTTGAGGATTCCGATCTATAGAGATAGATCCAAGAGGATGCTTGGCTTGTCCCGGTCTAGGTACATAGACACCATTGAAAAGGTTTGGCATGAAAAATTTCAAGAGAGGTCTCATACCGATGAGACATGGAATATCGCTTTCTAGGAGTATGTCTCAAAAGACTCCCGAAGAAAGGGCGAACATGGATAGGATTGTTAGGATCAAGAGCGACACTAAGAGAGGGGGTGAATTAGTGCAGCGGAAAACTTTCACGATTTCAGAAAATTGTTTGCTTTGTTTAAAACTGATTTCAACAAAAATGGTTTTGATTCAATCAGTTTCGGAGAGAAGTTGAACTTGAAAGCTTTTATAAAAGTGGAAGAGAAGATTAAGGAGGTTTGTAGTAAAGTAAATTGCACAAATAAAAAGCAAACCGAAATTTAGAGTGGTTCGGTCAAGGTGACCTACATCCACTTTCGGATTCCTCCTCCGACGAGGTCACCGGCATCCACTAAAGGCCTTCCTTCAATAGGTGAAGACCGAACACCTCTTTACAATACTTTCTCCTTTTCCTAGGTTTAGGAGACAACTCCTACAAGTCTCACTCCTCTTTCTTGGATGGGTTACAAGGCTAAGAGATGAAGGAGGAGAACTCTAACTTTTACAACACTTTTATGACAGAATTCAAGATTAAGCTAGTACTTACTTACCCTTTTATGCAGAAATTGGTAGGGTTTTTATAGGCCCCAATGACTTCAAAATTAGAGCTAAAAAGTGTTACATTCCCATAATCCGGGGTACTGGCGGTACTACCGCCGCCGATCTGACATTGGGTGGTACCACCGTCGAACAGGGGCGGTACCACCATTGGTAGCACTGCTACCGGTAGTACCACCGCCCAGAAATCCAAGGGCACTGCCTTCTAGGCGGTGCCACCACCGACCATGTTTTCAGGGGTTGAATTGGCAGCTCACTTCGGCCCAATTCAGCCCTGTTAAGGGCCCAGTTGGCCCCTAATTAAGTTAGTAGGATTTTCTCCCAATCTTAACTTAATTTATGCTTTAACTACGATAACTAAGACATATTTACAATGCTGCTTGTTCCGGTGCGTCAATTGCTCTTCCAGCGAGCTTCTAGCGTATTTCCGGCGAACATCCGACGAACTCTCGGCAATGTTCCGACGAACTCCCGACAAGCTCTTGGACTCTATGAGGATCTTCTTGGCATGGTTCGATGAGCTTCTTTAGCATGCTCCTGGACTTCTCGATTGGTTCCAGCAGAACTTCCGATGAATGTCCAGACTTCCGTCGAACTCTCGAACTCCCAATGAGATCTCGATCTTAACTATGGCACAAACCATGCTTTATGTCTTACTACTATCGTAGTTACTTCTACACAGTTTTCTTAACATATATATTAGATCAAACAATTTATAATTGACTTCAGCATCAAAATTCGAGATTCAACAATCTCTCCCTTTTTTATGATGACAATCAATTGATGATGGAGTTAACCTTAACTCCCCCTATCTATATGCTATACTTGGGAAAATACATTCTTGAATTCAAGGCCTTTGAATTCAAGAAACAAATTGATAAGATAAGTTCATTAAACTTATCAACATGCACATCATGATTCCTATCATGATCTATCATTTTCAAAATACGATGCCAAGTATTTATCAAAATGATGTCAAGGCATGACATCCATTTTCAAGTATGATGTTTCAAATATGAAAGATGACAAAGATAGCAATTTATCATTCTATGACAAGATATTAATTACAAAATAGCAAGTTAAGCTCTAGATATCTTATCATAATGAAAGAAATTTATCAAGCAAACATTTCAAGTATATATGATGAAATACATTACATACATTTATCATCAATTTATCACATTTTGGTATTATTTCTCCCCCTTTGTCATCAACAAAAAGGAGAACAATTCAACAAAGCAAGTATGGTAAAAAAAAAAATCAAGCAAGTTTCACACTCAAAAGTTCTCATCATTAAATGTTATCAACATTAAAGCGATAGATTCCAACAACTTCTCCCCATTTGTCATCACAATTTTGCATGAAGAGGAGGAAATAATGTAAGGAGAGAATCCATTAAGAACTAAATTTGTGAAATAATTTGAATCAAGTCGAAAAATGATAAATAAGTTTTCATTAGAACATACTTTCATTTTGACAAAGAGAAGGGTTTCATGAAAAGGATCAAGATATCCATATGAAATCAAATCCCCACAAAAATTATCACACAAATGCTTTCATTATCACACACAAGAATTCATCTTTTAAGGATTAATATATCCATTGGAATTCCTTCAATTATTTATGGGAGAGGAGTATCACATGAAGGAAAAATTCATGAATAAAACTTCATAGTGAGAAGAGCATTACATCAAATCCATTTCTCATTAAAAATTCATAAGAGGGAAATTTGTGAGAGATACATTTGTCAATAATTTTCATGAATCAAACATCAAGATATGTATAAACACTTCATGGATTTATAAAATGTTTTGTCATAGCCTTTCATCACTACTTGCATGAGGTAATATCATTAGTGCATGTAGCACTCAAAAGTTAAGAATATGATATTGCATCATGTATGATTAAAACATCTCAATATTTAATAGAGATCATAATCATCAAAGTAAACATGATATTGTATCATTGTATGATAACATGCTCATCATTTGAAGAGATCACAACATCATAGAAATTTTCAGCATCAAAGCACAAAATTCCAACATCAAAGTAAACATTTTATTGAAGCACACAACCTTATCATCATGTAAAATTCACATCATAAAATTATTGGCACAGAATTTAAATGAGTGATCCAAAGAATAAAGAAAGTCTAAAAATAAATTTTAATAAATTCATACATTCGGACAAATTAACATTCCTAACTTCACAAATGATCATGAAATAATGAGTCAAGTTATAAATACCAAAAGTTGAATGTATTAAGGAATTTATTCATTTAAAAGATTTATCAAGTCTAATTTTTAGAGTGCCATTGCCAGGGCACTATTTTTCTCAACTTATCACTTTTCTTTTTAAAGCATTATGGCTTCCCAATAGGCAAGAATTCTTGCTTGCTCTTTCAAGCAGCATCATAGTCATTTTGTGGTGTGAATGCTTATTCATGTGTATCTCGTACCAAGTCAGTTTTCGTAAATGTGAGGGAACTCTTATTGAAATTATTAATTTATAAAAGATTAATCATATCAATGTTCCATGAATCATATTTGTAATGAGAGATAATAGCAAAAGAAGACTCATTTTGCAAATTTCAAGAAATCCAGAAATTGTGAGAAAGGAACTCATGCATAAAATTCTCAAGTTTCAAATATTGAGAGATTATGATCAAGTGTTTATCACTTAAGATTTCAAATAATAATTGCATCATCAAGTCATTAAACATGATCTTGTTTTAATTCTAATGATCTTTTCTTTGTGTGTTTCCCTTTTTGTTTTTGGCTTAGAGAGCTTTATTAGATATTTTGGATCCCTAGTCATAAGCCTTGAGCATCAAAGTATCATCTCTTGCTCCTAGCTTGTGATGGTATATTTTTCTACAAAAAGAGATGATTTTTAGATACCCATTTGACCTTGGGTGCCTCAAAAATCGATTTACATAGCTTATCATGTTGCATTGAGTCATTTGAGGTTCTTTTAGGAACCAAAATCAATTTATGTGGACTATATTTCTTGAATGGACATTTATATGCAACATATTCAAATTTACAACAAAAGTTGCATTTGGTGTGAGGTGATACATGCAAGGTAGGGCCTTTAATAAAGGTGGTTAGACTTTGGTGAGAGCTACTCACAAATCCGATTCCACCTTTTTTATGAACGTGACCCTTATTAGCAAGGATCATGTTCAAAGACTTGCTACTAACCTCAAATTTTTTCAAGGTTTTTTAAGTAGCATGTTTTTCTTTTGAAGTATTTCTAGTTCATGGCATTTTGTGCAGGAAGCTAAGCTATTTTCATGCTTAATCTTTACTCTATCAAAGTCGCTAATAAGAGAAGCATATTCCCTTTTCAAAGAGTTGTACTTTTTACTCAAGGTTCTACATTCATCAAATAATTCATAAAATGCACTTGAAAACTCATCGAAAGTTAAATTTGCATCTAATGAATTTGTTACCTCATCTCCAATAGCTATTAGCGCATAGTGAGCAACTTGCTTGGTGTTGGTTAGCTCCTCTTCTTCGGAAGCACTTGAGTCGTCCCATGTAGCTTTGAGAGCCTTCTTCTTTGGTTGCCTCCCCTTTGCTTGGGGACATTCACTCTTGAAGTGTCCTGGCTTCTTGCATTCATAACATATCACTTGTTCTTTCTTATGTTCAAATTTATTTTTCGTATCATTTTTATATTTATTTCTTTTTATGAATCTTTTGAACTTCTTTGTTAAGAGTGTCACATCATCATCAAAGTCCTCATCACTTGAGTTTTCTTTCAAGTGGTCTTATTGTATTCTTAGTATCATATCCTTCTTGTTCTTTGGAAGGGTGTTCTCAAGCTCTTCATAAACTTTACATGTCATTTCATAGGTTATTAGTGACCCAATTAGTTCTTCAAGAGAAAAATTATTTAGATCTTTGGCCTCTTTAATAGCCGTTACTTTAGGGTTCCAACTTTTTGGAAGGGATCTTAAAATCTTATTAATAAGTTCAAAATCTGAGAAACTTTTAGTAAGTCTTTTTAGATCATTGACAACATCCGTAAATCGGGTGTACATGTCTCCAATGGTCTCACTTGGTTTCATTCGAAACAACTGATAAGAATACACTAAAAGATTAATTATTGACTCTTTCACTCTACTAGTGTCTTCATGAGTCACTTCGAATGTATGCCAAATGTCAAATGCTGTTTGACAAATCGATACTCGATTAAACTCGTTTTTATCTAATGCATAAAGCAAGGCATTCATAGCCTTTACGTTTAAAGCGAAAGTCTTCTTCTCCAACTTATTCCAATCGTTCATTGGAAGAGAAGACTTTTGAAAGTCATTTTCTATAATATTCCATAATTCGAAATCTATTGAAATTAGGAAGATCCTCATTCTAATCTTCCAATGTGTAATCCGTCCTATTGAACATGGGCGGACATGTAATTAAATGGCCCTTTAGGTTGCCGACAAATGTCATCTCTCTTGGGTTTAAAACCAAACGAGAGTGAACCTTGCTCTGATACCAATTGTTAGGATCAAGAGCGCCACTAAGAGGGGGGGGGGGTAAATTAGTGCAGCGAATAACTTTTGCGATTTCAAAATATTATTCGTTTTGTTTAAAACCAATTCCGATGAAAATGGTTTTGATTCAATCAGTTTCGGAGAGAAGCTAAACTTGAAAGCTTTCGTAAAAGTGCAAGAGAAGATTAAGGAGGTTTGTAGTAAAGTAAATTACACAAATGAAAAGCAAACCGAAATTTAAAGTGGTTCGGTTAAGGTGACCTACATCCACTTTCGGATTCCTCCTCTGACAAGGTCACCGGCGTCCACTAAAGGCCTTCCTTCAATAGGTGAAGACCGAACACCTTGATAGGATCCTTTGATTTTTCCTTTTATTTTCTGTGCTTTAATTTTATTTTCTGCATATTTATTTTCTGTATATTTATTAAGTCTCTTTAGTTTAGCTAAAGTTGGAACTCTATAAATAGGGATGTAACTGCTTCCTTTCAGTTATCTATGAAAAATACTATTCTATCTTTTGACAAACCCTAGGAGGCCAATCCCCTCGAAGCGATCAAAGAGGGCCGATCCCCTTGAAGCGATCAAGGAGGCCGATCCCCTCGAAGTGATCATCCCTTTCTCTTCTTCTTTTTTATGATAAGACTTGAGGGTCTTAACATTTGGTATTAGAGTAGCAATCCTTGGCGTTCTTGCTGCAACGTAACTATCCAAAAAAAAAAAAAAGTTAGAAAGTGTTGTTACCCCGGTGGCCACCGAGAAGGGTTCCTTGCTTCCCTTCTTCCCCACCGCCGCCCTTGCTCTCTGGCAGGCCGCACCCTACAGCGACCTTTGTTGCCTCCTTCCCACCACTGGCACTGCTTCCTGGCCAATCGACCAACGCCGCCGCTGCCCCCCCAGCCAGCGACCTCTCCTCCTCACTTCCCCATCTCGCTCGAGCGAGAAGGACCACTAGCGTTGTCTCCCTACCGGCGGACCACCCCTTCGTCGTTGATACTATCGGTGATGCTACCCTAACTTCCCTGCCACTGTGCCCCTGCCCCCCCTTGGGTCGCAATCGCAGCCACCGGTTGCCCCCCTCCTCACGGCGACCGAAACAGGGCAACTCACCGCTGCTGCCCTTGTTTCCAACTACGCATCCTCCAGCACTCCTCTTCCCCTCGAGCGCCATCTCCACCTAGCCGACCCATCACCGTTGCAGGCCACCGTGCGATGACCACCGCTCGCCTCCTAGTCGCCGCTCCACCTTGCCCTTCATCCCTTGCAACTGAAACAGAGCACAAGCAACTCACCTTGCTGCCCCTGTTTCCAACCGCACCACAGTCACATGGGTCCCCTTGCTATTGCGAATGCCGACTGTCGCCACAATCACTGCTACTGCCTAGCTATTGTGCAGATGCCCTTGACTAGACATTAGAAATAAGAACTGGGGATTAACGACGTGCAATTGTATGCAATGGTTGCCGATAATTCAGTGAAGGCACAAATGGAAACGTTGGAAACCAGAATTGAGAGTCGGCTACAAGAAACTCTTCATGATTTCAAAAAGAGCTTGTTGGAGCACTTTAGCGGGTTTCAACAAGATGGGAGCTCTAGTTCTATGTTGAATAGATTGAGAGATATAGGAAAAGGGCCCCAAGATGGTGACACACATTACCCACGCATCAGGGTAGAATTTCCACGATGGGAAGATGGGGATCCGACCAGTTGGATCTCTAGGGCGGAAATTTTTTTTCATTTTCATAGGACCCTAGAAGAATCCAAGGTAGAAGTGGCCTCAATTCAGCTCGATGGAGATGCAATCTAGTGGTATGATTCGTACGAAACTTGTCATGGAGTTCCTTCCTGGGAGCAGTTCAAAAGAGGGCTTCTTGTTCGCTTTGGCCCATCTGAATATGAAAATATTGATGACCAACTTGCCAAAATTCGTCAAACCTCTACAGTATTGGAATATCAGAGTAGATTTGAAAGATTATCCAACCAAGCTATAGATTGGTCAGAACGACAACTTCTAGGTACATTTATTGAAGGGCTTATTCTTAAGATCCGATGCGAGGTTAAGGCTCGTCAACCCCGCACTATGATGGCTGTGATTTCATTTACATGCCTACATGAAGAAAAAAAACAGTGTGGAATATCGTCGAAATAGAGGTGCCAATAAACAGGTGATTAGTAAGCAACCTACCTCATCTACTCCTAGTCGAAACCATAACACTAGCAGACTAACCCGAAAAGAACTCAAAGAAAGGTTAGCGAAGGGTTTGTGCTGGCATTGCGATGAAAAGTTGAGTAAGGAGAATCGATACAAATAAGGAAGACTTTTGATGATTGAACTGATCGAGGAGGAACCGAAAGTAGAAGTATCAGATTCCGATCATGAAGAAGTGGAAATCGATGATGATGTTGAAGCCATCACACATACAGTGCATGCATTGGCTGGCTACTCTAATCCACAAACTAGAAAAATTGGGGGAAATCTAAAACACCAGTCTGTCACTATTTTGATTGATACAGGTAGCACTAATAATTTTATGGATAGGAAAGTTGTAGCCCGATTAGCTTACCACATCGAATGTTGTGACAAATTTAAAGTTAAGGTCGCCGATGGACGGATTTTAACTTATGACAGCAAGTGCTCAAAGATAAAACTAATTTTGCAAGGTCAAGAATTATTTATCGATTTCTTTTTATTAACCTTGGAAGACTATGAAGTGGTGCTCAGAATTGAATGGCTATCAACCCTAGGTGATGTCTCCTGAAATTTTTCTAAACTAATTATAAAGTTCTATATTAATGGATGACAGGTGACTCTCAAAGGAAGACGAGGAGGTAAGGTTACAACTATCACTAGCCATCGGATGGAGCGGGTCCTTCGAAAGACACACACTGGATTTTTGGTGCAATTGCATAATGTTAAAAAGGAAATGATAGTGAACATTCCGGTTGGAAATATTGAATCATTGCTAACAGAGTTTGTGGATATATTTGCAGAGCCATACGGACTTCCACCTCTTAGATGTCATGATCATCGGATCCCACTATTACCCGAGAAGGCACCAACCAATGTCCGACCCTATAGATATCCACATTTCCAAAAGGCAGAGATAGAGAGGATTGTAACAGAGATGCTCAAAATAGGAGTTATACGAGCTAGTGTTAGCCCATATTCCTCCCCGGTCTTACTAGTCAGAAAGAAGGATGGCTCATGGCGGATGTGTGACGACTATCGAGCACTTAACAACATTACAATGAAAGATAAATATCCTATTTCAGTAGTGGATGAACTGTTGGCTGAATTGGGAGGAGCTCAGGTCTTCACTAAATTGGACCTACGATCGGGCTATCATCAAATCAAAGTACATGAAAGGGATGTTCAGAAAACTGCCTTTAGGACACATAACGGCCATTATGAGTTTCTAATAATGTCTTTTGGGTTAACTAATGCACCCTTTACCTTCCAGAGTTTAATGAATGACATATTTTGGGCTCATCTCCGTAAGTTTGTTTTGGTTTTCTTTGATGATATTTTAATATAGTCATTCCCTAGAAAGTCATTTATTACATTTACGAATTGTCTTTAATATTCTTCGTGAGCATAGTCTTTTTGTCAAGAAATCAAAGTGCAGTTTTGGGCAACCTAAGGTTGAGTACCTCGGCTATATCATATCTCAAAAGGGTGTTGCAGTTGATCCTTCAAAAATCCAAGTGATGATAGACTGGCCAATTCCAAAGTCAATCAAAGCTCTAAGGGGATTTTTGGGACTAACAAGCTATTATCGAAAGTTTGTGAAGAATTATGACAAAATTAGTGCCCCCTTGACGTCACTTCTAAAGAAAAATGCATTCAAATGGTCAGAAGAGGCAACTCAGGCATTTCAATTCTTGAAAACTACAATGACTACTACACCCGTGCTTGCTCTACCCGATTTTAATAAGATGTTTATGATTGAATCTGATGCTTTTGGAGCAGAAATAGGGGTTGTATTAATGCAGGAAGGTCGGCCTATCGCTTATGCTAGTAAGGCTTTTTCCCCTTCCCATTTGAGTTAATCTATTTATGACAAGGAGATGCTAGCCATAACACATGCAGTCACAAAATGGAAACCCTACCTAATTGGTCGACGATTTCAAATACACACTGATCACAAAAGCCTCAAATATTTTCTAGAGCAAAAGAGTTCTTCTTCAGAGCAGTAGAAATGGGTCACAAAGCTACTGGGATTCGATTATGAGATAATTTATAAAAAGGGGAGTGAGAATTTAGTAGCAGATGCCCTCTCACGCCTTCCAGAACAAGCTGAACTAGTAGCTATTTCTATTCCTATTTCTGAGGCTTTAGAAGTTATCAAAAGGGAATGGTCAAATAATCCTGAGATCCAAAGCATTATTAAAAAATTGGAAGAAGCCCCAAGTTCTATCTCAAATTATAGTTGGGATTCGGTGGACTTGCGCTATAAAGGCCGAATAGTGGTTGCCCCACATTCTTCTTGCCAGGCAATAATTCAGAAGGAGTTTCATTCATCACCAATTGTTGGTCACTCGGGATTTCTCCACACTTATAAGCGAGTTCGACAACTTTTTTACTGGAAAGGAATGAAAAATTTTATCAAGAAATTTGATACTGAATGTGAAGTTTGCCAACGTCACAAAAGTGAGACAGTAGCCACCCTAGGCTTACTACAGCCCCTCCCTATTCCTAATGCTATTTGGACCGACATATCCATGGATTTCATTGACAATCTCCCATCATCTCAAGGAAAGAGTACTCTACTTGTAGTTATGGATAGACTTACAAAGTATGCTCATTTCTATGCTTTACGACATCCTTATACTACTGTAAGTGTTGCTCGTATTTTTGTGAAAAACATAGCTAAATTACATGGGAGTCCTTGTTCCATTGTCAGTGATAGAGATAAGATTTTTACTAGCTCCTTCTGGATAGAACTTTTTCGTTTACAAGGTAGTCAGCTGAATATGAGCACTACTTATCATCAACAAACAGATGGGCAAACTGAAGTGGTAAACAGGTGCCTAGAAAATTACCTCCAATGCTTTACTAGCGACAAGCCGAAGGAATGGGTCAAATGGCTTCCCTGGACAGAGTGGTGGTATAATTCCTCTTACCATTCTTTTATTAAAATGACTCCTTTTATAGTAGTTTATGATCAACCCCCACCTACAATTACAAAATATGTACCCAGTTCTTCTAAAGTTGATCAAGTGGACAAGGAATTGATGGATAGAAATAAGATTATACAGCTTTTAAAGGATAACCTCATAGTCGCACAAGCAAGAATGAAACAACAAGCTGATAAACACCGAAGTGAACGAGAATTTACTATTGATGATTGGGTTTTCCTTCGTCTTCAACCCTACAAGCAAACTTCCATAAAGGTCCGATCTTCCATGAAGCTATCTCCTCGGTGTTTTGGGCCTTATAAGGTATTAGAATGTATTGGACCAATTGCCTACCACTTGGATTTGCCTACTAGCTCTAAAATACATCTAGTCTTTTTTGTTGCATGCCTTAAATGGAAATTGGGTGAAGATGCAATAGTGCAGTGCCATTTGCTGGACACTTCTACTACTGGGAAAGTTCAAGCTCAACCACAAGCCATGCTTGATCGATGAGTTGTAATGTGTCGCAGACATCCTGTAACTGAAGTGCTAGTGCAATGGGCCAACTTACCAAAGGAAGATGCCACTTGGGAGTCCTACAGCTTGCTAAAGGAGAAGTTTCCAAAATTTGATACTGCTTAGCCTTGAGGACAAGGTTGAATTGAAGGAGGCGGGATTGTTAGGATCCTTTTATTTTTTCTTTTATTTTCTGTGCTTTAATTTTATTTTCTGTAAATTTATTTTCTGCATATTTATTAAGTCTGTTTAGTTTATCTAAAGTCGGAACTCTATAAATAGGGATGTAACTGCTTCTTTTCAGTTATCTATGAAAAATACTATTATGTCTTTTGACAAACCCTAGGAGGCCGATCCCCTCGAAGCGATCAAGGAGGGCCGATCCCCTCGAAGCGATCAAGGAGGCCGATCCCCTCGAAGTGATCATCCCTTTCTCTTCTTCTTTTTTATGATAAGAATTTAGGGTCTTATCACACCTCTTTACAGCACTTTCTCCTTTTCCCGGGTTTAGGAGACAACTCTTATAAGTCTCACTCCTCTTTCTTGGATGGTTACATGGCTAAGAGATAAAGGAGGAGAACTCTAACTTTTACAACACTTTTATGACTCAAGAATTCAAAATTAAGCCAATACTTTCTTTCCCTTTCATGCAGAAAAGAGCGGAGTTTTTATAGTCCCCGATGGCTTCAAAATTGGAGCTAAAAAGTGTTGCATCCCTGGAATCCGGGGTCCTAGCGGTACCACTACCGTTATTGGGTGGTACTACCATCACTAATCTAACATTAGGTGGTACCATTGTCGAATAGGGGTGGTACCACAGCTGGCAGCACTGCTACTAGTGGTACCACCACCCAAAAATCTAGGGGCATTGCCTTCTAAGCGGTGCCACCGCTGACCATATTTTTCAGGGGCTGAATTGGCAGCTCACTTCGGCCCAATTCTACCCTGTTAAGAGCCCAGTTGGCCCCTAATTAAGTTAGTGGGATTACCTTCCAATCCTAACTTAATTTATGCTCTAACTATGATAACTAAGACATGCTTGTTCCGGTGCGTCAATTGCTCTTCCGGCGAGCTTCCGGCGTACTTCCGATGAACATTCGAGGAACTCTCGGCAATGTTCCAGCAGACTCTCAGCAAGATCTTGGACTTTATGATGATCTTCTTGGCGAGTTTCGATGAGCTTCTTTGGTAAGCTCCTGGACTTCTCGGTTGGTTCCGGTAGAACTTCTGACGAACATTCGGACTTCCGTCGAACTCTCAAACTCTCAATGAGATCTCGATCTTGACTCTAGCACAAACCATGGTTTATCCTTACTGCTATCATAGTTAATCCTGCACACTTTTCTTAATATATAGATTAGATCAAACAATTTACAATTGACTTCATAATCAAAATTTGAGATTCAATAATGATACCCAATACATCAGCAATAGGGTCTATCATGTATGCCATGCTATGTACCAGGCTTGATATATTATATACTCTGAGTGTCACGAGTAGGTATCAAGCAGATCTAGGCTTGGAGCACTAGAAAGCAGTAAAGTGTATCCTTAAGTACTTGAGAAGGACTAAGGATCTTTTACTAGTATATGGAGGTAGTAACCTCAAGGTTGAAGGCTACACGGACTCAAGTATTTAGTCTGATGTCGATGATAGCAAGTCAAATTTCGGGTAAATGTACACCTTGAATGGAGGAGCAATATGCTGGAAGAATTCCAAGCAAGATACCACTACTGACTCGACCACAAAGGCGGAGTACATTGTTGCAACAGAGGCAACAAAGGAGGGAGTTTGGATGAAGAAATTCATCACAGATCTGGGAGTCGTGCCGGGTAGCGAGGAGCTGATTCCCTTGTATTGCGATAACTATGGGGCGATTACTCAAATAAGGAAACCCGACTCTCATTCGAAGTATTCTGAGAAGGTTCTAACTTATTAGAGATATCATGACCCAAAGAGATGTAGTACTGGAAAGAGTTCCTTCCGAAGATAACATTGTAGATTCACTGACAAAGCCATTGTCTCAAATTATCTTTGAGCATCACGAGGGTCTGATGGGGATCAGACATATAGGTGATTGGCTTTAGGTCAAGTGGGAGATTGCTAGTCATAGGTGCCCAGCAAGCCAATCATGTGAGTGATAGCATATGTGATTTAACACGCAATCATTTTGCTTATTATATTTTGGCATTTATCACTTTATATTGCCTATTGCATATATGCATATATATTGTGATGTCCTTGGATCTATGCAATGGGAATCGGATCCTGATGAGATCATGATAATGTGACCGATTCACCTTTAAACATAGATCCTAAATAATCCCGGCATAGGTTACTCGAGAGGGACATCGAGTTAACCACAGACTGGTGTGCTATATATCCGTCCATATGATGGATGCAACTGGTCTCATAGTTTCTTATGTGGGGACACTAGGGATACAGTACAGGTGCTAATTGGCCAATGAGTTCACTGATTGATCCGCATACGGATTACTAGATGGTTGATGATACCTTATTGTCATACAGCAATTCCGTAGTCCAAGTGGTGTATCAGGTCCTCAGACTTGAGACACCAAGGATGTCCTGTATGAGTGCTTCATTCTTTGATACTGGAGTTATAGGTTTGGATATCCCAGATCTAGTACAACCGGTCATTGGGAGTGGTAGTCAACCTTACGAGGGCTATTAAGTGTCGATAGAGGATCATCCACTCTCGGAATCATGAGAGAAATGTCCTATATATTCTTGCTTAGACAAATCCCTAGCTAGGGTCATTCGGATTGAGAGAGAAAGAGTTCTCCGGGAGTATCCGATTAGAGCGAGACTCTAGTAAAAACTGTATGGGTCTGACAGCACCATGTCCGATATACGGTCTCTGGGATATTAGATGAATGAGGAACTATAGGTACATGGTAACTGAGGATAGATAGGTGCAATGGATTGGATTCCCCTATATCGTTTGGGGATTGCAGCGTAGTGGCCTAGTATGTCGGTAGTCGATGAGTCGAGTGAATTAAGACATCTTTTTTCAGAAAGGAAGTAAGTGGTGCACTGATCTCTCCATAGTTTTTCACGAACTTGCAGTAGTAGCCTATTAAACCCAGAAAGCCATGTAGCAATTTTATGTTCCTCGGGGTCAGCCAATTTTGCATTGCTCCAATTTTGAAGGGGTCTACTGCCACACCTTCCTCTGATATAATATGCCCAAGATATTCCACCTTCTTTTGAAGAAAGCAAAAATTCATAGTGGTTATTGTGTGTTCAAAAGGTGGTTTTCGGTATGTCTTCTTCGCATACTCGTATTTGTTGATACCCGGATCGAAGGTCCAGCTTTGTGAAGATTTGTGCTCCGTTTCATCTTGCAACTCATCTACTACTAGAACAGGGTATTTATCCTTGATGGTTATGCCATTGAGAGTTCGGTAATCAACACATAATTGCCATATTCCATCCTTCTTTCGTATGAGGAGCACCGGTGAAGAGTAGGGGCTACAACATGGCCGAATAACTCCTGTTTTGAGCATCTCTTTTACAATCCTTTCTATTTCATCCTTCTGGATATGTGGATACTGATATGGCTGAGCATTTGCTGGAGATTGGCCTAGAAGAATCGTTATACAATGATCATGCCAACGGGTAAGAGGTAGGTTGCATAGTTCGTCAAATATATCTGAAAATTCAGCAAGCAAAGGAAGTAGATTTGGATCTTCCAATTTTGTTGGCTCTCCCTTAGTTTGCTGCTCAAGTTGTACCAAAAAGCCACTGCATGCTTTATGCAAAACCTTCTTCATTTGTTGTGTGCAAATCATCGTTACGTCGCTCCCACGTTTCCCGTGCAGTATCACCTGTTTCTCCTTACTGTAAAATTTCATAATTAGTTTCATAAAATTCCAAGAAAAATCACCTAATGTTGTCAACCATTTAATTCTGAGCATGGCCTCATGATCATCAAGAGGAAGAAGGAAGAAATCTGTAATTATCTCTTGGTCCTGCGGCAATGGTTTCTCCTGCGGGCGCCTACGATCACACTTCAAAATCCGTCTGTCAGTGACCTTAACATCAAACCTGCAACGATTCTCGATAGGTAATGACATTCGAATAGCAACCTTACTGTTTAGGATATTATTAGTGCTACCCGTGTCGATGAAAACAGTGATCAGTTGTTGTTTGAGAAGGCCTCCAACTTTCATCATTTGCGGGTTTGAGTAGCCGGCTAGTGCATGTACCGTAACTTCGGTCGGTTGTGGCTCTTCTTCTGTATCTTCTTCTTTATGTTCAATGAGCTCTTCTAGATGTTCAATGACCTCTTCTTCTACTGGTTCAATGATAAAAAGTCTCCCTCTACTACAGCGATGCTCATGGCTCCACGGCTCGTCGCAATGACAACATAACCCCTTCGCAGATCGCTCCTGAAGCTCTTCTCTTATCAACCTTTTTGGTGCAGGGACTCGGTCAACAGTAGGGGGGGCTAAGGGCTTCAATATTACTAGTTGAGGAGTGACCCTAGTCCTTCGAGCTTCATGGTTCAATTGCTCCTCTTGATGTCGTGCGAAAGAGATGGCTGCCATAAGCGTGTACGGTTGTCGCGCTTTAACTTCTCCTCGGATCTCCGGCTTCAAGCACTCAATAAAGGTCCTCAATAGCTGTTTTTGAGACCAATCAAGAGTTTGATTAGATAACCTTTCAAACCTGGTTTGGTACTCCTGAATGGTAGAGGTTTGTCGGATCTTTGCTAGTTGTCCGTCAATATTCTCGTAATCGGTTGGTTTGAAGCGGATCAACAGTCCTTCTTTGAATTGTTGCCATGAAAGGACTCCATAAGTATGTTCAAACTAGTAAAACCACTGTATAGCATCCCCTTCAAGATGTATAGCTACAATTTTCACCATAGATGCATCTGCGGTTTTGTGGTACCGAAAATATTGCTCCGCGTGCAAGATCCAACCAATCGGGTCTCCTTCTTCCCATCTAGGGAAGTCCACCCTTATGCGTGGATAGTTGGGATTGATCATAGAGCCTCCCCTCCCTTGGAACTCATCTCTTCAGGCCTGGTGCGATTGGGCAAAGCTCTCTCCGTGATATGATTTTTTCGGGCTTAGTAGTCGGCCCAATCTGAGTTCGGTAAAGAGCGTCCGAATCTTATCCTCCATTCGTGCCTCCAAGGCTTCGAATTTAGCATCAATTGCCTCCTTAGATGCCATAGTATATGCCTCCAAATCTATGTTGTTAAGATCTCTCTTTTGTTGTCAGGTTAAAGGCATGTATAGGTTGAGAGAAGTGATGGTCGAAAGGGTTGGTGGATCGGTGGATGTAGGCTACGATTTAGGCTTGTTTTGTGACTGTTTTGGGTGCAGTTTGAGGGTGTGGTTTGGTGGAGTTTTAGGGCTGTGGATGAAAGTTTTGGATCTGTGGTAGATGGCAGCAAAGGTTTGAGAGAAATCAGTGGAAGTTGCAGCAAGTATGTGCTATCTTGTAAGAGCAGAATTGTCGTCGAAGAAACAGCGATTTCTTGATGTAATTTCCACCAAAAACTTGAGAGAATTAAGGAGGGAATTGATAGCAAAATCACAGTTTATATGACAGCAAGGATGACTAATTTAATCAAGAAAATTTCGGCAGTATAACAGCAAGGAAATTGGTGCAAGTTGCGATAGCAGAATTCTCGTCGAAAAATTTCAGCAGTATACGATGAAAATTTATAGCAACATAAACATCGGTTTTAGAGATGAATTCCTCAATAGATCAATCTTAGATGGAAGCCAAGATGATCTATAAAGTGTATAAGAAATTTCATTCGAAAAAGATTGCAAATAGATGGGTTAAGGCAACAATATGCGGCTGAAATTTTCTGCAGCATAGATTTTTAATTATAGCAGATTGGACATAAAATATCAGAAGTTTATATTGAGAATTTTTTGATGAAACCAAAGGTAAATCCACTATTAAGAAGTGTTAAAGCTATCATAAAAATTTCGTAGAGATTTGGATAGAAACAACATAGTATCAAGATCAAACAATCAGTGCTATGCGCCTGAAATTTTACGGTGCAGATTTTCAAGTATAGTAGATTAGATGTAAAATATCAATGGTTTATATTGATAATTTTTTGACAAAACCAAAGGGAAATCTGCTGTTAGGAAGTGTCAAAGATGTCATAAAATTTCGTGGAGATTTGGATAGAAAAAACATAGTAGCAAGATCGAACAGATAGTGCTATACGGTTGGAATTCTGCAATGTATCTTTCGTTGTAGAGATGAAAACTTTATGATGAAAAGTTTATGCAGCAATATAGGAATAATTTTTTTGTGATTTTCAATTAAAGATAACTAAATTGCAGCAGCAGTAAGGTAGAAAACCAGAACCTGTTGCAATTCACGGGGAGATCAAAGGATGATCTGTGGTGGTGGAGATGATGGCAGAATTCGGCGATGATCTTTTAAGCAATTGTGGGAATTGCTTTGGACGGTTGTGGAGGGTTGATGGATGGCTGTGGAAGGGCAGCGAGACGCCAAGAACGCTGCTCTGATACCAGGTGCTAGAACCCTTGCAGATTCTAAACTTGGGGTTGATCTCTTTAGGGGATCGGCCTCCTTGGAACTCTATAGGGGTTCCTCCCTCTAAGTTGCTGCTCAAAGGCTGCAGAAAAGATTCATCTATTGCTTGAGAAAAGAGGAGGAATACATGGCTATTTATAGGGCTTCTAAACCCTAACTCCTAATAGGACTCCTATTTAAGACTCTTACTTCTAACCAACTCCTAGTCAAGACTCCTATTCCCTTACAACACCTAATTCTTCTCTAAAAAAACACCTCCTACATGAATGCCCCTCTCAATTAGGAGTCTCCTAGCTAGAGTCCTAACAGAATGTCCCTCTCAATTAGGACTCTCCTAGCTAGAGTCCTAATAGAATGTCCCTCTCAATTAGGACTCTCCTAGCTAAAGTCCTAATAGTTTTACATGAATGTCCCTCTCAATTAGGACTCTCCTAGCTAGAGTCCTAACAGATGCTTCGAACAGGATGAGATAATTAAAGCAGGAAGAATCATGTTATGCCGAGGGAAAACATGTTCGAAGATTCGACGTTGGGCCGGTGGATCGGTCGATGTATCGACAGAAGGCTTCAGGCCATGGATTCATGCATCGGGCCAAGAAGAACAGATATTGCGCCAAGGATATTAGAGTTACGGAGTCAACTGGTCAATTGGGCAACAGGCCGCAAGAGAGGATGATGCGCCGAAGAATCGGACAAAGCATCGAAGGACCAATGGCATGCCGGACAACTTGATTAATGCTTAGTATTAATTGACTAGATCAAAGTGTGTTTTTACATATGCAAGATTAACTATGATAGCAAGGCATGAAGCAAAATGAAGTTCCGGAGTAAAGGACGCGACTTCGTTGGGAGTTCGAGAGTTCGTCGAAAGTCCGGACGTTCGTCGGAAGTTCTAGCGAAACCAGTCGAGAAGTCTCGAAGCTTGCCAGAGAAGCTCGTCGAAACTCACTAAGAATATTGTCGTGAAGTCCAGGAGCTTGCCAGGAGTCCGCCAGAACATTACCGAGAAATCATCAAAAGTTCGCCGGAATATCACCAGAAGGTCACCGGAAGAATAGACATAGGGACTTGTTTAGCTTAGCAAATATCTTAGGATTTCGCAGTTAGCATGTAAATGGGCTTGGATTTGGGCTAATCCAATTAGGGGCCAGCTAGGCCCATATAAGAACTGTGTTAAGCCCAATAAGATGCCTAAACAATGCCCCAAGAAGTCTCACCATTGTGGCACAGTCTTTGAGACTATGTCAGCGGTGGTACCGCCAGTCTACGCGATTGTACCACCCCTAGCAGGGTGCCAGGTGGTGGTACTGCCAGTCTGGGTGGTGGTACCACCCAGCACTGCCCCCCAAGCGGTGGTACCACTAGACCTGAGTGGTGGTATCGCCTAGCGCAGGCGGTAGTACCGCCCGTGCCTAGGGAACCCAGGATGGGAAAGTTTTAGGCTCAAAGTTTGAATCAACTTGAAGCCTATAAATACCCCTCTCATCCTTGGTTAAAGCACACAAGTATTGAGAGAAAAAAAAGTATAGAAAACTACTGCAATCTTGTGTAAGCTTCTCTCAAAGATCTAAAGTCTTAGAATAGTTTGAGAGAGGAGTGAGTGGGGATGTAAGGGTTATCTCCTAAACCCAGTAAAAGGATAATTGAGTTATAAATGGTGATTGGTCTTTGCCTATTGAAGGAAGGCCTCTAGTAGATGCCGGTGACCTCGTCGAAGGAGGAAGCCGAAAGTGGATATAGGTTACGATGACCGAATCACTCTAAAATCTGGTTTGCATTTACATTTATGCAATTTATCTTTACTGCAAACCTCTTTAAGTGCTTACTGCCTTCAATACTTTCATGAACTCACTTTCAAGTTAAGTTCCGAAAATGGTTTTACGTCGAAAATGATTTTATCATACGAAAGTTTTTAAACCGTCATTATCATATCGCTGCACTAATTCACCCTCTTAGTGCCGACTCTTGATCGTAATAATTGGTATCAGAGTCTCGTTATTTTTCAGTTGGTTTAACACCCAAGAGAAATGGCTCTTTATGGCTTTCAAGAGGGTCACTCTCTCATTCGTCCTCCCTTTTTCAATGGGATGGACTATACTTATTGGAAAACTCGAATGAGAGTTTTCTTACTTTCATTGAATCTCGATTTATGGTATATAGTCGAATCCGGTTTTCAAATGTCTCCTCTTCCAATAAACCACTGGAATGATTTGGAGAAGAAGACATTTTCTTTAAATGCAAAGGCTATGAATGCCTTGTTTTGTGCCTTAGATAGAAATGAGTTTAATCGTATTTCTATTTGCGAAATGGCTTTCGATATTTGGCGCACTCTTGAAATCACACATGAAGGAACTAGCAAAGTTAAAGATTCAAAAATTAATTTTTTAATGCATGATTTTGAGCTTTTTCAAATGAAGCCGAGCGAAACCATTGTTGACATGTACACCCATTTTACAGATGTCGTCAATGGTTTAAAAGCTCTTGGCAAATGTTTTTCATATTTTGAACTTGTAAATAAGATTTTGCGTTCTCTTAATAATAGTTGGGATTCAAAAGTAACAGCTTTACGAGAATCAAAATATTTAAACCATTTCCCTCTCAAAGAACTTATCAGGTTATTGATGATCTATGAAATGACGTGCAATGCACGTAAAGAACTTGAGAACCACCTTCCAAAGGATAGGAAGGATTTCAGACTAAGAACAATCGAAGACCACTTGAGCATAAGCTTAAGTGATGGTGAACTTGAACTTTCAATGTAAATTTTAAAACAAGAATAAAAAATTAAAAATAAACTTAAAAAGAACAAAAAGAATGCATCTACTTGCTTTGAACGCAAGAAGAAGAACACAAAGTGGGATGAATCGAGCTCCTCCGAAGACAAAGAGAAAATCAACAAGGGCGAGGTGACAAACTATGCCTTAACGGCTTTCAACGTTGAGGTACTCAAAATGCCTTTAGTTTATTTTAAAATTACATAATCCTTTTCATGACTTATTTTTAATTTAGTTTAATTTAGTTTAAGAAAATTAAATAATTTTTTTGAATTGCATGTTTAATGAATATGCAAAAATAAAATTAGATCATGCTTACCTTTCTAATGATTTTAAAAATAATCATGAAAAATACATTTTTATGATAAACAAACAAAATGATTTTGATTGAAAATGCTTTAAGTTTGATGAAATGATGTAATGATGCATAATGATCATGCTTAATAAATTTTAAAATTATGCATGATGATTCTTGAGATTTATGGATTAATGATTTTTATGGTAATGAAATGGCTTATTGATCTTTGACGTAAAAATTTTGCACTTTCAATTTTAAACATTGATGCATATTTTTTTTTAGCATAAATGAAATAAATCACATGAATTAAAACAACTAAAAAGAGAAAAGGTTTCTCCTTGAAAATTTTATTTTTCCTACTTATCGATTTTCCAAAAAGGAGATTAATGAATCTATTTATATCACCTGTATGAATCTCTTGGAGCATGAAAATGATTTTGATGAGTTAAATTTGAAAGACCCTTTATCCAAATCATAATCTTGATTCCTTGATATTTATAAATTAAGATTTATTATGAATCAAGATTTCTCATTAATCGTTCTCCTACAATTCTACTTGGTATTTTCTTAAGAGGAGATTTTCTAAATGAATCATGATTCTTCTTGTGAGTTCTTGGATTTATTACTTGATTTTTTTTTTAAGATCTCTTCCTTGTACACCTACAAAATTTTGGGATTTAAGAAAGAAGCATGTTTAATGAAATCATGCCTAATAAATTTATTTTTGCATAAATCCTTCTATTCATCTCCCAATTAATTTTTCTTGATGAGATGAAATGAATGTGATTAAATAAAATTATGCATAAAATACTCATCAAATTTATTTTGATGCATACAAAAGAAGAGATATGTTAAAAATCATGACTTGGTCTTTCATTTTTTATGATTGAAATGATTGAAATAATGTGAATGATGATTTGGAATCATGCATATAATGATGAGTTTATATATTTTGAAAATATATATGATGAGTTGGTATGATGCATGCAACACTATGATTTTTCCCTTAGATAAAAATACATGCAACACTATGATTTTTGAAATAATATGAAAATCAATAATTATCATTTTCTAAAATAATACTCTAGAATGATCATTTGGAATCATGCATGTAATGATGATTTTATATTTTAGATACATGATGATTTGGTATTATGCATGCAATAATTTAACTTGTGATAATCATGCATGCAACGATGAAATATCCATGATAAAATAATTGTTTTGATATTCATGACTTGAATTTTCTTCTATGCTATTTACCTTTGTCATAATTTGAAAATTGATGTAAAGAGTCTTCCTTTCTTTTTGACAATGACAAAGGGGGAGCAAAACTATCTAGAAAGCAAATTTGCTAGCTTGCACAATTCCAAAAAGGGCAAACTTGCTAGCTTACTAATCTAAAAAATAAGCAAGAAGTGCTATCTTGCAAATCTCAAGAGAAGTAATGTTTGCCAAGTTATATATTTCAAAAAGAGGCAAAATAGTCCATCTTGCACATATCAAAAGATGTAAAATTTTGCTAAATTTTTTATGTGTAAAATTTGATAGCTTGTATACTATAAATTTGTATATCAAAAGTACTATCTTACCTATCTCAAGATGCAAAACATGCTAACTTGCACTTTGCAAAGGAAGCAAAATTGCTAGCTCAAATATTGCAAAGGAAGCAAACATTTGCTAGCTTGCAACTTGCATATTTCAAGAAGCAAGAGTTGCTTTCTCGAACATCTCTAATTTGCTAGTTAGCATGATGTAGAACTTGTTATCCTGAACATTATATAGAAATGCTATCTTGCACATTGTAAAGAAAAGCAAATATGCCAATTTGCACATCTTTAAATTTGCTAGCTTGTTTGTTGTACTACCTTACATATCTACAACTTGATAGCTTGAATGTTCTAAGTATGATGTAACGCTTACTAAATTTTCTAACTACAAATTACATGATGAAAAAACTTGATATTATGTTTTTCATGCAATGATTTGAACTTGTATGTTTAAACACTTGATAGTGGTACTTCTCCTTTTTGTTGATGACAAAGGGGGAGAAGTATGATCATGTTATACAAAATGAAGTGTTGCAAATATTTATAATGAAATTTACAACGACTTAAATTCAACTTGAATTCAAGGTTCTATCAATATGGCATATTGATGGGGGGAGTTTGTTTAAACTCCGGGAGTTAAGGTTAACTCCGTCGTCGATTGATTGTCATCATAAAAAAGGGGGACATTGTTGAATCTTGGATTTTGATGATGAAACCAATTGATAATTATTTATGATTTTAATATATATTTTGAGTGACGCAGGATGCTTCGATCAAGATGAGACAATTAAAGCAGGAAGAATCATGTTGTGTCGGGGGAAAACATGTTAAAAGATTGGACGTTTGGCCGATAGATCGGTCGACGTATCGATAGAAGGCTTCAGGTCATGGATTCGGGCATCAGGCCAAGAAGATAGGATATTGCACCAAGGATATCGGAGTTGTGGAGTCAACTAGCCGATTGGGTAATAGGCCGCAAGAGAGGACAATGCGCCGAAGAATCAGACGAAGCATCGAGGGACCAATGACATGCCTGATAACTTGATTAATGCTTAGTATTAATTGTCTAGATCGAAGTATGTTTTTACATGTGTAGGATTAACTACAATAGCAAGGCATGAAGCAAAATGAAGTCCCGGAGTCAAGGACGCAACTTCGTTGGGAGTTCGAGAGTTCGTCGGAAGTTCTGGTGGATCCAGCCGAGAAGTCTCGAAGCTTGCCAGAGAAGCTCATCGGAACTCGCCAAGAAGATCGTCATGAAGTCTAAGAGCTTGCCGGGAGTCCACCGGAACATTGCCGAGAGATCGTTGGAAGTTCGCCGGAAGCTTGCCGGAAGAATAGACATAGGATATTGTTTAGCTTAGCAAATGTCTTAGGATTTCATAGTTAGCATGTAATTGGGCTTAGATTTGGGCCAACCCAATTAGGGGCCAGCAAGGCCCATGTAAGAACTATGTTGGGCCCAATAAGAGGCGCAAACAGTGCCCCAAGAAGTCTCACCATCATGGCATAGTCTTCGAGACTGTGTCAAGCGGTGGTACCGCCAGTTTGGGTGGTGGTACTGCCCCTAGCAAGGTGCCAAGTGGTGGTACCACCAGTCTAGGCAATGGTACCGCCTAGAACTGCCCCACAAGCAGTGGTACCGCCAGACCTAGGTGGTAGTACCGCCTAGGACAGTGTTAGTGTCGATTGACACTGGGCGGTGGTACCGCCCAACGTAGGCGGTAGTATCGCCCGTGCCCGGGGAACCCGGGATGGAAAAATTTTAGGCTTCAAGTTTGAATCAACTTAAAGCCTATAAATACCCCTCTCATCTCTGGTTAAAGCACACAAGTATTGAGAGAAAAAAAAGTATAGAAACGCTGCTGCAATCTTGTGTAAGCTCCTCTCAAAGATCTAAAGTCTTAGAATAGTTTGAGAGAGAAGTGAGTGGGGGTGTAAGGGTTATCTCCTAAACCCGGTAAAAGGAGAATTAAGTTATAAAAGGTGATTAGCCTTCACCTATTGAAGGAAGGCCTCTAGTGGACGCCGGTGACCTCGTCGGAGGAGGAAGCCAAAAGTGGATGTAGGTCACGTTGACCGAACCACTCTAAAATCTGGTTTGCATTTACATTTGTGCAATTTATCTTTACTGTAAACCTCTTTAAGTGCTTACTGCCTTTAATACTTTTACGAACTCGCTTTCAAGTTAAGTTTCCAAAAATGGTTTTACGTCGGAAACGATTTTATCTTACGAAAGTTTTTAAACTGTCGTTATCTTACCATTGTACTAATTCTTAGTGCCGACTCTTGATCCTAACATTAGGAACTCAAATCAATTTATGTGGACTACATTTCTTGAATGGACAATGATAAGCTACATGCCCAAATTTATAACAAAAGTTGCATTTCTTTTGGGGTGAAACATGCAAGGTAGGGCCTTTAATAAAGGTGGTTGGATTATGGTGAGAGCTACTCACAAATCAGATTCTGCCTTTTCTATAAACGTGACCCTTGTTGGCAAGGATCATGTTCAATGATTTTCTACCAGCCTCAAACTTCTCTAAGGTTTTCTTAAGTAGCATATTTTCCTTTTGAAGTATTTCTAAATCATGGTATTTCATACATAGAGCTATACTATCATTATGCTTAATTTTTAATTTATCAAAATCACTAATAAGAGAATCATACTCTATTTTTAATGATTTATATTTTTTACTAATTATTTTGCATTTATCAAATAAATCATGAAAAGCATTTAATAGTTCATCAAATGATAAATTTGCATCTAATGAACTTGTTACCTCATCTCCAATGCCCATTAGTGCATAGTGAGCAACTTGCTCATTGTTGGTTAGCTCCTCTTCTTAGGATGCACTTAAGTCATCCCATATTGCTTTGAGCGCCTTCTTCTTTGGTGTCTTCTTCTTGGCTTGGGGACATTCACTCTTGTAGTGTCCTGGTTTCTTGCATTCGTAGCAAATTACTTGATCTTTCTTGAGTTTAAATTTATTTTCAGTGTCATTTTTAAATTTATTTCTTTTAATGAATTTTCTTGTTAAAAGTGCCAAGTCATCATCAAAGTCCTCATCACTTGAGTTTTCTCTCAAGTGGTCTTCTTGTGTTCTCAGTGTTATATCCTTCCTATTCATTGGAAGGGTGTCCTCAATCTCTTTATGAGCTTTATATGTCATTTCATAAGTCATTAGTGACCCAATTATGTTCTTCAAGAGAAAAATTAGTTAGATCTTTAGCCTCTTGAATAGCCGTTATTTTAGGATCCCAACTCTTTGGAAGGGATCTTAAAACTTTATTAACGATTTTAAAATTTGAAAAACCTTTATCAAGTCCTTTTAGACCATTGATGACATTCATAAATTGGGTGTATATGTCTCCAATGGTCTCACTCAGTTTCATTCAAAACAATTCATAAGAATACACTAAAAGGTTAATTTTTTACTCTTTCACTCGACTAGTGCCTTCATGAGTCACTTCGTGTGTGTGCCAAATATCAAAAGTCGTTTTACAAATCGACACTTGATTAAATTCGTTTTTATCTAATGCACAAAACAAGGCATTCATAGCTTTTGCATTTAAAGCAAAAGTCTTCTTCTCCAACTCATTCTAATCGTTCATGGGAAGAGAAGACTTTTGAAATCCATTTTCTATAATATTCCAAAGCTTAAAATCCATTGAAATTAGGAAGATCCTCATTCTTGTCTTCTAATATGTGTAATTCATCCCATTGAATATGGGTGGACGTATAATTGAATGACCCAAATGCCATCTCTCTTGGGTTTAAAACCAAATGAGAGTAAACCTCGCTCTGATACCAATTGTTAGGATCAAGAGCACAATAAGGGGGGGGGGTGAATTAGTGCAACGGAAAACTTATGTGATTTCAGAAAATATTTTATACGTTCGAAGGAAATCAATTCGGAAAGATAATTACTTTAAAACATAAGAGAGCGTAAGTGTAGTGAAAGCAAGATGAGGAGAAGAAGTACTTTGCTATAAAATGATTTGCAGTTAAGGAAGATTGCTCAAAATGAAATGCAAACCAGATTTAGAGTGGTTCGATCAATTATGACCTACATCAACTTTTGGCTTTCTCCTCCGACGAGGTCACCAGCGTCCACTAGAGTCCTTCCTTCAATAGGCGAAGGCTAATCACCTTTTATAACTTTTCTCCTTTTACCGTGTTTAGGAGATAACCCTTACAAGTTTCACTCCTCTCTTGAATGGTCTCAACACTTAGAAAGGGAGGAGGAGAACTCTAGCACTTTTACAACCCTTTAACACTTCAAAGACTCAAGAATATATCAAGATTTCGGTACCCTTTCATGCAGAAAAGGGTGGGATATTTATAGACCCCATTGACTTTCAAAAATGGAGCCAAGAAGTGTATCATCCTAGATTTTCGGGGTCCTGGCGATACCACTGCCATTACTGGGCGGTAATACCGCTTGACATCTGACACTAGGCGATACTACCACGTAGTCTGGGCAGTACCACCGCCTGATAGATCGAGCTCTGGCGGTGCCACCGCCTGACAGGGGCGGTACCACTGCCCAGAATTCCTGGGAGACCGAGTCTCCCAGGCGTTGCCACCATCGACCAAATATTCTAGGTCCTGGTTGGGCCTTGGATCCAGCCCAAACTAGCCTAACTTAGGGCCCAATTTGCCCCTAATTAAGTTAGTGGGATTACCTCCCAATCCTAACTTAATTTACACTCTAACTATGATAATTAAGACATGATTACTGTAATTCATGTTTCGGTACATCAATCGCACTTCCGGCAAGCTTACAGCGTACTTCCGGCGAACATCCGACGAACTCTCGGCAATGCTTCGATGGACTCCCGGCAAGCTCCTGGACTTTGTGACGATCTTCTTGCCGAGTTCCGATAGCTTCTATGGCAAGCTTCTAGACTTCTCGGTTGGTTCCCGCAGAACTTCCGACGAACGTCTGAACTTCCGACGAACTCTCGAACTCCCAACGTGATCTCAATCTTGACCCCGGCAAAATACCTGCTTCAAGTCTTACTATCATCATAGTTAATCCTGCACACTTTTCTCAACATATAGATTAGATCAAACAAATTACAATTGACTTCATCATCAAAATCTGAGATTCAACATACCTCCTTCACCCTCTCCTAGAGATCTGTAAGGATTTAGGGATATATGATCTTCCTAAGTAACACAATCTTTACTATACATAGTTTTCTATTTCGCAGATTTTATGCACCAATCTTCGCACGATGATAATCATCTCCTTGGGAATAGGGGATTTTATTTTCTGTTCTTCCACTATGCATGTGATGTTGCCTCCAAAAATTTCCCAATAGGCGCATCGTCCTCTCCTTCGAAATGTCATATTGATATAAACTTTAAAATCATATTATTTCAACATTGCATGCAAGATGAGTTTTGAAATAATGAATTTATCACATCATTGCATGCATCATAAAATCATGCATAATAAAATTTTTAATACATCATTACATGCATGATCATCAACATAACTTGTCCCCCTTTGTCATCAACAAAAAAGAAGAAGTGCAACTATTTAATTTTTTGAGATATCATTTCAAATCATTGCATCATAATCTCAAGTTTTATCATCTTGCAAGCTAGTAATTTTCTTTGAAAATTTTTACACCTTTTGATATATGCAAGATAGCAAGTTGTTTTGCATCTACTTGAAACGTGAAAACTAGCATTTTTGCGTTTCTAGCAATTCTCTCTCCATGCAATTTGCAAGCTAGTAAATTTAGTAAGTTTTACATAATTTTGGAACATGCAAGCTAGCAAATTTTACACATATGAAAGTTGGCAAAATTTTGCATCTTTTGAGATAAGCAAGCTTTTTGCTTTTTTTTATGATGTGCAAACTAGCAACTTTTTGCTTCTTCTTGAAGTATGCAAGCTAGCTAGCAAGCTAGAAAAATTTGCTCCCCCTATGTCATTGTCAAATAGAAGGGAAGAATACAATGTTGTAATTCTTTTCCCTTTTAGTAACTAACAAAAAGAAACATGGGAGTTCAAAAATAAGATCTTGATTCATAGAAAAATCTCATGTATCAAATATCGAGAAATCAAGATCATGATTTGGATAAAGAAAAATAAATTTGAACCCATAAAGTTTTCTTGTAAGAAATGCCAAGTCATCATCATTATTATATTGGACAAGATACTAAATCAATAAATTTTCAAATCAATATTACTTGGGTATGAATGATACTAAAACATGGTTTCAAGTCTTTAATATATAAGATACATAATTTTAAACCATTACATTTCATCCTTGCATGATACCAATCAATCATCACTATGGGCATATCATATATGATACTAAAGCATTTATGATACCAAATATTAAATCAATATTTTTTAAGCATTTATCACTTCATGATTGTTGGTACCAAACATTCATCATTTATTTTCTCTCCCTTTGTCATCTATGAAAAGGAGAATCATTCAACAATGTAAATGTTTCAAAGCATGCCAATTAAGTTTTACACCAATTTATCCAAGCTAGCAAAAATGAGAAGTTAAGCAAAAACTTTGCATGAAAAATGAGAAGCTAGCATTTTTGCTTCAAAGCTTTTTGGTTCTTCTTACAAGTTTCTTTCTTCTTTTGTCATAAAAAGATAAGAAGAAGATGAAGAAGAGTAAGGGAGAAATTCATTATAAAACAAAATCAAGAAGCAATTTCACGAAAAGAATTGAACCAAGTCAAATCCATAATAAATGAGTTTCATTGAATCAAGTTGCTATTTAGCAAAGAAAAAGGATTCATAAAAAGGATCAAGATGTCCATACAAAATCAAATCCCTATTATTGCAAATGATCATCACAGACTAAAATTTCATGAAAAACATTCTTCTTTCGTGAGAAGAGTAAGGAAAAATTCATGGGAAATGATCATTAAATGAAGGATAAAAAATCCATGAATCAAGGCTCTTCTTTTGCAAATAAAAAGATGATCTTGATTTAAAAAGAAAATTCAAGTTATGAAGAACCGAGAAATCCAAGAAAGGAATTCATATATTTGAAAGATTTAGCATACCTAATTCTCTTCTAATGAAATCAAACTATTCCCCATTCAATTTTAAATCATCAAATCATCAAAATCACTTTTCAAGAGATTCATTAAAAGTAACTTAAATAGATTCATTAATCTCTTTTTGAAAAATCGATAAAGTAGAGAAAAAAATTTTTAAAGGAGAAAGCTTTCCTCTTTTTAGTGTTTCAATTCATATGATTGATTTCATATAAGCATGCCCAAAAACATGCATCATCGTTTAAAACCGAAAAAGAACTTTCTTTACAACAAGATCAATAAGCCATACATCTAAAAGATGAACATGCATAATTTTGAATTATAAACTCATTAAGCATGATCATTATGCATCAATACTTTGGACATGACATCAAAACATGGTTTCAAGTTTTCAAACTATAAACGCATTAAGTATGATATCATCAAATTTGATTTTATTAAGCATTTTCAATCAAAATCAAAAATCTATATGGAGATCATAAAAATGCACATTATTGCTTCTTAAGAATATTCATAAGATTCATCTTATTTGGTATACAAGCATTAGATTTAACTCTAACATTTTGTTCCTTTATAATAAAATATGCAATTGTCACGATCAATTTTAAAAAAAAATAGTTAGAAAAAGAAGCATGATATATAATTTTTTTTATTATTTACTAACTAATTTAAAAACAACTCATGAAAAAAGTATCAATTAATTTTGAAATAAGGCAAAGGGGTTTTGGTTACCTTATCGTCGAAAGTCGTTAAGGCATAGTTTGCCACCTCACCTTTGTTGGTTTGTTATTCATCTTCAGATGAACTCGATTCATTTCAAGCCACCTTGAGTGTTTTCTTCTTCTTTGGCTACTTCTTTTTAAATTTATTTTTATTATTAATTATTGTTTAATGAACCTTTTAAATTTTATAGTGAGAAGTTCTTCATCACTTGAGCTTTCGCTCGAGTGGTCTTCATTTGTTCTAAGTGTCAAATCCTTCCCAATTTTTAGAAAATAATCATAAAACTTTATTCAGAAGTTCAAGATTCGAAAAACATTTAATAAGAGCTTTTAAACTATTGATGACATCCGTAAAACGGGTGTACATGTCAACAATAGTTTCTCTTGGTTTCATATGAAATAACTCAAAATCATATATCAAAGGATTAATTTTAGAATCTTTAACTTACTAGTGCCTTCGTGTGTGATTTCGAGTGTATGCTAAATGTCAAAATCCATTTCACAAGTAGAAACCCAATAAAATTTATTTTTGTCCAAGGCGCAAAATAGAACATTTATAGCTCTAGCATTTAAAGAAAAAATTTTCTTCTTCAAATTATTCTATTTGTTCATTAGAGTAGAAGACTTTTGAAAGTCATTTTCAATCATATTCCATAAATTTAAATCCAAGGAAAGTAAGAAAACATGGTTTTAAGTTTTCAAGGTATAGCATGTAGTAAAAAGAGTCATTTCTCTTAAGTGTTAAACCAAACGAGAAAAAATGTGGCTCTAATACCAACTGTTAGGAATGAGTCGACACTAAGAGGGGGGGTCGGGGGTGAATTAGTGTAGTGAATAAAAAAACATCGATTTGTAAATCTTTTGTTTCGATTAAACCAATTTCAGAAAGATGTTAACTTGAAATACATTTAGAAGCGTATGTAGCAAAAGTAACGAGGAAGTAAAGTGGTTTGCAATAAAGATAAACAACAAAATAGAACTGCAAATTGTTTTATAATGGTTCGGTCGTCATGACCTATATTCACTCCATCGATTCCTCTTCCGTCAAGGCCACCGGCATCTACTAATGATCTTCCTTCAATGGAAAAAGATCAACTACCCTTACAACTCGATTCTCCTTTTGCAGGTTCAGGAGAGAACCTTTACAACCCCTTTTTACAAAGCTTCCCTCACACTCTCCCTTAGAATGGTCTCTTAACTTTAGGAGGAGGGACTCTACACTTTACAAGGGTTTTTTAACTTTAGAAACAAAGAGTTTTTTATCACCTTTCTTGCTACTCTATGTAGGAATAGCTGGGGATTTTATAGACCCCAAATGGTTTCAAAACTTGAAGCCAAAATTTAAATCCTCGAGATTTCGGTGGACGGGAGGTACCATCGCCTACAGCTTAAAACTGGGTGGTACCATTGTCTGACACACTGTCATTGGGTGGTACCACTACCCAATCTAGTGGTACCACTGCCTGAGATCCTTGGAGACTGGGTTTTTCGAGTTTTCTAAGTCACAAGCAGTTCCACCGCTTGTTCTGGCGGTGTCACCACCTGTTCTAGCGGTGTCACCGCCTGACCCAACTTTTGGGTCACTAAATGGGCCTCCCAATTGTCATGCCTCCCGAATTTAATTCTCATTTAGGAGGTGTGAACCTAACTCAAGATTGATAATATTATAATTCAACAAACAATCCAGGATCCAATCACACATTTGAGGTCACTAAGAAAAACATTCAAGTCATTCACCTCTACAATCCACAATTCACAAAACCTGTGCAGTTTATAATCATACATCATGTCACTAGATGATTCTCAAAATCCAAAAGCAACTTAACTAAACCATCACTATATCATAAATCCATAAGCGCGGCAATTAATGCAATCACAAACCCAACATGTACTACATGTTTATATCAGTACACAGTTTAAACTTAACATTTCCAAAATCCTGACATAAGAGGTACTTTTTAAATATTTACAAGATACATCAATCTAGATTTGTCATTGATATTTCATTACACACAAAAAGAACTTATACAACATCAACCTATCAAGTACGAAATATTTGCCCCAAAATCTTCTAGCCTTCCACTGCCTCAACCCAATTTACACATTTTAGTGAGCGATAAGCTATCCTGAAAAATTTATATATCAACAGGGTGAGCATATAAAGCTCAGCAAGTGACTAACATATCCATAGCAAAGAGGACAGGTTTCAAACAAATAAGGTATCAAAATACAAAGCAGAGATACAAGATGAAACAGTAGCATGTTTTGTTTGAATGCAAAATTACAATGTCATATCGTTCGAAGCACGTTTTGTTCATACAATCGAGGAAAGATACTTGGAGCATATCATTAGCATAAGGAGCATATCGATGACATATGGTAATTTCAAGGCATAACAAAGACGTAAAGAGCATTTTGGATATCATGAATGCAGAATTACGATGTCATTTCGTTCAAAGCACGTTTTGTTCATACAATCGAGGAAAGGTAATTGGAGCATATCATTGGCATAAGGAGCATATCGATGACATATGGTAATTTCAAGACATAACAAAGACGTAAGGAGCATTTTGGATATCAATGGCATATGAAACAGTTCGGAACATATCAATGGTGAATGAAATGCTTCAGAACGTATCAATGGCATATGGAAATATTTCGGAAGCATAAGAAGCATTTAAGAACATATCAAAGAACAAATACGAAATAGAAGCTCAAACGTCGTACTCTAACATAGTGCATGTGAGGTTTAACTCAGTGGTGGCTCCACGCCGTGATGAGTTCTCGACTCCATCCATGGGTAGCCCTTTCCTACTCGAGCCCTCTCACCCTGCCCAAGTGCTAGGTCGGCTCTAAATTTCATATCAAATAGATAGAAGGTGAAGTGGGATTCCAAACATAATATGGTCCATCCATTTCTGAATGACTACCAAACATAATCTAGAGCATCGCGGGATCTAAGCACATACCCTTTACCATTTCTGGCAAAGGTCCAAATAATCCCACAAACACCAGAGTACAAAAGGGTATTGTGAATAATGAATTGGGACATATCGGAAGCACATGCGGAACAACGAAATGTACATATGCCTTTCGAGTAAATACGATACAAACATAATCTTTCATAAATGTATTTAGATTTGAAAGAAAACAAAAGCAAGTGCATACAATGATTTCAAGAAATAAGAAAGTTAGGTGAATTCAATGTCTAATGAAATGAAACTGGAAGAGGCACATATCGAAAGCAAATGCGGAACAATGGGATGCATGTGCCGAATCATTACGATGCAAACATGATCTTTAGATGATAGCTACAGATGTACAAATAAATAAAGGACAAAAGTATACAAGAATTTAAGGTAATAATGTAAAGCTTAAATGAAGTAAGAGTTTTTGCCAAAATCGATTTCCAAAGAGAAGAAACAAGGAAAGCCGTAATCGACCAAAGCAAAATTTGATAGGAACATTGTATGAACTATTTGGATAACCAATTATACTCCAATTTATACAAAATATGTGTCATTAGAAAGCTTTGTCAATCTAGTTTAGGCAAATCAAGTTTAACAAGAATTGGAATTTACAACAGGGAGTTATAGATAATTTCGTAGTGAAAGGTCTGAAAATATTAGCTCTGTTTTACTGAATCCATAGGGTCGATGAAAGTAGATGTTTCAGTTAGCAATTGTACTCCAAAAATTTCAAATCAGGTATATACAGAAAGGATTTTGAGTCTAGCTTCGAATAAATCATACTTTGTATGAATCTGAGTTCACAGAAGAAAGTTATAAGTAGTTAAGCAACAGGAGGTCAGAAATTTTAGTCCCTGTTTTGCAGAATCTGTAGGGTTAATTTAAACAGAAGTCTTAGTAGGCATTTAAACTCCAAATCATCCGATCTTGGTATCAAAATAAAGATTTTTTTGTCTACTTTCAAATGGAATAGGTCTTGTCTAAATCAGATTTTATTACAAAATGTTATGACCGAAACATTACATAGAGGTCAGATTACCAAAAAATTACAGATTCATAGCTTTATATCAAAACGAAAGAAGGTCTGGTTCTCAGTTGAAATCTTTCAAATTTTGCAGAATAAAAATGGAAAAAGAGATTAAGGTTACTGTGAGATGGGGTTAGAACACTTGCCTTAAAATTATTTGAATCCCAAATGTGGGAAAATTGATGAAAAACCTCAAGCTCTCCTTCTTCTTCTTCTTCTTTTCTCAAACTCACATTGGCTGCAACTCTTCAGGTTTGTTTTCTTTAACCTTTCATCTAATTATTTGGGTTTTGGCTAATGCAAAAGTTGCAAGGTGTCATGCATGCATGAAAGGGACTAGGTGTCATCTTTAGAGCAAAGATAAGTGGCACCAACCTTAGGTTAGCTAGTGACACATGTCCACTATATATATATATATATATATATATATATTAACTTAAATCTGAATCTTTCATAAATTATATCAAACTTCTAATATTTACTCTTAGGTCCCTAGCCATAAACTTTTAATATAATATCATTGAATATAAAATAATTATTAAATAATCCTTATTTTTACAAACAAACCTTTTACTAAATTTTTAAAAATGGGGGATGTTACACCAATAAGCCCAAATTAGTCCCAATTAAGGCCCAATTGGCTCCTAATTGAGTTAGCATGATTATACCAAAAGTTAACTCAATTACCCCCCTAAACTACTTCGATCTTAGACAAGTGATTACAAAGCATAAATCCTTTGTCCTGCATATCATTGATTCATCCGGTACTCGTCTGATCCTTCAATGCATTGTCCTCTTCTTAGTGCAATATCTGATCCTTTGACCCAATGCCCGAATTCACAACACAAGCCTTCTGCCAACACGTTGATCGATCCTCCAGCCCGATGTCCAATCATTTGACATGTTCACTCCAGCCCAATATGATTATTCTTGCTTTAATCAATTTGCATCTCCTTGATCAAAGCTAGTCCTGCATTACTCAAAACGTAGATTAGATCACAAACTCATCAATTGATTTTATCATCCAAATATGAGATTCAATAGAAACCATATGGGTCTGACAGCACCATTCCCGGTATACAGTCTTTGAGATATTAGATGGATGAGGGACTATAGGTACACGATAATTGAGAACAGACAGGTCCAATGGATTGGATTCCCCTGTATCGTTTGGGGACAATGGCGTAGTGGCCTAGTATGTTCACAGTCGATGTGTTGAGTGAATTATTATAGAGATAATAATTCACTAAGCCAAAAGGAGTTCTGACATGTATGACTCATAGCCAACTCGATATTAGGCCAAGAGGGTCACACACATATGGTAGGCATTGCGATGAGTAGAGGTTTAGATATTAGATATCCGCCGAAACCCCTATAATATTAGATATCCAATAAGCCCCTAAATTATTGGATCCTTTGGATGAGATCTAATAAGAGCCCATGTGAGATTATTGAATAGAGATCCACTAATCTAAGAAGCTTGGGTAGTTGGATGGAGATCCAATACCCAATATGGGAGGATCCATTAGGGTTAAGTTGATAGGGGACCTCCTATAAATACGAGAGAATCAGTGGTTCATAGGCGCCTTTTGCTTGCCTCTCCTATTATCCTCCCCCTCTCCATCTCAAAGTAGGCCTGGAGTTTTGAGAAGCATCATCGTAGCCCTGCTATATGGATTACCATTAGAGAGGAGGGCGTTTGACCTCCTTCACCCTTACCTAGAGATCTGCATGGATTCAGGGATATATGATCTCCCTAGGTAACACAATCTATATTATACATGGCTTTAAGTTTCATGAATTTTTGTTTACCAATCTTCGCACAACAATGAACATATCTTTGAGAATTGGGGATTTTGTTTTATATTCTTTCATTGCGCATATAATGTCGCCCCCTAAGATTTCCTAATAATGGTATCAGAGCTAGGTTGTTCGTGCAAACGATCACTTTTGACGTCAAAATTATTGACGCCAAAAGTGAGAAAGGGCAGCAATTATTGCTACCCTTGCTACGCTCGAAGATGTCTGCTTGCTTACTTCCATCTTAGTGTAGGTAGACCACCTACAGCGATGGCCGCAAGGGCAGTAGCTGCAAGCAGGCAGCATAATGCTAGCACAAATGTAGGAGCTGCGCATGCAGTAGTTGACCGACAGCCTGCTTACAGTAGGCTTGCGGCCGACGGGGCTGGTAGCCCGCTCGTGCCCCACTAGCGAGCGCTGCTTGCAGCCACAGCACCCGCAAGGGCTAGTGACGATTGCGGGTGACCTGCTTGTAAGGGCCGGTGGCGCTTGCGTGTGACCTGCCCGCAAGGGTCGACGGTGCTTATGGGCAATGCTTGTGGTTGATCTGCCCACAAGGGTAGACAGCGCTTGTTAGCATGCCCGTAGCGACGGTCTCCCAAAAGAGGGGCACCGCCCGTGGGGCAGCGCTACCCATAGGGGCACCCGCCCGTGGGGGCGCCCACCTACAAGGGCGACGCCGCCCGTAGGCAAGGGCAACACTCCCGCCCCTCGCCACACTGGCCATCGCCGGTAGGGTGGCGGCGATGGTGACAACAATTAGGGGGAGGGAGAAGGGCATTAGGTTTTTGGGCAAAAAGATAGTTTTGCCTTTGTGAATTTAAGAAATTTTCATTCTGTCTTTTTAGTCCAAATTATGAAAATACCCCCTCAAAATTCAAAAAATTTCTAGGATGTCCATGATTTCAGAAAATATTAATTAATTAAAAAGTTTAATTGATTATTATTTTATTATTATCTAGTAGTCCTACATGATAATGATTTATACATATGATGTATGATGTGTGAACGGATGATCATGGACCATGTGATGTATATACTTGTGATTATTATTATTTGGGCCTACGATCCTCCAATATATTTTTCATTTATTTTTGGGCCTGCATGCCTATGATTAAGTTGTAATCACACGAGGAGGTGCAGTAGGAACATGGAGTGATAGTGGGACCCACGAGATGGATGATCACGATGCATGGAGATGCGTCGAGATGCCAACGGAACCGATGAGGACGAGATGGACTATCATAGGGCATTGAGATGCACCGCTGCATATATAGATCTTGATGTGAGTGATTAGGCCTACTGGCTCGTGCCTGATCATATTATGCTGTGGTCCATGATCATCCAGTATAATTGCTCATGTGATGTGTGATTGTTTATACACCTACTAGATATATACATATATATATATATATATATATATATATATATATATATATATATATATATATATATTATATGTATGTGTATAACATATCATATTAGAAGACCAAATCAAAGAAATCCCTCTCTCAACAATATTAAGTCGGTAAACGTGAGGCAATTAGATTGACCCACATGGCCTTCCATTGTTATAGGTAGGGATTGATTCTTAGTGTAGGTTGAGTTGGTCGAGTCCCTCGAGACTCACCTATATCATGATTCGTTATCTTGCCTATAACATAGAGATGTCACCGATGACCTAAGGACATAATTGTTGAATCTCGTATTTTGATGATGAAACTACTTGATATATGTTTATGATTTAATCTGCGTTTTGAGTGACGCAGGATGCTTCGATCAGGATGAGACAATTAAAGCAGGAAAATCATGTTGTGCCGAAGGAACATGTCAGAAGATTGGACGTCGGGCCGGTGGATCGGTCGACGTATCGACAGAAGGCTTCGGGCCGTGAACTCGGGCATCGGGCCAAGAAGAGCGGGTATTGTGCCAAGGATATCGGAGTTGCGGAGTCGACTGGCCGATTGGGCAATAGGCTGCAGAAGAGGACGATGCGCCGAAGAATCGGACGAAGCGTCGAGGGACCAATGACATGTCGGACAACTTGGTTAATTGCTTAGGATTAATTGTCTCGATCGAAGTTTTGTTTTGTTGTGCAGGATTAACTACGATGAAAGTTAGACAAGCAGCAGGAGTTGCGCCGGAGTCAAGTTCATGATCACGTTGGGAGTTCGAGAGTTCGACGGAAGTACGGACGGTCGTCGGAGGTTCTGCGAGAACAGATCCGAGAAGTCCAGAAGCTTGCCAAGCGAAGCTCGTCGGAACTCGCCAAGTGGATCGTCGCAAAGTCCAGGAGTTTGCCGGAAGTCCGCAGAAGCATCACCGAGGGTTCATCGGATGATCGACGGAAGTTCGCCGGAAACTCGCCGGAAGAAGCGATTGACGTACCGAAGCAAAGCTGCAGAAATTGTCTTAGATTTAATCGTAGTTAGCACGGTGATTAAGTTAGAAATGGGAGGTGATCTCATTAGCTTAATCCTGGGGCAATTGGGCCCCTGAAGAACTCAAGTTGGGTCGAATGGTTCAACCCATTCGAACCCAAGTAGCTGTGGGAGGTGCAACCGCCCAAGCAGGGAGGTAGCACCGCCCAGGCTAAGTCTCCCAGCGAGACTGGGCGATGCAACCGCTCCAGCCAGGCGGTGCAACCGCCCAGGGCTCAGTCTCCAAGCGAGACTGGGCGGTGCAACCTCCTCTGTCAAGAGGTAGCACCGCCAGAGCTCAAGTTCCGAGCTCTGCCGAGAGGTACAACCACCGAGCTCGGTCTTCGAGCTCTGGCAGAGAGGTGCAACCTCTTTGGACAGGTGATGTATTGCCTGAGCTCGGTCTTCGAGCTCTGGCAGAAAGGTGCAACCACCCCTGACAAAGAGGTGCATCCGCCTGAGCTCAGTCTTCGAGCTCTACCAGGCGGTGCAACCTCTCCAGTCAAGAGGTGCAACCGCCTGATCCCGGAATTCCGGGATTTGATGGTTTTGAGCTCGAATTTTGAATTGGGTTGGGGCCTATAAATACCCCACCCATTCAGCACTGAAAAGAGCAAGAACTTACCCGAAATCTTGATCTTTTCAGTGGTTCTTAGAGCTCAAAACTGCTAGTTTTCCTCCTCCTTCTGTTCTTCAAGTTTGAGTTGTAAAGAGAGGAGAGAAAACATCTGAAAGGGTTGTCTCCTAAGCCCGTCAAAAGGAGTGAATCTGTAAGAGGGTAGTTGGCCTTCGCCTATTGAAGGAAGGCCCCTAGTTGACGTCGGCAACCTCGTCGGTGGAGGAAGCCAAAAGTGGAGTAGGTCAAGGCTGACCGAACCACTCTAAATTTCTGGTTTGCGTTTATTTTTGAGCACTCTATCATTACTGCAAACCTCCTTCATTACTACTGCTCTCTGCGCTTTCACGAACAAGTTCTAAGTGCTGTTCTTCCGAATCTGCATTCAGACGTAAATTCATATTTTCATACATTACAGTTTACGTTTGATTCTGCAGAACTGTCTTCTGTGCTTTTACGAACGAGCTTCTTTGTAGTACACACTTACATTTTGATCCTATTGATAACTGCAAACTGTCCTCTACAATTTTACGAACGAGTTTCAACATTTAGACGTAAAACTGCATTCAGACGTAAATCGGCTTTCCTCGCACAATCATCAGATCTCAGTTCATGTTTACATCTTGATTTCAACTGCATACTGCCTTCTGCGAGTATACAAACGAGTTTCAAAGTTTAGACGTAAATCTGCGTCTAGACGTAAAACTGTGTTTGGACGTAAATCTGCGTTTAGATGTAAAACTGCGTTTAGACGTAAATCTGCGTTTAGACATAAAACTGCGTTTAGACGTAAATCTGAGTTTAGACGTAAATCTGAGTTTAGACGTAAATCTGCGTTTAGACGTAAAACTACGTTTAGACGTAAATCTGCACTTAGACGCAAAACTGCGCTTAGACGCAAACTGCGCTTAGACGCAAACTGCGCTTAGACGCAATCTGCGCTTAGACGCAAACTGCGCTTTTATACAAACTGAGAATTAGCTTTTGCATCATAATAGTTTTTATTGAACGAACGCAGCTTTTGGTTTTTAATCGCTGTAAGATTTCCGCTGCACTAATTCACCCCCCCCTCTTAGTGCTCTCGATCCTAACAATAATATGCTTGGTCGAGTCCCTCGAAGGTATATTATCGAATCAGACTCATCTTATAATGATGGTATTGACTAACTGAACATTATGGTTGGTCGAGTCTATTGAGAAATCTTGGGGCGACATCACATGCGTTGCGGAAGAACAAGAAAACAAAATCCCCGATTCCCAAAGAGATGTTCATCGTCGTGGGAAGATTGGTGCACAAAATCCGCGAAACATAAAACTACGTATAGAGTAGATTGTATTACCTAGGGAGATTGTATATCCCTGTTTCCTTACAGATCCTTAGGAGAGGGTGAAGGAGGTCAAGCGTCCTCCTCTCTAGCTGTGATCCACACAGCAGGGCTACGACGACGCTCCTCAAAACTCCAAGCCTACTTTGAGGTGGAGAGAGGGAGGAGAATAGGAGAGGCAAGCAAAGACTCTAGCCTATGAGGCTCTGAATCCCTCCTATTTATAGAGGTCCCCTGTCAAACCCTAATGGGTCCTCCCCTAGTGGGTATTAGATCTGCATCCAATAAGACAAGGGCTCCGTCGGATATCTCATATCCGAACCTCTACTCATCGCAATGCCTATCATATGTGTGTGACCCTCTAGGCCCAATATCGAGCTAGCCGTGAGTCATACTTGTCAGAACTCCTTCTAACTTAGTGAATTATTATCTCTATAATAATTCACTTGACTCATCGACTACGGACGTACTAGGCCACTACGCCGTAGTCCCTAGACGATATAGGGGAATCCAATCCATTGGACCTGTCTGTCCTCAGTTACCGTGTACCTATAGTCCCTCATCCATCTAATATCCCAGAGACCGTATATCGAGCATGGTGCTGTCAAACCCATACGGTTTCTACTCGAGTCTCGCTCTAATAGGATTCTCCCGGAGAACTCTTTCTCTCTCAACATGAATGACCCTGGCCAGGGATTTGTCTGAGCAAGAACACATGGGATATTCCTCTCATGACGCCGAGAGTGGATGATCCTCTATCGACACTCAATAGCCCTCGTAAGGTCGACTACCACTCCCAATGACCAACTGTACTAGATCTAGGACAGCCAAAACTATAAGTCTGGTATCAAAGAGTGGAGCACTCATATAGGACATCCTTGGTGTCTCAAGTCTAAGGACCAGATACACCACTAGGACTACGGAATCGCTGTCTGACAATAAGGCATCATCAACCATCCAGCATTCCGTAAGTGGATCAATCAGTGAACTCATTCTCCAATGAGCACCTGTACTATATCCCTAGTGTCCCTACATGAGCAACTATGAGACCAGCTGCATCCATCATATGGACGGGTATATAGCACACCAGTCTGTTCGGTTATCACGATGTCCCTCTCGTGTAACCTATGACCGAAATTATTTAGGATATGTGTTTAAAGGTGAATCGATCTCATTATCATGATCTCATCACGATCTGATTCCCATTGCACAAATTCAAGGACATCACAATATATATATGCATTTATGCATTTGTTATAAAGTGATGTACGCCAAAATCTAATAAGCAAAAAGATTCGGTATCAAGTCACACGTGTCATCACTCACGTGATTAGCTTGCTGGGCACCTATGACTAGCAATCTCCCACTTGACCTAAAGCCAATCACCTATGTGTCTGATCCCCATCAGGCCCCTGTGATGCTCAAAGACAATCTGAGACAATGGCTTTGTCAGTGGATCTACAATGTTATCTTCGGACGGAACTCTTTCCATGCTACATCTCCTCGGGTTACGATCTCTCTGATAAGGTGGAACCTCCTCAGAACATACTTAGATTTCTGATGAGACCTAGGTTCCTTCGCTTGAGAAATTGCCCCGTTGTTGTCGCAATATAGGGAGATCGACTCCTCGCTACCTAGCACGACTCCCAAATCTATGATGAACTTCATCACCCAGACTCCCTCCTTTGTTGCATCTGATGCAGCAATGTACTCCACCTCTGTGGTCGAGTCAGTAGTAGTATCTTGCTTGGAATTCTTCCAGCACACTGCTCCTCCATTCCAGGTGTACACATACCCTGAATTCGACTTGCTATCATCGACATCAGACTGAAAACTTGAGTCTGTGTAGCCATTAACCTTAAGGCTACTACCTCTATATACTAGTAAAAGATCCTTAGTCCTTCTCAAGTACTTAAGGATACACTTTACTGCTTTCCAGTGCTCCAAACTTGGATCCGCCTGATACCTGCTCATGACACTCAAAGTATGCGCTATATCAGGCCTAGTACATAGCATAGCATATATGATAGACCATATTGCTGAGGCATAAGATATCATATCCATGTTCGCCCTTTCTTCTGGAGTCTTTGGGGACATACTCGTACAAAACGATATCCTATGTCTCATCGGTATGAGACCTCTCTTGGAATTTCCCATGTCAAACCTTTTGACAATGGTTTCTATGTACTTGGACTGGGACAAGCCAAGTATCCTTTTGGATCTATCTCTATAGATTTGAATCCCCAAGATATAGGATGCTTTCCCTAAGTCCTTCATGGAGAAGTGTCTAGATAACCAAGCCTTTACTGTTGATAGCATTCTTACGTCATTCCCAATAATCAGGATGTCATCCACATATGTCACCAAAAAGGTGATAGCACTCCCACTTACCTTCCTATACACATAAGGCTCATCTTCATTCTTAACGAAGTCATAAGATCTGATTTCCTCATCAAATCTTATGTTCCAACTTCGGGAAGCTTGCTTTAGTCCATAAATGGATGTAAGCAACCTACACACCTTATCTGGGCAGTTCTTAGACACGAATCCCTCAGGTTGCATTATATACACCTCCTCGAGGTTCCCATTGAGGAATGCGATTTTCACATCCATTTGCCAGATCTCATAATCATAGTGTGCTGCAATAGCCAATATAATTCTGATGGAATTTAGCATTGCTACGGATGAGAATGTTTCGTCGTAGTCAACACCTTGCCTTTGATGATACCCCTTAGCCACTAGCCTTGCTTTATAGGCCTCTACCTTTCTATCTACTCCGATCTTTTTCTTAAAGATCCACTTGCAACTAATGGGTACAATACCTTCAGGCGTATCAACTAGGTTCCAAACCTTGTTGCGGCTGCGACCCAAGGGAAGGCGGGCGGCGGTGGAGAGGTAGCGGTGGTGGCGCGGCTGGGAGCAGCGTCACCAACGATCGCCGAGGAGGAGAGGTCGAGCGGCTGCGCTGAGACGCAAGGGGAGGCGGGCGGCGGTAGTAGGGCTGGGATGGACGTTGGCAGCGTCATCTCTTGGCCGGGGAACAGTGGCGGCGGTGGTCGCCGGCCGGAAAGCGGGCGATGGTGGGCGCTGGCCGGAGAGAAGCAGCGGCGGGTGGGCTGGCCGGAAGCAGGGGTCGCAGGTGTGGCTGCGGCTTCTTCCTCTCGTGTTTCTTCTTTTCCTTTTTTTTTTTTTTTTTTTTGAACGAGATGACGAACTACAGCGAGAACGCCGAGGATCGCTGCTCTGATACCAAATGGATACTAAATGATAAGACCCTAAAGTTTTATGCCTCCTTGGGATCGACCCCTCCTTGATCGCTTCGAGGGGATCGACCCTCCTTGATCTCTTCGAGGGGATCGACCTCCTAGGGTTTGTCTAAAGAAAAAATAGTATTTTTCATAGATTACTGAAAAGAACAGTTACATCCCTATTTATAGAGTTCCACCCAGAGTCCATCAGGACTTGAACTCTAATAATAAATAATCACAAGCAGGTATTAGGCGGATGTAGGCTTGGAGCATTAAAAAGCAGTAAAGTGTATCCTTAAGTACTTGAGAAGGACTAAGGATCTTTTACTAGTATTTGGAGGTAATCACCTCAAGGTTGAAAGCTACATAGACTCAAGTTTTCAGTCCGATGTCCATGATAGCAAGTCGAATTCGGGATATGTGTACACTTTAAATGGAGGAACAATGTGCTTGAAGAGTTCCAAGCTATTACTACTGACTCGACCATAGAGGCGGAGTACATTGCTGCAGTAGAGGCAACAAAAGAGAGAGTCTGGATGAAGAAGTTCATCATAGAGTTGGGAGTCGTGGCAAGCAACGAGGAGTCTATTCCCTTATATTGTAATAACAATAGAGCGATTGCTCAAGCGAAGGAATCCAGGTCTCATTAGAAATCTAAGCATGTTCTGAGGAGGTTCCACCTAATCAAAGAGATCATGACCTGAGGAGATGTATCAGTGAAAAATGTTCCATCTGAAGACAACATTGTAGATCCACTGACAAAGCCATTATCTTATATTGTCTTTGAGTGTCATAGGGGTCTGATTGAGATCAAACACATAGGTGATTGGATTTAGATCAAGTGAGAGATTACTGGTCATATGTGCCCTGTAATCCAATCACATGAGCGATGGCACATGTGATGACACGCAGTCTTTTTGCTTATTATATTTTAGTATTTATCACATGTGATGACTTATAGGTTTGGATATCCCAGATCTAGCACAACCGGTCATCAAGAGTGGTAGCTAACCATATGAGGATTATTGAGTGTCGATAAAGGATCATCCACTCTCAATGTCATGAGAGGAATGTCCTATATGTTCTTGCTCAAACAAATCCCTAGCTAGGGTCATTCAGATTGAGAAAGAAATAGTTTCTTTGAGAGAATCCAATTAGAGCAAGACTCAAGTAGAAACCGTATGGGTCTGACACACCATGCTTAGTATGCGATCTCTAGGATATTAGATGGATATAAGACTATAGGTATATGGTAATTGAGGATAGATAGGTCCAATGGATTTGATTCCCTTGTATCATCTGGGGATTGTGGCGTAGTAGCCTAGTACATCCGTAGTCGATGAATTGAGTGAATTATTATGGAGATACTAATTCACTGAGTTAATGTTTTGATAAGTATGACTCACGGCCAACTTGATATTGGGCCTAGAAGGTCACACACATATGGTAGGCATTGCAATGAGTAGAGGTTCTGATATGAGTTATCCATTGGAGCCCCTATCTTATTGGATATCCAATAAGCCCTTGAATTATTGGATCCTATGGATGAAATCTAATAAGAGCTAATGTGAGATTATTGGATAGAGATCCATTATTCTAAGAGGCTTAGGTAGTTGGATGTAGATTCAATACCCAATAAGGGAGGATTCATTAGGGTTAAGTTGATAAGGGACCTCTATAAATAGGAAGAAATTAGTGGTTCATATGCTAGAGCCTTTGCTTGCCTCTTTCATTCTCCTTCCCCTCTTCAACTCAAAGTAGGCCTGGAATTTTGAGGAGCATCGTCGTAGCCCTATTTTGTAGATCACCACTAGAGATGAGGGCACTTAACCTCCTTCAACCTCTCCTAGAAATCTATGGGGATTCAGGGATATACGATCTCTCTAGGTAACACAATCTATCTTGCACATGTTTTTTTAAGTTTCATAGATTTTTGTGCATCAATCTTTGCACGACAATGAATATATCTTCTGTTGCGCATGTGATGTCTTTTAGGAACAAGTCGGAACTAAGAGAGGGGGTGAATTAGTGCAGCAGTAAAATACGTTGGTTTCGAAAAATTCTTTCATACGATAAAAACTGATTTCGGAAACTTAACTTAAAACATATGTTCGTAAATATATTGAAGGCAGTAAGCAAGTAAAATGGTTTGCAGTAAAGTAAATGGCAACAATAGAAATGCAAACTAGAGAACACGCCAATTTTATAGTGGTTCGTTCGTCGTGACCGACATCCACTTCGCCGATTCCTCTTCCGTCGAGGCCACCGGCATCCACTATCGGTCTTCCTTGAAAAGACGAAGACCAACCACCTTTTACACCCCTCTTCTCCTTTTCACAGGCTTAGGAGACAACCTTTATAAGCACTCACTCCTAAACAGAATTCTAAACTTAGACTAGAGGAGGGGATTTCTCAAGTGATTGCAATAGCATTTCTTCACTTTTAAACTCTCTATGCTTGTGTTTGTTAACCAGCGATGAGATGGGTATTTATATACTTTAAGTTGATTCAAACTTAGAGCCTAAAAATATCTCATCCCGGGTTTCCTAGGTCCGGGCAGTACCATCGCATATGCTGGACAGTACCATTGCTAGTGTCAGTCTGACACTAACACTACACTAGGCGGTACCACCGCCCAGTCTGGTAGTACCACTGCCTGGCATTGGGCCACTAGGCGGGACCACCGCTCAGACTAGTGGTACCACCGTATAGCACCCTGCTAGGGGTGGTACCACCGCTTAGACTGGTGGTACCACCGCTTGACACAGTCTTGAAGACTATACCACGATGGTGCAACTTCTTGGGTCATTGTTTGGGCCTTTTATTAGGCCCAACACAGTCCATACATGGGCCCAACAGGCCTATAATTGTTGAATCTCAGATTTTGATGATGAAACTAATTGATTGTGTATAGATGTTTAACTACATTTTAAGTGATGTAGGTCTACTCGATCAGGATTATACAATTAAGGCAGGAGGAATTGACGTTGCGCCGGAGGAGATCACGTTAGGATATTGGATGGCAGAAGGCTTCGGACGTCGGGCATCGGGCCAAGAGCAAAATTGCACCAAGGATATCGGCGTTGCGGAGGTAAACCGCCGATTGGGCAACAAGCTGCAAGAGAGGACGATGCGCCGAAGAATCGGACGAAGCGCCAACCAATGACGTGCCAGGCAACAGAATGTCAATTCGCTTTATAATAATTATCTAGATCGGAGTAAAGTTTTTGCTTGTGTGTGCAGGATTAACTACGATAATGACGAAGACATAAAGCAAAACAAAGTGTCGGAGTCAAGCACGAAGGATTCATTGCGAGTTCGAGAGTTCGACGGAAGTCCGAAGGTTCATCGGGAATGCTGCCGGAACTAGCCAAGAATGAGTAGGGAGCTTGCCGAAGGGTTTTTCGGAAGCTCGCCGGAAGGTTCGTTGGAAGTTCGCGGAGCTCACCAAGAAAGATCGAAGCTTGCCGAAAAAGCTCATCGGAACTCACCAAGATCAAATCGTGAAGTTTAGGAGCTTGCCGGGAGTCCGCAAAATGGTTTCCGAGAGTTTATCGGAAGACCGCCGAAAGTTCGCCGGAAGCTCACTGGAAGAAGTCTTGACTTACGGACTTTGTAATAGCTTAAAAAATATCTTTAAATTCGTAGTTAGCATGTTAATTAGGATTAGGATTAGGTATTAAACCTATAACCCAAGTAGGGGCCAATTTGGCCCGAGTTCGGACTGGTTTGGGCCATGTTTGGAGCCCAACCAGTGAGCTAAAGTGGCCTAGGCGGTGGCACCGCCCAGCACCCGAGAGCTGGGCGGTGACACCTCCTGGGCTGGGTGGTTGCACCGTCCAGCACCTGAGCGCTGGGCGGTGGCACCGTCCAGCACCTGAGCGCTGGGCGGTGGCACCGCTTGGCTGGGCGGTGGCACCGCCAGCATCAGGAACATAAGAGAATTCAAATTTTTGGAGCCCAAATTTGAATCCTCTTGAGGCCTATAAATACCCCTCAAGTCTTAGCTGAGAACACAACTTTTTGAGCAGCAAGTGATTGAGAGAAAAGTCTTAGAAGAGTCTTTGCCTTTCTTGTTTTCAATTTGCTTGTGTTCACCTCCTTCTTTCTTGCTGAAAATCTGTAAGAGAGTGAACCGCTTGTAAAAGTTGTAAGAGGGGTATTTACCCTTCCCTTTCAAGAAATTTGCTAGTGGAAGGTGGGAGCCTCATCGAAGAGGGGCCTCGCAAGTGGATGTAGGTCATTTGACCGAACCACTTTAAAATCGACGGAATCTCTGGTTAGCATTTTAATGCTATACTGCTTTGTCTCCGTCTTGCTTATCTCTTCAAGTTAAAATGCAATCGAAACAGTTTTAAATGAAAACGTTGCTTATATCGTACGAAGTTTTCGAAAAATGTTTAAATCGTGAAAAGTTTATCGCACTTCACCGCTGCACTAATTCAACCCCCCCCCCCCCCCCCCCCTTAGTGCCGCTCCAATCCTAACAATTGGTATCAGAGCCCGATATTTCTCATTTCAGATTTACACCCAAGAGAAATGGCTCTTCATGGCTTTCAAGAGGGCTTTTCGGTTGTTCGTCCACCGTTGTTTAACGGATTGGACTACACTTATTGGAAAACTCGAATGAGAGTTTTCTTGATTTCTATGAATTTAGATTTATGGAATATCATTGAAAATGGTTTTCAACTTCCCTCTAAACCGATGAACGAATGGTCAAATTTGGAGAAGATGTATTTTTCTTTAAACGCAAAGGCTATGAATGCCTTATTTTGCGCTTTGGACAAAAATAAGTTCAATCGGATTTCTACATGCGAAACGGCTTTTGATATTTGGCGAACACTTGAAATCACGCACGAGGGAACTAGTAGAGTCAAAGACTCGAAAGTTAACATTTTCATGCATGATTTCGAGCTTTTTCAAATGAAGCCGAGCGAAACCATTGTTGACATGTACACCCGTTTTACGGATGTCGTCAATGGTTTACAAGCTCTTGGCAAATGTTTCTTGAATTTTGAACTTGTTAGTAAAGTTTTATGATCATTTTCTAAAGCTTGGGAATCAAAAGTAATGGCAATACAAGAAACAAAATATTTAAATATTTTTCCATTTGAAGAATTTATCGGCTCATTAATGACATATGAAATGGTGCGCAATGCACATGATGAACACAATGAACACTTGAACCACCTTCCAAAGAATAGGAAGGTTTGGGAACTCCGAACAAATGAATACCACTTGAGCGATGACTCAAGTGATGAGGACAATGATGAACTTGAACTTCGAACACTAACTCTTAATAAGTTCATTAAACAAAAATCTAAAATAAACAATGAACTTGAACGGAGGAAGAGGCCAAAGAAAAGGAAGGCACTCAAGGATGAATCAAGAACTTCCAAAAATGAAACGGCGAATTGGGCTTTGACGGGCTTCGACTACAAGGTAAGTAACTCAACTCTCTTGAATTATTTTGAAATTACTTGAAGTTTTTCATGAGTGCTTAATTTAGATAGTAGGAATAGAAAATAAAAAATTATTTTTCAAAAATTATATCATGTTTTTCTTTTAGCATCTTTGAAAAATTAAAAAATTTAAGCATGAAAAGATAGATTCACCTAAAAAGAAAAATGTATGACTACAATAAATAACAAAATAATTTTGTTTGAAAATGTCTTATGCCCAATGAAACCATCATTGATGAATATGCTTTATGTTTAATAGTTTCTTTGGCTTATATGCTCTTTCATTATAAATATTTTGAAAATAAATGAAATCATGTTTGATTTGAAGTAATGCATAATGATCATGCTTAATGATGTATTTTTTGATTTGACATAAAAGTGGCTTTAAAAATGATGTATGTTTTGATTTGACATAAATGAAATAGGCATGCTTATATGAAATAGTGAAGTGTCATGCTTGATAATTGTATACTTAATGATGCATAACGTTGTAATGAAAATATTAATATTTTAATACTATGATTTGATGATTTTATGCATGACATTGTAAAGTTAACTACATTTTGAGTGATGCAGGTCAACTCGATCAGGATTAGACAATTAAGGCAGGAGGAATTGACGTTGCGCCGGAGGAGATCACGTTAGGATATTGGATGGCAGAAGGCTTCGGACGTCGGGCATCGGGCCAAGAGCAGAATTGCGCCAAGGATATCGGCATTGCGGAGGTCAATCGCTGATTGGGCAACAAGCTGCAAGAGAGGACGATGCGCCGAAGAATCGGACAAAGCGCCAACCAATGACATGCCGGGCAACAGAATGTCAATTCGCTTTATAATAATTGTCTAGATCAGAGTAGAGTTTTTGCTTGTGTGTGCAGGATTAACTACGATAACGACGAAGAAATAAAGCAAAACAAAGTGTCGGAGTCAAGCACGAAGGATTCATTGCGAGTTCGAGAGTTCGACGGAAGTCCGAAGGTTCGTCAGGAATGCTGCCGGAACTAGCCAAGAATGAGTAGGGAGCTTGCCGAAGGGTTTTTCGGAAGCTCGCCGGAAGGTTCGTTGGAAGTTCGCGGAGCTCGCCGAGAAAGATCGGAGCTTGCCGAAGAAGCTCATCGGAACTCGCCAAGATCAAATCGTGAAGTCTAGGAGCTTGCTGGGAGTCCGCAGAATGGTTTCCGAGAGTTTATCGGAAGACCGTCGGAAGTTCGCCGGAAGCTCGCTGGAAGAAGTCTTGACTTACGGACTTTGTAACAGCTTAGAAAATGTCTTTAAATTCGTAGCTAGTATGTTAATTAGGATTAGGATTAGGTATTAATCCTATAACCCAAGTAGGGGCCAATTTGGCCCGAGTTCGGACTGGTTTGGGCCAAGTTTGGAGCCCAACCAGTGAGCTGAATTGGCCTAGGCGGTGGCACCGCCCAGCTCCCGAGAGCTGGGCGGTGACACCTCCTGGGCTGGGCGGTTGCACCGTCCAGCACTCAAGTGCTGGGCGGTTGCACCGCCAGCATTGGGAACATAAGAGAATTCAAATTTTTGGAGCCCAAATTTGAATCCTCTTGAGGCCTATAAATACCCCTCAAGTCTCAGTTGAGAACACGACTTTTTGAGCAGCAAGTGATTGAGAGAAAAGTCTTAGAAGAGTCTTTGCCTTTCTTGTTTTCCATTTGCTAGTGTTCACCTCCTTTCTTGCTGAAAATCTGTAAAAGAGTGAACCGCTTGTAAAAGTTGTAAGAGGGGTATTTACCCTTCCCTTTCAAGAAATTTGCTAGTGGAAGGTGGGAGCCTCATCGAAGAGGGGCCTCACAAGTGGATGTAGGTCATTTGACCGAACCACTATAAAATCGGCGTAATCTCTGGTTTGCATTTACTTATTGTCATTTATATTACTGCAAACCATTTGCACTTTAATGCTATACTACTTTGTCTCCGTCTTACTTATCTCTTCAAGTTAAAACGCAATCGAAACAGTTTTAAATAAAAACATTACTTTTATCGTACGAAGTTTCCGAAAAGTGTTTAAATCGTGAAAAGTTTATCGCACTTCACCGCTGCACTAATTCACCCCCGCCCCCCCCCCCCCCCCCTCTTAGTGCCGCTCCGATCCTAACAATAATTGGGTTGGCCCAAAATCCAATCCTAATTACATGCTAACTATGAAATCTAAGACATACTTAAGCTAAACAATTCCGTAAGTCTTGGTTTCTTCCGGTAGGCTTCCAGCGATCTTCTGGTGAACTTCCGACGATCTTCTTGGTGAGTTCCGACAAGCTTCTCTGGCAAGCTCCGAGACTTCTTGGCTTGTTCCTGCAAAACATCCAATGAATGTTTGGACTTCCGACGAACTCTCGAACTCCTAACGAAATCACGTTCTTGACTCCGGGATATCATTTTGCTTCATTACTTGCTATCGTAGTTAATCCTTCACACATAAAACATGTTAGGATCAGGGTCGGCACTAAGAGGGGGGGTGAATTAGTACAGCGGATAAAAACGTCAACTTCATCAAATCTCTCGTACGTTGAAAGTCGATTCTAACGTAAAAGTCGTTTCATAAAGAACTTTAACTTAAGATCAAAATGGAAGTATAGTTGATGTAAAGCAATGGAGGCAATTTGCATATAAGATAAAGAGCAGAATGTAAATGCAAATCGAGATTTATAGTGGTTCGGTCAATCTTGACCTACATCCACTTTTGGCTTCCTCCTCCGACGAGGTCACCGACGTCCACTAGAGGCCTTCCTTCAATAGGCGAAGGCCAATCACCTTTTACACCCCTCTTCTCCTTTTACTGGGGTTAGGAGATAACCCTTACAATCACTCACTCTCCTCTCTAAACAGGATTCTAAGTTTAAAGCTAGAGGAGGGATTACACTTATGATCACAGCAACGTTTTCTCTCTTTTAATCTCTCTATGCTTGTGTGCTTTAACCAGGGATAGAGGGGTATTTATAGGCATCAAGTTGCTTCAAACTTGGAGTATAAAAATATCTCATCCCGGGTTCACCGGGCAAGGGCAGTACCACCGCCTACCACCGCCCAGTGTCAATATGGCAGACACTGCCCTAGGTGGTACCACCACCCAGGTCTAGCGGTACCATTGCCTAGGGTGCTGTGCTAGGCGGTGCCACCACCCAGACTGGCAGTACCACTGCCTGGCACCTTGTCAAGGGTGGTATAACAGCCCAGGCTGGCGGTACCACCGCCTAACATCGTCTCGAAGATTGTGCCATGACGGTGAGACTCCTTGGGGTATTGTTTGGGCCTCTTATTGGGCCCAAGATACTCCTTACATGGGCCTACTAGCCCCTAATTGGGTTGGCCTAAATCCAAGCCCAATTACGTGCTAACTACGAAATCCTAAGACATTTGCTAAGCTAAACAAGTCCCTATGTCATTCTTCTGGCGAGCTTCCGACGATCTTCCGGCGAACTTCCAACGATCTCTCAGCAATGTTCCGACAGACTCCCGACAAGCTCCTAGACTTCATGACGATCTTCTTGGTGAGTTCTGACGAGCTTCTCTGGCAAGCTTCGTGACTTCTCAACTGGTTCCGCCAGAACTTCCGATGAACGTCCGGACTTCCGACGAACTCTCGAACTCCTAACGTGATCGAGTCCTTTACTTCGGGACTTCATTTTGCTTTATGCCTTGCTATCATAGTTAATCCTGCACATATAAAATACACTTCGATCTAGACAATTAATACTAAGCATTAATCAAGTTGTCCGGCAAGTCATTGGTCCCTTGACGCTTCATCCGATTCTTCGGCGCATTGTCCTCTCTTGCGGCCTATTGCCCAATCGGCTAGTTAACTCCACAACTCTGATATCCTTGGCACAATATCCGCTCTTCTTAGCCCGATGCCCGAATCCACGACCCGAAGCCTTCTGTCGATACATCGATCGATCCACCGGCCCGATGTCCAATCTTCTAGCATGTTCCTCTGGCCTAACATGATTTTTCCTGCTTTAATTGTCTCATCCTGATCGAAGCATCCTGCATCACTCAAAATGTAGATTAAATTATAAACACTTATCGATTGGTTTCATCATCAAAATTCGAGATTCAACAATCTCCCCCTTTTTGATGATGACAACCAACTGACCACGGAGTTAACCTTGACTCCCAGAGTTTAACCAAACTCCCCCTATCAATATGTCGTATTGTTAGAAACTCTTGGATTCAAAAATCCAAGCAACATGTCATGATCAAATCAAGCATGTCATCAACATACTTCTCCCCTTTTGTCATCAACAAAAAGGAGAAGTACAATTCTCATGTGTTTAGAAGTAGGAGTTCAAATCGTTGCATAATAAATATCAAGTTTTATCATCATGCAAGCTAGCAAAAATTTGAGTTTTGCAAGTTTGTAAATTTCGCTAGATATGCAAGTTTAGCATGTTTGTTTTGCAATGTTCAAGCTAGCAAGTGTTTGAAATATCCAAGTTCAACACATTGCATAATTAACATAATCTCCTAGTTTTATCATCATGCAATTTTGCTATCATCATAGATATACATGGTAGTACTATAGCAAGTTTACAATATACAAGCTAGAAATTTTTTTTTAATATTTTAAAACACGCAAGGTAGCAATTTTAAGATGTTCAAGAAAACAACTCTTGCTTCTTGAAATATAAGTTTTGCTAGTTTTGTAAGTTCACTTTTTGCTTCTTGAGATAGGCAAGATAGTACTCCTTGGTGATGTTCAAGATAGCAAGTTCTACATCATGCATACATAATCACCAAAGCATCATAAATTTTAATGATGTGCAAAATTACAAATTTTGCATATTTGCATTTGTGCATCTTGAGATTTTCAAGATAGCACTTCTTGGTGATGTTCAAGATAGCAATTTCATCTCTTTTTGAGAAGTGAAATTTTTGCTTTCTTTGCAGAGTGCAAGCTAGCAAAATTTTGCTTCATTCTTGAATTATGCAAGCTAGCATCTTTCTCTTTGAGATGTGCATATTAGCAACCCTTTCTCCCCCTTTGTCATTGGCAAAAAGAAGGGAAGACCCTTTATATCAATTTTCATATTATGACAAAGGTAAGTATCAATCTTATTTGTGCATCATTATATTTTCAAATTAAAACATGCATAATTTCAAAAACCTTATTTTTCATGCACGATATCGAAAAATAAATCAATCATCATTATGAGTATATCATACATGATACTCATTTATCAACATGTTGATAATGATACCAAACATTTATCATTTAAAGCATTCATGAAACACATCATAAACATCACATACATCATCATAATAAAAATAAGTATTGCATGTATCATTCCATCACATGGACAATATCAAGAAGAGTCATAGTATGAAGAATCTTGATTCATAGAAAAATTTCATGTATCAAATATCGAGAAATCAAGATGATGATGAGATGAAGACATTCCTATAGCCAAAAGATGTCATGTAAATGATCTTGATTTATGTATAATATCTCTCAATTATAACTCCGAAAAAAAATCATGATTCATTTCGATAAATTTCAATAAGAAGATACAAGAACACATAGTAGGAGATCTTGATTCATAAATGATTTCAAGTTATAAATCATGAGAAATCAAGATCATGATTTCAATAAAACTCATTAAATTCAAATCATCAAAATCATCAAAATCTCAACATTACTTTCAAGAGATTCATACAAATCAATAAGATAGAGAAATTTTTAAGAACAATGCTTTTCTGTTTTTAGTTTTTTAAATTCATGTGATTTATTTCATTTTTGCCAAATAAAAATATGCATAAACATTTAGGATCGAAAAATGAATTTCATCATAAAAACCATCAAGACCAATAAATCATAAAAATCATCATGTATAACTTTAAAATCTCATGCATAAAATCGTCAATCATGGTATCAAAACATTTAATATTTTCATTACATCATTATGCATTACTTCAAATCAAACATGATTTCATTTAATCAAAATCGAGAAGCAACAATGGAAATCAACATGATACATATTATTACTTCTTAACTACATATAGCATGATTTCACAAGGCATTTTTAATCAAGTTCATTATAGTCATGCTTTTTTTTTTTAATATGAATCTAACTTTTCATGCTTAGTTTCCGTACAAAAATTATGCATCATTTTTAAAATTGGAAGGTAATATGAAAATCATTAAGATATACATTATTGCTTCTCAAGCACATACATAGAATTAATCATATTTGTTGTGCAACATTAGATTAATATTTTATTATATTTTCATATAATTTTCATGATCATTTTCAAAAATTACTTAGAAGGATAAGCATGATTCCTAATTTTTTACATTTTCATTACATTATACAATTAAAAAAATGATTTTTCTAAACTAAATAAAAAAGAAAAATGCATCATGGAAAGCATCAAGTAATTTCAAAATAAACTAAAGGCATTTTGATTACCTCAACGTCGAAAGCCATTTTTATTATATTTTCATATAATTTTCATGATCATTTTCAAAAATTAGTTAGAAGGATAAGCATGATTCCAAATTTTTTACATTTTCATTACATTATGCAATTAAAAAAATGATTTTTCTAAACTAAATAAAAAAGAAAAATGCATCATGGAAAGCATCAAGTAATTTCAAAATAAACTAAAGGCATTTTGATTACCTCAACATCGAAAGCCGTTAAGGCGGAGTTTGCCGCCTCGCCTTTGTTGATTTTCTCCTCATCTTCGGAGGAGCTCGATTCATCCCACTTTTTCTTCTTCTTACATTCAAAGTAAGTAGTTGCATTCTTTTTGCTTTTTAATTTTTGTTTCATTTGTAGTTTAAGTTTACCATCACTTGAGCTTATGCTCGAGTGGTCTTCAAATGTTCTATGTCCCAAATCCTACGTGTTCTTTGGAAAGTGGTTTTATTCATCAAGTGCATTATGCATCATTTCATATGTCATCAATGTACCGATAAGTTCTTTGAGTGAAAAAATATTTAAATCTTTTGTTTCTTGTAAAGTCGTTACTTTTGAATCCCACTTCTTAAAAAGAGAATGCAGAATCTTATTCACAAGTTTAAAATCCGAAAAACTTCTACCAAGTGTTTTTAAACCATTGACGACATCCGTAAAACGGGTGTACATGTCAACAACGGTTTCGCTTGGTTTCATATGAAAAAGTTTAAAATCGTGCATCAAAAAATTGATTTTCAAATCTTTAACTTTTTTAGTACCTTCATGTGTGATTTCGAGAGTATGCCAAATTTTGAAAGCCGTTTCGCAAGTAGAAACCCGATTAAACTCGTTTTTGTCTAAAGCGCAAAATAAGGCATTCATAGCCTTTGCATTTAGAGAAAACGTCTTCTTCTCCAAATCATTCTAATGGTTTATTGGAGAGAAGACATTTCAAATCCGTTTTGGACTATGTGCCATAAATTCAAATCCAAAGAAAGTAAGAAAACTCTCATTCGAATTTTTCAATAAGTGTAGTCCGTCCCATTGAAAAAGGGAGGACGAATGAGAGAGTAACTCTCTTGAAAGCTGAAATGAGTTATTTCTCTTAGGTGTTAAACCAATTAACAAATAACGAGGCTCTGATACCAATTGTTAGGATCAGGGTCGGCACTAAGAGGGGGGATTAGTGCAACGGATAAAAACATCAACTTCGTCAAATCTCTCGTATGTTAAAAACTTATTCGGACATAAAAGTCGTTTCATAAAGAACTTTAACTTAAGATCAAAATGGAAGTATAGTTGATGTAAAGCAACAAAGGCAGTTTGTAGATAAGATAAAGAGCATAATTTAAATGCAAACCGAGATTTATAGTGGTTTGGTCAATCTTGACCTATATCCACTTTTGGCTTCCTCCTTTGATGAGGTCACCGACGTCCACTAGGCCTTCCTTAAATAGGCGAAGGCCAATCACCTTTTACACCGCTCTTCTCCTTTTACCAGGTTTAGGAGATAACCCTTACAAGCACTCACTCTCCTCTCTAAACAGGATTCTAAGTTTAAAGCTAGATGAGGGATTACACTTATAATCGCAGTAGCGTTTTCTCTCTTTAAATCTCTCTATGCTTGTATGCTTTAACTAGGGATGAGAGGGGTATTTATAGGCTTCAAGTTGATTCAAACTTGGAGCTTAAAAACATCTCATCCCGGGTTCCTCGGGCACGGGCGGTACCACCGCCTGCGCTGGGTGGTACCACCGCCCAGTGTTAGTCTGGCTGACACTGCCCTAGACGATACCACTACCCAGGGTGCTGTGTTGGGCGGTGCCACTGCCCAGACTGGCGGTACCACCGCTTGACACCCTGCCAGGGGTGGTACAACCGCCTGACACCCTACCAATGGTGGTACAACTGCCTAGACTTGCGGTACCACCGCTTGACATAGTCTCGAAGACTGTGCCACGATGGTGAGACTCCTTGGGGTACTGTTTTTTCCTCTTATTGGGCCCAACACACTCCTTACTTGGGCCTAGCTGGCCCCTAATTGTGTTGGCCCAATTATATGCCAACTACAAAATCCTAAGACAATTGCTAAGCTAAACAAGTCCCTATGTCATTCTTCTAGCGAGCTTCCGGCGATCTTCCGACGAACTTCTGACGATCTCTCGGTAATGTTCCGGTGGACTCTCAGTAAGTTCCTGGACTTCATGATGATCTTCTTGGCGAGTTTCAATGAGCTTCTCTAGCAAGCTCTATAACTTTTCGACTGGTTCTGTTAGAACTTTCGACGAACTGTCACAGACAAACTTCTAAACAGGATGTTTGATGTAATGCTTATGTATGTCCGTGTCTTTTGGTATGTTCATGCCTTGTACAACATGTAGAGGGACGGCCAAAGGCTTAATAGTCCCATTTTAGTTAGGTTGGTGGCCTCTTTAGGATTGTAAATAAAGGTTGTGTCATGTGGACACGTGCGAGAGATTCTCGGTCTGTAATGGACCATTTTACCCTTTGTTATGCAACTGTTCAGAGCTTGTAAAATCTGTTTATAATTTGCATTGTCTATGAAGTATTTTTCGGACATGTTTGCTTGTGGATCCCGATTGAGGCATTCTATCTAACCCGTTCTCTCTTTTGTTGGTCCTAAGGGACAATGGGAGGCTTCGGGGAGACTGACCTTTGCGGACGGACACGCAAGGGTGCCACACGACTTAGGTAAAACCAGCTAAGTATGTGACAGATGGTATCAGAGCGGGACAAGCACTCATAGAAACACTTAGCATGCAAACGTGGGGGACCTAGCGGGGCTGCGTTGAGGGCAGTCAGCACACGCGCGACCGTTTAGGGGAAAACGGGCATGGAGATGTAGGGAAAAAGAGTCGCTCGGAGGACTGGGCATCTGACATTGGCATTCAGAGGAATGGCCAACCCTTCGCGCAAGAGGCACCATAAGAATAGGCAAGCTTGGAAGAATGTGGAGCGCACAAAGGTTGGGATGGTTGAGTTTGAGTTACAGCTCAACGTTGACAACTATACTTGATGGTGCTCAAGGCAAGCGAGGCGCTTGGTAAAGGATGAGACCATCCAAGGTGGAATGAGTTGCTCAGCGATCGAAAGAGTTATGCAAAGCTCATAGAGGTGAGGGGAATTGCTAACTCAAAGAATTCGGTACTCATGCATGGGCTTGTATGCGGACGATGGAATGTTCGCGGCCATCCCAAGGCGATCGAAACTCGGCGCTATGGAGCATTGAAACTTTCTCTTCGGCGTGTGAAGGATACGTCCATAGGAGGCTGAAGTGTGCAACGAGTTCAGCATATTGCTAGGCCTTGAGTGGTGCAGCAGGGGCTGTATTGACGTGGAGTCGCAATCTAGCAAGTGCATTTGCAGGAAGCAGAACAATGTACAGTTTGTTCAGCAGATCGGAGTAGTCCAAGGGGATGGTGGTCTCTGAAACGAAGAGAGATGTTGCTCCAACGGGACAGTTATCCAGGAGGGATAAGTCTTGGCTCTCTAGAGGGAGAATCATGTGGGACGGACCTCACATGTTTAGGAGGAGTACCTCGACAAACAACAACTCCATGAAGTTCAATGGACTGAGCAAGCGGCGAGGAGTTGCCGCATGATCTCGCTCGAGAGAATGCATTGGCGGATGCATTGCGAGATCAAGTGGGGGAGCGACCCAAAGCAACCCAAATGAAGGCACACTTGGAGTCGATATGGAGATCGGACTCAAGAGAGGGCTGACCCGTGGAATGGTGGGCGCGAGGGCCACCATCGACTCAATGCAAAAACGAGGAGCGGAGCAACTTGGGTGTAACTTGGCGAAGTACCCAAGACGCATGAAGGGAGCCAACATAGAAGTTGGAACATGGAGCGGAGGCACAGTGCTTTCCTTAGACAGAGGTCAAGGATATGAACTCTTGCAGAGGCAAGAGTAGAATCATGTTGTTCCATGGGTCCTTCATTCTGACAAAGCGGACTCATCTTGCATGGTGCCAAAGACAAAAGGAGCTTCTGGGCACATGCACCTTATCTCGGAGAAGCACTTGATGGAGGAACTAAGGCGACTCAATTTGCGGAGGTAAAATTGGGTTCAGAATGCCTTAGCACGGGGCAAGAGGACTCAGAGGTGGGTACTCTTGAAGAATATGCCACAGTGTTGCCATTTAAGTTGCCATGAAGGAAGCGGTGTGCAGCGGAGATTGTGCTGGTAGGGGCAGAGGCCCAGGATCCAGACAATGGTGCACAAATTATAGTGAAGTCGGTGGACTTCGGGAGCTACTAGGCGACGGACTGTCCTAGAGCGGTGCTTAATCTAGGTGTGACCCAAGAGTGGGTGGATGAAGGTCGATTGCTAAAGGAGGGAACAAATTCGAAGGTGGAAGAGACCGTGCGATGTATTGGAAGAGGCCACACATAAAGGGTTCACAATTCGAGTTCATCCCACAAGGATCAGAATGCAACAGAGATGTCACCAGGAGGCGACATGGTGCAGCGGATCGTGGTGGAATAGTTCATGGTAATGCGATTCACACAACCTAGTCCCGTGAGGGACTAGATCATATGGAGGTATGATCGGGAGCTACTGGAAGCTCCACTTCAGTGAACAACACAACGGCAAGAAGGGCTATGGATTCAAGGAGTGAAGGCCATGGTACCGTAGAGGCAGGTCTTCCGAGCATGCATCGAATTTTGCATCGGGTGAAAACCTTGGTCATCAGCATATGGGGGCTGGGTTCCACCAAGGGAAAAGTTTGAATGTAAGTACCAGTGAGTCCCATGGGTGGGACTTGATCATGCAGAGGTATGATCGAAGCAGTTGGAGAGTTGGACTGCTCTAGAGCTCATATTCGCTTAAGGGAGCCCGGCAAATCAGAGGACAAGGTCGAGTAAGCGAACGTTGCTACCAAGGAAGCTAAGGAGAACAAAATTGGTGCAAACCCTACAATGTGATGGCAGAGGCCATGCATGGGAGTTGCAGTCTGCCTTTCCATCAACCAAACAGACTGCTTGGAGAACATAGAGGTGTTGAAGCAGGGGGTTAAGAGGGGCAAGGAAGCGACGATGAGTCCAAAGGGACTTAGCTACCCATAATCAAGTATTAGTTAGAATGTAGGTGGACTCAGAGGAGTGCCACGGAGACATATCTACTGATCGTGATGAAAAGGGATGCAGATGTAAGGCGACGGATAGTAGGGCCATGGGCATGGTAGGGCCATGGGCATGGTAGCGCCATGGTACCGCAGAGGCGGGACTTCCGTGAAAGTCATTGATCCCTTGCTCTCATGGAGGGAGAGCGCTTGGTCGTGAAAGGGGCCGAGGAGGTGGAGCATGCAGAGGCAATCTCCAAGTACCGAGACAAGGCTGAAGGGTAGAGGCCGAGGAACTTCGTAAGACCGGTGTCAATGAGCTTCTCATCAAGATAGCCGAAAGTGAAGGACTTCGGGTCATGCAAGAGTGCATAACCAAGTAACGAAGCAGGCAGTATGCGGTGCTGTACCTTTGCTACTCAGTGGAGTAGGCGACAGGGTTGATGGAGAAGACGGTACAATCCCAGAGGCGACCAAACTTATGAGAGAATTACTCCAAGTTGGGGTGAAAACTTCCTGCATTCCAGAAGTTCGATGGCATTGAGAAGGTGAACCACAGTAACTAACTCAACGCAAGGAGAGCAAACACTTCAAGTGCTTCAGAAGTGTGAGCAAAGAGCAGGCGAAGGCCAGTAACCAACTCGATGCATGGAGTACAACCTCGAGGAGGCGGGCGAAGTCAAGTAACCTTTGTCTTCTCAACTCTTAAGAGAATGGGCGAAACCGAGTACCCCAATTCTCTTATCTATCCAACAGAGGAGCTCTGCACAAGTTCAAAGACCCTTCGAAGATAATAGAAAGATAATAGTTGTCAAATCCTCACCAACGGTGATTAGTGCTACTAAGAGTAGATTGTCCGCTTCATTTCCCAACGAAATGCCAATCGAAAGCGGAAGTGATGCGAACCTACTTGGATGTGACAACTAAGTGAAAGAAGAGTCAATGAGCAAATTTTGTGGAGGAAGGACCCAAAACTTCATAAGTTTGCGAGACGATGCTCGTTAAAGCTCCAACAAGCATCCATCCAGTTCAAGCAGCATGAGGAATTTGAGAGACTGGCGCAGTAAGGATGGTCTTTTCCTTCATTTGGAGGATCCGCAGGAATCAACAAAGATCAACACAACTCAGCCAACCCCACACCAGAGTCAGAGTCATTGGTGAGTTGAAGCAGCATGGAGGATCAAAGGTTTGACTACTCAAACACAAGAGCGGAGAGCAGCTGGGAGCCAAGAGACGCATTGCAGCTGGAGCAGAAGATTAAAGACTCAACAAAGGTGAGGAGTTGCAGTGTCGACAAAGGCTTCGACGAGGACGTCGAAGGAATAAGTGGGGGAGAATGTCACGGACAAACTTCTAAACAGGATGTTTGATGTAATGCTTATGTATGTCTGTGTCTTTTGGTATGTTCATGCCTTGTACAGTATGTAGAGGGACGGCCGAAGGCTTAATAGTCTCATTTTAGTTAGGTTGGTGGCCTCTTTAGGCTTGTAAATAAAGGTTGTGTCATGTGGACACGTGCGAGAGATTCTCGGTCTGTAATGGACCATTTTACCCTTTGTTGTGCAACTGTTCAGAGCTTGTAAAGTCTGTTTGTAATTTGCATTGTCTATGAAGTGTTTTTCAGATATGTTTGCTTATGGATCCCGATTGAGGCGTTCTCTCTAACCCGTTCTCTCTTTGGTTGGTCCTAAGGGACAATAAGAGGCTTCGGGGAGGCTGACCTTTGCGGATTGACACGCAAGGGTGCCGCACGACTTAGGCAAAACCAGCTAAGTCCGTGACAGAACGTCCGGACTTCTGACGAACTCTTGAACTCCCAAAGTGATCGTGTCCTTGACTCCGGGACTTCATTTTGCTTCATGCCTTGCTATCATAGTTAATCCTGCACATGTAAAACACACTTTGATCTAGACAAGTAATACTAAGCATTAATCAAGTTGTCCGGCATGTCATTGGTCCCTCGATGCTTCGTCCGATTCTTCGACGCATCGTCCTCTCTTGCGGCCTATTGCCCAATCGGCCAGTTGACTCCACAACTCCGATATCCTTGGCACAATATCTGCTTTTCTTGGCCCAATGCCAGAATCCATGACCCGAAGCCTTCTATCGATATGTCGATCGATCCACCGGCCCGACGTCCAATCTTCTGACATGTTCCTCTAGCTTAACATGATTTTTCTTGCTTTAATTGTCTCATCATGATCGAAGTATCCTGCGTCACTCAAAATGTAGATTAAAATATAAACACTTATTGATTGGTTTCATAATCAAAATTCGAGATTCAACAAAACACACTCCGATCTAGACAATTATTACTAAGCATGAATCATGTTGTCCAGCATGTCATTAGTCCATTGACGCTTCGTCCGATTCTTCGGCTCATCATCCTCTCTTGTGGGCTATTGCCCAATCAGCCAATTGACCTCTACAACTCTGATATCCTTGGCATAATATCCGCTCTTCTTGGCCCGATGCCCGAATCCATTGCTCGAAGCCTTCTATCGATACGTTGACCAATCCTTTGGCTCGATGTCCAATCTTTTGACATGTTCCACCAGCCCAACATAATTCTTCCTGCTTTCATTGTCTCATCCTGATCGAAGCATCCTCCGTCACTCAAAACACATATCAAATCATAAACACTTATCAATTGCTTTCATCATCAAAATCCAAGATTCAACAATGTCGGCCCCCAAGATTTTCCAACACTCTTGAGTAACCTATGACCGAGATTATTTAGGATCTATATTTAAAAGCAAATCAGTTTCATTATCATGATCTCACTATGATCCGATTCCTATTGTATATATCCATGGATATCACAATATATTCCAACAATAGGAAATATAAAGTGATAAAATACTAAATAATAATAATAAGTAAAATGATTATATGTCAAGTCACACGTGTCATTACTCACGTGATTACCTTGCAGGGCACCTATGACTAGTACTAATATCCAATAGGGCAGTTTCCATTAGAGTTAAGTTAACAGGAGACCTCTATAAATAGACGGGAACCAACTAGAGCTTCTCTTAGTTGTTATCTCTTATTCTCCTCTCCCCTTCTCCTTCTTAGATTCTTAGATAGCAGACTTAGAGATTTGAGGAGCGTCATCGTAGCCCTACTATTTGGATCACCGCTAGAGAGGACACTTGACCTCCTTCATCCTCTTCTACAAATCTATAGGGATTCAGGGATACACAATCTCCTTAGGTAAAATACAAACTTTCATATACACAGTTTATGGTTTTATATATTTTGCGCACCAATCTTCGCATGATGATGAACACAATTTATGAAAAATTTGAAGAATTTATTTTCTATTCTTCCACTGCACTTGTAATATCACTCCTAGATTTCCCTATAATCTGATACTAATACTAAGTAGTACCATCGCTTTGTCTATGCGGTACTACAGCCTGACAACCTCAGAGACTAGGCTCTAGCGGTACCATCGCTTGTTAGGGCAGTACCACTACTTGACATTGGGTGATACCACCATCAATTTGGGTGGTACTTGGGAGACTGAGCCTTTGGCGGTTCCACCGCTAGACCCTGCTATAGGTCATTGAATGAGCCAACCAGTAGGCCCAATTCAGCCCTAATTTGGGCCCAATTGGCCCCTAATTGAGTTAGTAGGGTTACTTCTAAAACTAACTCAATTAGACCTAAACTAAGTTGATCTAGACACAATCGATTACAAGTATGAATCCTATGTTGTCCGGCATGTCATTGGTTCATCCAATACTTCGTACAATCCTTCAGCGCTTCGTCCAATCCTTCAGCGTTTTGTCCGATTCTTTGTCGTATTGCCCTATCAACATGTTGACCTCTCGCAACTTACAATCTCCTTGGCACAATGTCCGATCCTTCAGCCGATGCTTGAACTTATGGCACGAAGTCCTTCTAGTATGTTGACCATTCCTCTCACCTGACGTCCAATCTTTTGACATGTTCTACTATAGCCCAATGTCTGATTCTTCCTGCTTTTAATCGAATTATCTTTCCTTGATCGAGGTTAGTCCTACGTCACTCAAACATACATTAGATCATAACATCATCAATTGAATTCATCATCAAAATTTGAGGTTCAATAACCATCGTCTATACTAGGCGGTACCACAACTTGACAACCTGAGCACTTGTAGTACCATCGCTCAACATAGCTTAAGAGATTGTGTTCTCAGGGTACCACCATTAGTCTAGGCGATACCATGATTGACCCTGGTGGTACCACCGTCGAGTTTTCTATAAAAGTATATTATGTACTTTCTAACTCACAAGTGGTATCATCGCCTAACCTAGAAATGCCACAACCTAGCCGAATCTCGGGTCATTAAATTCGCCTTCCAATAGGCCCAATTCAACCTTGATTCAAGCTTAATGGACTTCTAATTAAGTTGGCATTATTATACCCAAAGCCAAGTCAATTAAACTCTAAACTATTTCGATCAAGACATAACAACTACAAATCATGAAGCTTACATTATCTGACATATCATTAGTTCATCCGGCACCTCGTCCGAATTTTTGGTGAATCATCCTTTCCTTCGGCGTATTACCCGATCCATTGGTATGTTAATCTCCCGCAATATCCGATCTTAGCGCAATATCCAATCCTTCTGGCTTGATGTCCGATCTCTAATATAAACCACTGGCCCAATATTTGATTCTTTTGCTTCAATCGATTTACCTTTCCATTATCGAAGTTTGTCTTGTGTCATTTTTCTCAAACACTAATTAGTTCATCAATTTATCAATTGATTTTATCATCAAAATTCGGGATTCAATAGATTAGATATAAATTATAACTGAAATTTAAGATAATTTTGAAGAAACAAATAATTAACTTCCAGCCAACCTCCGTTACCATACGATAGTACTAATGCGCTCTCACCGACTTCCAGCCATCTACTTGTGCTTCCGATTTCCCAGAAGGCCGCGTCCTTTCTTTGCTTTGGTTCCAAGAGCTCCGATGACGACGAGCCCGACGTCAACAAGGAACCGCCAATTGCCCCCTTCCCTCGTCGCCAATCTCCAAAACGTCCTCGCAGGCCGAAAGCCCCCCGGCGGCGATGGCGTGGAGGGGGATTCGGCTGCGGCACCGGTCGAAGCCGCCGCTGATTCGGACCCAGCCGTGGATGGACCGAGGAGGCCCGTCGTTCTGGTGACCAACGCCGACGGGATCAGCTCCCTGGGGCTCACCCATCTCGTGGAGGCGCTCGTTCGCATCGGGCAGTATGACGTCTACGTCTGCGCTCTGGAATCGTGAGCTCTCTGGTTTCCTTTTCTGCATCTTTCTCGCGGGGCTCCATCAATTCACTTGTTTCCGCTTTCGGTTCCGGGCTTTGATCTCGCAACGGGACGTGCATTGGTTGTACCGAAAGCATTATTTTTATCAGCTTCCCCGGATGTCGAACACTTGCCTTTGTTGGTTTCCTTTCGAGCGCTTTGCCTTGCTCGGCTACGTAATTTTTGGTCAGATGACAGTGTTGTTGCACGATGGTCGTAATATTCATTACTTATGTTTGAAGGGACATGTCTGCCTCTGCTCATTCAGTAACAGTTCATCGGACGCTTGCAGCAACGTCCGCTCCGATTGAAGGCGCCAAAGGTTTTGAGTCTGGTAAGAGTATTCTTCGGGGCTTCTCTGTTTCCACGTCCATCTCCATTTGGTGCATCAAAAGATAGTGCTAGTGGCCGTTGGTCGGCGTTTTCTGGCTCTTAGATCTTGCATATGAATGTTGCGTCTTGAACAGGACATCCTGCTGATTGCATATCCTTGGCTTTGTCCGGGGCATTGTTTTCCTGGTCCAATCCTGCACTGGTATATACATCCATCGTCTCAAAGAACAAAAAAACGCAGGATCTTTCGTATCACAATTCTAAGAGTATATAAATCCTGTTTTTAGGTCATCTCCGGAATTAACAAGGGACCAAATTGCGGGGAACGGATGTGAGTATCGAAACTCTACTTGTCGTCAATTAATCAAGCTTTACATATTGTTCTGTGTTAAAGGGTTAGGATGACTATGATCTTATGATACACCCAATCATGTCAAACGTTTTGTTCATGCCTTGAGCACGTTACTATATTTCGTACAATGTTCTCTCCATTAATCTATTCGCATGCTGCTATCACTATATCATCATGAGCTTTTTGATTTCTCACATGTCATTTCGATGGAGTAGTAAGGAAAAAACAGAATATACAAGTAAAATGAAACCTTTCGACTCAAGAAAACTGATGTAGTATTAAAAAACAGGAGGATTGATAAGAACACTTACAAGATACCAAATACACACAGACTCACTCTATCTTACTTCATGAACTACGATCCTATTTATAGGACCTAGTGACAACCACCCTATAACTACTAGATTGAGGTAGTTATTAAAACCACCCTATAACTACTAGATCATGATTAAGATGATTATTGAAATCATCCTGTAACCACTAAATCATGATAACTATCTAGATAGATAACTATGAATCAAATCTCAACACTCCCCCTTGATTCATAGTTGCATACACCAATTTACGACATAAAATAAACATACTTTCGAACTGGAAGTGATCTAGTGAGGATATCCGTAACTTGTTCATTCGTTCCATAATATTTCATTGTTATGACTCCACTTGCCTGAAGTACTCTTTCGATCATCTAAAGCTCCTGCACATGAAACCAAATAATTTATATTTAAATTTTGTTTTGAACACCCATTTTAACCCAATCGCTTTCTTTTCTTTCGGTCGATCTATTGGCTCACAAGTTTCATTCTTCTCAATTGACTTGATTTCCTCCTTCATTGCCTTTCTCCATTCCTCTTTTTTAATTACTTCCTCAAAAGTTGTTGGATCTGAAATAAACAAAGCAAATGTTGAGTTATAAATTTCTGTTAGTGATCTAAAATTTCTTGGAAGGGTTTCATCTGAGGAATCAGAATTTGAACTGCTATTGGGTGAGGTTGACGATTAACTTGTTGGAGCAGGATCTGTCATTTGATTATGCAAAGTGTCTAGTTCTATTGGAATTTGCATTTGTGTTCTACCTTTATTGGTCTCCCAATTCCAACTTGCCCTTTCATCAAACCTAACATTTCTATTAATAATAACTTTGCCACTAATAGGGTTATATAATCGATATGCTTTCGATTGTAAGGAATAACCAATTAAAATATATTTTTCATATTTTTCATCAAGCTTGTGATGATTTTATGAATTCACCAAAGCATAAGCAATACAACCAAAAATTCTTAGATGTCTAACACTTGGTTTCATACCATACCAAGCCTCAAAAGGAGTTCGATTCATAATAGCCTTTGTTGGTGAAATATTCAACAAATAAACTGTTGTTGCAACTGCTTCTGCTCAAAACTGATTTGGAAGATGTTTTCCTTTAAGCAAACTTCTTGCCATTTCAACGACAGTCCGATTCTTACGTTCAGCTATACCATTTTGCTCCGGTGTATATAGTGTTGTCAATTCTCTGTGAATACCATTTTCTTCACAAAAAGAACTAAACTCATTAGATAAAAATTCACCACCTCTATTTGTCCGAAGTATCTTTATATATCTACCACTTTGTCTTTCTATAAGTGCCTTAAATTTTCGAAAATTATCAAATGTTTTCAGATTTCAATTTCAAAAAATATACCCAACTCATGCGACTATAATCATCCGTAAACAATCAAAAATATTGACTTCCACCAAATGATTTTGTATTAATAGGTCCACATAAGTCAGCATGAATTAATTCAAGACAATTGGATGCTCTCCATGCTTTTCTAATAGGAAATGGTTTTTTACTTTGTTTGCCATAAATACATCCTTCACAACCTTGGGCAATCCGAAAACCATTCCTTTTTAACTTAACAACCTTAAACCCTTAATGTTAAGGTGTCCATATCTTAAATACCATAAACTAGACTCATTCTTTTGAGTTGTGATAAGCGTATGCCTTTTAATATTTGACACATCAAGTGGAAACATCTTGTTTTGTGTCATGCAAACATTTACTATAATCAAACCAAATTTTTTATCTCTAATAGTGCATGAATCATCATCAAATATTACTAAATATCCATCATCTACTAATTGTCCAACACTCAACAAGTTATGTGATAAAGTAGGAACAAAGAAAACATTATCAAGGTATTTTACCTACCCTTGATTTGTCTTCACCTCAATTGTTTCTTTCCCTTCCACTTAGATTTGCTTGTTTTCTCCAAGTCTAACATTCAACTTGTGAGTCTCATCAATATCTCTAAATATTGATTTTGTGCCTGACATATTATTAGAACATTCACTATCTAGAAACCAAATATCATTTGAGAGATTATGAACTTATGAATGAGTCATAAACAACTTACTATTTTCTTCATTTTTCTCCACATAGCTTGCTTGCTTTTCTCTTTTCCAACAATCTGCCTTCATGTGACCAAACTTTTTATAATAGTGACATTGAATTCCACTTTTGTAATTTTTTTGATCATAATTTGATTGCTTTTGTTCATCATGCCCATCAAAGTGTCATCTTCCTCTTCCATTTCCTTTACCACGAAATCCTCCTTTGCCACATCCTTTTCCTACTGATTTTTTTTCTTCTTTTGAAGTAGAAAACTCTCCCTTAACCTGAAATACTTTTTCTTCACTTTTTTCAAGTGACCTGTTCAACTTTACTTCATGTGCTTGCAAGGAACCCATTAGTTTATTAAATGAATAAGTAGATAAATCTTTTGACTCCTCAATTGCGGTAACAACATGATCAAATTTCGGAGTTAAACTTCTCAAAACTTTTACAATAATTATATGATCAGGAAGATGTTCACCATAAGATTTCATTTGACTAACAATTTCAGTCACTTGAAAAAGAAAATCTTGCACCGATTCATTGCTTTTTCATGAATAAAATTTTAAACTCATGACGGAGAGTTTGAAGTTTTACTGTAATCACCCTTGATGAGCCTTGAAATTCATTTTGAAGTATCAACCAAGCTTGCTTTGAGGTTGTCGCTGCTATAATTCTTGAGAAGATCATCTCATGTATAGCTTGTTGAATGAAGAACAATGCCTTTGAGTCCTTCTTTCTATTCTCCCTCAGCTTGATTTCGTCATCTGGATCTGCATATCCATTCTCTATTAAGTCCCAAAGATCTTGAGACTTGAATAAAGTTTTTATCTTAATACTCCAAAATTCATAGCTTTTGCCCGAGAAGATGGGGATAAGGGGTTGAGACATGGAATTTCCGTTAAAAACTATAATGCCCAGTTCAGATTGAAACTAGGCTCTGATAGGAAAAAACAGAATACTACGATGCAAATAAAAAGAAGTCTTTCGACTCAAGAAAACTGATATAGTATTAGAAAACAGGAGGATTGATAAGAACACTTACAAGATACCAAATGCACACAGACTCACTTTATCTTACTTGCTTCATGAACTACGGTCCTATTTATAGGATCTAGTGACAACCACCCTATAACTACTAGATTGAGGTAGTTATTGAAACCACTCTATAACTACTAGATCATGATTTAGATAGTTATTGAAATTATCTTGTAATCATTCTGACCTTTGTTTGTTCAACGGCTGTTACATATTAAACCAGGTCAAATTGGTAACCCAAATTAGGCAGAAGGAGGAGAGTCGAGAAAGTGATTTCAAGGATGCAGTTGAAGTTTGTTTACCTCTGATAAAGGCAGCGATGAGGGACATCGAAAAGGGTCTGTTCCCTAGGAAATGTCTGCTGAACATAGAAATTCCCACAGCTCCATCTAAAAATAAGGTCTGCTACAATAAAACTCTAGGGGCTCGTGAATTTTCGATTTAGAAACTTTCCAGGCTCTGCATCTTCTATTCTTCTTGTTCTTCTGTAATATCGTACGCATAGATGTTAATTTCCCCGCTATTCTTGTTCCTCTTTAATATCGTACAGTGAGGACTTGTTGCATTTACATCTTTGGCAGGGCTTCAAGTTAACCAAACACAGCTTCTGGAGGTCTATCCGCAGTTGGCAAGCTGTATCCAGAAATAGGTACCCTGTGTTGGAATTAAACTTGTTCAAATGTCATAAAGAGGTTCATTGCATCAAGAGGGAGATTCATTACATGAAGAAGAAAAAATGGATTAAAAGTCTCTAGAAGAACAAGTCAAATTGGTTATTGGTTCTTGAAAGGGTTTCTTGAAAGAGAATGATTCATCTTGAATACAATTAATATAATGTATCATTGGGGACTATATAAACCCCATATGTTGGGTCATGAGTGTAATAGAGTTTCTGAAATTTGTAAAGAGTTTTTCTTGAGAGAAATATAGAAGATTGAAAGCTTGTCATTCTCTTCCTCTATTTGATATCTCTATCCTCTCTTCCTATCAACATCAACATTTGGTATCAGAGCATAGGTTAAGCTATGTCTTCTTCCTCAAGTGCCATCCAACTCCAGATCCCCAGATTGACAAAAGAAAATTATGACATATGGTGCATCCAAATGAAGGTTCTTCTAGGCTCCCAAGATGTATGGGAGTTTGTAGAAGATGGATTTGCTGAACCAAGTCCAGCAGAAGAAGGAGCAATGAATGCAGAAGGAAGAAAACAACTCAAAGAAAGAAGGAAAAAGGAGAAAAAGACTTTGTTCACAATCTACCAAGGCCTTGATGATACAATGTTCGAGATCATCGCTCCAGCAAATACTTCAAAGGAAGCTTGGGAAATGCTTCAAAGAGCATTCGGTGGTGTTGATAAGGTAAAGAAACTTCATCTACAAGTTTTACGAGCCGAGATTGAGAAATTACAACAAGGTACTTCTGAAACTATTTCTGATTACTTCTCAAAAATCATTTCTTTTGTTCATCAAATGAGACGAAATGGTGAACAAGTAAATGATCAGAGAGTAATAGAAAAAATATTGAGATCTCTAGATCCGAAATTTGATTTTATTGCTGTTGCGATTGAAGAATCTAAAGATTTGGAAAAAATGTCTTTAGAAGAACTTATGGGTTCCCTTCAAGTTCATGAACAAAGGATTACAAAAAGAGGAGAAGAGAAAACTATGGAGCAAGCACTACAAGCTAAGTTTGCTCTTGAAAATAAAAGAGAATCAAATTCTCAAAGAGGAAGAGGACGAGGACAAAGAGGAAGAGGAGGCAGAAATCAGACCAATCAAGAATCTCCAAATAGTGAAGATGTTGGAGAAAATTATAGCCAAAGAGGCTGAGGTTATGGTCGAGGACGTGGCCGAGGCCGTGGACGTGGCAGAAACTCTAAAAGGTCTGAAATACAATGCTATGCTTGCAAAAGGTATGGACATTACTCTTATGAATGTTATTATAATCCTAACAATCAAGGTGATAAGGCAAATTTTGTTGAGGAAGAAAAGAAGGAAAATCAAGTTTTGCTAATGAGTTATGAAAATTTGAAAAATGATCAGTCTATGACATGGTATCTAGATACAGGAGCCTCAAATCATATGTGTGGCATCAAAGAGCTATTTTCAGAAATAGATACAAGTTATTCCGGGAACATTACATTTGGCGATTTGTCTCAAAGACCAGTAAGAGGCAAAGGTAAAATTCTCCTTGAACTTAATAATGGCAAGGAAGTATGCATTTCAGATGTTTATTATGTTCCTGATATTAAAAATAATATTTTAAGCTTGGGACAATTACTTGAAAAAGGTTATGAAATTGAGATGAAAGATATGGCTCTCTCAATTCGTGATAAGAATAAAACACTGATATCACATGTGAAAATGGCAAGGAATAGAATGTTTCCTCTACATTTGAGTATTTTTTATCAATCAAATTATTTTAAAGCTGATATTGAGGATATTTCTACACTTTGGCATCTTAGATATGCTCATTTAAATTTCGAGGCTTTGAAACTTCTAGAGAAGTATAATATGGTGACAGGAATGCCAAAAATTGATCACCCAGCAAAATTGTGTGAAGTATGTGTCATGGGTAAACAAGAAAGAAAGCCTTTCAAAGTGAGAAGAACAAAAAGAGCATGGCATCGACTCGATCTGGTGTACTCGGATGTTTGTGGCCCTATCAATCCAGTAACACTTGGAGGAAGCAGGTATTTTCTTACATTTACTGATGATCATAGTGGCAAAACTTGGGTTTACATGTTAAAAGAAAAGAAAGAAGTTTTAAGCAAATTCAAAGAATTTAAGGATTTGGTTGAAAGACAAAGTTGTTGTAAGATTAAATGTTTAAGAACAGATAGAGGTGGTGAATATATATCAAATGAATTTGAAAGTTTTTGTAGAAATAATGGAATTCTGCATCAATTCACCATGCCATACACACCTCAACAAAATGGTGTCTCGGAAAGAAAAAATAGGACTATCATTAATATGGACCGATGTATGTTAAAGGAAAGAAAAATTCCGAAAGAATTTTGGGGTGATGCTGTTGCTTGTGCAGTTTATTTGCTTAACAGGTTTCCGACAAAGCGAATTGGTAATGTTACACCGGAAGAAGCATGGAGCTTACAAAAACCAAGAGTTGATCATTTGAGGATTTTTGGAAGTGTTGCATTTGCCAAGATACCAGAAGAGAAGAGAACAAAATTAGAGGATAAAAGTCAAAAATGTATTTTGCTAGGTTATCCAGAAAATTCCAGTAGTTACAAACTCTACAATCCTATCACAAATAAAGTTGTGATGTCAAGAGATGTTGAGTTTGATGAACAACAGATTTGGAACTGGAAAAGTGATGAGCAGCATAAGAAAGCTGTAGTTTCAGAAGAAGATGATATAATACAAGCAAGCACCGAAGTTGCTGTGCCGGAATCATCACCTAGATCAGCTAGGTTACATGATTCAAGAAGTCCAATTATAAGAAGGACAAGACCTATTCAGGACCTATATGATGTGACTCGAAGGATTGATACTAACAATGATGAACTTTCCTTATTTTGTCTTTTTGCAGGATATGATCCATTAACCTTTGAAGAAGCTTATAGAGATGAAAAATGACGATAAGCTATGAATGAAGAGATTCATGCAATTAACAAAAATAATAGATGGGAGCTTACTACACTTCCAGAAGACCACTAAGCTATCGGTGTTAAGTGGATCTTCAAAACAAAAAGAAATGCAAAAGGAGAGGTGGAGAAATACAAGGCTAGATTGGTTGCAAAGGGATATAAACAACAATATGGGATTGACTATGAAGAAGTATTTGCGCCAATTGCTCGATTGGAGACAGTAAGATTACTTATCTCTCTAGCAGCTCAAATGAAATGGAAGATTTTACAAATGGATATCAAATCAGTATTTCTTAATGGAGTTCTTGAAGAAGAGGCATATATTCAACAACTTCGAAGAAAAACTTGGCATGCTAGATGGAACAAGTTTAAGAGGGGAGAATGTTGGAATTAAACTTGTTCAAATGTCATAAAGAGGTTCATTGCATCAAGAGGGAGATTCATTACATGAAGAAAAAAAAATGGATTAAAAGTCTCTAGAAGAACAAGTCAAATTGGTTATTGGTTCTTGAAAGGGTTTCTTGAAAGAGAATGATTCATCTTGAATACAATTAATATAATGTATCATTGGGGACTATATAAACCCCATATGTTGGGTCATGAGTGTAATAGAGTTTATGAAATTTGTAAAGAGTTTTTCTTGAGAGAAATATAGAAGATTGAAAGCTTGTCATTCTCTTCCTCTATTTGATATCTCTATCCTCTCTTCCTATCAATATCAACACCCTGCTGGCCATTTCATGTCTATGAATCAAGGCCTCGGTGCACAGCTTGCACAGCTTAACCGAGATGCCTCTGCTGCGGTCAGTATCCATGTTGTGGAATTGCATTGGGGCACATTTCTATTCTCTACTGAAGAATCTCTTCTTTCCAGGGAGCAGCTCGCCGCAGCGGCGGTCAAAGTAAAATGCTGGAAACAGAATCAGTTGCAGCTGCTGGAAAACCCGACCAGAGAGAAGTGGTGAAGAAATTGTTCCGTCTAGAGGTACGCATCGTTAGTTGTTCTTCTCTCAGACAAATTACACGGCACGCAAACTATACGCACAACGTGGTCTGAGCTAATTTGGAGCGTTGGATAGTGTCCGACTATATTACACATGTTCGTGTAGTTTTGGTACGTAAAAGAGACCACTTTGCTGCAGACATACGCAGCTTCCAGCAGAGTGGGTGACTGGTTAAGGTATCTTAAGCTTCTGCATTATGGACTCGACGTTTCGTGGCACCTAGTAAATTTTTCTTTGGAAATTGCATGCTGTAGAATGACTGGAGAAATTAACTACGATTTTGATTCTCCGTGGCAGCTTCTTGAGATGCAACAGGAAGATCCGGATGAAGATCTCGATTTCAGGGCCTTGAAGAATGGTTATGTGAGTGCTCTTCGCCAGCTTCTGCAACTTTGGGTTCACGCTTTTTAGAAATCTAAACAGTTACTGTTTTCATGCGGTGCAGATCGCTGTTACACCTCTGCATTTAGATATGCATGTGGAGTCGCAGATCCGAGCGTGTGTCGGATAGGCTTTCGGCGGCCCTGGAAGGATGTCGGGATGCTTCCTGAAGATGGGTGGCCTATTATTATTGTTAACAATTAGTATTAGTATTATTTTCCATCAGCATGATTTCACTTCCGGTTTGTGCCGGTTCAATCCATTGGTTGGTTATAACTTGGTTCTTTATATTCGAAGCAAATGCATGCTAGCGTTACGTCCCATAATCAATAGTCATGTAATCCATGACTCTGTATTTTCAATAGTCAAGGACGTCCGACGAATGCTAGCCTTAATTCTTGGTTATAACTTGGTACAGTCTATGCATGATAGCTTTACATCCTTTTTCTCGGTGGTGACTCTGTATTTTCAGTAGTCAAGGAAGGACCTCCGGCGTGATATCCAATCAACAGGTTCACGTTCGATAGATGTTTCAGTTCCGTAATCAAACAGCAGCAAATCTCTCACTACAATTCACTAGTAATTTGCAAGACACAAGTAATATATACTCGATCCCTTTCTAGGTAATATCTTTTTCTTCCTTTTACATTTCTTCCGGATGTCCCAACTTCCCAACAAATTGACGAAGACTACGCTCTTCCCCAACAATTCAACCGAACGCACGTCCATCGGTAATCGGCTCACACAGCTACAGATCCCCTGCTGCTCTTCCCAGCCTCTCCCTCAGTATCTTCACTCCCATGAATCTGCACATTAAACCAGAGCAGGCACCACTTTAGAAAGGCAGATCTGTTCGCATAACTCGTTGCAATATATATATATATATATATATATATATATATATATATATATATATCGGTTGTGAAGATGCTATCTATATTTTCTAATAATCGGCAGTGATTCTACTCTCTATATATCAATTTTGATGGTACACTGGGACGCATACGTACTTGTCCATCATCATGACAGTTTCCTGAGGATTAGTTCCGGGGGATCGGTGAAACGTTGAGCTGTCCACCACCCTCAGCTTGAACACACCCAGAACACGGTACTCACCGTCGACCACGTTCCCCACATGGCAGCCCCCATAGTAGTGCGCCATATGGTAACCATTCTATCCTTGCAGAACTGCTCCAGGGATGCGGTGTCGTCGGTGCGGCTGGGCATCAAGTTCACGTTCGCCGGCACGCTTATGTTGATCAACTTCTGCATCATGTAGGCGTCGTCCACGGTCAGGTCGGCGAAGTGCTTCGTCCGCACGATCTGCTCGATGCTCCTGATTTCGGACACGCATTGTTGGAGGTCATCGGGATGGCTGAAGTAGTTGAACGTAACGGAAGGGTTGTTGTCGACATCAGAATCGACCAGGCTCAGATGACCGTTGGAGCGGGGCACATCGATCGTTTGGAGTATGAAGGCCCCTTGGAATGCCTCGCGAGGCAGGCCCCGTTTGTCTCTGACGTACTTCTCGGCTGCTTTCAGACTTCTCTCTTTGGGACGCGTGGTAGAGAGCTGTCCAATCTGAAGGCATATCAATTCACAGGATCCGGGTGTCACGAAATGAAATTTACAGGAATAGTGAATGGATACTGAAGGCTGCTAGTCGGTACGATTAGATTTTATGATTCTTTATAATTAAATAAAAAATATATAATATAATTAATTAAATTATGATAAAATATTTTGGTTAATAGAAAGAAGTTTACTTTAGATTTTCTTAGGAGATAAAATATGGGAGAAACTTTCTTAATTATTTATCGTAGACTCTTTGCTCTCGTCTATGTATAAACAGGACCTTTAAGGATCGAAAATTAGAAATAAGAAAGAAACGAGAGGAATAGAGAGGTTATCTCAGTTGAGGGATTACAATCTTTCTCTTAACTTTTCCCTCAACTTTTCTCTCTAACTATCAATCTATGTGGTCCTATGAAAAGATAAAAGAGAAGAGAAGGATCTAGTTTTTCTTTGTAGATTGATAATGATCTTGAATTAAAGACGGTGCCTTTGCAAATCAAATAGAAATCTCTTTTCATATGGCATCAAAAGGTACACATCGTTAAATCAGATCTAATTATTTGATTTCAATCTTAGTATAAAAGATTATTTTCATATTTAATACAGCATATTATAGATTTTATGCTTACAATTGGTATCAGAGCTTAGGTTCTTGAGATCAAATACATTAGATCTATTATTTTTGTTTATGATGCATAAATGATCCCTATTCTCCAATGATCACGAAGCGACAATGGTCATCATTGATCTTGCCATGTACAACCAATGATTCTGCTACGCTGGGTAGTGTGCGTGCCACAGCGCAGCAGGCAGCAGCACCGCACCCATGCGATGGCCGCACGTCGGCAGAACCCACGTCCATGCGGCTGTCGCACGAGGGCAGACAACCGCATCAGGTGGCGGCCGTGTTAGGATCAAGAGCACTAAGAGGGGGGGGGTGAATTAGTGCAGCGGAAAACCTTCTACGATTAAAAAAAACTGCGTTCGTTCGATAAAAGTGATTTCGGTAAGAAAGCTGATTCATAAATCACATTAACTTTTGAGTAAGCAAGATGCAGCAAAGATATAAATGTAGTTTGCAGTTATGGTTCAAATCAGATAGTAGGCGCAAACTGAAATATGATATTCGTACGAAAAAACTAATTTACGTCTAAATGCTGATTCGTAAATCACTTGATTAAGCAAGATGCAGTTAAAGTAAGGATATAAAGGCAGTTTGCAGTTATGATAGAAATCAAAACATAAACGCAAACTGAAATATGATGATCGTACGATAAAACTGATTTATGTCTAAACGCCGATTCGGAAAGTGCAAAGCTTGAAACCCGATCGTATATACGCAGAAAGCAGTAAGCTTTTGAGGAGATTTGCAGTAAGGATAAGATGCTCAAAGTAAATGCAAACCGAGATTTAGAGTGGTTCGGTCAATCTTGACCTACTCCACTTTTGGCTTCCTCCACCGACGAGGTCACCGACGTCCACTAGAGGCCTTCCTTCAATAGGCGAAGGCCAACCACCCTTTTACAGTTTCACTCATTTTGACGGGCTTAGGAGACAACCCTTACAGAATTTTCTCTCCTCTCTTTAAAGATCAGAACTTGGAAGAAAAGAGGGAGAAGAACTTTTGGCCTTTACAATAATTTTGAGCTCTAAGAATTACATAATAAGATCAGGATTTTGGTGTGTTTTGAGTGCCCTTTCAGTGCTGAAAGGGTGGGGTATTTATAGGCCCCAACCCAGTTTGAATTTGGAGCTCAAAACTATAAATTCCCGGAATTCTAGGACCTGACGATTGCACCGCCTGACAGAGGCGGTTGCACTGCCTGGCAGAGCTCGAAGACTGAGCCTCTAGGCGGTGCCACCTCTGTCAGGGGCGGTTGCACCTCCTGCCAAAGCTCAAAGACCGAGCTCAAGCGGTGCCACCGCATGATTGAGGCGTTTGCACCGCTCAGCCAGAGCTCGGAGACCGAGCCCAAGCGGTGCCACCTCTTGGCTGGGGTGGTTGCACCGCCCAGTCTCGCTCGGAGACTGAGCCCAGGCTGTGCCACCGCCTGGCTTGGGCGGTTCAACCGCCTCGTCACGAACGGTCATCGTGCACCCACAACAACTCCGTTCAACGAACCGTTGGTCACTCACACCTACATGTACAGCTGCTTGACAGCATGTTTTCTCTTGGTTTTGGGTCATTTTGCTTGTAAATATATAAGTTTGAACAAGCTGCAGCGTTACAAAGCGACCGCTCACCGAACCGAGCAAAACAGCCCCAAAATAGCCCAAAACAGCTCCGTTCTCGCATGCCGCGGGAGGGTTGCAGAGAACTGCCTTCGCTCACCAAAACGTCAGCCATCTCAACCCCAGGAACCCCCCGGGTGGCACAGGGCTGGATGGGGCTTCGGTTATATACCGAGCGTTGAACTCTCTTTCGCAAGTTCGCACGTGACCTTTGCGGGAACTTTTCTTCGCGCCCGGTGTAATATCCCATTAGTCCCACATCGGAAGTGGGGAATGTGTATGATTAGCTTATAAGGGCCTGATGAGTGTACTACGTAAACTCCCGCTTGAGCATTTTGGTCCATCGCTGAGGACCAAAATGGAGTTATTGGCCAGTTAGCTCATCAAACCCGGGTCGTGACATTTGGTATCAGAGCCGACCTAGCATTAGGGCAGGGTGAGAGGGCTGCAGTAGAAAAGGGCTACCCATGGATGGAGTCAGAGAACACATCACGGCTTGGAGCCACCACTGAGTTAAACCTCACATGCACTATGCTAGGGTTAGATCTGGGATATGTCGGGCCTTGACGAGGATGAGTGTACTACGAAAACTCCCCGGGTCGTGACATTATGAAATGTTCCGGATCATATCAACGGCATATGGAACATTTCGAAGCATATCAACAGTGAATGAACCTCACATGCACTATGCTAGGGTTAGATCTGGCAAAGATCCAGACAATCCCTCACACCAGAGTACAAGAGGGCAGTTTTAACAATAAGTAGCATATATCGGAAGCACACACGGAACAACAAAACGTACATGTGCCTTTACGAGTCAATACGAAGTAAGCAATAATCTTTCACAATGATATTCGGATTTTGAAAGGAAATGGAATAGGCACACATCGAAAGCAAATGCGGAATAATGGGATACACATGTGCCTAAATGAGTCAATACGATATAGCATAAACGTTACACAATAGTTTTCAGGAATGCAAATAACTTTAAGGACAAGAGCATACAAGAATTCAAAGAAGTAGTATAAAGCTCAATTGAATAAGAAAGCTAAAGGATATCAATTTTCAAAGGAATGAAACCAGAATATGAGAAATCGACCAAAGCTCGATTTCTGGCAGGATACAAAGGCACATTGAACAAACGATTCAAACTATCAATCGTGCTCCAATATACTCAGAAATATATCATTGGATTATACTTTCACGACCCGGGTCTAATGAGCTAACTGGCCAATAACTCCATTTTGGTCCTCAACGGTGGACCAAAATGCTCAAGCGGGAGTTTTTGTAATACACTAATCAGGCCCTTATAAGCTAATCATACACATTCCCCACTTCCGATGTGGGACTAATGGGATATTACACTATCCCCAACCCAATTAGCTTGACGTCCTCGTCAAGGCTCGACATATCCCAGATCGAACCCTAGCATAGTGCATGTGAGGTTTAACTCAGTGGTGGCTCCACGCCGTGATGAGTTCTCTGACTCCATCTACGGGTAGCCCTTTCCTACTGCAGCCCTCTCACCCTGCTCTAATGCTAGGTCGGCTCTGATACCAAATTTCACGACCCGGGTCTAATGAGCTAACTGGCCAATAACTCCATTTTGGTCCTCAACGGCGGACCAAAATGCTCAAGCGAGAGTTTTCGTAGTACACTCATCAGGCCCTTATAAGCTAATCATACACATTCCCCACTTCCAATATGGGACTAATGGGATATTACACTATCCCCAACCCAATTAGCTTGATGTCCTCGTCAAGGCCCGACATATCCCAGATCGAACCCTAGCATAGTGCATGTGAGGTTTAACTCAGTGGTGGCTCCACGCTGTGATGAGTTCTCTGACTCCATCCACGGGTAGCCCTTTCCTACTGCAGCCCTCTCACCCTGCCCTAATGCTAGGTCGGCTCTGATACCAAATATCACGACCCGGGTCTGATGAGCTAATTGGCCAATAACTCCATTTTGGTCCTCAATGGTGGACCAAAATGCTCAAGCGGGAGTTTTCGTAGTACACTCATCAGGCCCTTATAAGCTAATCATACACATTCCCCACTTCCGATGTGGGACTAATGGGATATTATACCCGGGACCATGTGAGCGGCTATTTGTTGGCTTGCAGCTATTCGTTCATCCTTGAAAGCCTTGTTTTTCTCCCTCTCCCTCTTTTCTCTTGTGCACACAGGGTGTTCGTCGAATTGCTTGTAAAGCTTCCCTTTTCGCGAGACTTCGGTGTTAGGATCGAGAGCACTAAGAGGGGGGGGGGGTGAATTAGTGCAGCGGAAATCTTACAGCAATTTAAAAGCTAAAGCTGCGTTCGTCCGATAAAAAATGATTTCGATATAAAAGCAGAATCACAGTGCAGTTTGCGTCTAAGCGTAGTTTTGCGTCTAAGCGCAGTTTGCGTCTAAACACAGTTTGCGTCTAAGCGCAGTTTGCGTCTAAGCACAGTTTGCGTCTAAGCGCAGTTTGCGTCTAAGCGCAGTTTGCGTCTAAACTCAGTTTTACGTCCAAACGCAGTTTTACGTCAAAACGCAGTTTTACGTCTAAACGCAGTTTTGCGTCTAAACGCAGTTTTGCGTCTAAACGCAGTTTTACGTCTAAACGCAGTTTTACGTCTAAACGCAGTTTTACGTCTAAACGCAGTTTTGCGTCTAAACGCAGTTTTACGTCTAAACGTAATTTTACGTCTAAATGTAGTTTTGCATCTAAAAGCAGTTTTGAACCTTGAAAAGCGTTTTACGTAGAAAGCAATTTGCAGTTATAAATGGAATCCGAATGTAAGCGTAAACTGCAGTGTGAAGATCGTAAGAAAACACGATTTACGTTTGAATGCAGATTCTGAAAGATCAGAGCTTAGAAACTCGTTCGTAAAGGCGCAGAGGGCAGTAGCAATGTAGGAGGTTTGCAGTAATGATAAAGTGCTCAAGGTAAAAGCAAACCAGAGATTTAGAGTGGTTCGGTCAGTCTTGACCTACTCCACTTTTGGCTTCCTCCTCCGACGAGGTCACCGACGTCAACTAGCTGCCTTCCTTCAATGGGCGAAGGCTAACTGCCCTTTTACAGTTTCTCTCCTTTTGACAGGCTCAGGAGACAACCTTTACAGATCCTTTCTCTCCTCTCTTTACAACTCACGACTTGAAGAATAGAAGGAGGAGAACTTTAGGACTTTACACAAATTTGAGCTCTTAGAATCACTGAAAAGATCAAGAATTCGGTGTGGATCTGTTGTCTATTCAGTGTTGAATGGGTGGGGTATTTATAGGCCCCAACCCAATTCAAATTTGGAGCTCAAAACGATCAAATCCCGGAATTCCGGGATCAGGCGGTTGCACCTCTTGATTGGAGAGGTGGCACCGCCTGGCAGAGCTCGAAGACTGAGCTCAGGCGATTGCACCTCTCTGCCAGAGCTCGAAGACTGAGCTCAGTGGTTGCATCGCCTGGCAGAGCTCGAAGTCTGAGCTCGGTGGTTGCATCACCTGGCAGAGCTCGAAACTGAGCTCAGGCTGATGCACCTCTCTGCCAAAGGTGGTTGCACCTCTCTGCCAGAGCTCGAAGACCGAGCTCAGGCGATGCATCTCCTGTCCAAAGAGGTTGCACCTCTCTGCCAGAGCTCGAAGACCGAGCTCGGTGGTTGCAACTCTTGGCAGAGCTCGAAACTTGAGCTCTGGCGGTGCTACCTCTTGACAGAGGAGGTTGCACCGCCCAGTCTCGCTTGGAGACTGAGCCCTGGGCGGTTGCACCTCTTGGCTGGGGCGGTTGCACCGCCCAGTCCCGCTGGAAGACATGGCCTGGGCGGTTGCACCGCCCAGTCCCGCAGCCCAGGCGGTTGCACCTCCTGTCCTAGGCGGTTGCACCGCCTGGTGCAATCAGGGTCCGAATGGTTCGCTCCATTCGGCCCAATTTGAATCTTTTCAGGGGCCCAATTGCCCCAAGATTAAGCTAATGGGATCACCTCCCATTTTCAAGCTTAATCATCGTGCTAACTACGATTAACTCTAAGACAACTTCTGCAGCTATGCTCCGATGCGTCAATCGCTTCTTCCGGCGAGTTTCCGGCGAACTTCCGTCGATCATCCGATAAACCCTCGGTGATCCTTCTGCGGACATCCGGCATACTCCTGGACTTTGCGACGATCCACTTGGCGAGTTCCGACGAGCTTCGCTTGGCAAGCTTCTGGACTTCTCGGATCTGTTCTCGCTGAACCTCCGACGACCGTCCGAACTTCCGTCGAACTCTTGAACTCCCAACGTGATCATGATCTTGACTCCGGCGCAACACCTGCTGCTTGTCTTACTCTCATCGTAGTTAATCCTGCACAACAAAACAAAACTTCAATCGAGACAATTAATCCTAAGCAATTAACCAAGTTGTCCGACATGTCATTGGTCCCTCGACGCTTCGTCCGATTCTTCGGCGCATCGTCCTCTCGTGCAGCCTATTGCCCAATCGGCCAGTTGACTCCGCAACTCCGATATCCTTGGCACAATACCCGCTCTTCTTGGCCCGATGCCCGAGTCCACGGCCCGAAGCCTTCTGTCGATACGTCGACCGATCCACCGGCCCGACGTCCAATCTTCTGACATGATCCTTCGGCACAACATGATTTTCCTGCTTTAATTGTCTCATCCTGATCGAAGCATCCTGCGTCACTCAAAACGCAGATTAAATCATAAACATATATCAAGTAGTTTCATCATCAAAATACGAGATTCAACAATCTCCCCCTTTTTGATGATGACAACCACTTGATGACGGAGTTAAACTTAACTCCCGGAGTTTAAACAAACTCCCCCTATCAATATGCCATATTGATAGAACCTTGAATTCAAACTGAATTCAAGTCATTGCAATATTCATCATGAATACTTGCAATACGTCAACATGAACATATGCATAAACTTTTGCATCACATGTAATGTCATCAACATACTTTCATCAACATACTTCTCCCCCTTTGTCATCAACAAAAAGGAGAAGTATCACAATCAAGTGTTTGTGTGTGATATTGGTTCAACTCTTTGCATGAAAATCATAATATCAAGTTTTATTATCATGCAATCTTGGAGCTAGAAGATTTAGCAAGTGTTACATCATGCTTAGAACATTCATGCTATCAAGTTTTAGATATGCAAGTTTTATAGCATATAAGATAACACTTTTGGTAATGTTCAAGATAGCAAGTTCTATATTATGCAAGCTAGCAAATTAGAGATGTTCAAGAAGGCAACTCTTGCTTCTTGAAAATTTTGCTCATTTTGCTAGATGCGCAAGTTAGCATTTTTGCCTCTTGAGATAGGCAAGATAGCACATTTTCTTCTTTTGAGATAGCAACTTTTTGCTTCTCTTTAGACCAACAAGCTAGCAATTTTTATACAAGTTTCACAATATATAAGCTAGCAAAAATTTCGAAAGCAAATGCAAGATAAATTTCTTGTGTAAGCTCATGATTCTTGCTTCCTATTGCAATGTGCAAATTGCAAGTTTTGCTTCTTGAGATATTCAAGATAGTGATGTTCAAGAAGACAATTTTTCTTCTTGAAATAAGCAAGTTAGCAATCTTTGCTTCTTAAAATAGGCAAGCTCGCAATCAAGTTTTTGCATCTTCTTGACTTGTACAAGCTAGCTATCTCCCCCTTTGTCATTGTAAAAAAGAAAGAGAGAATACAGTTTTGTAGTTCTCTTTTCCTTTTAGAACGATTTCAAAATCATGACAAATGATGAATAATCAAGTTATGAATGTCAAGACAATTTTTCATCATGAATATTTTATCATTGCATGCATCATTATCATAAGTTGAAGTATTACATGCATGATATCATATCACCATTCATAATTACATTAATGTTTCATATCATGATGGTATCAATTTTGTCAAATTATATCCTACATGCATAATCAAAACTTCTCCCCATTTTATCATTGAAAACAAGAAGAAAGTAGGGGGTAGAGCATAAAAGTGTTAAATATTTCAATCATTTCAAGGCATTTATATCATAGATCAAGTCATGATTCATAATTCATCATAAAGCAGATTAGTTTTCAATCATCACATAAGGCATTTAAGGAATTTTTGAAACATAGGAGAATGATTAAATTAAGCATACAATGTTTCAATCCAATTCAAGTCATGAATATCAATGCTTTCATATTGTGAGTATCAATTCATGAATACCACAAGATATTATTTGTGACTTCAATTTTGCAAGATCAAGATTATGATTTAGATAAAACTTATTCAAATCAAATTATTAATTTGAAATTCATAATCTAGTCATTAAAATTAATTTCGAGATTCACAAAATATCATGAAATCATTAATCTCGATTAGATGGGAAACGCATTTTTTAAGAGATTCTTTTTCACCTAAGCATGCCTTAGTCTTTATATGCCAAATTAAGATAAGCATTAAAGTTCAAGACATAAGGCAAAGAAATCTTGTATTATGAAATATATGATATCAAGGCTCATGATTCATTCGAAAAGATATAGTACAAAGAGCAACTTGAAACATTCTTATCAAGATCACATTTTAATAATTATTCTCTTTAGCAAAGAATCACAAAAGCACTTTATTTTTTCATAAGAAATCACATTGTGTTATGATTTATAAATTCTTTTTCTGCACACGAATCATAGGAGATATGAATGTGAAACAAATCTTTGCAAGCAAAAACACTATCATTCATATTTCAAGATGGAGTTTATAAGCATGAATCATTTCATCAAATCCATTTTAGAAAAATATTTTTCATAAGTGTATGAGAAAATCCGATTGTTAGGATACCAATTGTTAAGTGAATCCGAAAATGAAATTAACACTTTCATATATTCAGACATGATTTTTGCTATAGATCTTGAAATTAAATCAAGAAGATCAAACAAGCTCATGATCATGGATAACTTAAAATCTCATGCATAAAATTGTTAATAACCATTTAATAATACATCTTTATGCATTACTTTAAATCAAACGTGATTTCATTCAATAATGTTAATCAAACATGATACACATTATTACTTCTTAACCATGATCAGAATCATTTTATTTGTTTATCATGCAATATTATCATTTTTTAAATTATCAGCATGATCATAATTTTTGTATTTTTATTTTTAAACATGTAATTTTCAAGAAAATTAATTCTAAACTAAAAAAGAAAATATATCATGAAAGCATCAAGTAATTTCAAAATAAATTAGGGGGATTTCGATTACCTCATCATTGTAGGCTGTTAAGGCGTAGTTTGCCGCCTTGCTTTTGTTGACTTTCTCTTCTTCGGAGGAGCTCGATTCATCCCAATTTTTGTTCTTCTTCTTGCGTTTAAAGCAAGTAGTTCGATTCTTTTTGCTTTTTAATTTTCGTTTCATTTGTAGTTTATGTTCACCATCACTTGAGCTTATGCTCGAGTGGTCTTCAAATGTTCTATGTCCCAAATCCTTCCTGTTCTTTGGAAGGTTGGTTTGTTCATCATTGTCCTCATCACTTGAGTCATCGCTCAAGTGGCATTCATTTGTCCAGAGTTCCAAATCCTTCCTGTTCTTTGGAAGGTGATTGTGTTCAACATGTTCATCATGTGCATTGTGCACCATTTCATATGTTATCAATGAACCAATTAGTTCTTCAAGTGGTAAGTTTAGATTTTTAGCTTCTTGTATTGCAGTTACTTTTGAATCCCACTTTTTAGAAAGAGAACGCAAAATCTTGTTTACGAGTTCAAAATCCGAAAAACATTTTCCAAGAGCTCTTAAACTATTGACGACATCCGTGAAACGGGTGTACATGTCGCCTATAGTCTCGCTTGGTTGCATTTGAAAAAACTCAAAATCATGCAATAAAAAGTTAACTTTCGAGTGTTTGACTCTACTAGTTCCCTCGTGCGTGATTTCAAGAATTCGCCAAATGTCAAAAGCCGTTTCACACGTAGAAATCCGATTGAACTCATTTTTGTCCAATGCGCAAAATAAGGCATTCATAGCCTTTGCGTTTAAAGAAAAATTCTTCTTCTCCAAATCCGACCATTCGTTCATCGGTTTGGAGGGAAGTTGAAAACCGTTTTCAATGATACTCCATAAGTCTAAATTTGTAGAAATCAAGAAAACTCTCATTCGAGTTTTCCAATAAGTGTAGTCCAATCCGTTAAACAACGGTGGACGAAAGATCGAAAAGCCCTCTTGAAGAGCCATTTCTCTAAGGTGTAAATTCGAAATGAGAAATACCCCGCTCTGATACCAATTGTTAGGATCGAGAGCACTAAGAGGGGGGGGGGTGAATTAGTGCAGCGGAAATCTTACAGCAATTTAAAAGCTAAAGCTGCGTTCATCCGATAAAAAATGATTTCGATATAAAAGCAGAATCACAGTGCAGTTTGCGTCTAAGCGCAGTTTTGCGTCTAAGCGCAGTTTGCGTCTAAACACAGTTTGCGTCTAAGCGTAGTTTGCGTCTAAGCACAGTTTGCGTCTAAGCGCAGTTTGCGTCTAAGCGCAGTTTGCGTCTAAACTCAGTTTTACGTCCAAACGCAGTTTTACGTCAAAATGCAGTTTTACGTCTAAACGCAGTTTTACGTCTAAACGCAGTTTTGCGTCTAAACGCAGTTTTACGTCTAAACGCAGTTTTACGTCTAAACGCAGTTTTGCGTCTAAACGCAGTTTTACGTCTAAACGTAATTTTACGTCTAAATGTAGTTTTGCGTCTAAAAGCAGTTTTGAACCTTGAAAAGCGTTTTACGTAGAAAGCAATTTGCAGTTATAAATGGAATCCGAATGTAAGCGTAAACTGCAGTGTGAAGATCGTACGAAAACACGATTTACGTTTGAATGCAGATTCTGAAAGATCAGAGCTTAGAAACTCGTTCGTAAAGGCGCAGAGGGCAGTAGCAATGTAGGAGGTTTGTAGTAATGATAAAGTGCTCAAGGTAAAAGCAAACCAGAGATTTAGAGTGGTTCGGTCAGTCTTGACCTACTCCACTTTTGGCTTCCTCCTCCGACGAGGTCACCGACGTCAACTAGCTGCCTTCCTTCAATGGGCGAAGGCTAACTGCCCTTTTACAGTTTCTCTCCTTTTGACCGGCTCAGGAGACAACCTTTACAGATCCTTTCTCTCCTCTCTTTACAACTCACGACTTGAAGAACAGAAGGAGGAGAACTTTAGGACTTTACACAAATTTGAGCTCTTAGAATCACTGAAAAGATCAAGAATTCGGTGTGGATCTGTTGTCTATTCAGTGTTGAATGGGTGGGGTATTTATAGGCCCCAACCCAATTCAAATTTGGAGCTCAAAACGATCAAATCCCGGAATTCCGGGATCAGGCGGTTGCACCTCTTGACTGGAGAGGTGGCACCGCCTGGCAGAGCTCGAAGACTGAGCTCAGGCGATTGCACCTATCTGCCAGAGCTCGAAGACTGAGCTCAGTGGTTGCATCGCCTGGCAGAGCTCGAAGTCTGAGCTCGGTGGTTGCATCACCTGGCAGAGCTCGAAACTGAGCTCAGGCTGATGCACCTCTCTGCCAGAGGTGGTTGCACCTCTCTGCCAGAGCTCGAAGACCGAGCTCGGTGGTTGCACCTCTTGGCAGAGCTCGAAACTTGAGCTCTGGCGGTGCTACCTCTTGACAGAGGAGGTTGCACCGCCCAGTCTCGCTTGGAGACTGAGCCCTGGGCGGTTGCACCTCTTGGCTGGGGCGGTTGCACCGCCCAGTCCCGCTGGAAGACATGGCCTGGGCGGTTGCACCGCCTGGCTGGGGCGGTTGCACCGCCCAGTCCCGCAGCCTAGGCGGTTGCACCTCCTGTCCTAGGCGGTTGCACCGCCTGGTGCAATCAGGGTCCGAATGGTTCGCTCCATTCGGCCCAATTTGAATCTTTTTAGGGGCCCAATTGCCCCAAGATTAAGCTAATGGGATCACCTCCCATTTTCAAGCTTAATCATCGTGCTAACTACGATTAACTCTAAGACAACTTCTGCAGCTATGCTCCGATGCGTCAATCGCTTCTTCCGGCGAGTTTCCGGCGAACTTCCGTCGATCATCCGATAAACCCTCGGTGATCCTTCTGCGGACATCCGGCATACTCCTGGACTTTGCGACGATCCACTTGGCGAGTTCCGACGAGCTTCGCTTGGCAAGCTTCTGGACTTCTCGGATCTGTTCTCGCTGAACCTCCGACGACCGTCCGAACTTCCGTCGAACTCTCGAACTCCCAACGTGATCATAATCTTGACTCCGGCGCAACACTTGCTGCTTGTCTTACTCTCATCGTAGTTAATCCTGCACAACAAAACAAAACTTCAATCGAGACAATTAATCCTAAGCAATTAACCAAGTTGTCCGACATGTCATTGGTCCCTCGACGCTTCGTCCGATTCTTCGGCGCATCGTCCTCTCGTGCAGCCTATTGCCCAATCGGCCAGTTGACTCCGCAACTCCGATATCCTTGGCACAATACCCGCTCTTCTTGGCCCGATGCCCGAGTCCACGGCCCGAAGCCTTCTGTCGATACGTCGACCGATCCACCGGCCCGACGTCCAATCTTCTGACATGATCCTTCGGCACAACATGATTTTCCTGCTTTAATTGTCTCATCCTGATCGAAGCATCCTGCGTCACTCAAAACGCAGATTAAATCATAAACATATATCAAGTAGTTTCATCATCAAAATACGAGATTCAACATTCGGGACTTGTCCATTGCTCGTTCTTTCGAACTAACTCTCTTTCTCTTTTACAGGTCCTTCGGGACCTGCGAGAGGTTACAAAGTGGGCTGATCCTTGCGGAGCAATATCGCAAGGGCGAAGCGCGACTTAGGCAACGCAAGCTAAGTTCACTTCTTTGGCCGCAAGGGTGCCTCACGCCTTAGGTAATTCCAGCTATGGTCATGACATTGTGGTATCAGAGCGGGCAAGCTCTTCGATAGAACAGTGAACGAACTTCGCAACTTCGCCATGGCAAAGCATCGTGGCGAATCAAGCAAGACGGGGCAAGCCGGACCCTTGCCCCAAACAGTCGCAGGTGGGCTGCATGTGCACACTCGCTCTCATGCTATTGGAGCCGCTCAAGAGGAGCGCGGCAGCGAACTAGATGAGCGAGAAGTTGGCTACTCTCCGCGAGCGGAGGAAGTGCAATCTGGTGCGCTAACTGGGAAAAAGAGTCATAAGGAGAGACTCACGACGGCGGAAACCCACCTGGATGTTCTGGAAGCGAGCATGGAGGTACTCTACCATGGCCAACAAAGACTTGTTGGGGTAGAGAGCTCACAAGAGGAAGCGGAGTGCAGGATCGACAAGGTCGAGGCCCTAGTCGACCGACTGTCTGATGACACCAAAGACTACGTGCAACACTTACAGGATGTTGTGGCGGAACTCACTGCAAAGGTGGCCATGCTCACAAGAACACTAAATGCGGGAGGAGGCAACACCCGCATTGCACCGCCACAAAATTTGAGGGCACCTGAGCCTCATGGATATGGAGGGGCCAGAGATGCCAAGGAGCTCGAGAACTTTCTGTTCGACATGGAGCAATACTTCCGAGCTACGAGGCCCGATTCTGAAGATACCAAAGTTTCTATAGCAACAATGTATCTGAACGGAGATGCGAAACTTTGGTGGTGAACTCGTTGGGAAGAGATCCAACAAGGTCGGTGTCGAGTCGACACATGGGAGGATTTGAAGCGGGAGTTGAGAACTCAGTTCCTATCGGAGAACACAGAGTTCGTCGCAAGAAGGAAGTTAAGACAACTCCGCCAAAGCACCACCATCCGAGACTATGTGAAACAGTTTTCTTCACTAATGCTGGACATACAGGACATGTCCGAGAAGGACAAGTTGTTCAGCTTCCTCGATGGTTTGAAACCATGGGCTCAACAGGAGCTAAATCGAAGGAATGTTACCGATGTGGTCGGGGCAATTGCTGCTGCAGAAAGGCTCACCGACTTTGTTTCCTCTGAAGACCCAGCAAGAAGGAAACAATCTTCAAGCAATCGCCCTCCAAAACATTCTCGAGGGAAGGAACTCGGGGGCGAACAAAAGAAGAAGAGCTCCCACAAAGGGCCGAACCCAAAAGGCAAGGCCTCAAAACCTGGAGGATGCTTCTTGTGCAAAGGACCACACATGGTAAGGGAGTGCCCATAGAAACAAGCACTCAATGCTTTGACGGCTTCCATCCACCCTCCCCGATCGGACAAGGGCAAAGCTGTTGCTCTTAGTTCGAGCAGTTCAGAATCCAATAGTGACAACGAGGAGTCGCAAGGACCCCGAATGGGAGCACTGCGTTTGTTGAACGCTATACGGGGTCAAGTGGGGGAGAACATGAAGACGAAGGCACAAAAAGCAGGAAGTAGTGAGCTGATGTATGTGGACATCAAGCTAAATGACCAAACGACCCGTGCAATGGTGGATACGGGTGCTACCCATAACTTCATAGCCGATCGCGAAGCATAGCGACTTGGGTTGACCTTGGAGAAGAGCCCAAGCCGAATGAAGGCGGTGAACTCGGAGGCCAGGCGAATCTCCGGGTTGGCGAAGGGTGTTCCTATCAAAATCGGGACTTGGAGCGGAAACACCAACATGATGGCCATGCCACTGGACGACTTCCAAGTGATTCTCGGAATGGAGTTTATGCACGCGGCAAAGTTGGTGCCGATGCCGTTCTTGAACTCCCTATGTATGATGGGAGGCGATGACCCCTGCGTGGTTCCCATCTCTCGGAGAGGAACCAAGGAGCCCCAACACATTTCAACATTACAATTGAAGAAAGGGGTGCGAAAAGGCAAACTGACATTCGTGGCTGCAATGAAGCTAGAGCCACTCAACGAGGAGGCCATTCAAGAACCTACTGTGGTGGCGAATGTCCTAAAAGAGTTCAAAGACGTTATGCCACCCGAGTTGCTGAAGACTCTTCCACCACGCAGAGGCGTGGATCAGAGCATCGAGCTGGAGCCAGGAGTGAAGCCTCCAGCGAGACCACCCTACCACATGACCCCGCTAGAGTTGGCAGAACTCAGGAAGCAGTTAGGTGAATTGTAAGCGGTGGTCTCATCCGCAGCTCTAAAGCACCTTTCGGAGATCCAGTTCTCTTCTAGAAGAAACAAGATGGGAGTCTCCGATTATGCGTCGACTACCGAGCCCTAAACAAAGTAATAGTGAAGAACAAGTATCCCATCCCGCTCATTGCGGACTTGTTCGACCAATTGGGCAAAGCAAAGTATTTCTCAAAACTCGACCTTCGGTCGGGGTATTGGCAGGTGTGCATTGCTGAAGGCGACGAAGTAGAGACTACCTGTGTAACCAGGTATGGAGCGTTTGAGTTCTTGGTGATGCCTTTCAGCTTAACCAACGCTCCGGCCACGTTCTGCACTCTAATGAACCAACTATTCAAGGAGTATTTGGATAAGTTCGTGGTTTTCTACTTGGACGATATCGTCGTCTACAGCCAAACGCTCGAGGAGCACGTCAAGCACCTTCGGACGATTTTCAAGGTTCTCAAGGAGAACACTTTATTCGTAAAAAGGGAGAAATGCTACTTTGCTCAAACTGAGATCCTATTCTTGGGGCATCGAATCGGTGATGGCTCCATTTGGATGGATAAGTCGAAGGTGCAAGCAGTTGCGGAATGGCGAACTCCAAAGAAGGTGCCAGAGTTGAGATCCTTCCTTGGTTTCGTCAACTACTATCGACGCTTCATTGCGGGATATTCGAAGCGGGCAACCCCACTGACGGAGTTGCTGAAGAAGGAGCAGCCTTGGAAGTGGTCTGACAAATGTGAGATAGCATTCCAAGATTTGAAGGCCACTGTTCTAGAAGAACTAGTGCTCAAATTGCCAAACTATGGAGAGCCCTTTGAAGTCCATACAGATGCTTCGGACTTCGCTATTGGGGGAGTACTCATGCAGGAAGGTCATCCGGTGGCCTACGAGAGCCACAAACTCAACGAGACCGAGAGGCGGTATCCAATGCATGAGAAGGAGATGACAGCAGTGATCCATTGCCTACGAGTTTGGTGACACTACCTCCTCAGGTCGCGATTTGTGCTGAGGATAGACAACATCGTCTTGAGCTATTTCCAAACTCATAAGAAGCTCTCCCCAAAGCAGGCACGGTGGCAGGACTTCCTGGCTGAATTTGATATGGCAATGGAGTACAAGCCCGGGAAGGCGAATGTCATGGCCGATGCGCTGAGTCGGAAAGTGGAATGCGTAAATGCTGCACAACTGGAGGGCAGAGGCCAAGCAAGTCAGTTGCGCTCCAACTTCCTTTCTCGAATCAGGGATGGATTTTATAGTGATCCCCAGGCAGTTATCCTGATGTAGCTTATCAAAGAAGGCAAGGCACGACAATTTTGGGTCTAGGAGGGACTTGTTTACACAAAAGGGAATAGGGTTTATGTTCCCCGAGTGGACAATTTGAGGCGTGAACTCTTAAAAGAGTGTCACGATTCCCTTTGAGCTGGACACCCAGGCATTCACAGAACGTTGGCTCTCATGGAGAGGGCCTTCTACTGGCCGAAGATGGGGATTGATGTGGAGGAATATGTTCGAACATGCCTTACTTGCCAACAAGACAAGGTGGAGCAGCGGAAGCCGGTGGGACTTTTGGACCCGTTGCCCATACCAGAAAGGCCGTGGGAGAGTATTTCCTTAGACTTCATATCAAGCTTGCCACCTGTAGGGGGACTCGAATCGATACTCGTGGTGGTCGATCGGTTTTCAAAGTATGCAGCTTTCATTGCTGCTCCCCTACACTGTTCAGCAGAAGAGGCGGCTAGACTTATGATGAAGGATGTAGTGAAGTATTGGGGAGTCCCGCACAATATCATTAGTGATCGAGACACTCGGTTCCTGGGACGATTCTAGACTAAGCTATTCAAATTGTTGGGGTCAAAGTTATACTTCTCTACAAGCCTCCACCCCTAGACGGATGGCCAGACTGAAAGAATAAACTTGCTCTTGGAGCAATATCTTCGGCACTACGTGAGTGCCAATCAACGAGATTGGGTGAAGCTGTTGGACATTGCCCAATTCTCCTACAACTTGTAGCGGAGCTCTGCATCCAATAAGAGCCCCTTCAAAATTATCACAGGACAACAACCGTTGACTCCGCACACCATGACAATTGGGTATACTGGGAGTAGTCCATCAGCCTATCATTTCGCAAAGGAGTGGCATCTAAATGAAGATATTGCGCGGGCTTACTTGGAGAAGGCGGCAAAGAGGATGAAGAAGTGGGCCAACTTGGGAAGGCGGCCGCAAGAGTTCAAAGTTGGCGATTTAGTGTTGGTAAAGCTCCAACCAGCATCACTCCAATTCTTTAGGAACAGAGTCCACAAAGGATTGGTGCGCAAGTATGAAGGGCCCTTCCCAATTATCAGCAGGGTAGGCAATGTCTCTTACAAGTTGCAACTGCCGGCGTGGTTCAAAATTCACAACGTTCTTCATGCTAGCAACCTAAAAGCCTACCACTCGGATCCGCAAGATACTTCCCGAAGTGTTCCAACTCGGCTACCTCCCATCATAGCCTCCTACGAGAAGCGAGTGGAAACCATTCTGGCGGACCGCAAGATAAAGCTACCCAACAGAGTTGAGCAGACAGAGTACTTGGTGAAGTGATGAAAGCTTCCCCGAACTGAAGCTAGTTGAGAGCCTGAAGATGCCCTACGACATGAAGAGGAAGTCATCAACAACTACCAACAAGCGTCGACGAGGGCGTCGACAGTTTAAGTGGGGGAGAATGTCATGAACGGCCGTCGTGCACCCGCAACAACTCCATTCAACGAACCGTTCGTCGCTCACACCTACATGTACAACTGCTTGACAGCATGTTTTCTCTTGGTTTTGGGTCATTTTGCTTGTAAATATGTAAGTTCGAACAAGCTGCAGCGTTACAAAGCGACCGCTCACCGAACCGAGCAAAACAGCCCAAAACAACTCCGTTTTCGCGTGCCGCGGGAGGGTTGCGGAGAACTACCTCCGCTCACCAAAACATTAGCCATCTCAGACCCCAGGAACCCCCCGGGTGGCACATGGCTGGATGGGGCTTCGGTTATATATCGGGCGTTGAACTCTCTTTCGCAAGTTCGCACGTGACCTTTACGGGAACTTGTCTTCGTGCCCGGGACCAAGTGAGCGACTGTTTTTGGGCTTATAGCTATTCGTTCATCCTTGAAAGCCTTGTTTTTCTCCCTCTCCCTCTTTTCTCTTGTGCACACAGGGTGTTCGTCGAATTGCTTGTAAAGCTTCCCTTTTCGCGAGACTTCGGGACTTGTCCATTGCTCGTTCTTTCGAACTAACACTCTTTCTCTTTTACAGGTCCTTCGGGACCTGCGAGAGGTTACAAAGTGGGCTGATCCTTGCGGAGCAATATCGCAAGGGCGAAGCACGACTTAGGCAACACAAGCTAAGTTCACGTCTTTGCCACAAGGGTAACTCGCGACTTAGGCAACGCAAGCTAAGTTCGCGTCTTTGGCCGCAAGGGTGCCTCACGCCTTAGGTAATTCCAGCTAAGGCCATGACAGCCTGGCAGAAATCAGGGTCCGAATGGGTTGATCCACTCGGCCCAATTTGGGTTTTTCAGGAGCCCAATTGCCCAAGATTAAGTTAATGGGATCATCTCCCATTTCCAACTTAATCATTGTGCTAACTACGATATTTCCTAAGACATTTACTGGAACTTGCTCCGGTGCGTCAATCGCTTCTTCCGGCAAGCTTCCGGTGAACTTCTGTCGATCATCCGATGAACCCTCGGTGATGCTCCTGCGGACTTTCGGTAAACTCCTGGACTTGCGACGATCCACTTGGCGAGTTCCGACGAGCTTCTTTGGCAAGCTCATGGACTTCTCGGATTTGTTCCCGCAGAACCTCCGATGACTGTCCGAACTTCCATCGAACTCTCGAACTCCCAACGTGATCATTGTCTTGACTCCGGCGCAACTCCTGCTGCATATCTTATTTTCATCGTAGTTAATCCTGCACACTTATCTCAACATATAGATTAGATAACAAATGACAATTGACTTCATCATCAAAATCCGAGATTCAACAATCTCCCCCTTTTTGATGATGACAATCAATTGATAATGGAGTTAACCTTAACTCCTCCTATCTATATGCCATACTTGAGATAAGTCATTCTTGAATTCAAAACCTTTGAATTCAAGAGACACATTGATAAGTTAAAATCATTTAAACTTATCAATACTCCCATCATGATTCCCATCATTATGTATCTCTCTGAAGATGATGTCAAGGCTTGACATTCATTTTCAAATTTTACATTACAAGTTTGAATGATGGTAATAGTAGCAATTCATCATATTGTAAGATATCAACATGTAAAACTGCGAAGTAAGATTTTGATATCATTATATAATGCACACATTTCAAATGTTTTAGCAAGTATTGCATTTCATCACATGGTAAGATATCAATACGTAAAATTACGATGCAAGTTTTTTTTGTTTGATATCTTGACACGATACTAACAAAGCATAATGCAAATTATAGCAATCATAGCATCTATTCATATATATCTTGGTGATGCAAGCATGGCATTAATACTCATATATTTCTCCCCCTTTGTCATCCACAAAAAGTGTGGTAATTGTGATACCAAGAGAATAATATAAGCAAATTTTGAGCATAAGTGTGATAATTGTTCATGCCTTTACTAGGTTCATATTATTTTCCAATAGTGAGTGATAGGAAATCAATTATACAAACATATAAAGGAAAGCATGATATGTAGATCGCTTTGAATACTTCTTCCTTTTTATTTGTTATAATGTTTTTGCATGAAGGAGGAAGGTCATTTGTGAAACCAGCTATTTGTGAGTTTACTTGAGTGAAGTTAAAATCGATGAGAGATTAAATCATGCTTCATTTTTACAAGGATCAAGATATGTATGTGAAACAAATCTTTGCAAGTAAAAACACCATCATCCATATTTGAAGATGGAATTTATAAACAGGAATCATTTCATCAAATCCATTTTAGAAAAATATTTTTCATATAATAAGTGTATGAGAAAATTCGATTGTTAGGATACCAATTGTTAAGCGACTCCGAAAATGAAATTAACACTTTCATGCATTCGGACAAGACTATGCTATAGATTTTCAAATACAATCATGAAGACAAAACACGCTTATTGTTATGGAAATTTTTGTATTCAACACATAATTTCCAACATGTTATTTAGGCATATAATGGCAATCAAGTGATTTGATCATTCAATAAAGTCCGAAAAATAATTTGAACTAGTTTATGTATTCGGACACATCAACATTCCTAATTCTCTTCTTATGAAATCAAATTGTTCTTCACTTAGAGGTTTTGTAAAAATATCAGCTAGTTGATGTTTAGTATCAATGAACTCTATGATTACATCATGATTAATAACATGATCTCGTATAAAGTGATGTCTAATATCAATATGTTTTGTTCTTGAGTGTTGTATAGGATTCTTCGTTAAGCATATTGCACTTGTGTTATCACATTTAATGGGAATATTTTTAAGATGAACTTTATAATATTCTAAGGTGTTTTTCATCCATACAACTTGTGCACAGCATGCACTTGCTGCAATATATTCAGCTTCGGTTGTTGATAGTGCAACCGAGTTTTGTTTCTTAGATGACCAGGAAACAAGGGCATGTCCTAAAAATTGACATGTTCCTGATGTGCTTTTTCTATCTAGTCTATAGCCAGCAAAGTCCGCATCAACATAAGCAATTAACTCAAGATTCTCTGATTTTGGGTACCATAATCCTAGATTTATAGTACCATTAAGATATCTAAGTATTCTTTTAACTACTTTGAGATGAGATATCTTAGGGTTTGATTGAAATCTAGCACAAAGTCCTACACTGAACATGATATCTGGTCTAGTTGTAGTGAGGTAAAGTAAACTTCCTATCATGCCCCTATAAGTTTTTTAATCGAAGCTTTCTCCACTTTCATCAATTTCTAACTTAGTGGAGGTGCTCATAGAAGTGTTAATAGCTTTTGAGTTATTCATATTAAACTTTTTTAGCAAATTCATAGCATATTTAGTTTAACTAATAAAGATGTCATTGCTTAGTTATTTGATTTGTAAGCCTAAGAAGAATGTTAATTCTCCCATTAAACTCATTTCGAATTCAAGACACATAGTTTTAGCAAAAGATTCACAAAGAGATTCATTCGTAGATCCAAAGATAATATCATCAACATAAATCTAAACAATGAGAAAATTATTTTCAAAATTTTTGATGAATAATGTAGTATCAACCTTGCCTTTCATGAAATTATTTTCAATAAGAAACGAACTAAGTCTCTCATACCAAGCCCTCGGAGCTTGTTTTAAACCATAGAGAGCTTTAATTAATCTAAACATATGATTAGGGAGGCTATTATTTTGAAATCCAGGAGGTTGTTCAACATAGACTTCTTCGGAAATAAAGCCATTAAGAAAAGCGCTTTTAACATCCATTTGAAATAACTTAAAATTATTACTACTAGCGTAGGCAAGGAGCATTCTTATGGCTTCTAATCGAGCCACAGGAGCGAAGGTTTCTTCGTAATCGATACCTTCTTCTTGGTTGAAACCTTTGGCCACTAATCAAGCCTTGTTTCTAACCACGATACCATTTTCATCTTGCTTGTTTCTAAAGACCCATTTAGTACCAATAACTAAATGGTCATTAGGCCTAGGAACAAGCATCCAAATTAAATTCAAAGAATGAAAATTAACATCATCATCAAAATCGTTTTTCCTGATTTCAGAAATCTCATTGAAAACAACTTGAATAGATTCTTCAATAATTAAAGTTCTTTTATTGAAGATACGAAAAGCTTTAGAAACCGAAGAATAACAAAGAAAGATTCCTTCATCGGATTTAGCATCAAATTTTCCTAAGTTATCTTTTTCATTCAAGATAAAACACTTACACCCAAAGACTTTAAAATATGAAACATTGGGATTTTTGTTGTTCCATAACTCATAAGGAGTTTTGGTGAGTAAGGGTCTTACTAGAACTCTATTCAAAATATAGCATGCGGTGTTTACGGCTTCGGCCCAAAAATATTTGGGTAGGCTATATTCATTCAACATGGTTTTTGCCATTTCTTGTAAATTTCGATTTTTTCTTTCTACTACTCTATTTTATTGAGGATTTCTTGGAGTAGAGAAATTATGGTTGTATCCATTAAGTTCACAAAATTCTTGGAAATCATGGTTTTGAAATTTACCACCGTGATCACTTCTAATTGACGAAATCATAGAACCCTTCTCATTCTGAACAAGTTTACAAAACTTGGTAAAATATCTAAAGCATTCATTTTTCTGTTTTAAGAAGTAAGTCCATGTGTATCTGCTATAGTCATCCACAATGATGAAGGCGTATTTGCTACCTCCTAGGCTTGATATAGAGATTGATCCGAACAAGTCCATATGGATCAATTGTAAAGGCCTAGAGGTGCTTATTTGATTCTTAGATTTGAAACTACCCTTAATTTGTTTACCTAATTGGCAAGCATCACATACATTATCTTTGATGAACTTGATATGAGGAATTCCTCTTACAAGTTTTTTAGATGATATTTGAGTGATTAGTTTCATGCTAGCATGACCTAATCTTCTATGCCATAGCCAAGCATCCTCATTCAAAACCGAAAAACACATTTCATTACACAAATCATTTATGTCAATATTGGATATGTTATTTTGTTTTAATGCAATCATAGACTTGTTTTTGTGTGGTTTTTCAATGATGCAAGCATTAGATTCGAATATGACAATATATCCTTTATCACATAATGGACTAATGCTCACGAGGTTATGTTTTAAACTATCAACTAACAAAACATCTTCAATAAAGAAGTTGGATATGTTACCTATGGTTCTTTTGCCAATGATTTTACCCTTGTTGTTGTCTCCGAAGGTGACATAGCCTTCGTCTATGCTAGTGAACTTAGAGAATTGAGATGGATCTCCGGTCATATGCCTTGAGCATCCACTATCAAGGTACCATCTCTTGCTCCTAGCTTGCGATGGTATAGGTTTCTACAAGAAAGGATGATCTTTAGGTACCCATTTGCTTTTGGGTGCCTCAAAAATAGATCTACATTGTTTATCATGTTGCATAGAATTTATCATGGTTCCTTTAGGAACCCAAATCAGTTTGTTCAGACTAATTTTCTTGAATAGACAATGATACGTTTTATGTCCATGTTTGCAACAAAAGTTGCATTTGTTTTGGTGTTGAACATGTAAGATAGGGCCTTTTATAAAGGTGGTTGGATTTTGGTGAGGACTTCTCACATATCCGATTCCACGTCTTTTGGGAACGTGACCCTTCTTTGCAAGGATCATGTTCAATGACTTGCTTCCAACCTCGAATTTCTTCAAGGTGTCCTTAAGTAGCAAGGTTTCCTTTTGGAGAGTTTCTAGATCATGACATTTTATGCATGAACCTAAACTATCATGATATTCAGTTTTTAACTTATCGAAACTACAAGTTAGACTATCATGCTCCTTTTTTAGCAATTTGTATTTTCTACTAATAATCTTGCATTCATCAAATAAGTCATGGAAGACATTTAATAATTCATAAAATGATAAATCTGCATCTATTAAATTCGTTACCTCCTCTCCGATGAACATTAAGGCGTAATGAACAACTTCTCGGTGTTGGACTCCTCTTCTTCGGACGCGCTCGAGTCATCCCACGTTGCTTTGAGCGCCTTCTTCTTTGATGTTCTCTTTTTGACTTAGGGATAATCACTTTTGTAGTGTCCCGGCTTTTTGCACTCGTAGCAAATAACTTGGTCCTTTTTGGGTTCAAGTTTATTTTTTGTGTCATTCTTAAACTTGTTTCCTTTAATGAATTTTTAAAATTTTCTTGTTAGAAGTGCCAAGTCATCGTTGTTAGGATCAAGAGCACTAAGAGGGGGGGGGGGGGGGGGGGGGTGAATTAGTGCAGCAAAAAATTTTCAGCGATTAAAACCGAAAGCTGCGTTCGTTCGATAAAAACAATTTCGATGTGAAAGCCGATTCTAAGATTACTTTAACTTAATATTAAGCGAGATGACGTTAAAGTAAATCTATGAAGGCAGTTTGCAGTTTATGATGAAAATTAGAATGCAAGCGCAAACTCAAATGCGTCGTTCGTACGATAAAACCGGTTTACGTCTAAATGCCGATTTTGAAGACACTGAACTTTGAGATACGTTTTATAAATGCACAGAAGGCAGTTTGCAGTTATGATTGAAATCAAAATGTAAACGTAAACTGAAATGTAATGATCGTACGAAAAAGCCGATTTACGTCTAAACGCAGATTCGAAAAGTTCTGAACTTAGAAACTTGTTCGTAAAAGCGCAGAGGCAGTAGCTATTTAGGAGGTTTGTAGTGAAGGTAAAATGCTCAAAGGAAATGCAAACCAAGATTTAGAGTGGTTCGGTCAATCTTGACCTACTCCACTTTTGGCTTCCTCCACCGACGAGGTCACCGACGTCAACTAGAGGCCTTCCGTCAATAGGCGAAGGCCAACCACCCTTTTACAGTTTCACTCCTTTTGACAGGCTTAGGAGACAACCCTTACAGAAATTTTCTCTCCTCTCTTTACAACTCAAGACTTTGAAGAACAGAGGGAGGAGTGTTGAATCTCGGATTTTGTTGATGAAGTCAATTGTCATTTGTTGTCTAATGTATGTGTTGAGATAAGTGTGCAGGATTAACTACGATGAAAGTAAGACATGCAGCAGGAGTTGCGCCGGAGTCATGACAATGATCACGTTGGGAGTTCGAGAGCTCGACGGAAGTTCGGACAGTCGTCGGAGGTTCTGCGGGAACAAATCCGAGAAGTCCAAAAGCTTGCCAAAGGAGCTCGTCGGAACTTGCCAAGTGGATTGTCGCAGTCCAGGAGTTTGCCGGAAGTCCGCAGGAGCATCACCGAGGGTTCATCGGATGATCGACAAAAGTTCGCCGGAAACTCGCCGGAAGAAGCGAGTGACGCACCGAAGCAAGCTGCATAATATGTCTTAGGAAATAATCGTAGTTAGCACTTTGATTAAGTTAGAAATGGGAGGTGATCCCATTAGCTTAATCCTGGGGCAATTGGGCCCCTAAAAAAACTCTAATTGGGTCGAATGGTTCAACCCATTCGGACCCAGGTTGTTGTGGGAGGTGCAACCGCCCAAGCAGGGAGGTAGCACCGCCCAGGCTATGTCTCCCAGCGAGACTGGGAGGTGCAACCGCTCCAGCCAAGAGGTGGCACCGCCCCGGGCTCAGTCTCCGAGCGAGACTGGGCGGTGCAACCTCCTCTGTCAGGAGGTAGCACCGCCAGAGCTCAAGTTTCGAGCTCTGCCAGGCGGTGCAACCTCTCCAGTCAGGCGGTGCAACCACCTGAGCTCGGTCTTCGAACTCTGGCAGAGAGGTGCAACCACCCCTGACAGAGGTGGCATCGCCCAAAGGCTTAGTCTTCGAGCTCTGCCAAGAGGTGCAACCGCCTGATCCCGGAATTCCGGGATTTGATCGTTTTGAGCTCCAAATTTGAACTGGGTTGGGGCCTATAAATACTCCACCCATTCAGCACTGAGGAGATACAGACCTACACCGAATTCTTGATCTTTTCTGTGATTCTAAGAGCTCAAATTTGTGTAAAGTCCAAAAGTTCTCCTCTTTCTGTTCTTCAAGTCTTGAGTTGTAAAGAGAGGAGAGAAAGGTTATGTAAGGGTTGTCTCCTGAGCCCGTCAAAAGGAGTGAAACTATAAAAGGGCAGTTGGCCTTCGCCTATTGAAGGAAGGCCTCTAGTTGACGTCGGTGACCTCGTCGGTGGAGGAAGCCAAAAGTGGAGTAGGTCAAGACTGACCGAACCACTCTAAATCTCTGGTTTGCTTTTATTTTGATCACTTTATCATTACTGCAAACCTCCTACATAGCTACTGCTCTCTGCGCTTTTACGAACAAGTTTCTAAGTTCTGATCTTTCCGAATCTGCATTCAGACGTAAATCGGTGTTTTCGTACGATCTTTACATTGTAGTTTACATTTACGTTTTGATTCTATTTATAACTGCAAACTGTCTTCTGCGCTTTTACGAACGAGTTTCTTTGCAGTTTACATTTACATTTTGATTCCATTTATAACTGCAAACTGCCTTCTGCGCTTTTACGAACGAGTGTTTGAGTTCAGATCTTTCCGAATCTGAGCTTAGACGCAATCTGCGCTTAGACGCAAACTGCGCTTAGACGCAATCTGAGCTTAGACGCAAACTGCGCTTAGACGCAAACTGCGCTTAGACGCAATCTGAGCTTAGACGCAAACTGCGCTTAGATGCAAACTGCGCTTAGATGCAATCTGCATTTAGACGTAAACTACGCTTAGACGCAAACTACATTTAGACGCAAACTGCGTAAACTGCGCTTAGTCGCAAACTGTGTTTAGACGTAAACTGCACTTAATCATAAGTAATCTTAGAATCAGCTTTTGCATCAAAATAGTTTTTATCGAACGAACGCAGCTTTCGTTTTTAATCGCTGAAAGATTTCCGCTGCACTAATTCACCCCCCCCCCCTCTTAGTGCTCTCGATCCTAACAAGGAGAACTTTTGGTCATTACTACAATTTTGAGCTCTAAGAATCCCTGAAAGATATCAAGATTTTAAGTGTAAGTTGCTACCTTTTAGTGCTGAATGGGTGGGGTATTTATAGGCCCCAACCCAGTTGAAATTTGGAGCTCAAAACTGTCAATTCCCGGAATTCCAGGATCAGGCGATTGCACCTCCTAATTGGGGCGGTTACACCGCCTGGCAGAGCTCGAAGACTAAGCCTCTAGGCGGTGCCACCTCTGTCAGGGGCGGTTGCACCTCTCTGCCAGAGCTCGAAGACCGAGCTCAGGCGGTTGCACCTCCTGACTGGGGCGGTTGCACCGCTTGCCAGAGCTCGAAGACCGAGCTCAGGCAGTGCTACCTCCTGTCAGGAGAGGTTGCACCGCCCAGTCTCGCTTGGAGACTGAGCCTAGGCGTTGCACCTCCTGGCTGGGGCGGTTGCACCGCCCTGTCTCCCTAGGAGACTTAGCCCAGGCGGTGCTACCTCCTGGCTTGAGCGGTTGCACCTCCCACAACAACCAGGGTCCGAATGGGTTGATCCATTCGGCCCAATTTGGGTTTTTCAGGGGCCCAATTGCCCCAAGATTAAGCTAATGGGATCACCTCCCATTTTCAACTTAATCATTAGTGCTAACTACGATAAATCCTAAGATAATTTCTGCAGCTTGCTCCGGTGCGTTAATCGCTTCTTCCGGCGAGTTTCCGGCGAACTTCCGTCGATCATCCGATGAACCCTCGGTGATGCTCCTGCGGACTTCCGGCAAACTCCTGGACTTGCGACGATCCACTTGGCGAGTTCCGACGAGCTTCATTGGCAAGCTTCTGGACATCTCGGATTTTTTCCCGTAGAACCTCCGATGACTGTCCGAACTTCCGTTGAGCTCTCGAACTCCCAACGTGATCATTGTCATGACTCCGACGCAACTCCTGCTGCATGTCTTACTTTCATCGTAGTTAATCCTGCACACTTATCTCAACACATAGATTATACAACAAATGACAATTGACTTAATCATCAAAATCCAAGATTCAACAATCTCCCCCTTTTTGATGATGACAATCAATTGATAATGGAGTTAACCTTAAATCCCCCTGTCTATATGCCATACTTGAGATAAGTCATTCTTGAATTTAAATCCTTAAGAATTCAAGAGACATATGTTAAAATCATTTGAACTTATCAATATTCCAATCTTGATTCCTATCATGATGTATCTTTTTGAAGATGATGTCAAGGCTTGACATTCATTTTCAAATTTTACATTACAAGTTTGAATGATGGTAATAGTAGCAATTCATCATTTTGTAAGATATCAACATGTAAAGCTGTGAAGTAAGATTTTGATATCATTACATGATGCACACATTTCAAATATTTTAGCAAGTGTTGCATTTCTATATATGGCATCAAATCAATTCATATATTTCTCCCCCTTTGTCATCAACAAAAAGCATGGTAGTTATGATAGCAGGAGAACAATATAAGCAAATTATCAAGCATATAAAGGAAGACATGATAAGTATAATGCTTTGAATTCTTCTTCTCCTTGTATGTTATAATCCTTTGTGCATGAAGGAGGAAAGTCATTTTATCAAATCTATTTTGAAATTTTTTTTTCATAAGAGTGTATTTGATTTTTGTCATTCCAACTGTTAAGCGAGTCCAAAAATGAGATGAATTCTTTCATACATTTGGACAAGATTATGCTACAGTTTTTCAAAAATCAAAACATTTCAACACATGGCAATCAAGTGATTTGATCATTCAATAAAGTCTGAAAAGTAATTTTAACTAGTTTAAGTATTCGGACACATCAACATTCCTAATTCTCTTCTTATAAAATAAAATTGTTCTTCACTTAGAGGTTTTGTAAAAATATCGGCTAGTTGATGTTTAGTATCAATGAACTCTATGATTACATCATGATTAGTAACATGATCTCGTATAAAATGATGTCTAATATCAATATGTTTTGTTCTTGAGTGTTGTATAGGATTCTTCGTTAAGCATATTGTACTTGTGTTATCACATTTAATGGGAATATTTTTAAGATGAACTTTATAATCTTCTAAGGTGTTTTTCATCCATACAACTTGTGCACAGCATGCACTTGCTGCAATATATTTAGCTTCGGTTGTTGATAGTGCAATCGAGTTTTGTTTCTTAGATGACCAGGATACAAGGGCATGTCCTAAAAATTGACATGTTCCTGATGTGCTTTTTCTATCTAGTCTACAGCCAGCAAAGTCCGCATCAGCATAAGCAATTAACTCAAGATTCTCTGATTTTGGGTACCATAATCCTAGATTTATGGTACCATTAAGATATCTAAGTATTCTTTTAACTGCTTTGAGATGAGATATCTTAGGGTTTGATTGAAATCTAGTACAAAGTCCTACACTGAACATGATGTCTGGTCTAGTTGCAGTGAGGTAAAGTAAACTTTCTATCATACCCCTATAAGTTTTTTGATCGAAGCTTTCTCCACTTTCATCAATTTCTAATTTAGTGGAGGTGCTCATAGGAGTGTTAATAGCTTTTGAGTTATTCATATTAAACTTTTTTAGTAAATTCATAGCATATTTAGTTTGACTAATAAAGATGCCATTGCTTAGTTGTTTGATTTGTAAACCTAAGATGAATGTTAACTCTCCCATTAAACTCATTTCAAATTCAAGACTCATAGTTTTAGCAAAAGATTCACAGAGAGATTCATTCGTAGAACCAAAGATAATATCATCAACATAAATCTGAACAATGAGAAAATTATTTTCAAAATTTTTGATGAATAATGTAGTATCAACCTTGCCTTTCATGAAATTATTTTCAATAAGAAACGAACTAAGTCTCTCATACCAAGCCCTCGGAGCTTGTATTAAACCATAGAGAGCTTTAGTTAATCTAAACATATGATTAGGGAGGCTATTATTTTGAAATCCAGGAGGTTGTTCAACATAGACTTCTTCGGAAATAAAGCCATTAAGAAAAGCACTTTTAACATCCATTTGAAATAACTTAAAATTATTACTACTAGCGTAGGCAAGGAGCATTCTTATGGCTTCTAATCGAGCCACAGGAGCGAAGGTTTCTTCGTAATCGATACCTTCTTCTTGGTTGAAACCTTTGGCCACTAATCAAGCCTTGTTTCTAACCACGATACCATTTTCATCTTGCTTGTTTCTAAAGACCCATTTAGTACCAATAACTAAATGGTCATTAGGCCTAGGAACAAGCATCCACACCTCATTTCTCTCAAATTGATTTAATTCATCTTGCATTGCGATAATCCATGAATCATCTTTCATGGCTTTGTCAACACATTTGGGTTCAATTTGGGAGAGAAAAGCGGAGTTGGCATAAAATTTTTTAAGAGAAGATCGTGTTTGAACCCCCTTTGATGTGTCTCCTAAGATTAGCTCCTTAGGATGAGCATCTACATACTTCCAATCATTGGGTAAGGATGTTTCGGAAGTGGATGCATCCAAGTTGCTAGTTGGAGACGGGGTTTCATTTAAATTCAAAGAATCAAAATTAACATCATCATCAAAATCGTTTTTCCTGATTTCGGAAATCTCATTGAAAACAACATGAATAGATTCTTCAATAATTAAAGTTCTTTTATTGAAGATACGAAAAGCTTTAGAAACCGAAGAATAACCAAGAAAGATTCCTTCATCGGATTTAGCATCAAATTTTCCTAAGTTATCTTTTTCATTCAAGATAAAACACTTACACCCAAAGACTTTAAACTATGAAACATTGGGATTTTTGTTGTTCCATAACTCATAAGGATTTTTGGTGAGTAAGGGTCTTACTAGAACTCTATTCAAAATATAGCATGTGGTGTTTACGGCTTCGGCCCAAAAATATTTGGGTAGGCTATGTTCATTCAACATGGTTCCTGCCATTTCTTGTAAATTTCGATTTTTTCTTTCTACTACTCCATTTTGTTGAGGATTTCTTGGAGTAGAGAAATTATGGTTGTATACATTGAGTTCACAAAATTCTTGGAAATCATGGTTTTGAAATTCACCATCGTGATCACTTCTAATTGACGAAATCATGGAACCCTTTTCATTTTGAACAAGTTTACAAAACATGGTAAAATATCTAAAGCATTCATTTTTCTGTTTTAAGAAGTAGGTCCATGTATATCTGCTATAGTCATCCACAATGACGAAGGCGTATTTGCTACCTCCTAGACTTGATGTAGAGATTGTTAGGATCGAGAGCACTAAGAGGGGGGGGGGGGTGAATTAGTGCAGCGGAAATCTTATAATAAATTAAAAACCAAAAGCTGCGTTCGTTCAAAAACTATTATGATGCAAAAGCAAATTCTCAGTTTGTATCTAAGTGCAGTTTGCGTCTAAGCGCAGATTGCGTCTAAGCGTAGTTTTGCGTCTAAGCGCAGATTGCGTCTAAGCGCAGTTTTGCGTCTAAGCGCAGTTTTGCGTCTAAACTCAGATTTACGTCTAAATGCAGATTTATGTCTTAAACGCAGATTTACGTCTTAACGCAGTTTTACGTCTAAACGTAGTTTTACGTCTAAACGCAGATTTACGTCTAAACGCAGTTTTACGTCTAAACGCAGTTTTACGTCTAAACGCAGATTTACGTCTAAACGCAGTTAGACGCAGATTTACGTCTAAACTTTGAAACTCGTTTGTATACTCGCAGAAGGCAGTATGCAGTTCAAACCAAGACGTAAACGTGAACTGAAATCTGATGATTGAGCGAAGAAAGCCGATTTACGTCTGAATGCAGTTTTACGTCTAAATGTTGAAACTCGTTCGTAAAATCGTAGAGGACAGATTGCAGTTATTAATAGGATTAAAATGTAAGCGTAAACTGCAAGGAAGCTCGTTCGTAAAAACACGGAAAACAGTTCTGCAGAATCAAACGTAAACGTAAACTGTAATGTATGAAAATACGAGTTTACGTCTGAATGCAGATTTGGAAGAACAGCACTTAGAACTTGTTCGTGAAAGCGCAGAGAGCAGTAGTGATGAGGGAGGTTTGCAGTAATGATAAAGTGCTCGAAAATAAACGCAAACCAGAGATTTAGAGTGGTTCGGTCAGCCTTGACCTACTCCACTTTTGGCTTCCTCCACCGATGAGGTTGCCGACGTCAACTAGGTGCCTTCCTTCAATGGGCGAAGGCCAAACTTCCCTCTTACAGTTTCTCTCCTTTTGACAGGCTTAGGAGACAACCTTTACAGACCTTTCTCTCCTCACTTTACAATTGAAAACTTGAAGAACAGAAGGAGGAGACTTAAACACTTTTGAGCTCTTTAGAATCACAGAAAAGATCACAATTTCGGTATGGGTCTATATCTTTTCAGTGCTGAATGGGTGGGGTATTTATAGGCCCCAACCCAATTCAAAATTCGAGCTCAAAACGATCAAATCGATCAAATCCCAGAATTTCTGGGATCAGGCGGTTGCACCTCTCGACTGGAGAGGTGGCACCGCCTGGCAGAGCTCGAAGACTGAGCTCTGCCGATTGCTTCTCTCTGCCAGAGCTCGAAGACTGAGCTCGATGGTTGCATCACCTGGCAGAGCTCGAAGACTGAGCTTGGTGGTTGCATCACCTGGCAGAGCTCGAAATCTGAGCTCGGTGGTTGCATCACTTGGCAGAGCTCCAAACTGAGCTCAAGCTGATGCACCATTCTACCAGAGCTCGAAGACTGAGCTTGGTGAATGCATCACCTGGCAAAGCTCGAGACTGAGCTCAGGCTGATGCACTTCTCTGCCAAAGCTTGAAGACTGAGCTTGGTGGTTGCATCGCCTGGCAGAGCTCGGAACTTGAGCTCTGGCGGTGCAACCTCTTGGCTGGGGCGGTTGCACCTCCCAGCCCCACAGCCCAGGCGGTTGCACCTCCTGGCTGGGGCGGTTGCACCTCTCAACCCCACAGCCCAGGCGGTTGCACCTCCTGGCTGGGGCGGTTGCACCTCCTGGTGCAATCAGGGTCCGAATGGTTCACTCCATTCGACCCACTTTGAATCTTTTCAGGGGCCCAATTGCCCCAAGATTAAGCTAATGGGATCACCTCCCATTTTCATGCTTAATCATCGTGCTAACTACGATTATCTCTAAGACAACTTCTGCAGCTTGCTCCGATGCGTCAATCGCTTCTTCCGGCGAGTTTCCGGCCAACTTCCGTCGATCAACCGATAACCCTCGGTGATCCTTCTGCGGACATCCGGCATGCTCCTGGACTTTGCGACGATCCACTTGGCGAGTTCCGACGAGCTTCGCTTGGCAAGCTTCTGGACTTCTCGGATCTGTTCTCTCTGAACCTCCGACGACCGTCCGAACTTCCGTCGAACTCTCGAACTCCCAACGTGATCATGATCTTGACTCCGGCGCAACTCCTGCTGCTTGTCTTACTCTCATCGTAGTTAATCCTGCACACTTATCTCAACACATAGATTAGATAACAAATGACAATTGACTTCATCATCAAAATCCGAGATTCAACAATCTCCCCCTTTTTGATGATGACAATCAATTGATAAAGGAGTTATCCTTAACTCCCCCTATCTATATGCCATAGTTGAGATAAGTCAACCTTGAATTCAAGACCTAAGAATTCAAGTGACGTATTGATAAGTTAGATCAGTTAAACTTATCAATGCTCCCATCATGATGCCTATCATGATGTATCTCTTCAAGAATTATGTCAAGGCATGACATACATCATCAAGTTTGTATGATTGTGTTTGTAACCATTCATCATGTAATCATAAAACAACGAAGGACTTTTTACATGATGCTCACATTTGAGATTGTCTAGCAAGTTTGCATTTTCTTCACAACATCAAATCAAGATATGATGCAAACTATAGTACCTGTTCACATATCTCTTAGTGATGCAAGGATGGCATAGCATTGTTTATGGCATCACACATGTATTTGTAACTATGACATAGATATGATTATGGCAGTTCAGCTATGACATAGTATTTATCAATTCATATTTTTCTCCCCCTTTGTCATCAACAAAAAGCATGATAGCATTATCAAGCATATAAAGGAAGTCATGACACATATATCACTTTATTGTTTTTGCTTGACGGAGGAAAAGTCATTTTCCAAGGAGTTTTCATAAGAGTGTACGGGAACATCCCATTTTTAGCATACAACCCGAAAAATGAACTTCTTACATGCATTTTTAAAAATATTTGTCACATGATTTGCAACATGTTATTTGATCAAGCGTTGTCAAGGCATGTAATAGTGATAGCATCCGAAAAATAAATTTAAGTATTTGGACACATCAACATTCCTAATTCTCTTCTTATGTAATCAAATTGTTCTTCACATAGGGGTTTTGTGAAGATATCAGCTAGTTGATGTTTGGTATCAATAAACTCTATGGTTACATCATGATTAGTGACATGATCTCGTATAAAGTGATGTCTAATATCAATGTGTTTTGTTCTTGAGTGTTGTATAGGATTTTTAGTTAAGCATATTGCACTCGTGTTATCACATTTAAAAGGAATATCTTTAAGATTTACTTTGTAATCTTCTAAAGTGTTTTTCATCCATACAACTTGTGCACAGCATGCACTTGCTGCAATGTATTCAGCTTCGGTTGTTGATAGGGCAACCGAGTTTTGTTTCTTAGATGACCAGGATACAAGGGCATGTCCTAAAAATTGACATGATCCTGATGTGCTTTTTCTGTCTAGTTTACAGCCAGCGAAGTCCGCATCAGCATAGGCTGTTAATTCAAAATTTTCTGATTTTGGGTACCATAATCCTAGATTGGTAGTTCCATTAAGATATCTGAGTATTCTTTTGACTGCTTTGAGATGGGATATCTTAGGGTCTGATTGAAATCTAGCACAAAGTCCTACACTGAACATGATGTCTGGTCTGGTGGCAGTGAGGTAAAGTAAACTTCCTATCATACCCCTATAGGTTTTTTGATCGAAGCTTTCTCCATTCTCATCAATTTCTAACTTAGTGGAGGTGCTCATAGGGGTGTCAATGGCTTTTGAGTTATTCATTTTGAACTTCTTTAGCAAACTCACAGCATATTTGGTTTGACTAATAAAGATGCCATTGCTTAGTTGTTTGATTTGTAGGCCTAAGAAGAATGTTAACTCTCCCATTAGACTCATTTCGAATTCATGACTCATAGTTTTCGCAAAGGATTTACAAAGAGATTCATTTGTAGAACCAAAGATAATGTCATCAACATAAATCTGAACAATGAGAAAATCATTTTCAAAATTCTTGATAAACAATGTAGTATCAACCTTGCCTTTTATGAAATTATTTTCAATAAGAAAAGAGCTAAGTCTCTCATACCAAGCCCTTGGGGCTTGTTTTAAACCATAGAGAGCTTTAGTTAATCTAAACACATGATTAGGGCAGCCATTATTTTCAAATCCAGGAGGTTGTTCAACATAAACTTCTTCGGAAATGAAACCATTTAGAAAAGCGCTTTTAACATCCATTTGAAATAACTTAAAATTATTGCAACTAGCGTAGGCAAGGAGCATCCTTATGGCTTCCAATCGAGCCACAGGTGCGAAGGTTTCTTCGTAATCGATACCTTCTTCTTGGTTGAAACCTTTGGCCACTAATCTAGCCTTGTTTCTAACCACGATACCATTTTCATCTTGCTTGTTTCTAAAGACCCATTTAGTACCAATTACTAAATGGTCATTTGGCCTAGGAACAAGCGTCCACACCTCATTTCTCTCAAATTGATTTAATTCATCTTGCATTGCGATAATCCATGAATCATCTTTCATGGCTTCATCAACACATTTGGGTTCAATTTGGGAGAGAAAAGCGGCGTTGGCACAAAAGTTTTTAAAAGAAGATCGTGTTTGAACCCCCTTTGATGTGTCTCCTAGGATTAGTTCCTTAGGATGAGCATCTATATACTTCCAATCCTTGGGTAAGGATGTTTTGGAAGTGGATGCAACCAAGTTGCTAGTTGGAGACGGGGTTTCGTTTAAATTCAAGGAATCAAAATTAATATCATCATCAAGATCATTTTTCTTAATTTCTGAAATCTCATTGAAAACAACATGGATGGATTCTTCAATAACTAAGGTTCTTTTATTGAAGATGCGAAAAGCTTTAGAAACCGAAGAATAACCAAGAAAGATTCCTTCATCAGATTTAGCATCGAATTTTCCTAAGTTATCCTTTTCATTTAAGATAAAACACTTACACCCAAAGACTTTAAAATATGAGACATTGGGTTTTTTGTTATTCCATAACTCATAAGGAGTTTTGGTGAGTAAGGGTCTTACTAGGACTCTATTTAAAATATAACATGCAGTGTTTACAGCTTCGGCCCAAAAATATTTGGGTAGGCTATGTTCATTCAACATGGTTCTTGCCATTTCTTGCAAATTTCGATTTTTTCTTTCTACTACCCCATTTTGTTGAGGATTTCTTGGAGTAGAGAAGTTATGGTTGTATCCGTTGAGTTCACAGAATTCTTGGAAGTCATGGTTTTGAAATTCTCCACCGTGATCACTTCTAATTGACGAAATCATAGATTCCTTTTCATTTTGAACAAGTTTACAAAACTTGGTAAAATGTTTAAAGCATTCATTTTTTTGTTTTAAGAAGTAGGTCCATGTATATCTGCTGTAGTCATCAATAATGACAAAGGCGTATTTGCTACCTCCTAGACTCGATGTAGAGATTGGTCCGAACAAGTCCATATGGATCAATTGTAAGGGCCTAGAGGTGCTTATTTGATTCTTAGCTTTGAAGCTACCCCTTATTTGCTTACCTAATTGGCAAGCATCACATACATTATCTTTGATGAACTTGATATGAGGAATTCCTCTTACAAGTTCTCTAGATGATACTTGATTGATTAGTTTCATGCTAGCATGACCTAATCTTCTATGCCATAGCCAAGCATCCTCATTTATAACGGCAAAGCACATTTCATCACATAAGTTATTGATGTTAATAGTGTATACGTTGTTTTGTTTTACTGCAATCATAGATATATTTTTGTGTGGTTTTTCAATGATGCAGGCATTAGATTCAAATCTTATAATATATCCTTTATCACATAATTGACTAATGCTCAAGAGGTTATGTTTTAAACCATCAACGAGTAAAACATCTTCAATAGAGAGGTTGGATTTGTTACCTATGGTTCCTTTGCCAATGATTTTACCCTTGTTGTTGTCTCCGAAGGTGACATATCCTTCGTCTATGCTAGAGAGCTTAGAGAATTGAGATGGATCTCCGGTCATATGCCTTGAGCATCCACTATCAAGGTACCATTTCTTGCTCCTAGCTTGCGATTGTTTAGTTTTCTACAAGAAAGGATGATGTTTAAGTACCCATTTGCTTTTGGGTGCTTCATAAATAGATCTACATTTTCTATCATGTTGCATAGAGTTTATCATGGTTCCTTTAGGAACCCAAATCAATTTGTTTGGACTTATTTTCTTGAATGGACAACAATGTGTCTTGTGTCCAGATTTGCAACAAAAGTTGCACTTGGTTTGGTTTTGAACGTGTAAGATGGGACCTTTTACAAAGGTAGTTGGATTTCGGTGAGGACTCCTCACAAATCCAATCCCACTTCTTTTGGGAGCATGACCCTTGTTTGTAAGAATCATGTTTAATGACTTGCTACCAACCTCGAATTTCTTCAAGGTGTCCTTAAGCAGCAAGTTTTCTTTTTGTATAGTTTCTAAATCATGACATTTGATACATGAGTTTAAACTATCATGATGTTCGACTTTTAACTTATCAAACTCACAAGTAAGATTATCATGTACCCTTTTTAGCAACTTGTATTTTCTATTTATAACTTTGCATTCATCAAATAAATCATGGAAGGCATTTAATAATTCATCGAAAGATAAATCAGCATCTAATAAATCCGTTACCTCCTCTTCGATGGCCATAAAGGCGTAATGAGCAACTTGCTCGGTGTTGGATTCTTCTTCCTCGGATGCGCTCGAATCATCCCATGTTGCTTGGAGCGCCTTCTTCTTTGTTGTTCTTTTCTTGACTTGGGGACAATCACTTTTGTAATGTCCCGGCTTTTTACATTCATAGCAGATCACTTGGTCCTTCTTAGGTTCAAGTTTATTTTTCACATCGTTTTTAAACTTGTTTCTTTTGAAGAATTTTTTAAACTTTCTTGTCAAAAGTGCCAAGTCATCGTCACAATCCTCATCACTTGAGTTTTCTCTCAAGTGGCATTCAGAAGTTTTAAGTGCCATATCCTTCCTGTTCTTTGGAAGGATGTCTTCTTGCTCTTCATGAGCTTTGCAGGTCATTTCGTAGGTCATTAATGACCCGATTAGTTCTTCAAGAGGGAAATTTTGCAGATCTTTTGCCTCTTGAATGGCGGTGACTTTAGGATCCCAACTCTTAGGAAGGGATCTTAGTATCTTATTAACAAGCTCAAAATCCGAAAAGCTCTTTCCGAGTCCTTTTAGACCGTTGACGACATCCGTGAAACGGGTAAACATGTCGCCAATGGTTTCACTCGGTTTCATTCGGAAAAGTTCAAAAGAATGCAGCAACAGATTGATTTTTGACTCTTTCACTCTACTTGTGCCCTCGTGGGTCACTTCAAGTGTGTGCCAAATATCAAAAGCAGTTTCGCAAGTTGAAACACGATTAAACTCGTTTTTATCAAGAGCGCAAAATAAGGCATTCATAGCCTTTGCATTAAGAGCGAAAGCCTTCTTCTCCAAATCGTTCCAATCGATCATTGGAAGAGAAGATTTTGAAAATCCATTTTCAACAAGGTTCCACAGTTCTAAATCCATAGAAATAAGAAAGATCCTCATTCGGGTCTTCCAGTAAGTGTAGTCCGTTCCACTGAACATGGGTGGACGTGTAATTGAATGCCCCTCTTGGTTTCCGGCGTATGCCATCTCTCTTGGGTTTTAATCCTTTAGAGAGTTAACCTCGCTCTGATACCAATTGTTAGGATCGAGAGCACTAAGAGGGGGGGGGGGTGAATTAGTGCAGCGGAAATCTTATAATAAATTAAAAACCAAAAGCTGCGTTCGTTCAAAAACTATTATGATGCAAAAGCAAATTCTCAGTTTGTATCTAAGTGCAGTTTGCGTCTAAGCGCAGATTGCGTCTAAGCGTAGTTTTGCGTCTAAGCGCAGATTGCGTCTAAGCGCAGTTTTGCGTCTAAGCGCAGTTTTGCGTCTAAACTCAGATTTACGTCTAAATGCAGATTTATGTCTTAAACGCAGATTTACGTCTTAACGCAGTTTTACGTCTAAATGTAGTTTTACGTCTAAACGCAGATTTACGTCTAAACGCAGTTTTACGTCTAAACGCAGTTTTACGTCTAAACGCAGATTTACGTCTAAACGCAGTTAGACGCAGATTTACGTCTAAACTTTGAAACTCGTTTGTATACTCGCAGAAGGCAGTATGCAGTTCAAACCAAGACGTAAACGTGAACTGAAATCTGATGATTGAGCGAAGAAAGCCGATTTACGTCTGAATGCAGTTTTACATCTAAATGTTGAAACTCGTTCGTAAAATCGTAGAGGACAGATTGCAGTTATTAATAGGATTAAAATGTAAGCGTAAACTGCAAGGAAGCTCGTTCGTAAAAACACGGAAAACAGTTCTGCAGAATCAAACGTAAACGTAAACTGTAATGTATGAAAATACGAGTTTACGTCTGAATGCAGATTTGGAAGAACAGCACTTAGAACTTGTTCGTGAAAGCGCAGAGAGCAGTAGTGATGAGGGAGGTTTGCAGTAATGATAAAGTGCTCGAAAATAAACGCAAACCAGAGATTTGGAGTGGTTCGGTCAGCCTTGACCTACTCCACTTTTGGCTTCCTCCACCGATGAGGTTGCCGACGTCAACTAGGTGCCTTCCTTCAATGGGCGAAGGCCAAACTTCCCTCTTACAGTTTCTCTCCTTTTGACAGGCTTAGGAGACAACCTTTACAGACCTTTCTCTCCTCACTTTACAATTGAAAACTTGAAGAACAGAAGGAGGAGACTTAAACACTTTTGAGCTCTTTAGAATCACAGAAAAGATCACAATTTCGGTATGGGTCTATATCTTTTCAGTGCTGAATGGGTGGGGTATTTATAGGCCCCAACCCAATTCAAAATTCGAGCTCAAAACGATCAAATCGATCAAATCCCAGAATTTCTGGGATCAGGCGGTTGCACCTCTCGACTGGAGAGGTGGCACCGCCTGGCAGAGCTCGAAGACTGAGCTCTGCCGATTGCTTCTCTCTGCCAGAGCTCGAAGACTGAGCTCGATGGTTGCATCACCTGGCAGAGCTCGAAGACTGAGCTTGGTGGTTGCATCACCTGGCAGAGCTCGAAATCTGAGCTCGGTGGTTGCATCACTTGGCAGAGCTCCAAACTGAGCTCAAGCTGATGCACCATTCTGCCAGAGCTCGAAGACTGAGCTTGGTGAATGCATCACCTGGCAAAGCTCGAGACTGAGCTCAGGCTGATGCACTTCTCTGCCAAAGCTCGAAGACTGAGCTTGGTGGTTGCATCGCCTGGCAGAGCTCGGAACTTGAGCTCTGGCGGTGCAACCTCTTGGCTGGGGCGGTTGCACCTCCCAGCCCCACAGCCCAGGCGGTTGCACCTCCTGGCTGGGGCGGTTGCACCTCTCAACCCCACAGCCCAGGCGGTTGCACCTCCTGGCTGGGGCGGTTGCACCTCCTGGTGCAATCAGGGTCCGAATGGTTCACTCCATTCGACCCACTTTGAATCTTTTCAGGGGCCCAATTGCCCCAAGATTAAGCTAATGGGATCACCTCCCATTTTCATGCTTAATCATCGTGCTAACTACGATTATCTCTAAGACAACTTCTGCAGCTTGCTCCGATGCGTCAATCGCTTCTTCCGGCGAGTTTCCGGCCAACTTCCGTCGATCAACCGATAACCCTCGGTGATCCTTCTGCGGACATCCGGCATGCTCCTGGACTTTGCGACGATCCACTTGGCGAGTTCCGACGAGCTTCGCTTGGCAAGCTTCTGGACTTCTCGGATCTGTTCTCTCTGAACCTCCGACGACCGTCCGAACTTCCGTCGAACTCTCGAACTCCTAACGTGATCATGATCTTGACTCCGGCGCAACTCCTGCTGCTTGTCTTACTCTCATCGTAGTTAATCCTGCACACTTATCTCAACACATAGATTAGATAACAAATGACAATTGACTTCATCATCAAAATCCGAGATTCAACAGAGATTGGTCCGAACAAGTCCATATAGATTAATTGTAAGGGTCTAGAGGTGCTTATTTGATTCTTAGATTTGAAGCTACCCTTAATTTGTTTACCTAATTGGCAAGCATCACATACATTATCTTTGATGAACTTGATATGAGGAATTCCTCTTACAAATTCTTTAGATGATATTTGAGTGATTAGTTTTATGCTAGTAAGACCTAATCTTTTATGCCATAGCCAAGCACCCTTATTCAAAACCGAAAAACATATTTCATTACACAAATCATTGATGTCAATAGTGTATTCGTTATTTTGTTTTAATGCAATCATAGACATGTTTTTGTGTGGTTTTTTCAATGATGCAAGCATTAGATTCGAATCTGACAATGTATCCTTTATCATATAATTGACTAATGCTCAAGAGGTTATGTTTTAAGCCATCAACTAACAAAACATCTTCAATAAGGAAGTTGGATTTGTTACCTATGGTTCCTTTGCCAACGATTTTACCCTTGTTGATGTCTCTGAAGGTGACATAGCCTTCGTCTATGCTAGTGAGCTTAGAGAATTGAGATGGATCTCCGGTCATATGCCTTGAGCATCCACTATCAAGGTACCATCTCTTGCTCCTAGCTTGCGATGGTATAGGTTTCTACAAGAAAGGATGATTTTTAGGTACCCATTTGCTTTTGGGTGCCTCACAAATAGATCTACATTGTCTATCATGTTGCATAGAATTTATCATTGTTCCTTTAGGGACCCAAATCGATTCGTTTGGACTAATTTTCTTGAATGGACAATAATACGTCTTGTGTCCAAGCTTGCAACAAAAGTTGCATTTGCTTTGGTGTTGAACATGTATGATGGGGCCTTTTACGAAGGTGGTTGGATTTTGGTGAGAACTTCTCACAAATCCAATTCCACTTCTTTTGGGAATGTGACCCTTGTTTGCAAGGATCATGTTCAATGACTTGCTTCCAACCTCGAATTTCTTCAAGGTGTCCTTAAGTAGCAAGTTTTCCTTTTGGAGAGTTTCTAGATCATGGCATTTGATGCATGGATCTAAACTATCATGATATTCAGTTTTTAACTTATCAAAATTACAAGTAAGTCTATCATGCTCCTTTTTTAGCAATTTATATTTTCTATTGATAATCTTGCATTCATCAAATAAGTCATGGAAGGTATTTAATAATTCATCGAAAGATAAATTTGCATCTAATAAATTTTTTACCTCCTCTCCGATGGCCATTAAGGCGTAATGAGCAACTTGCTCGGTGTTGGACTTCTCTTCTTCGGATGCGCTCGAATCATCCCATGTTACTTTGAGCGCCTTCTTCTTTGTTGTTCTCTTTTTGACTTGGGGACAATCACTCTTGTAGTGTCCTGACTTTTTGCACTCATAGCAAATAACTTAGTCCTTCTTGGGTTCAAGTTTATTTTTAGTGTCATTCTTAAACTTGTTTCTTTTAATAAATTTTTTAAATTTTCTTGGTAGAAGTGCCAAGTCATCGTCACAGTCCTCATCACTTGAGTTTTCTTTCAAGCGGTCTTCCAAAGTTCTAAGTGCCATATCCTTCCTGTTTTTTGGAAGGATGTCTTCTTGCTCTTCATGAGCTTTGCAAGTCATCTCGTAGGTCATTAATGACCCAATTAGTTCTTCAAGAGGGATGTTGTTTAGATCTTTCGCCTCTTGAATAGCAGTGACTTTAGAATCCCAACTCTTAGGAAGGGATCTTAGAATCTTATTTACGAGCTCAAAATCTGAAAAACCTTTTCCGAGTCTTTTTAGACCGTTGACGACATCCGTGAAACGGGTAAACATGTCGCCAATAGTTTCACTTGGTTTCATCCGGAAAAGTTCGAAAGAGTGTAACAAAAGATTGATTTTTGACTCTTTCACTCTACTTATGCCTTCATGAGTCACTTCGAGTGTGTGCCAAATATCAAATGCGGTTTCACAAATCGAAACATGATTAAACTCATTTTTATCAAGTGCACAAAATAAGGCATTCATAGCCTTTGCATTAAGAGCGAAAGCTTTCTTCTCCAAATCATTCCAATCGATCATTGGAAGAGAAGACTTCAAAAAACCATTTTCAACAAGATTCCAAAGTTCAAAATCCATAGAAATAAGAAAGATCCTCATTCGGGTCTTCCAATAGGTGTAGTCCGTCCCATTAAACATGGGTGGACGTGTAATAGAATGGCCCTCTTGGTTTCCGGCGTAAGCCATCTCTCTTGGGTTTTAATCCGTTTGAGAGTTAACCCCGATCTGATACCAATTGTGGGGGGGGGGGGGGGGGTGAATTAGTGCAGCAAAAATTTTTCAGCGATTAAAACCGAAAGCTGCGTTCGTTCGATAAAAACGATTTCGATGTGAAAGCCGATTCTAAGATTACTTTAACTTAATATTAAGCGAGATGACGTTAAAGTAAATCTACGAAGGTAGTTTGTAGTTTATGATGAAAATCAGAATGTAAGCGCAAACTGAAATGCGACGTTCGTACGATAAAACTGGTTTACGTCTAAATGCCAATTTTGAAGATACTGAACTTTGAGATACGTTTTATAAATGCGCAGAAGGCAGTTTGCAGTTATGATTGAAATCATAACGTAAACGTAAACTGAAATGTAATGATCGTACGAAAAAGCCGATTTATGTCTAAACGCAGATTCGGAAAGTTCTGAACTTAGAAACTTGTTCGTAAAAGCGCAGAGGGCAGTAGCTATTTAGGTGGTTTGTAGTGAAGGTAAAATGCTCAAAGGAAATACAAACCGAGATTTAGAGTGGTTCGGTCAATCTTGACCTACTCCACTTTTGGCTTCCTCCACCGACGAGGTCACCGACGTCAACTAGAGGCCTTCCTTCAATAAGCGAAGGCCAACCACCCTTTTACAGTTTCACTCCTTTTGACGGGCTTAGGAGACAACCCTTACAGAAATTTTCTCTCCTCTCTTTACAACTCAAGACTTTGAAGAACAGAGGGAGGAGAACTTTTGGTCTTTACAACAATTTTGAGTGTAAGTTGCTACCTTTCAGTGCTGAATGGGTGGGGTATTTATAGGCCCCAACCCAATTCAAATTTGGAGCTCAAAACTGTCAATTCCCGTAATTCCGGGATCCGACGGTTGCACCTCCTAACTGGGGCGGTTGCACCGCCTGGTAGAGCTCGAAGACTGAGCCTCTGGGCGGTGCTACCTCTGTCAGGGGCCATTGCACCTCTCTGCCAGAGCTCGAAGACCGAGCTCAGGCGGTTGCACCTCCTGACTAGGGCGGTTGCACCGCCTGCCAGAGCTCGAAGACCGAGCTCAGGCGGTGCTACCTCCTCTCAGGAGAGGTTGCACTGCTCAGTCTCGCTTGGAGACTAAGCCCAGGCGGTTGCACCTCCTGGCTGGGGCGGTTGCACCACCCAGTCTCCCTAGGAGACTTAGCCCATGTGGTGCCACCGCCTGGATTGGGCGGTTCAACCACCTGACAGAAATCAGGGTCAGAATGGTTGATCCATTTGGCCCAATTTGGATTCTTCAGGGGCCCAATTGCCCCAAGATTAAGTTAATGGGATCACCTCTCATTTCCAACTTAATCATTGTGCTAACTATGATATTTCCTAAGACATTTACTACAACTTGCTCTGGTGCGTCAATCGCTTCTTCCGGCGAGCTTCCGGCAAACTTCCATCGATCATCCGATAAACCCTCGGTGATGCTCCTGCGGACTTCCGGCAAACTCCTGGACTTGCGACGATCCACTTGGCGAGTTCCGACGAGCTTCTTTAGCAAGCTCATGGACTTCTCAGATTTGTTCCCGCAGAACCTCCGACGACCGTCCGAACTTCCGTCGAACTTACGAACTCCCAACGTGATCATTGTCTTGACTCCAGCGCAACTCCTCCTGCATATCTTATTTTCATCGTAGTTAATCCTGCACACTTATCTCAACATATAGATTAGATAACAAATGACAATTGACTTCAGCATCAAAATCTGAGATTCAACAGCTCGTACGCGGGTAGGCCACGCCGAGGCGGTGGTCGCGCACTAGCAATAGCTGCGGCCAACCGTGCGCAAGCGTCGGTAGACCCGCACGCCGGCAAGAACCGCCGTAACGGCCGCATGTTGGCAGCGGCAATAGTAGCGCCGCAAGCGCAAGTGGTGGCGGCAACGCATAGTAAGGTTTTGGCAAAATTATAGTTTTTGCCCCAAGGTTTCTCTTTATTCAAATTACAGTTTTCCCCTTTTGTATTTTATTAATATCCTTTAATTCTTTTGATAGTTCTACATTTTACAAATCTCATAATTCTAGTTTTTATTCTGTCAAATATTTATAATTTTACCCTTATGAAATTAATTTTTTTTAATTTACATTCTCAATTATAAAATTGATAAATATGATTTATTATAATTATAATTAAATTTAATCATGATTATATTTTGATTATTTGATTGGATGTAATTTTGATTAAAAAAACTATAAATTACAGTTCACTTTTATAATTTTCTAATATGAATTATTGATTATATTTTTACACATGGTAAATAAAATATAATTATTATTTTTGGATATTCATTTAGTTATTCACATGTATATATTTGAAATCATGAAATAATATTCATCTTTCACATGAAGACACGATTTATTTATTATCATGATTATTATATGAGTTTTCTTTTGCTAATTAATATTCAATAATTATTATGGTTGTTATTCTATTATTGAACTACGTATAAATTGAATTTAAAAAATTTGATGTATATTATTTGTTATTTAGCTTCTTAAGTTTTATCTGACTTATAGTTGCCAAAATGGCCTGGAATGATAGACTTTTGTGATGTGAATTATAATAAAAATTTTATCATTTATAGGATATTTTAAATTATATTTTATATTATTATATTGGTCTTGTAGCTACAAAAGTGATTTAGACCAATAACTTATAAAATAATATTAAGAAATTAGTCCTAAATGATATTAAAGAAATAATATTCACAATGACATATATAATTAGGAGATTTAGATAATCTCAAAGAAGAATCTACTTCAAATAATTATGTGATTGGTATGATGATAATATTTTGGATATCGTTACAGTTTAGGTTGTATACCCAAAGGTTGTTAACAATATTATTACATAAGGATGGTATCAGTCCTCTATAGATAATCTTGAGTAAACACTAAATATATCAATATTTCACCCAAAGGTGTAATATAGATGATATTAATAGTTCATCAAATTTTTAAAAAATTCAAAGCATTAATATTATTTTATATTTTATAGTGGTTCTTCCGTCCATACATTCATATGTTTCTAGTGTCCCTATACTCTCTAGATCAAATTATTCAAAATAGTTAGAATATATGAAATTTACATTGGGTGTATTAGATCTTGATTTAGCATTGCTTGTTAAAAAGCCTTCAGACTTAACTGATGAAAGTACTATAGAATAAGTTAATAAAATGAAGGCTTGGGAAAGATCTGATAGGCTTAGTTTAATGTTCATAAGAACGACGATTGCAAATAATATAAAGACTTTATTACCGATTACAACTAATGCACATGAATATTTAAAGGTTATTGAAGACAGATTTAAATATGCTGATAAGTCATTGGCTGGCACACTAATGAAAGAACTGACTACGACTCAATATGATGGCACTCGAGGAATTCAGGATCACATCCTTAATATGGCTAACAAAGTTACAAAACTTAAAGCATTAGGCATGAATGTTGATGAGTCTTTCCTCGTGCAGTTCATTCTCAATTATCTTCCTTCTCAGTTTGGCCCATTCAAGATTCACTATAATACAAATAAGGATAAGTGGGATTTGAATGAGTTAACTAGTATATGTGTTAAAGAAGAATTGAGATTAAAGTAGGAAAGTTCATATCATGTTATGATTGCTACTCAAGGAAGAAAATTGAAGCATCATCCATTAAAGAAATTTGCTAGGTTTGAAAATGTTAAATAGACTAATGAAAAGAAAACTTTTATAGTAAAATACTTTTTTTTGACAAGAAAGGACATATGAAGAAGAACTGCATTAAACACAAGACTTGGTTTGAAAAGAAAGATATTAACTCAACCTTTGTATGTTTCGAATCAAATATTACAAAAGTTCCTTCTAGCACTTAGTGGATTGATTATGGTGCTTCAACTTATGTTACCAATAATATGTAGGGATTTCTTTCAATTCGAAAACCAAAAGAATATGAAAGATTCATCATTATGGGAAATCGTCTTAAAGCGAAAGTGATATCAGTGGAAACTTATCGTCTACGCTTAGAGACGGGTCATATGATGGATCTTGTTAGCACATGTTATGTTCCTACAATTTCTAGAAATTTAGTTTTTCTATCTAGAATTGATGTGTTAGGATATTGTCTTTCTTTTGGTAATGGCAAACTTAGTATATTTTATGATTCAATAAAAGTTGGTTCTAGAATTCCATATGATGGTTTATACATAAATAATTTGGATCTTGAGTTTAAAAAAATATTATTGATCTTGTAATCAAGTGTTGGATTGAAACATAGTTTCAATAATGGAAGATCTTCTATATTGTGACATAGACAATTAGGGCATATCTATAAGGAAAGAATTGAAAGATTAGTAAAGGATAATATTTTGGAACATTTAGACTTCACTGATTTTGATGTTTGTATAGATTGCATTAAGGGAAAGCAAACTAAACATATAAAAAAAAAATACCACAAGAAGTAAAAAACTCCTTGAAATTATTTATATTAATATTTGTGGACCACTTCATATTCCTTGTTTTAGTAGAGAGAGATATTTCATCACATTTATAAATGACATGTCCAGATATGATTATGCTTATCTAATACGTGAAAAGTCTTAAGTCGTTGATACTCTTGAAGTATACATAAATGAGGTCGAGAGACAATTCGATAGAAAAGTTAAAATTGTCAGATCTGATAGGGGTGGTGAATTTTATGATAGATATGATGGATTTGGTTAGAATATTGGTCCTTTAGCTAGATTCCTAGAACAACGAGGTATTTGTGCTCAATATATATTACTAGGTGTGCCATAGAAAAACGGTGTTGTTAAAAGGTGAAATCGAACTCTTATGGATATGGTTAGGAGCATGATGAGTAATTCCTCTATACTTGAGTCGATGTAGAGTGAAGCTCTTAAGACAATTATGTACATCTTGAATAAGGTTCCGAATAAGTCAATTTCATCAACTTGATTTGAGTTATGAATTAGTAGGTGCTAGTTATAGGTGCAGAACAAACCAATCACATGAGTGATGGCACATGTGACTTGACATGCAGTCTTTTTTGCTTATTATATTTTGATATTTATCACTTTATATTACTTGTTGTATATATATATATATATATATATATATATATATATATATATATATATATATATATATATATATATATATATATTGTGATGTCCTTGGATCTTTGCAATAGTAATCAGATCATTATGAGATCATGATAATGATATAAATTCATCTTTAAACACATATCTTAAATGATTCTGATCATATGTTACTCGAGAGAGACATTGAGATAACCGGATAGACTGGTGTATTGTATACCCGTCCATATGATGGATGCAGCTGGTCTCATAGCTGCTCATGTGGGTGTTGAATCTCAGATTTTAATGATGAAACTAATTGATTGTGTTTAGATGTTTAACTGCATTTTAAGTGATGCAAGTCTACTCAATCAGGATTAGACAGTTAACACAGGAGGAATTGACGTTGCGCTGGAGGAGATCACGTTAGGATATTGGATGGCAGAAGGCTTCGGACGTCAGGCATCGGGCCAAGAGCGGAATTGCGCCAAGGATATCGGGGTTACAGAGGTCAACCGCCGAATGGGCAACAAGCCGCAAGAGAGGATGATGCACTGAAGAATCAGACGAAGCGCCAACCAATGACGTCCCGGGCAACATAATGTCAATTCGCGTTGTAATAATTGTCTAGATCGGAGTAGAGTTTTGGCTTGTGTGTGCCGGATTAACTACGATAACGATGAAGACATAAAGCAAAACAAAGTGTCAGAGTCAAGCGCGAAGGATTTGTTGCGAGTTTGAGAGTTCGACGGAAGTCCGAAGGTTCGTCGGGAATCTCACCGGAACTAGCCGAGAATGAGTAGGGAGCTTGCCGAAGGGTTTTTCGGAAGCTCGCCGAAATGTTCGTTGAAAGTTCACAGAGCTCACCGAGAAAGATCAGAGATTGCCGAAGAAACTCGTTGGAACTCGCCAAGATCAAATCGTGAAGTCTATGAGCTTGTTGGGAGTCCGCAGAATAGATTCCGAGAGATCGTCGGAAGACCACCGGAAGCTCGCCGGAAAAAGTCTTGACTTGCGAACTTTGTAATAGCTTAGGAAATGTCTTTAAATTCATAGTTAGCACGTTAATTAGGGTTAGGATTAGGTATTAATCCTATAACCCAAGTAGGGGCCAATTGGGCCCGAGTTCGGACTAGTTTGGGCCAAGTTTGGAGCCCAACCAGTTAGCTGAAATAGTGTAGGCGGTGGCACTGCCAGATTAGGCAGTGGCACTGCCCAGAACCCGAGAACTGAGTGGTGGCACCGTTGGACTGAGCGGTGGCACCGTTGGACTGAGCAGTGGCACCGCCCAGCACCCGAGAGGTCGGGCGGTGGCATCGCCATCGACAGGCGGTGGCACCGCCAGCCACGGAAACCCAAGAGAAATTAAATTTTGGAGCCCAAATTTGAATCTTCTTGGGGCCTATAAATACCCCTCAATTCTGAGCTGAGATCACAACCTTTGAGAAGCAAGAGATTGAGATAAAAGTCTTAGCAAAGCCTTTAGCAAGTTTTTGTTTTCAATAGCTTGAGTGTTCACCTCCCTCTTTCTCTTTGAAAATTTGTAAGAGTGTGAATCACTTGTAAAAGATTGTAAGAGGGGTATTTATCCTTCCCCTTCAAAGTGATTTGCTAGTGGAAGTTGGGAGCCTCTTCGAAGAAGGCTTCGCAAGTGGATGTAGGTCATTTTGACCGAACCACTTTAAATTGGTGTGTTCTCTGGTTTGCATTTACTTATTGCTATTTACCTTACTGCAAACCTTCATACGTGCTTTACTTCCTCATTACTTTTGCTGCACATCTTTACGAACACGCTTTCAAAATAAGCACTTCCAAGTTCAGTTTTTTATCGTACGAAAGATTTTTCCAAAACCGAAGTTTTAATCCGTTGCACTAATTCACCCCCCCCTCTTTGTGCTGCTCCGATCCTAACAATTGATATCAGAGCCACGGTTTTCTACTTTGGTTTAACACCCAAATAGAAATGGCTCTTTACGGCTTTCAAGAGGGTCACTCTCTCATTCGTCCTCCCTTTTTCAATGGGACGGACTACACTTATTGGAAAACTCGAATGAGAGTTTTCTTACTTTCTTTGGATTTGAATTTATGGCACATAGTTGAAAATGGATTTAAAATGTCTTCTCTTCCAATGAACTATTGGAATGAATTGGAAAAGAAGATGTTTTCTTTAAACGCAAAGGCTATGAATGCCTTATTTTGCGCTTTGGATAAAAATGAGTTCAATCAGATTTCTACATACGAAATGACTTTTGATATTTGGCGAACACTTGAAATCACGCACGAGGGAACTAGTAGAGTCAAAGACTCGAAAGTTAACATTTTATTGCATGATTTTGAGTTTTTTCGAATGCAACCAAGCGAGACTATAGGCGACATGTACACCCGTTTCACGAATGTCGTTAATAATCTAAGAGTTCTTGGTAAATCTTTTTCGAATTTTGATCTTGTAAGCAAGATCTTAAGATCCCTTCCAAAAAGGTGAGATCCTAAAATAGTCGCAATACAAGAAACAAAAGATTTAAATATTTTTCCACTTGAAGAACTAATTGGTTCGTTGATGACATATAAAATGGTGCACAATATACATGATGAACATGATGAACAAAATCACCTTCCAAAGAATAGGAAGGATTTGGAACTCTGGACAAATGAATACCACTTGAGCGATGACTCAAGTGATGAGGACAATGATGAATCAAAAACTTCCAAAGGTGAAACGGCGAATTGGGCTTTGACGAGCTTCGACTACAAGGTAAGTAACTCAACTCTCTTGAATTATTTTGAAATTACATAATACTTTTCATGAGTTATTTTAGTTTAGGATTAATTACATGAAAATAAAAAAAATTAGAAATCATACTTATCATTCTAGTAATTTTGAAAATAATCATGAAAATTGTATGTTTATGATAAACAAAATGATTTTGATTAAAAATGCCTTATGAAACATGATATCATGCCTAATAAATTTATTTTTTGAAGCTATGCATGATGATGATGAGTTTTGAGTAATTTATAGTTTATTGATTATTGATGATTTCTATAATGATCTTTTACGATTTATGGATTATCGATTTATACCATGATGAAAGTAGCTTTCGAAAATGATGCACGGCTTTTGTATGCAAACTAAGCATGAAAAGATAGATTCACCTAAAAAGAAAAATGTATGACTATAACAAATAACAAATGATTTTGGTTGAAAATACTTTATACTCTATGAAACCATCATTGATGAATATGCTTTATGTTTAATAGTTTCTTTGGCTTATATGCTCTATCATGATAAATATTTTGAAAATATATGAAATCATGTTTGATTTGAAGTAATGCATAATGATCATGCTTAATGATGCATTTTTTTATTTGACATAAAAGTGGCTTTAAAAAATGATGTATGTTTTGATTTGACATAAATGAAATAGGCATGCTTATATGAAATAGTGAAGTGTTATGCTTGACAATTGTATACTTAATGATGCATAAAGTTGTAATGAAAATATTAATATTTTAATACAATGATTTGACGATTTTATGCATGATATTGTAAAGTTATATATAATGATGCATAATGATGAAATTCTGTAATAAAAATATTAAATAATTTGAAACTATGTTTTAGTGTCATGCATATTGATCATGCTTAATAAATCTCGAAATTATGCATGATGAATCTTACGATTTATGGATTATTGATTTTTACCATAATGAAAGTACCTTATTGATCTTTGTTATAATAAATCTTACTCTTTCAGTTTTAAACATGATACATGTTTTTATTTGGCATAAATGAAACAAAATCATATGTTTTGAAATAATCGAAAAGAGGGAAACATTCTTGAAAATTATTTTGCTCAATCTTATTGATTTTGATGAATCCATTTGTATCATCTTTGTGAATCTCTTGGATTTTGATAATGATTTTGATGATTTAAATTTGAATAAATTTTTATCGAAATCACGATCTTGATCTCTTGAAATTTATAACATGAAATCCTTTATGAATCAAGATTGTTTTCTATTTAAAAGGAGATTTGTCCAAATGTTTCATAGTCTTTTAGTATTCACGATCTTGATAATTATGTTTTGAAACTTTATGTAAACCAAGAATGTTCAACATGATTCTCTCTTTGAATATTTAAAGAGGAGAATTTTCTAGATGAATCATGATTTTGATGATTGAATATTTGATGTGCATGAATTGAGATCTTGCTCTCCTACTATTCTTTTTGCTATTCACCAAAAGGAAGACTAATTCTAATAAACCATGATATGCTATATGAATTTTATTGTATTCATGAAGTAATATCTCATCACTAATTTTTGTTTATATTCCTTCATGTGATGATATGAATGTATGAAACACTTATGATATGTTTTTTTATACAATTCCATGTATTCGTGAAATATTTATCTCATCACCCAATTAATTCCTCGTGATACTCCTAATGTGATGAAGTGAAATTATGCATGAAATACAAATGAGGAGAAGTTTTGATCATGCATGGTAGGATATAATTTGACAAATTGATACCATCATGATATGAAACATTTATGATTTGCAATGATGTATGCAATACTTGTGCTTTCTAATTATGATGTGATGTATTACATATGATGTAAATCATGATTTAAAATACTATGAGTTGTTGCTAAAATGATGTATTATAAATATTGATTTAATGTTTTGTATCATGAATACTCTAAATGATGAATGTTTGGTATCATGATCAAAATGTTGACAAATAGTTAAAAATTTTAGTATCATGTATGATATCCTCATAATGTTGATTGATTTATTCAATATCGTGCATGAATGAATATAAGGTTTTTGAAAATGTGCATATTCTAATTTGAAAATATGATGATGCACAAATAAGATTGATACTTACCTTTGTCATAATTGATGTAAAGGGTCTTCCCTTCTTTTTGACAATGACAAAGGGGGAGATAGCTAGCTTGCACAAGTCAAGAAGATGCAAAAACTTGATTGCTAGCTTGCCTATCTTAAGTAACAAAGATTGCTAACTTGCTTATTTCAAGAAACAAAAGTTGTCTTCTTGAACATCACTATATTGCCTATCTCAAGAAGCAAGATTTGCAACCTACACATTACAATAGGAAGCAAGAATCGATAGCTTACACACTTCAACAAGAAAGCTATCTTGTATTTGTTTTCGAAATTTTTACTAGCTTGTATGTTGCAAAACTTGCGCACTTTTTCAAACATTTTGCTAGCTTGCACTTTGTAAAGGAAGCAAAAGTAGCACTTCTCAAAAGAGAAGAAAGAACTTACTATCTTGAACATCACAAAAATTTGCTACCTTGCATGATGTAAAATTTGCTAAGATCACCATCTCAAAAGAGTTGCTATCTCAAAAAAAAAGCAAATGTGCTATCTTGCCTATCTCAAAATACAAAACATGCTAACTTGTTATGGAAGCAAAATTGCTAGCTCAAACATTGCAAAGGAAGCAAAAATTTGCTAGCTTGCAACTTGCATATCATGAAAATTGCTAGCTTGTAGTCTAAAGAGAAGCAATTAGTTGTTATCTCAAGAAAAGCAAAAATGCTAAACTTGCATATCTTTAATTGCTACATTGCATGATGATAAAACTTGATATTATATTTTTTTCATACAATGTATTGAACTTTTTACCTCTAAACACTTGATACTTGGAATATTTTAAAATGTGATCTTGATAAGAATGTTTCAAGTTGCTCTTTGTGCTATATATTTTCAAATATGAATCATGAGCCTTGATATCATATATTTCATAACATAGAAATAATAAGATTTCTTTGCCTTGTATGCCTTATGTGATGATTGTTCATCAATTTGCTTTATTATGAATTATATGAATTTTGATCGTGAACTTGTTAAGAAGAATTTTAATGAACCATAAATCATATCTTTGGTATTCATGAATTGATCCTTATTGATATATTTCATGAATTCTTTGCATATTTAGCTTGTTGAATGGTTGAAATTTTTAGCCATTGAGTCATTCCTTTCTTTTTGACTTTGATAAAAGGGGAGAAGGTTTTGCTAACTTGTGCATTGAAAATGAAAGTAAACTTCCTAGCATGCTAAGGAAGTAAAACTTGCAAGCTTGCACTTCTCAAAAAGAGAAGAAAGATCTTGCCTATCGAAAGAAGCAAAAAGTGCAAAACTTAGAAAACTTGTAACAAAATTGCTTTTGCCATGCTTTTGTATCAAAAATAGGTTGATATCCTTAAAAACATCGTATTTAATTTTTTAGTGTATCGTAATGTATCGCAAATTAAAATTTTTGAGACTATTATCATATCATGTTCAACAATTGATATCTTTCATTGATATGATAAATTATCATCTCATGATGTATCGCATAATGATATCATGATTTGTGATTGTATCATGTGATCCTTGGTGAATTTTCACATTGATATCTTTCATGAAATGATTTCTTTGCATTATTGTATTGTATGCATCATGTGATGATTGAAATATTGATTGATGCAAAGTTGATATAAAAGTCTAAATCATTGGTTCCTCTCCTTCTTTTTGACATTGACAAAAGGGGGAGAAAGTTATTGCTAGCTTGCACACTTGAATGAAGAATTTGCTAGCTCGATAATTGTAATGAAGAAATTTTCTATATCAAACATCATAAATTTTATTACTTGCAAAGAAAAGCAAAGTGCAATCTTGCACAAAAATTTAAGTGTTGAATTGCCATGATTGAACTTAAGAATCTTGGTATGCTTTTGTGCTTATATGTTGTGATGAAAATCTAGCTTCATGTTATAAAAACTTGAATATATTTTAAAATAGCTAGAGCTACTTCTCCTTTTTGTTGATGACATAGGGGGAGAAGTATATTGATGACTTCATGCATTGAATTGAATATTTTATATATATTTGCATGATGGTTTAAATGTTTTTCATAACATGTGATGAATGTTACTTGGATTTGGGATAATCCAAGTATTCTATCAATGACATATTGATAGGGGGAGTTTGGTTAAACTCTGGGGAGTTAAGGTTAACTCCGTTAGTCATCAATTAGTTGTCATCATCAAAAAGGGGGAGATTGTTGAATCTTGGATTTTGATGATGAAACTAATTGATTGTGTTTAGATGTTTAACTGCATTTTGAGTGATGCAGGTCTACTCGATCAGGATTAGATAGTTAACGCAGGAGGAATTGACGTTGCACCGGAGGAGATCACGTTAGGATATTGGATGGCAGAAGGCTTCGGACGTCAGGCATCGGGCCAAGAGCGGAATTACGCTAAGGATATCGGGGTTGTGGAGGTCAACTGTCGAATGGGCAACAAGCCACAAGAGAGGACGATGCATTGAAGAATCGGACGAAGCGCCAACCAATGACGTGCCGGGCAACAGAATGTCAATTCGCGTTGTAATAATTGTCTAGGTCGGAGTAGAGTTTTGGCTTGTGTGTGCAGGATTAACTATGATAACGATGAATACATAAAGCGAAACAAAGTGTCGGAGTCAAGCGTGAAGGATTTGTTGCGAGTTCGAGAGTTCGACGGAAGTCCGAAGATTCGTCGGGAATGCTACCGGAACTAGCCGAGAATGAGTAGGGAGCTTGCCGAAGGGTTTTTCGGAAGCTCACTGGAAGGTTCGTTGGAAGTTCACGGAGCTCACCGAGAAAGATCGGAGCTTGCTGAAGATGTTCATTGGAACTCGTCAAGATCAAATCGTGAAGTCTAGGAGCTTGTTGGGAGTCCGTAGAATGGTTTTCGAGAGTTCGTCGGAAGACTGCCAGAAGCTCGCCGGAAAAAGTCTTGACTTGCGAACTTTGTAATAGCTTAGGAAATGTCTTTAAATTCATAGTTAGCATGTTAATTAGGGTTAGGATTAGGTGTTAATCCTATAACCCAAGTAGGGGCCAATTAGGCCCGAGTTCGGACTAGTTTGGGCCAAGTTTGGAGCCTCAACCAGTGAGCTAAAATAGTATAGGCGATGGCACCACCCAGAACCTGAGAACTGAGCGATGGCACCGCTGGACTGAGCGGTGGCACCGCCCAGCACCCGAGAGGTTGGGCGGTGGCACCGCCACCGACAGGCGATGGCACCGCCAGCCTCGGAAACCCAAGAGAATTCAAATTTTGGAGCCCAAATTTGAATCTTCTTGGGGCCTATAAATACCCCTCAATTCTCAATTGAGATCACAACCTTTAAGAAGGAAGAGATTGAGATAAAAGTCTTAGCAAAGCCTTTAGCAAGTTTTTGTTTTCAATAGCTTGAGTGTTCACCTCTCTCTTTCTCTTTGAAAATTTGTAAGAGTGTGAACCACTTGTAAAAGGTTGTAAGAGGGGTATTTGTCCTTCCCCTTTAAAGGGATTTGCTAGTGGAAGTTGGGAGCCTCTTCGAAGAAGGCTTTGCAAGTGGATGTAGGTCATTTTGACCGAACCACTTTAAATTGGTGTGTTCTCTGGTTTGCATTTACTTATTGCTATTTACCTTACTACAAACCTTCATACGTGCTTTACTTCCTCATTACTTTTGTTGCACATCTTTACGAACACGCTTTCAAGATAAGCACTTCCGAGTTTGGTTTTTTATCATACGAAAGAATTTTTCAAAACCAAAGTTTTAATCCGCTACACTAATTCACCCCCCCCCTCTTAGTGCCGCTCAGATCCTAACAGTGGGGACACTAGGGATACAATATAGGTGCTCATTGGAGAATGAGTTCACTGATTGATCCGCTTACGGAATGCTGGATAGTTGATGATGCCTTATTGTCAGATAACGATTTCGTGGTCCAAGTAGTGTATCTGGTCCTTAGACTTGAGACACTAAGGATGTCCTATATGAGTGCTCTACTCTTTGATACTAGACTTATAGGTTTGAATATCCCAAATCTAGCATAGTTGGTCTTCGGGAGTGGTAGTCAACCTTACAAGGGCTATTGAGTGTCGATAGAGGATCATCCACTCTCAGTGTTATGAGATGAATGTCCCATGTGTTCTTGCTTAAACAAATCTCTAGCCAGGGTCATTCAGATTGAGAGAGAAAAAGTTCTCTGAGAGAATCCGATTAGAGCAAGACTCGAGTAGAAACCATATGGGTTTGACAACACCATGCTCGATATATGGTCTATGGGATATCAGATAGATGAGGGACTATAGGTATATGGTAATTGAGGATAGATAAGTTAAATGAATTAGATTCTCCTATATCGTCTGGGGACTACAGCGTAGTGGTTTAGTGTTAGGATCAAGAGCACTAAGAGGGTGGGGTGGGGCGGGGGGGGGGGGGGGGTGAATTAGTATAGCGGAAAAACTTTCATTGATTTCAAACGACGTTCATACGATGAAATCGTTTCCGACATAAAACCGTTTTCGGAAACTTAACTTGAAAGCAAGTTCATAATGGAGTGCAGCAAAAGTAATGAGGAAGTAAAGCACATATGGAGGTTTGTAGTAAGGTAAACAGCAAGAATAAATGCAAACTAAAGAGCACCGCAATTTTAGAGTGGTTCGGTCAATCTTGACCTATATCCACTTTTGGCTTCCTCCTCCGACGAGGTCACCGACGTCCACTAGAGGCCTTCCTTCAATAGGCAAAGGCCAACCACCTTTTACACCTTTTCTCCTTTTGATGGGCTTATGAGACAACCCTTACAGATTTCCATTCCTCTCTTGAATGATCAAAACTTAGAAGAAGAGAGGAAGAAGAACTTCTAGCCTTTTACAACACTTTTAAGCTCTCAAATTCTCAGAATAAATGTGAGCTTTCGGTTATCCTTTCATGCAGAAAGGGTGGGGTTTATATAGGCTCCAATTAGTTTGAATTTGGAGCTAAAAAGTGTCATCTCCTGATTTTTCGAGGTCCTTGTGGTACTACCGTCATAACTGGGCGATACTACCACCTATCATCTATAACTGAGTGGTACTACCGCTCAGTCTAGGCGGTACTACCGCCTGACATCGCTCGGAGATCGAGCTCAGGCGATACCACCGCCTGACAAGGGCAGTACCACCGCCGGTAGTAATAACTACCGGCGGTACCACCGCCTGACAGGGGCGGTACTACCACCCAGAATTCCTGGGAGCCCAAGTCTCTTGGGTGGTGCCACCACCGGTCAGGAATTTTAGGTCTGAATGGGCTGATCCATTCGACGCAAATTGGGTCTGTCAAGGGCCTAATTGCCCCCAGATTAAGTTAATGGGATCACCTCTCCTTCCTAACTTAATCTACATGCTAACTACGATATTTAAGACATTAATACTGCAACTTGCTCCGATGTGTCAATCGCTTCTTCCGGCGAACTTTCGGCGAATATTCGATGAACCCTCGACAATACTCCGGTGGACTTCCGGCAAACTCTTGGACTTGCGATGATTCGCTTGGCAAGTTCCGACGAGCTTCTTTGGCAAGCTCCTGGACTTCTCGGATTTGTTCTCGCAGAACCTCCGACGATTGTCCAGACTTCCGTCGAACTCTCGAACCCCCAATGTGTCACGCCCCTCAAAATATCGACAATATTTAAAATTTTCATCGCAACTAATCCAGGATCCAAATACACATTTGAGGTCACTAAGAAAACATTCAGATCAAAAATTTCACCTCTATAGTCTACAAATTCATAACCCTGTGCAGTTCATAAACATCCCACACATCACTCGATAATTCAAACAAACTGAACTTAACTCATCAAAATAATAACCACAACATAATTTCACAAGTGGGGTAGTCTATGCAGTCACCAAACCAACGATTACTATAAGTTCGTATCATTACATGAGTTTAACTTAACATTCCAAAATCCTAAACATGAGGGATCCTTTAACTTACACAAAATTCACAGGTTTAGATTCATCGTCAACATTTCATTAGATGCAGAGTGGCTTATACAACAAATACATATATGCTAACACAGATCTACCCAAAATCTTCTAACTTTCCACTGCCTCAGCCCAATCTTAACATTTAAGCAAGCGATACGCTATCCTGAAAAATTTATCAACAAACGGGGTGAGCATATAGAGCTCAGCAAGTGACTAACATATCCATATCAAAACAGGACAATTTCCAAAGAGATAAAGTTTCATAATACGAGGCAGAATATACGAATTCGTAGACATAATATCATTAGGTGCAGAATCACAATTGTCCTTTCAATCATACATATTTGGTTCATAACATACGGGGCATAGAGTAATTGGAGCATATCAGAAATGAATGAAACGTTTTGGAGCATAACAATAACAAATGAAACATATCGGAGCTTATCAATGGCATATGAAATGTTCCGGAGCATATCAACAGCGTATGGAACATTTCGAAGCATAACAACAATGAATGAAACATTTCGGAGCTTATCAATATCACATACCAAACAGAAGCTCAAACGTCGTCTTTGACGTTGCATTCATATCATTCTTATCCAAAGCATATACAAAAACACATAACCAAAGCTCTGGATATCATATCAAACATACAGAAGGTGTAGTGGGACCTCAAACAGAACGTGATACATCCATTTCTGAATGACCACCAGACAGAAGTCTCCCACGTCTGGGAGCTCCATCCACCCACGTCTAGGTGAAGTCAGAAGGGGCCGGCAGAGCATCGCAGGCTCTAAGCACATACCCTTTATCATTTCTGGCAAAGGTCCAGACAGTCCCACAATCACCAGAGTACAAAAGGGCAGTTTAACAATAAGTAGCATATATCGGAAGCACACGCGGAACAACAAAAACATACATGTGCCTTTTCGAGACAATACGATGCAAGGAACAACGCTCTCACAAATGTATTCAGATTTGAAATGAAATGAAAGCCAGAGTATATAGGGATTCCAAGCAATCATATTTGGCTCAATTCAAATAAGAAGATTAGATGAATTCAATATCCAAAGGAACGAAACAGAATACGCGAAATCGACCAAAGCTCGATTTCTGACAGAATTCCAATGGCACATAGAACAAATATTTCAGATTATCAATTATGCTCCAATACCCATAAGAAAACTACTGTCGAAATATATATCAATCTGTTTTCTATCGAAATAAGTTTCGTATGAATCAGGGTTTCCCACAAGGAGTTACCTTTGATTTGGTAACACAAGGTCAAGGACACAATCACTGTTTTGCAGAATACATAGGGTCGGATTCAACAGATAATAGGGTAGGCATTTGAATTCCAAAATTTTCAAACTCTATCTCAAAAGAAAGGTCTGCAAGTCTAGTTTCGGACAAAGTCAGTTTGGTACAAATCGGAATTTTCAACAGAGAGTTATAGGCATTTTAGTATCGAAAGATCAGAAATCTTGATCCCTGTTTTGCAGCATCTATAGGCTCATTTGAAACAGATGATTGGGTAAGTATTCGGTGTCCAAAATCTACAAAATCAGTTTCAAAAGAAATCTATTAGAGTATAGTTTCAAACAAAATAGTTCCTGCCTGAATTCACATTTTGTACTAAAAATTATAGCTGAAACAGTGTATAGGGGTCAGTTTACCGAAAAAATTTCAGAATCCATGGTTCTATGTCCATAGAGAGACATATCAGTTTCTAGATAGAAATCCTTCAGTTTATTTTAAAACAACATAAAAACAGAGACTAATTTTCTGTAGGACAGGGTTAGAAACACTTGCCTTTGGGAATTTTGACCCTAAGTGAAAGGATTTGGGCAAGAACCCTTAAAGCCCCAAATTTTTTTTTTCTTCTTCTTCTTCTTCTTCTTCTTCTCCTTCTTCTTCTTCTTCTTTCTTTCTTTCCCTGATCATCCACGCAGTTGCCTTCTCTGCTTCCTTAAGAACGAAGGCAGAGAGGCTTAAGCGGTGGGATTTGTCATTTTGTGTGTTTTGCAGTTTAGTCCTTGTTTTTATCATATTCATGATTAGGTCCTTAGGGTTTACATATAGGTCCTCATATTCTTTTTTTTTTTTTTTTGAACAGATCTCCCAAATCTTAAAAATAAGTTACCTCTGATTCATACTCTATTTCTTTTGTCAATTTAAAATAGATGCTTATATTATCACCAGAAATTTATACGAAAATCCGGAAATGAGGGATGTTACACAATGTGATCATGGTCTTAATGTTGGAAAATCTTAGGGGCGACATCACATGCGCAGAGGAAGAACAAGAAAAACAAAATCCCCTATTCCCAAAGAGATGTTCGTCGTCGTGCAAAGATTGGTGCGCAAAATCTGGGAAACTTAAAACTGCGTATAGAGTATATTGTGTTACCTAGGGAGATCGTATATCCCTGTTTCCTTGCAGATCTTTAGGAGAGGGTGAAGGAGGTCAAGCGTCCTCCTCTCTAGCGGTGATCCACACAGTAGGGCTGCGACAACGTTCCTCAAAACTCCAGGCCTACTCTGAGGTGGAGGGTGGAAGGAGAATAGAGGTTCCCTATCAAAACCTAATGGATCCTCCCCTAGTGGGTATTGGATCTGCATCCAATAACCAAAGCCTTTTAGATTAGTGGATCTCTATCCAATAATCTCTCATGGGCTCTTATTGGATCTCATCCATGGGATCCAATAATTCAGGAGCTTATTGGATATCCAATAAGACAATGGCTCCGTCGGATATCTCATATCCGAACTTCTACTCATCATAATGCCTACCATATGTGTGTGACCCTCTAGGCCCAATATCGAGCTGGCCGTGAGTCATACCTGTCAGAACTCCTCCTAACTCAATGAATTATTATCTCTGTAATAATTCACTCGACTCATCGACTACGGACGTACTAGGCCACTACGCCGTAGTCGCTAGACGATACAGGGGAATCCAATCCATTGGACCTGTCTATCCTCAGTTACCATGTACCTATAGTCCCTCATCCATTTAATATCCTAGAAACCGTATATCGAGCATGGTGCTGTTAGACCCATACGGTTTCTACTTGAGTCTCGCTCTAATCGGATTCTCCCGGACAACTCTTTCTCTCTCAACTCAAATGACCCTGGCCAGGGATTTGTCTGAGCAAGAACACATGGGATATTCCTCTCATGACGTCGAGAGTGGATGATCCTCTATCGACACTAAATAGCCCTCGTAAGGTCGACTATCGCTCCCAATGACTAGTTGTACTAGATCTGGGACAACCAAACCTAAAAGTCTGGTATCAAAGAGTAGAGCACTCATACAGGACATCCTTGGTATCTCAAGTCTAAGGACTAGATACACCACTAGGACTACGGAATCGCTGTTTGACAATAAGGCATCATCAACCATCCAACATTCCGTAAGCGGATCAATTAGTGAACTCATTCTTTAATGAGCACCTGTACAGTATCCCTAGTATCCCTACACGAGTAGCTATGAGATCAGCTGCATCCATCATATAGACGGGTATACAGTACACCAGTCTGTCTGGTTATCACGATGTCCCTCTCGAGTAACCTATGATCGAGATTATTTAGGATATGTGTTTAAAGGTAAATCGATCTCATTATCATAATCTCATCACGATCCGAATCCCATTGCACAAATCCAAGGACATCACAATATATATATGCATATATGTAATAGTTATAAAGTGATATATGCCAAAATATAATAAGCAAAATGATTCTGTATTAAGTCACACGTGCCATCACTCACGTGATTGGCTTGCTGGGCACCTATGACTAGCAATCTCCCACTTGACCTAAAGCCAATCACTTGTGTCTGATTCCCATCAGACCCTTGTGACGCTCAAAGATAATATCAGACAATGGCTTTGTCAATGGATCTGCAATGTTATCTTCGGATGGAACTCTTTCCACTGGTACATCTCCTCGGGTTACGATCTCTCTAATAAGGTGGAACCTCCACAGAACATGCTTAGATTTCTGATGAGACCTAGGTTCCTTCGCTTAAGTAATCACCCCATTGTTGTCACAATATAAGGAGATCGGCTCCTCGCTACTTGGCACGACTCCCAATTCTATGATGAACTTCTTCACCCAGACTCCCTCCTTTGCTGCATCTGATACAGCAATGTACTCCGCCTCTGTGGTCGAGTCAGTAGTAGTATCTTGCTTGGAACTCTACTAGCTTACTACTCTTCCATTCAAGGTGTACACATACCCTGAATTCGACTTGCTATCATCGACATTAGACTGAAAACTTGAGTCCGTGTAGCCTGTAACCTTAAGGCTATTACCTCCATATACTAGTAAAATATCCTTAATCCTTCTCAAGTACTTAAGGATATACTTTACTGCTTTCCAGTGCTCCAAGCTTGGATCCGCCTGATACCTGCTCGTGACACTCAGAGCATGCGCTATATCAGGCCTAGTACATAGCATGACATACATGATAGACCCTATTGCTGAGGCATAAGGTATCATATCCATGTTCGCCCTTTCTTCTTGAGTCTTTGGGACATACTCATAGAAAACGATATCTCATGTCTTATCGGTATGAGACCTCTCTTGGAATTTTCCATGCCAAACCTTTTGACAATGGTTTCTATGTACCTGGACTAGGACAAGCCAAGCATCCTCTTGGATTTATCTCTATAGATTCGAATCCCCAAGATATAGGATGCTTCCCCTAAGTCCTTCAGGGAGAAGTGTCTAGATAACCAAGTCTTTACTATGGATAGCATTCATACGTCATTCCCAATGATCAGGATGTCATCCACATATAACACCAAAAAGGTGATAGCGCTCCCACTTACCTTCCTGTACACACAAGGCTCATCTTCATTCTTAACGAAGTCATAAGATCTGATTGCCTCATGAAATCTTATGTTCCAACTTCGGGAACCTTGCTTTAGTCCATAAATGGAGCTAAGCAACCTACACACCTTATCTGGGTAGTTCTTGGACACGAATCCCTCAGGTTGCATTATACACACCTCCTCCTCGAGGTTCCTATTGAGGAATGCGGTTTTCACATCCATATGCCAGATATTATAATCATAGTGTACTGCAATAGCCAATAGAATTCTGATGGAATTTAGCATTACTATGGGTGAGAAGGTTTCGTCGTAGTCAACACCTTGCCTTTGACGATACCCCTTAGCCACTAGCCTTGCTTTATAGGTCTCTACCTTTCCATCTACTCCGATCTTTTTCTTAAAGAACCACTTGCAACCGATGGGTACAATACCTTCGGGCGCATCAACTAGGTTTCAAACCTTGTTGGAGTACATAGAATCCATCTCAGAATTCATGGCTTCTTGCCACTTCTTAGAGTCTATACTCATAATAGCCTCCTCGTAGGTCTGAGGATCAATATCCTCAACATCCTCTCCTCTAATATGTCCTACATATCTCTCAGGAGGATGAGATACTCTATCAGACCTACGTAAAGTTGAAACTTGTGTATTAGGTACCTGAATAAACTCGGGCTATAGAGTGGTGCTTGAGCTTGATTCTCCAACCTCGCTCAACTCTATCATTCTCCCACTATCTCCGCCAAGAATGTGTTCCTTCTCGAGGAATACTACTCTCTTAGCTACAAAGACCTTTTGGTCCTCGAGATGATAGAAATAATACCCACAAGTTTCCTTGGGGTATCCCACAAATTTACATCGCTCTGTCTTTGATTCTAACTTATCGGGGTTATGTCTTTTAACGTGGGCAAGGCAGCCCCAAATCTTAACAACCTTAAGATAAGGCTTCTTCTCTTTCCATATCTTATATGATGTAGACACTACCGACTTAGTTGGAACTCTGTTCACAAGGTAAGTTGCGGTCTCTAGGGCATATCCCTAGAATAAGATGGGTAGGTCAGCGAAACTCATCATGGATTGTACCATATCTAACAACGTACGATTCCTCCTTCTAAAGACACCATTGAGCTGAGGTGTATAAGGAGGTGTCCATTGGGATAATATCCCATAGTCCTTGAGGAACTGAGTAAACTCAGTACTTAAGTACTCACCTCCTCGATCTGATCGAAGAGTTTTGATACTCTTTCCAGTCTGGTTCTCCACCTCATTCTTATACTCTCTGAATTTCTCAAAGGCCTCTGACTTGTACTTCATTAAGAACACATATCCATGCATTGAGAAATCATCAGTAAATGTAATGAAGTAGGAGTATCCACCAATGGCATGAGTTGACATGGGTCCACATATATCACTATATATGAGTTCCAATAGCTCAGTGGCTCTCTCTCTGGTTCCACTAAATGGAGAGTTGGTCAGTTTTCCACGAAGGCAAGGCTCGCAAGTTGCATATGACACATAGTCGAATGGATCTAGATATCCATCATTTAACAACTTTTGAATCCTTCTTTCATGGATGTGACCTAGCCTACAATGCCATAGGTATGCACTGTTCATCTTATCTCGTTTTCCTCTTAGACACACTTACATTCATGATATGTGGAGTAGTGTCTAGTATAAACAAACCGTTATGCAATATTCCTCTCGCCAATCTCCCCTCGGCTTTGCTAAAATTTACAATAAATTATAGATGTGATAAGCAATACTGGTATCCAATACAAATGTACTATCACAAAAATCTGACAATTGGAGATTGATCATGAATGTACTTGAAACTTCTTCAAGCTTCTATTTCGCCCTCTCTGCAAGATACTTTTTGTAGTTTCTCTTCTAGTGCCCATCTTTGCCATAGTGGAAGCACTGGCCTTTGTCCTTTGTTGGGTCTTTCTTAGCAACCTTTACTTTACCTGGTCTGCCCTTGCCCTTTCCCTTCTTAAGGGATCTTTCTGCTTTCCTTTTCTTTCTGGTCTCACTAGTGTAGAGAACTGGCTTCTCTTTCTTAATAGTACTCTCTACCTCCCTCAACATATTGAGGAGCTTTGGGAGAGTCACCTCAAGCTTGTTCATACTAAAATTCATTATGAATTGTGAAAAGGAATCTGGTAGGGACTGAAGCACAATGTCCACACACAAGTTATCCTCTAGGACCATTCCTAGACCTATGAGTTTCTCTATCCACTCAATCATCTTTAGGACATGGTTCTGAACCGGTGTCCCCTCAGTCATCCTAACGTGGAAGAGGCTCTTGGATATCTCATATCGCTGAGTCCTTCCCTGTTCCACAAACAATTTACGCACATATAGGAGAATGGATCTGGCATCCATCTTTTCATGTTGTCTTTGTAACTCAGGAGTTATAGAGCCCAACATATAGCACTGAGCAAGAGTGGAGTCATCAATGTACTTCATGTAGCGAGCGATCTCATCCTCGCTTGCCCCTTCTTCGGGCGTAGGCATCACTATATCAAGGACGTACACGATTTTCTCCGTCGTTAGAACAATTCTCAAGTTACGGAGCCAATCCGTATAATTTGGACCAGTGAGGCGGTTGACATCAAGTATGCCACGTAAGGGATTTGAAAGCGACATTTTCTAAAAATAAAGATGTAACAGAAATGAATAACATGCAGATTTTGTAAAAAATAAACTATCAAGATATGGACTTCTATCTTAATATGCTCCCACTATTTTACTAACGAGTCACGCGACACCCTCAGCACGTGAAACGAAAGTCTCCGGTAGACTTCTAGTGGGGATCAGGATCCAATCAGCATCTTAATGTAACCTCGAGGGACTCGACCAATCACACTAAGCCTAAAAGGTAGGCAACTCTTGCTGATCATAACTCCTTGTGATTCCCATCCTGTTTGGCCTCCGACTCACCATGGTCTCGAGGGACTCGACCAACCATGATGCTCGGTTAAGTCAACTCCTTCGTTACAAGATGAGTCTGATTTGATGATATACCCTCGAGGGACTCTACCAAGCATACCATGTCCTCAGGTCACCGGTGACATATCTATGTCATAAGTAAGATAGCGAATCGCGATATAGGTGAGTCTCGAGGGACTCGACCAACTCAACATACACCGGGAATCGGTTCCTAATTATAACGATGGAAGGCCACGTGGGTCAATCTAATTGCCTCACGTTTACCGACTTAATATTATCGAGAGAGATGTTTCTATGATTTGGTCTCCTAATATGACATGTCACACATATACATATTTAATATATATCTACATCGCATGCAAATATATATACATATCTTGTTGAATCTCAGATTTTGATGATGAAGTCAATTGTCATTTGTTATCTAATCTATATGTTGAGATAAGTGTGCAGGATTAACTACGATGAAAGTAAGACATGCAGCAGGAGTTGCACCGGAGTCAAGACAATGATCACGTTGGGAGTTTGAGAGTTCGACGGAAGTTCGGACAATCGTCGGAGGTTCTACGAGAACAAATCCAAGAAGTCCATGAGCTTGCCAAAGAAGCTCGTTGGAACTCGCCAAGTGGATCGTCGCAAGTCCAGGAGTTTGCCGGAAGTCCGCAAGAGCATCACCGAGGGTTCATCGGATGATCGACGGAAGTTCGCCGGAAGCTCGCCGGAAGAAGCGATTGACGCACCGAAGCAAGTTGCAGTAAATCTCTTAGGGAATATCGTAGTTAGCACAATGATTAAGTTGGAAATGGGAGGTGATCCCATTAACTTAATCTTGGGGCAATTGGGCCCCTGAAAAACCCAAATTGGGTCGAATGGATCAACCCATTCGGACCCTGATTTCTGCTAGGCGGTTGAACCGCCCAAGGCAGGAGGTTGCACCGCTTGGGCTTAGTCTTCGAGCGAGACTGGGAGGTGCAACCGCTCCAACCAGGTAGTGGCACCGCCTGGGCACAATCTCCGAGCGAGACTGGGCGGTGCAACCTCCCCTGACAGGAGGTGGCACCGCCTGAGCTCGGTCTTCGAGCTCTGCCAGGAGGTGTAACCACCTCAGTCAGGCGGTGGCACCACCTGAGCTCGGTCTTCGAGCTTTATCAGGAGGTGCAATCGCCCCTGACAAGAGGTAGCACCACCCAGAGGCTCAGTCTTCGAGCTCTCCCAAGCGGTGCAACCACCTCAGTCAGGAGGTGCAACCGCCTGATCCCGGAATTCCGGGAATTGACAGTTTTGAGCTCAAAATTTGAACTGGGTTAGGGCCTATAAATACCCCACCCATTCAGCACTGAAAGGGCATGAACTAACACCGAAATCCTGATCTTGTTTTGTGATTTTTAGAGCTCAAAATTGTTGTAAAGGTCAAAAGTTCTTCTCCCTCTTGTCTTCCATGTTCTGAGCTGTGAAGAGAGGAGAGAAAATTTTATAAGGGTTGTCTCCTAAGCCCGTCAAAAGGAATGAAACTGTAAAAGGGTGGTTGGCCTTCACTTATTGAAGGAAGGCCTCTAGTTGACGTCGGTGACCTCGTCGGTGGAGGAAGCCAAAAGTGGAGTAGGTCAAGATTGACCGAACCACTCTAAATCTCGGTTTGCATTTACTTTGAGCATATTATCTTTACTGCAAACCTCCTCAAAAGCTTACTGCTTTCTGTGCATATACGATCGGGTTTCAAGCTTTGCACTTTCTGAATCGGCGTTTAGACGTAAATCAGTTTTTTTGTACGATCATCATATTTCAGTTTGCGTTTACATTTTGATTTCTATCATAACTGCAAACTGACTTTATATCCTTGCTTAAACTGCATCTCGCTTAATCAAGTGATTTACGAATTATCATTTAGATGTAAATCAGTTTCTTCGTACGAATATCATATTTCAGTTTGCGCCTGCTATCTGATTTGAATCATAACTGCAAACTCCATTTATCTCATTGCTGTATTTCGCTTAATCAAAAGTTAAAGTGATTTACGAATCGGCTTTCTTACCGAAATCACTTTTATCGAACGAAGTTTTTGTTTTAATCATAAAAGATTTTCCGCTGCACTAATTCACCCCCCCCCCCTCTTAGTGCTCTTGATCCGAACAATTGGTATTAGAGCGGGGTTAACTCTCAAACGGATTAAAACCCAAGAGAGATGGCATACGCCGGAAACCAAGAGGGCCATTCTATTACACGTCCACCCATGTTCAATGGGACGGACTACACCTATTGGAAGACCCGAATGAGGATCTTTCTTATTTCTATGGATTTTGAACTTTGGAATCTTGTCGCAAATGGATTTTTGTAGTCTTCTCTTCCAATGATCGATTGGAATGAATTGGAGAAGAAGGCTTTCGCTCTTAATGCAAAGGCTATGAATGCCTTATTTTGTGCACTTGATAAAAACGAGTTTAACCGTGTTTCGATTTGTGAAACCGCATTTGATATTTGGCACACACTCGAAGTGACTCACGAAGGCACAAGTAGAGTGAAAGAGTCAAAAATCAATCTTTCATTACACTCTTTCGAACTTTTCCGGATGAAACCGAGTGAGACTATTGGCTTGGGGACAATCACTCTTGTAGTGTCTCGGCTTTTTCCACTCATAGCAAATATCTTGGTCCTTCTTGGTTTCAAGTTTATTTTTTGCGTCATTCTTAAACTTGTTTCTTTTAATGAATTTTTAAAATTTTCTTGTTAGAAGTGGCAAGTCATCGTCATAGTCCTCATCACTTGAGTTTTCTCTCAAGTGGTCTTCTGAAGTTTTAAGTGTCATATCCTTCCTGTTCTTTGGAAGGATGTCTTCTTGCTCTTCCTGAGCTTTGCAAGTCATCTCGTAGGTCATTAATGACCCGATTAGTTCTTCAAGAGGGAAGTTGCTTAGATCTTTTGCCTCTTGAATAGCAGTGACTTTAGGATCCCAACTCTTAGGAAGAGATCTTAGAATCTTATTTATGAGCTCAAAATCCGAAAAACTTTTTACGAGTTCTTTTAGACCGTTGATGACATCCTTGAAACGGGTAAACATGTCGCCAATGGTTTCACTCGGTTTCATCCTGAAAAGTTCGAAAGAATGTAACAGAAGATTGATTTTTGACTCTTTCACTCTACTTGTGCCTTCGTGAGTTACTTCGAGTGTGTGCCAAATATCAAATGCGGTTTCACAAGTCGAAACACGGTTAAACTCATTTTTATCAAGTGCACAAAATAAGGCATTCATAGCCTTTGCATTAAGAGCGAAAGCCTTCTTCTCCAATTCATTCCAATCGATCATTGGAAGAGAAGGCTTCGAAATTCCATTTTCGATAAGATTCCAAAGTTAAAAATCCATAGAAATAAGAAAGATCCTCATTCGGGTCTTCCAATAGGTGTAGTCCGTCCCATTGAACATGGGTGGACGTGTAATAGAATGGCCCTCTTGGTTTCCGCCATATGCCATCTCTCTTGGGTTTGAACCCGTTAGAGAGTTAACCCGGCTTTGATACCAATTGTTAGGATCAAGAGCACTAAGAGGGGGGGGGTGAATTAGTGCAGCGAAAATCTTTCAACGATAAAACACGTTCGAACGATAAAAACGATTTTGGTGTGAAAGCTAATTCTAAGATTACTTTAACTTAAGATCAAGCGAGATGACGTTAAAATCAATCTATGAAGGCAGTTTGCAGTTATGATGAAAACCAGAATATAAGCACAAACTGAAATACGACGTTCGTACGAAGAAGCTGATTTACGTCTAAATGCTGATTAGTAAATCACTTGATTAGGCGAGATGCAGTTTAAGCAAGGATATAAAGGCAGTTTGCAGTTATGATTGAAATCAAAACGTAAACGCAAACTGAAATATGATGATCGACCAAAAAAACAGATTTACGTCTAAACACTGATTCGGAAAGTGCAAAGCTTAAAACCCGATCGTATATGCGCAGAAAGTAGTAAGCTTTAGAGGAGGTTTGCAGTAAAGATAATATGCTCAAAGTAAATGCAAATTGAGATTTAGAGTGGTTCGGTCAATCTTGACCTACTCCACTTTTGGCTTCCTCCACCGACGAGGTTACCGACGTCAACTAGAGGCCTTCCTTCAATAGGCGAAGGCCAACCACCCTTTTACAATTTCACTCCTTTTGACGGGCTTAGGAGACAACCCTTACAGAATTTTCTCTCCTCTCTTTACAACTCAGAACTTGGAAGAAAAGAGGGAGAAGAACTTTTGGCCTTTACAATAATTTTGAGCTCTAAGAATCACAGAAAAAGATCAAGATTTCGGTGTAAGTTCATGCTCTTTCAGTGCTGAATGGGTGGGGTATTTATAGGCCCCCAACCCAGTTCAAATTTGGAGCTCAAAACTGTTAATTCCCGGAATTCCGGGATCAGGCGGTTGCACCTCCTGACTGGAGCGGTTGCTCCGCCTGGCAAAGCTCAAAGACTGAGCCTCTGGGCGGTGCTACCTCCTGTCAGGGGCGGTTGCACCTCCTGACAGAGCTCGAAGACCGAGCTCAGGCGGTGCCACCTCTTGTCAGGGGAGGTTGCACCGCCCAGTCTCGCTCGGAGACTGAGCCCCAGGCGGTGCCACCGCCTGGCTGGAGCGGTTGCACCTCTCAGTCTCGCTCGGAGACTGAGCCTAGGTGGTGCAACCTCCTGCCTTGGGCGGTTCAACCGTCTGGTAGAAATCAGGGTCCGAATGGGTTGATCCATTCGGCCCAATTTGGGTTTTTCAAGGGCCCAATTGCCCCAAGATTAAGTTAATGGGATCACCTCCCATTTCCAACTTAATCATTGTGCTAACAACGATTTTTCCTAAGACATTTACAGCAACTTGCTCCGGTGCGTCAATCGCTTCTTCTGGTGAGCTTCTAGCGAACTTGCGTCGATCATCCGATGATCCCTCGGTGATGCTCCTGCGAACTTCCGGCAAACTCCTGGACTTGTGACAATTCACTTGGCGAGTTCCGACGAGCTTCTTTGGCAAGCTTATGGACTTCTCGGATTTGTTCCCGCAGAACCTCCGACGACTATCCGAACTTCCGTCGAACTCTCGAACTCCCAACGTGATCATTGTCTTGACTCCGGCGCAACTTCTGCTGCATGTCTTACTTTCATCGTAGTTAATCCTGCACACTTATCTCAACATATAGATTAGATAACAAATGACAATTGACTTCATCATCAAAATCCGAGATTCAACATATATAAGTATTAATGCCATGCTTGAATCACCAAGAGATGCTATGATTGCTATAATTTGCATTATGCCTTGTTTGTATCATGTCAAGATATCAAACAAAAAACTTGCATCGTAATTTTACGTATTGATATCTTACCATGTGATGAAATGCAATAATTGCTAAAACATTTGAAATGTGTGCATCATGTAATGATATCAAAATCTTACTTCGCAGCATTACATGTTGATATCTTACAATATGATGAATTACTACTATTACCATCATTCAAACTTGTAATGTAAAATTTGAAAATGAATGTCAAGCCTTGACATCATCTTCAGAGAGATGCATCATGATGGGAATAATGATGGGAGTATTGATAAGTTTAAATGATTTTAACTAATCAATATGTCTCTGTTGAATCTCGTATTTTGATGATGAAACTACTTGATATATGTTTATGATTTAATTTACGTTTTGAGTGACGTAGGATGCTTCAATCAGGATGAGACAATTAAAGCAGGAAAATCATGTTGTGCCGGAGGAATATGTCAGAAGATTGGACGTCGGGCAATTGGATCGGTCGACGTATCGACAGAAGGCTTCGGGCCGTGGACTCGGACATCGGGCCAAGAAGAGCGGGTATTGTGTCAAGGATATCGGAGTTACATAGTCAACTGGCCGATTGGGCAATAGGCTGCAGGAGAGGACGATGTGCCGAAGAATCGGATGAAGCGTCGAGGGACCAATGACATGCCGAACAACTTGGTTAATTGCTTAGGATTAATTGTCTCGATCGTTGTTTTATTTTAAGTGTGCAGGATTAACTATGATGAATGTAAGACATACAACAGGAGTTGCGCCGGAGTCAAGACAATGATCACGTTGGGAGTTCGAGAGTTCGACGGAAGTTCGGACAGTCATTGGAGGTTCTACGAGAACAAATCCGAGAAGTCCATAAACTTGCCAAAGAAGCTCGTCGAAACTCGCCAAGTGTATCGTCGCAAGTCCAGGAGTTTGCCGGATGTCCGCAGGAGCATCACCGAGGGTTCATCGGATGATCGACGGAAGTTCGCCGGAAGCTCGCTAGAAGAAGCGATTGACTCACCGGAGCAAGTTGTAGTAAATGTCTTAGGAAAAATCGTAGTTAGCACAATGATTAAGTTGGAAATGGGAGGTGATCCCATTAACTTAATCTTGGGGCAATTGGGCCCCTGAAAAACCCAAATTGGGCCGAATGTATCAACCCATTCGGACCCTGATTTCTGCTTGGAGTTGCAACCGCCCTAGCCAGGAGGTAGCACCGCCTAGGCTATGTCTCCGAGCGAGATTGGGCGGTGCAACCGCCCCAGCCAGGAGGTAGCACCACCTGGGCTCAGTCTCCGAGCGAGACTGGGCGGTGCAACCTCCCTTGACAAGAGGTGGCACCGCCTGAGCTTGGTCTTCGAGCTCTAGCAGGAGGTGCAACCGCCTCAGTCAGGCGGTGGCACCGCCTCAGTCAAGCGGTGACACCGCCTGAGCTCAGTCTTCGAGCTCTGGCAGGAGGTGCAACCGCCCCTGACAGGAGGTGGCACCGCCCAGAGGCCCAGTCTTCGAGCTCTGCCAGGCGGTGCAACCGCTCCAGTCAGGAGGTGCAACCGCCTGATCCCGGAATTCTAGGAATTGATAGTTTTGAGTTCCAAATTTGAACTGGGTTGGGGCCTATAAATACCCCACCCATTCAGCACTAAAAAAGCACAGAATACATACCAAAATCTTGATCTTTTTCTGTGATTCTTAGTGCCCAAAATTGTTGTAAAGGCCAAAAGTTCTTTTCCCTCTTTTCTTCCAAGTTCTGAGTTGTAAAGAGAGGAGAGAAAATTCTGTAAGGGTTGTCTCATAAGCCCATCAAAAGGAGTGAAACTATAAAAGGGTGGTTGACCTTCACCTATTGAAGGAAGGCCTCTAGTTGACGTCGGTGACCTTATCGGTGGAGGAAGCCAAAAGTGGAGTAGGTCAAGATTGACCGAACCACTCTAAATCTCGGTATGCATTTACTTTCAGCATATTATCTTTACTGCAAACCTCCTCTATAGCTTACTTCTTTCTGCACATTTACGATCTGGTTTCAAGCTTTGCACTTCCTAAATCAGCGTTTAGACGTAAATCTGTTTTTTCGTACGATCATATTTCAGTTTGCGTTTACGTTTTGATTTCAATCATAACTGCAAACTACCTTTATATCCTTGCTTAAACTACATCTTGCCTAATCAAGTGATTTACGAATCAGCATTTAGACATAAATTAGCTTCTTCATACGAACGTCGTATTTCAGTTTGCGCTTATATTCTGGTTTTCATCATAACTGCAAACTGCCTTCATAGATTGATTTTAATGTCATCTCGCTTGATCTTAAGTTAAAGTAATCTTAGAATCGGCTTTCACACCGAAATCGTTTTTATCGTTCGAACGTGTTTTATCGTTGAAAGATTTCCGCTGCACTAATTCACCCCCCCTCTTAGTGCTCTTGATCCTAACAATTGGTATCAGAGCGGGGTTTTTCTCATTTCGGATTTACACCCGAGAGAAATGGCTCTTCATGGCTTTCAAGAGGGCTTATCAGTTGTTCATCCACCGTTGTTTAACGGATTGGACTACACTTATTGGAAAACTCGAATGAGAGTTTTCTTGATTTCTATGAATTTGGATTTATGGAATATCATTGAAAACGGTTTTCAACTTCCCTCTAAACCGATCAACGAATGGTCGGATTTGGAGAAGAAGTATTTTTCTTTAAACGCAAAGGCTATGAATGCCTTATTTTGCGCTTTGGACAAAAATGAGTTCAATCGGATTTCTACGTGCGAAACGGCTTTTGACATTTGGCAAAAACTTGAAATCACACACGAGGGAACTAGTAGAGTCAAAGACTCGAAAGTTAACATTTTATTGCATGATTTTGAGCTTTTTCGAATGTAACCAAGCGAGACTATAGGCAGCATGTACACCTGTTTCACGGATGTCGTCAATAGTTTAAGAGCTCTTGGAAAATATTTTTCGGATTTTGAACTCGTAAACAAGATATTGTGTTCTCTTTCTAAGAAGTGGGATTCAAAAGTAACTGCAATACAAGAAGCTAAAAACCTAAACAACTTACCACTTGAAGAACTAATTGGTTCGTTGATGACATATGAAATGGTGCACAATGCACATGATGAATATGATGAACAAAATCACCTTCCAAAGAATAGGAAGGATTTGGAACTCCAGACAAATGAATACCACTTGAGCAATGACTCAAGTGATGAGGACAATGATGAACTTGAACTTCGAACACTAAATCTTGATAAGTTTATTAAAAAAAAATCTAAAATAAATAATAAACTTAAACGAAGGAAGAGGCCAAAGAAGAAGAACATAAAGTGAGATGAATCGAGCTCCTCCGAAGACGAGGAGAAAATCAAGAAAGGTGCGGTGGCAAACTACGCCTTAATGACATTCAACGATGAGGTAATCAAAACCCCCTTAATTTATTTCGAAATTACATGATACTCTTCATAATGCATTTTCTTTTTTAGTATAGAATTAATTTTCTTGAAAATTACATGTTTAAAAAAAAATGATGAAAATGCAAAATTTATGATCATGCTAGTAGTTCTGAAAATAATCATGAAAAATACATATTTTATGATAAACAAACAAAATGATTTTGATTGAAAATATGAAATCATGCTTGATGATATAATGTTTTGATACCATGATTTTATTCTATGCATGAGATTTTAAAAATCGTTTTTATTGGTTTTATAATTATGGATGATGAATCTTGCGATTTTCGATTTTCACGGTAATGAAAGTGCCTTATTGATCTTTGTCATAATAAAACTTGCACTTTCGATTTTAAAACATGCTATATGTTTGGCATAGATGAAATAAAATCATATGAATTAAAACAACTAAAAAGAGAAAAGTATTTTTCTTGAAAATTTATTTTTCTCTACCTTATTGACTTTTTCACTAAGAGATTAATAAAATTATCTATGCCATTTTGAATCTCTTGAAAGTAATGTTGAGATTTTGATGATTTGAATTTAATGGGTTTTATCGAAACCATGATCTTAATTTCCCATGATTTATAACTTGAAATCATTTATGAATCAAGATCACATACTTTGTGTTCTTATTGAAATTTATTGAAATGAATCGTGATTTCTTGGAATTATAACTTGAGAATTCTCTTTATAAATCAAAATAACTTACTATGATTCTTTCTTTTTTCTATTTGAGTTATCTAAAGAGAATCATAATATGTCTCTTAATATTCATAATTTGTCTACATGATTCATAAATCTCATTACCAATTCTTCTTGATATTCCTTATGTGATGACATGAATACATGAAATATTCATTAATTTATTTTGATGTATACAAATGAAAAGTTATGATCATGCATGGTAGGATATAATTTGACAAAATTTATATCATCATGATATGAAGCATTTATGATTTGTAATGATGCATGCAATACTTGAGCTTTTTAATTATGATGTGATGTATTGCATATGATGTAAATCATGATTTAAAATGCTATGAGTTGTTACTAAAATGATGTATTATAAATGTTGATTTAATGTCATGAATACTCTAAATAATGAATGTTTGGTATCATGATCAAAATGTTGATAAATAATTAAAATTTTAAGTATTATGTATAATATGCTCATAATATTGATTGATTTATTCAGTATCATGCATGAATGAAATATAAGGTTTTTGAAATTGTGCATGTTCGAATTTGAAAATATAATGATGCACAAATAAGATTGAAACCTACCTTTGTCATGATTTAGAAATTAATATAAAGGGTCTTCCCTTCTTTTTTCCAATGACATAGGGGGAGAAAGAGTTGCTAATGTGCATATCTCAAAGAGAAAATTGCTAGCTTGCGTGTCTTAAAATGTTGAAAAAATTTTGCTAGCTTGTATATTGTAAACTTGCTATCGTACTACCATGATGATGAGCATGTCTTATCCTCATGATTGTATTTGAAAATTAATAGCACAGCCTTGTCCGAATGCATGAAAGTGTTAATTTCCTTTTCGGATTCTCTTAACTATTGGTATCCTAACAATCATATTTTCTCGATATATTATTCTCCTCCAGACTTAATAAGCATATGTCATATCAAGTTTAATTCATATCATTGATTTTTGACATATGGAATCAACTAGCAAATACATCTCTCATACACTTATCATGTGAACAATATTTTGTTTTGAGAAATGGATTTGATGAAATGATTCCTGCTTAAAAATTCCTTCTTGAAAAAGGAAGTCATTTTTACGTACAAGGATTTGATTAACATACTTATCTTGATACTTGTAAAAATGAAGCGTGCTTTATTATCTTATCGATTTTAACTTCATTCGAGTAAGCTCAGAAATAGCTTTCCTCCTTCATGCAAAAAGAAAATAACAAATAAAATGGAAGAAGTTTTCAAAGCTATCTCCATGTCATGTTTTCCTTGAAATGTTTGAATATTTGGTATCTTATCACTCTTTGTTGGAAAATGACATGAACCTAGTTATGACATGAATAATTACAAGCACTTATGCTTAAAATTTGCTTATATCATTCTCCTTTTTGTTGACGACAAAGGGGGAGAAATATATGAATTGATGCTATGAACACTGATGCTATGATTGCCAAATTTGCATTATACCATGTTTGCATCATGTGTTAAGATGTCAAGAACTTGTATCGTAATTTTACGCGTTGATATCTTACCATGTGATTAAATGCTACAATTGATAAACACTTGAAATGTTTGCGTTATGATATCAAAAGCTTACATCGCAGTTTTACATGTTGATATTTGATAATAGCAAAGTTGCATGATGATAAAACTTGAGTATAATGTTATGCATAAGTTTATGCATAAGTTCATGATGACGAGTTGCAAGTATTAATGATAAATATTGCAATGACTTGAATTCAGTTTGAATTCAAGGTTCTATCAATATGACATATTGATAGGGGGAGTTTGTTTAAACTCCGGGAGTTAAGTTTAACTACGTCATCAAGTGGTTGTCATCATCAAAAAGGGGGAGATTGTTGAATCTCGTATTTTGATGATGAAACTACTTGATATATGTTTATGATTTAATCTGCGTTTTGAGTGACGCAGGATGCTTCGATCAGGATGAGACAATTAAAGCAGGAAAATCATGTTGTGCCGAAGGAACATGTCAGAAGATTGGACGTCGGGCCGGTGGATCGGTCGACGTATCGACAGAAGGCTTCAGGCCATGGACTCGGACATCGGGCCAAGAAGAGCGGGTATTGTGCCAAGGATATCAGAGTTGCATAGTCAACTGGCCGATTGGGCAATAGGCTGCAGGAGAGGACAATGCGCCGAAGAATCAGACGAAGCGTCGAGGGACCAATGACATGCCGGACAACTTGGTTAATTGCTTAGGATTAATTGTCTCGATCGAAGTTTTATTTTAAGTGTGCAGGATTAACTACGATGAATGTAAGACATGCAGTAGGAGTTGCGCCAGAGTCAAGACAATGATCACGTTGGGAGTTCGAGAGTTCGACGGAAGTTCGGACAGTCGTCGGAGGTTCTACGGGAACAAATCCGAGAAGTCCATAAGCTTGCCAAAGAAGCTCGTCGGAACTCGCCAAGTGGATCGTCGCAAGTCCAGGAATTTGCCGTAAGTCCGCAGGAGCATCACTGAGGGTTCATCGGATGATCGACGGAAGTTCGCCGGAAGCTCGCCGGAAGAAGCGATTGACGCACCGGAGCAAGTTGCAGTAACTGTCTTAGGAAAAATTGTAGTTAGCACAATGATTAAGTTGGAAATGGGAGGTGATCCCATTAACTTAATCTTGGGGCAATTGGGCCCCTGAAATACCCAAATTGGGCCGAATGGATCAACCCATTCGGACCCTGATTTCTGCTTGGAGGTGCAACCGCCCCAGCCAGGAGGTAGCACCGCCTAGGCTAAGTCTCCGAGCGAGACTGGGCGGTGCAACCACCCCAGCCAGGAGGTAGCACCGCCTGGGCTCAATCTCCGAGTGAGACTGGGCGGTGCAACCTCTCCTGACAAGAGGTGGCACCGCCTGAGCTCGGCCTTCGAGCTCTGCCAGGAGGTGCAACCGCCTCAGTCAGGCAGTGGCACCACCTGAGCTCGGTCTTCGAGCTCTGGCAGGAGGTGCAACCGCCCCTGACAGGAGGTGGCATCGCCCAGAGGCTTAGTCTTCGAGCTCTGCCAGGCGGTGCAACCGCTCCAGTCAGGAGGTGCAACCGCCTGATCCCGGAATTTCGGGAATTGACAATTTTGAGCTCCAAATTTGAACTGGGTTGGGGCCTATAAATACCCCACCCATTCAGCACTAAAAAAGCACAGAATACATACCGAAATCTTGATCTTTTTCTGTGATTCTCAAAGCTCAAAATTGTTGTAAAGGCCAAAAGTTCTTCTCCCTCTTTTCTTCCAAGTTCTGAGTTGTAAAGAGAGGAGAGAAAATTCTGTAAGGGTTGTCTCCTAAGCCCGTCAAAAAGAGTGAAACTGTAAAAGGGTGGTTGGCCTTCGCCTATTGAAGGAAGGCTTCTATTTGACGTCGGTGACCTCGTCGGTGGAGGAAGCCAAAAGTGGAGTATGTCAAGATTGACCGAACCACTCTAAATCTTGGTTTGCATTTACTTTGAGCATATTATCTTTACTGCAAACCTCCTCTATAGCTTACTACTTTCTGCGCATATACGATCGGGTTTCAAGCTTTGCACTTCTCGAATCAGCGTTTAGACGTAAATCTGTTTTTTCGTACGATCATCATATTTCAGTTTGCGTTTACGTTTTGATTTCAATCATAACTGCAAACTGCCTTTATATCCTTACTTAAACTGCATCTCGCCTAATCAAGTGATTTACGAATCAGCATTTAGGCGGAAATCAGCTTCTTCGTACGAACGTCGTATTTCCGTTTGCGCTTATATTCTGGTTTTCATCATAACTGCAAACTGCCTTCATAGATTGATTTTAACGTCATCTCGCTTGATCTTAAGTTAAAGTAATCTTAGAATCGGCTTTCACACCGATATCATTTTTATCGTTCGAACGTGTTTTATTGTTGAAAGATTTCCGCTGCACTAATTCACCCCCCCCCCTCTTAGTGCTCTTGATCCTAACAGTCTCTTGAAGTCAAAGGTTTTGAATTCAAGAAAGACTTATCTCAAGTATGGCATATAGACAGGGGGAGTTAATGTTAACTCCATTATCAATTGATTGTCATCATCAAAAAGGGGCAGATTGTTGAATCTCGGATTTTGATGATGAAGTCAATTGTCATTTGTTATCTAATCTATATGTTGAGATAAGTGTGCAGGATTAACTACGATGAAAGTAAGACATGCAGCAGGAGTTGCGCCGGAGTCAAGACAAAGATCACGTTGGGGGTTCAAGAGTTCGACGGAAGTTCGGACAGTCGTCGGAGGTTCTGCGGGAACAAATCCGAGAAGTCCATGAGCTTGCCAAAGAAGCTCGTCGGAACTCGCCAAATGGATCATCACAAGTCTAGGAGTTTGTCGGAAGTCCGCAGGAGCATCATCGAGGGTTCATCGGATGATCGACGGAAGTTCGCCGGAAGCACGCCGGAAGAAGCGATTGACGCACCGGAGCAAGTTGTAGTAAATGTCTTAGGGAATATCGTAGTTAGCATAATGATTAAGTTGGAAATGGGAGGTGATCCCATTAACTTAATCTTGGGGCAATTGGGCCCCTGAAAAACCCAAATTGGGCCGAATGGATCAACCCATTCAGACCCTGATTTCTGCCAGGCGGTTGAACCGCCCAAGGCAGGAGGTTGCACCGCCTGGGCTCAGTCTCCGAGCGAGACTGGGAGGTGCAACCGCTCCAGCCAGGTGGCACCGCCTGGGCTCAGTCTCCAAGCGATATTGGGCGGTGCAACCTCCCCTGACAGGAGGTGGCACTGCCTGAGCTCGGTCTTCGAGCTCTGCTAGGAGGTGCAACCGCCTCAGTCAGGTAGTGGCACCGCCTGAGCTTGATCTTCGAGCTCTGGCAGGAGGTGCAACCGCCCTTGACAGGAGGTAGCACCGCCCAGAGGCTCAGTCTTCGAGCTCTGCCAAGCGGTGCAACCGCCTCAGTCAGGAGGTGCAACCGCTTGATCCCGAAATTCCAAGAATTGACAGTTTTGAGCTCCAAATTTGAACTGGGTTGGGGCCTATAAATACCCCACCCATTCAGCACTGAAAGGGCATGAACTAACACCGAAATCCTGATCTTGTTCTGTGATTTTTAGAGCTCAAAATTGTTGTAAAGGCCAAAAGTTCTTCTCCCTCTTTTCTTCCAAGTTCTGAGCTGTAAAGAGAGGAGAGAAAATTTTGTAAGGGTTATCTCCTAAGCCCGTCAAAAGGAGTGAAATTGTAAAAGAGTGATTGACCTTCGCCTATTGAAGGAAGGCCTCTAGTTGACGTCGGTGACCTCGTCGGTGGAGGAAGCCAAAAGTGGAGTAGGTCAAGATTGACCGAACCACTCTAAATCTCGCTTTGCATTTACTTTAAGCATATTATCTTTACTAGAAACCTCCTCAAAAGCTTACTGCTTTCTGTGCATATACGATCAGGTTTCAAGCTTTGCACTTTCCGAATCGGCGTTTAGACGTAAATCAGTTTTTTCGTACGATCATCATATTTCAGTTTGCGTTTATGTTTTGATTTCTATCATAACTGCAAACTGCCTTTATATCCTTGCTTAAACTGCATCTCGCTTAATCAAGTGATTTACAAATCATCATTTAGACGTAAATCAGTTTCTTCGTATGAATATCATATTTCAGTTTACGCCTGCTATTTGATTTGAATCATAACTGCAAACTGCATTTATATCATTGTTGCATTTCGTTTAATCAAAAGTTAAATTGATTTACGAATCGGCTTTCTTACCGAAATCTCTTTTATCGAACGAAGTTTTTGTTTTAATCGTAAAAGTTTTTCCACTGCACTAATTCACACCACCCCCTCTTAGTGCTCTTGATCCTAACATATCTAGTATGTGTATAAGCAATCATACCAGATGATCATGGACCACAACCTAATGTGATTAGGCCCGAGCCAGTTGGCCTAATCACTCACATCAAGATCTATATGTGTAACGGTGCATCTCCATGCCCTGTGATCGTCCTATTAGGATCGGAGCGGCACTAAGAGGGGGCGGTGAATTAGTGCAGCGGATTAAAATTATGGTTTCGACAAATCTTTGGATACGATGAAAACCGAACTTGAAAAGTTTAACTTGAACGCGTGTTCGTAAAGGTATGCAGCAAAGGTAATGAGGAAATAAAGCACGTAAGAAGGTTTGCAGTAATGTAAATAGCAATAATGAAATGTAAACCAAAGATCATGCCGATTTTAAAGTGGTTCGGTCAAATGACCTACATCCACTTGCAAGGCCCTCTTCGATGAGACTCCCACCTTCCACTAGCAAATCTCTTGAAGGGGAATGACAAATACCCCTCTTACAACTTTTTACAAGCGGTTCACACTCTTACAAATTTTCAGCAAGAAAGAAGGAGGTGAACACTCTAGCAAATTGAAAACAAGACTTGCTAAAACTTTTCTAAGACCTTTCTCTCAATCAATTACTTCTCAAAAAGTTATGATCTCAGCTAAGAATTGAGAGGTATTTATAGGCCTCAAGAGGATTCAAATTTTGGGCTCCAAAATTTGAATTCTCTTTGGTTCCCGATGCTGGCGGTGCCACCGCCTGTTAGTGTCTAACACTAACAGTGTACTGGCGGTGCCACCGTCCAGCCAAGCGGTGCCACCGCTTGGCTCTCGGGTGCTGGGCGGTGCCACCGCCCAACCAAGCGGTGTCACCGCTAGACTCTTGGGTGCTGGGCGGTGCCACCGTCAGACCCTTTGGTTCACAGGTTGGGCTTTAATTTCAGCCCAAACCAAGTATAATTTTGGGCCCAATTGGCTCCTAACCAGGATATAGGATTATCTTTTAATCCTAATCCTAATTATATGTGAACTACATAACTAAAAACATCCCAAGCAAGTTTTCAACGTCGAGTCTTGTTCCGGCGAGCTATCCGACGAACTTCCGGCGAACTTCCGATATGCTCTCAGGTTTCTTCCGACGGACTCCCAGCAGGCTCCCGATCTTATGACGACTTCAACAAGTAGCCGAGCCTTCTCGGTGATCTCAGCAAACCTCCGACGATCTCTTCAGCGAACTTCCAAAAATTTTGACAAGTTCCTGATTTCTTCTCAGTTGGTTCCGACAACATCTCCGACGATTCTTCGGACTCTTAAACGTCCATCGAACTTGACTCCAGTATTCTTGCTTTATGTTTTCTGGTTATCGTAGTTAATCCTGCACACTTAACTCAATAATATGGATTAGATCAATTAACCCATCAAATGATTTTATCATCAAAATCCGAGATTCAACAATCTCCCCCTTTTTGATGATGACAATCAATTGATGACGGAGTTAAACATAACTCCCCCTATCTATATGTTATATTATGAGAAGATTAAAACACTTGAATTCCATCCCATTGAATTCAAGCGTAAACCAATAAGTTCTAACCGTAGAACTTATCGTTATTCTCATTAAGTAATAGTAAATACGAAACTTCGATGAAAATCACAAGTCAAATGATAAGGGACGATTTTTACTACGATAGGAGATAAAGATTTTCAACATGAATTTCATGATATAGATGTAAGGCATGCTTTCAATATGATCAATCAATCTTGTGATATTCTCAAAGATTTTGCAAGGCATATAAGACATTCATATCACACAAGCTTTTGCAATTCATATAAGTCATGCTATCAAAATACAAGTCATCACTTTTCTCCCCCTTTGTCATCAACAAAAAGGAGATGAGACTTTGAAGCACACAATTTGTGATCATAAAATCATTAGAGAAAAAAATCCAACATTAAGATTAATCATTCAAATTTGCCAAAAATATTTATCCAGAATTCATCTTAAAAAAAAGCATTCATCCAGAAAAAAAAATCAGCATATATCTAGAATTTTAAAAATACATCTAAGAAGAAGGTTCAGTTTTCGTTCAAAAGATGACAAGCTTCGAACTTGATATTAAGAGTAAACAGAACAGAATAAAAAGATACACCAATTAATCCTTAGGAGGTAATCCATAGTGCTGATACATAACATCTATTTTTGATTCATTTGTCGTAGTTCCTTCAAAATTTTAATTTGCTGGAGTTGAATTTGTTCTTACTACGATTTGAGTTGGTCTTGTTGGAAATTGATCTGAGACAGTTCTGCCATAATGAGTCCTTCAGAGGATGAAACAGGAGCTGAAGGTGCTACGCCAAAGGGACTAGGAGGAGGAGATTTATTTCCCCTAAAAATTGATGTTTCTGGTTGTTCTACTAGTGGAGGAACAGGATCAGTCCTTCTAGGTTGCCTTACCCATATTCCATTGTTAAATGTGCACCTAAGTCTTTTTAGTAGATTTTTATTGATGATGTTATATCTATCACTTTGAATTGTTTCTTCATCGGGTGGGATGCAAATGTCATAGGCAAGAAGAAATATAGTGATTAACCCCCCATATGGCAACATAGTATCTTTAGCTGTAATATCCTGCATGTGTTGCCGTATTGAGTATCCAAAACAGTTATGTTGACCGGTCATAATCCAATATATGGTGCTTACCTCTATTAGACTCATTTCATCAAGATGAAATTACTTAGGGAATAGTATGCTTGTTATGATATGATGAAGAATCTTAGAGTTAAAAGGTAGTAAGTGTTCGCAACTCTTGGGTATTATTCCGAGGTCCGAGTTTGCAAAAATAGTTTCGACAGCTTCGGTGTAAGTTGCTCCGATTATATTAACATCCCATTTACCTCTAAAATAGCAGCCCTTATCTTTTTCAGTGATTCCAATTAGTTCACAAATAGTATTATCAGAAATCCTAATTTGTGTTCCTAAAAGGTAAGTACTTAGGCTATCGTTATCTACCCATAGGTTTGCATAAAAGAGCCTAACTAACCTAGGATAAATTGGTTCATCTATTTGTAGGAGAGGTAGGGCCTCTAGATGAGCAAACCACCTAATGGGTTCTAAGTCTCCTAGTTCATCGAGATCAACGTGTTTATCCTTATGGATACATCTTGTTTCAAATTTTGGAAACCTAAGGGCCTCTTCTTTGGATCTAAAAAGATCGTGGTCATATGAATCTCCTTCAATCCTTTTCCCTTTTGATCTCTTAGGAGCCATTATCTAGACAAGATGATAGAAAAAAAATGAAATTGTAATGAGTAGGTAAAATAAGAAGAGGAAGGAAAGATTTTACCTTATGGAGTGTTTCTTGGAGGATGGAGAGCTTGGACCAATAAGAATCCCTCTCCAAGACTTCTAGAGGTTAGAATGAGAGTTAGGAAGGTTTTTGGGAGAGTTTGAGGGAGGCCTTCACGCGTTGGGGGCGGTGTCACCGCCAGCCCTAACCCTTCGGTATTTAAAGGGTGTCTCGGGCGGTGCCATCGCCAAACCGAGCGGTGCCACCGCCTGGCACCCGAGCGCTCAGACGGTGCTACCGTCGGTTCTGGCAGTGCCACCCCTGGCGTGCTGCGGAAGAAGAAAAAAAAAATCCTTTCTTCCCCCTTTTGTTTTTCAGAGATGTTTGACTCAAGATAGGTTAAGATAATTAGTTGTACTTTAATATGTCATTTTGAATCGAAGGAGAATGATGAAGTCAAATCCATAGAAGAATGGAAAAGGATGAGACATTTTTTGGAAAATATATTCAAACAAGCTTATTTTCAGGGATAATTTAACATACCTAATTCCCTTCTAATGAATTCAAATTCGTCTTCATTCAAAGCTTTTGTAAATATATCTGCTAATTGATGTTGTGTCAATGAATTCTAGAACAACATTATTGTTAAGGACATGATCGCGTATGAAATGATGCCTAACGTCGATGTGCTTAGTTCTATAGTGCTGAATTGGACTTTTAGTAAGACATATGGCACTTGTATTATCACATTTTATGGGAATGTTTTTTAAGTGAATTCCATAGTCTTCTAATGTGTTTTTCATCCAGACAACTTGTGCACAGCATGCACTTGCAGCGATGTATTCAGCTTCCACCGTAGATAGTGCAACTGAATTTTGCTTCTTGGAAGTCCAAGAGACAAGTACATGTCCTAAAAATTGATATGTTCTGAATGTACTTTTTCTATCTATCCTGCATCCGCCAAAATCGGCATCTGCATAAGCTATTAAATCGAATTTATCAGATCTTGGATACCACAATCCTAAATTTGGAGTTCCTTTAAGATATCTAAATATTCTTTTAATGCTCTTAAGATGAGATAATTTAGAATTGGATTGAAATCTAGCGCAAAGTCCTACACTAAACATAATATCCGGTCTAGTCGCGGTGAGGTAGAGTAGACTACCTATCATTCCCCTATATGTTTTTTGATCGAAATTTTCACTATTTTCATCCATATCTAACTTAGTCGAAGTACTCATAGGGGTGCTTATTGCTTTTGAATTATCCATGTTAAATCGTTTTAACAATTCTAATGTGTATTTAGATTGGTTAAGAAATATACCATCACTAAGTTGTTTGATTTGTAATCCTAAAAAGAAGGTTAATTCACCCATTAAACTCATTTCAAATTCATGACTCATACATTTGGCAAATGATTCACATAGTGATTCATCCGAAGAGCCAAAAATAATATCGTCAACATAAATTTGCACAATAAGAAAATTATTTTCAAAATGTTTGATAAATAATGTAGTATCAACCTTGCATTTGGTAAAATTATTTGAAATAAGAAAGGAACTAAGCCTTTCGTACCAAGCTCTAGGAGCTTGTTTTAAACCATAGAGAGCCTTAGTCAATTTGAATACTTGATTAGGTAGAAGAGAATTTTCAAATCCGGGAGGTTGTTCAACATATACTTTTTCCGAAATAAAACCATTCAAGAAGGCACTTTTGATGTCCATTTGAAATAGTTTAAAGTTATTACTACTAGCATAGGCAAGGAGCATCCTTATGGCTTCTAATCGAGCCACGGGAGCGAAGGTTTCTTCGTAATCGATACCTTCTTCTTGGTTGAAACCTTTGGCCACTAATCTAGCTTTGTTTCTAACCACGATACCATTTTCGTCTTGCTTGTTTCTAAAGACCCATTTAGTACCAATGACTAAATGGTCACTAGGTCTAGGAACAAGCTTCCATACCTTATTCCTCTCAAATTGATTCAATTCCTCTTGCATTGCAATAACCCAAAAATCATCTTTTAAGGCCTCGTCAATGCATTTAGGTTCGATTTGAGAAAGGAAGGCGGCGTTAGCACAAAAATTCTTGAAAGAGGAACGAGTTTGAATCCCTTTTGATGTATCTCCTATAATTAGCTCCTTTGGATGAGCATCTATATACTTCCATTCCTTGGGTAAGGAAATTTCGGAAGAAGGTGCATCCAAGTTGCTATTTTGAGGAGGGGATTCATTTAAATTCAAATTATCAAAACCAAGATCATCATCAAAATCATTTTTCTTTAAATCAGAAATTTCATTAAAAACTACATGAATAGATTCTTCTATTACTAAGGTTCTTTTGTTAAAAACCCGAAAAGCCTTAGAAACGGAAGAGTAACCAAGAAAGATGCCTTCATCGGATTTAGCATCAAATTTTCCTAAGGCGTCCCTTTCATTCAAAATAAAGCATTTATGACCGAAAACTTTAAAATAGGAAATATTTGGTTTTTTGTTATTCCATAATTCATAGGGAGTTTTTGATAGGGACGGTCTTATTAGAACCCTATTCATGATGTAGCAAGCCGTATTCATGGCTTCGGCCCAAAAATACTTGGGTAGACTATGTTCATTTAACATCGTTCTTGCCATTTCTTGTAGGTTTCTATTTTTTCTTTCAACTACTCCATTTTGTTGAGGATTCCTCGATGTGGAGAAGTTATGATTGTATCCATTAACTTCACAAAAATTTTGAAAGTCATGGTTTTGAAATTCGCCACGGTGATCACTCCGAATTGATGAAATCATGAAGCCTTTTTCATTTTGAGTTAGTTTACAAAATTTAGAGAAACACTTGAAACAATCACTTTTGTGAGCTAAGAAATAGGTCCAAGTGTATCTAGTATAGTCATCCACAATTACAAACGCATATTTGCTTCCTCTTAGACTTGTCGTGTCAATTGGTCCAAATAAGCCAAAAGAATCAATTGTAATGGTCTAGTGGTGCTAATTTGAATTTTTAGTTTGAAACTAGTTTGTATTTATTTACCTAGTTGACATGCATCGCATACTTTGTCCTTAATAAACTTCATATTTCGAATTCCTTGTACTAATTCTCTAGATGAGATCTTAGATATTAGTTTCATGCTTGCATGGCCTAGTCTCCTATGCCAAAGCCAAGCATCATCATTTAAAGCGGAGAAGCACATTTCATTACTTAGTTCATCAAGGTTGATGGTGTAGACATTATTTTGTTTTAATGCAATCATAGTTATGTTATGGTTTGGTTTTTCAATAATACACACATTTGATTCAAATCTAATGATATAACCTTTATCGCATAATTGACTAACACTCAAGAGATTATGTTTCAATCCATCAACTAGTAAGACATCATCAATAGAAAATTTTAATTTATTACCTATGGTTCCCTTGCCAATGATTTTGCCTTGGTTGTTGCCTCCGAAGGTGACGTACCCTTCTTCTTTGCTAGTGAGCATAGAGAAATGGGATGGATCTCTGGTCATATGTCTTGAGCATCCACTATCTAGATACCATCTCTTGCTCCTAGCTTGTGATGGTGTATGTTTCTACAAGAAAGGATTATTTTTAGGTACCCATTTTCTTTTGGGTGCCTTAAAAACTGATTTGACTTGTTCATCATATTGCATAGAATTGATCATGGTTCCTTTAGGAACCCAAATTAGTTTGTTCGGACTAATTTTCTTGAACGGACATTTATAAGTTTTATGTCCATATTTGCAACAAAAGTTGTAATTGCTTTGGTGCCGAACATGTAAGATAGGGCCTTTAATGAAGGTGGTTGGATTTTGGTGAGGACTTCTCACAAATCCGATTCCACTTCTTTTATGAACGTGACCCTTATTTGTAAGGATCATGTTCAAAGACTTGCTACCAACCTCGAATTTCTTCAAGGTGTCCTTAAGTAGCAAGTTCTCCTTTTGGAGAGTTTCTAGATCATGGCATTTTATACATTGAGCTAAACTATCATGATATTCAGTCTTTAATTTATCGACATTACAAGTGAGACTATCATGCTCCTTTTTTAGCAATTTGTATTTTCTACTAATTGTCTTACATTCATCAAATAACTCATGGAAGGCATTTAATAATTCATGATAAGGTAAATCTGTATCAATTAAATCCGTTACCTCTTCTCCGATGGCCATTAGGGCGTAATGAGCTACTTGCTCGGTGTTGGACTCCTCTTCTTCGAACGCGCTTGAATCATCTCACGTTGCCTTGAGCGCCTTCTTCTTTGATGTTCTCTTTTTGGCTTGAGGACAATCGTCCTTGTAGTGTCCCGGTTTTTTGCACTCATAGCAAATCACTTGGTCCTTCTTGTGTTCGAATTTATTTTTTATATTATTTTTAAATTTGTTCTTTCTTAAATATTTTTAAAAATTTTGAGTCAAAAGTGCAATGTCATTGTCACTGTCCTCATCACTTGATGTTCCTTTCAAGTGATCTTCTTGTGATGTGAGTACCATATCCTTCCTGTTCTTTGGAAGGGGGTTCTCGAGCTCGTCATGAGCTTGACATGTCATTTTGTAGGTCATTAGAGACCCGATAAGTTCTTCAAGAGGAAATATTTTAAGGTATTTGGCCTCTTGAATGGCCATAACTTTTGGATCCCAACTTTTAGGGAGGGATCTTAAGATTTTAGTTACTAGTTCAAAGTTAGTAAAATCTTTACCAAGAGCTTTGAGTCCATTGATGACATCCGTGAACCGGGTGTACATGTCTCCGATGGACTCACTTGGTTTCATTCGGAAAAGTTCGTAAGAGTGCACAAGGATGTTGATTTTAGACTCTTTCACTCGACTAGTGCCTTCATGAGTGACCTCAAGAGTTCTCCAAATATCAAAAGCCAAATCACAAATTGAAACACGATTAAATTCATTTTTGTCTAGTGCACAAAACAAGGCATTCATTGTTGAATCTCGTATTTTGATGATGAAACTACTTGATATATGTTTATGATTTAATCTGCGTTTTGAGTGACGCAGGATGCTTCGATCAGGATGAGACAATTAAAGCAGGAAAATCATGTTGTGCCGAAGGAACATGTCAGAAGATTGGACGTCGGGCCGGTGGATCGGTCGACGTATCGACAGAAGGCTTCGGGCCGTGAACTCGGGCATCGGGCCAAGAAGAGCGGGTATTGTGCCAAGGATATCGGAGTTGCGGAGTCAACTGGCCGATTGGGCAATAGGCTGCAGGAGAGGACGATACGCCGAAGAATCGGACGAAGCGTCGAGGGACCAATGACATGTCGGACAACTTGGTTAATTGCTTAGGATTAATTGTCTCGATCGAAGTTTTGTTTTGTTGTGCAGGATTAACTATGATAACGATGAAGACATAAAGCGAAACAAAGTGTCGGAGTCAAGCGCGAAGGATTTGTTGCGAGTTCGAGAGTTCGACGGAAGTCCGAAGGTTCGTCGGGAATGCTACCGGAACTAGCCGAGAATGAGTTGGGAGCTTGCCGAAGGGTTTTTCGGAAGCTCGCCGGAAGGTTCGTTGGAAGTTCACGGAGCTCGCCGAGAAAGATCGGAGCTTGCCGACGAAGCTCGTTGAAACTCGCTAAGATCAAATCGTGAAGTCTAGGAGCTTGCCGGGAGTCCGCAGAATGGTTTCCGAGAGTTCATCGGAAGACCGCCGGAAGTTTGCCGGAAGCTCGCCAGAAGAAGTCTTGACTTGCGGACTTTGTAATAGCTTAGAAAATGTCTTTAAATTCATAGTTAGCACGTTAATTAGGGTTAGGATTAGGTGTTAATCCTATAACCCAAGTAGGGGCCAATTAGGCCCAAGTTCGGACTGGTTTGGACCAAGTTTGGAGCCAAACCAAGTGAGCTGGAATAGTGAAAGAGGTGCAACCGCCCCAGCCAAGAGGTGCAACCGCCCAGGGCTCAGTCTCCAAGCGAGACTGGGCGGTGCAACCTCCTCTGTCAAGAGGTAGCACCGCCAGAGCTCAAGTTTCGAGCTCTGCCAAGAGGTGCAACCACCGAGCTCGGTCTTCGAGCTCTAGGCAGAGAGGTGCAACCTCTTTGGACAGGAGATGCATCGCCTGAGCTCGGTCTTCGAGCTCTGGCAGAGAGGTGCATCAGCCTGAGCTCAGTTTCGAGCTCTGCCAGGTGATGCAACCACCGAGCTCAGACTTCGAGCTCTGCCAGGCGATGCAGCCACTGAGCTCAGTCTTCGAGCTCTGGCAGAGAGGTGCAATCGCCTGAGCTCAGTCTTCGAGCTCTGCCAGGCGGTGCCACCTCTCCAGTCAAGAGGTGCAACCGCCTGATCCCGGAATTCCGGGATTTGATCGTTTTGAGCTCCAAATTTGAATTGGGTTGGGGCCTATAAATACCCCACCCATTCAACACTGAAAGGATACAGATCTACACCGAATTCTTGATCTTTTCAGTGATTCTAAGAGCTCAAATTTGTGTAAAGTCCTAAAGTTCTCCTCCTTCTGTTCTTTAAGTCTTGAGTTGTAAAGAGAGGAGAGAAAGGATCTGTAAAGGTTGTCTCCTAAGCCTGTCAAAAGGAGAGAAACTGTAAAAGGGCAGTTAGCCTTCGCCCATTGAAGGAAGGCAGCTAGTTGACGTCGGTGACCTCGTCGGAGGAGGAAGCCAAAAGTGGAGTAGGTCAAGACTGACCGAACCACTCTAAATCTCTAGTTTGCTTTTACCTTGAGCACTTTATCATTACTGCAAACCTCCTACATTGCTACTGCCCTCTGCGCCTTTACGAACGAGTTTCTAAGCTCTGATCTTTCAGAATCTGCATTCAAACGTAATTCGGGTTTTCGTACGATCTTCACACTGCAGTTTACGCTTACATTCGGATTCCATTTATAATTGCAAATTGCTTTCTACGTAAAACGCTTTTCAAGGTTCAAAACTGCTTTTAGACGCAAAACTACATTTAGACGTAAAATTACGTTTAGACGTAAAACTGCGTTTAGACGCAAAACTGCGTTTAGACGTAAAACTGCGTTTAGACGTAAAACTGCGTTTAGACGTAAAACTGCGTTTAGACGCAAAACTGCGTTTAGACGTAAAACTGCGTTTAGACGTAAAATTGCGTTTTGACGTAAAACTACGTTTGGACGTAAAACTGAGTTTAGACGCAAACTGCGCTTAGACGCAAACTGCGCTTAGACGCAAACTGTGCTTAGACGCAAACTGCGCTTAGACGCAAACTGTGTTTAGACGTAAACTGCGCTTAGACGCAAAACTGCGCTTAGACGCAAACTGCACTGTGATTCTGCTTTTATATCGAAATCATTTTTTATCGGACGAACGCAGCTTTAGCTTTTAAATTGCTGTAAGATTTCCGCTGCACTAATTCACCCCCCCCCTCTTAGTGCTCTCGATCCTAACAATTGGTATCAGAGCGGGGTATTTCTCATTTCGGATTTACACCCGAGAGAAATGACTTTTCAAGAGGGCTGTTCGGTCTTTCGTCCACCATTCTTTAACGGATTGGACTACACTTATTGGAAAACTTGAATGAGAGTTTTCTTAATTTCTCTAAATCTGGATTTATGGAATATCATTGAAAACGGTTTTCAACTTCCCTCCAAACCGATGAACGAATGGTCGGATTTGGAGAAGAAGAATTTTTCTTTAAACGCAAAGGCTATGAATGCCTTATTTTGCGCATTGGACAAAAATGAGTTCAATCGGATTTCTACGTGTGAAACGGCTTTCGATATTTGGCGCACTCTTGAAATCACGCACGAGGGAACTAGTAGAGTCAAAGACTCGAAAGTTAATATTTTACTGCTTGATTTCGAGCTTTTTCATATGAAACCAAGCGAAACCGTTGTTGACATGTACACCCGTTTTACGGATGTCGTCAATGGTTTAAAATCACTTGGTAAAAGCTTTTCGGATTTTGAACTCGTTAACAAAGTTTTGCGCTCACTTTCTAAAACTTGGGATTCAAAAGTAACTGCTATTCAAGAATCGAAAAACTTGAACCAATTTCCACTTGAAGAACTAATTGGTTCATTGATCACATATGAAATGACGTGCAATGCACGTAAAGAACTTGAGAACCACCTTCCAAAGAACAGGAAGGATTTGGGACATAGAACATTTGAAGACCACTCGAGCATAAGCTCAAGTGATGGTGAACTTAAACTACAAATGAAACGAAAATTAAAAAGCAAAAAGAATGGAACTACTTGCTTTAAACGCAAGAAGAAGAACAAAAATTGGGATGAATCGAGCTCATCTGAAGACGAGAAAGTCAACAAAAGCGAGGCGGCAAACTACGCCTTACTAGCCTACGACATTGAGGTAATTAAAATGCCTTTGGTTTATTTTGAAATTACTTGATGCTTTCATGATATATTTTCTTTTTAGTTTAGAATTAATTTTCTTGAAAATTACATGTTTAAAAATAAAAATACAAAAATTATGATCATGCTGATAATTTCGAAAATAATATTGCATATTTTATGATAAACAAACAAAATGATTTTGATCATGATTAAGAAGTAATAATGTGTATCATGTTTGATTAACATTGTTGAATGAAATCACGTTTGATTTAAAGTAATGCATAAAGATGTAATATGAAATGGTTATTAACAATTTTATGCATGTGATTTTAAGTTATCCATGATCATGAGCTTGTTTGATCTTCTTGACTTAATTTCAAGATCTATAGCAAAAATCATGTTTGAATATATGAAAGTGTTAATTTCATTTTCGGATTCACTTAACAATTGGTATCCTAACAATCAGATTTTCTCATACACTTATGAAAAATATTTTTCTAAAATGGATTTGATGAAATGATTCCTGCTTATAAATTCCATCTTGAAATATGAATGATAGTGTTTTTTGCTTACAAAGATTTGTTTCACGTTCATATCTCCTATGATTCATGTGCATTTATAAATCATAATACAATGAGATTTCTTATGCAAAAATAAAGTGCTTTTGTGATTCTTTGCTAAAGAGAATAATTATTAAAATCATGATCTTGGTAATTATAACATGGAGCTCTTTATAAATCAAGATCGTTCATTATGCTCCCTACATTTATCAAAAAAGGAGTTCTTCAAATGAAACGCAATTCAATGAAGTGTCATATTGATATCTTGAAACTTGGAATGTTTTAAAATGTGATCTTGATAAGAATGTTTCAAGTTGCTCTTTGTACTATATCTTTTCGAATGAATTATGAGCCTTGATATCATATAATACAAGATTTCTTTGCCTTATGTCTTGAACTTTAATGCTTATCTTAATTTGGCATATAAAGACTAAGGCATACTTAGATGAAAAAGAATCTCTTAAAAAATGCTTTTCCCATTTGATCGAGATTAATGATTTCATGATATTTTATGAATCTCGAAATTAATTTTAATGGCTTGATTATGAACTTCAAGTTAATGATTTAATTTGAATAAGTTTTATCTAAATCATAATCTTGATCTTGCAAAATTGAAGTCACAAATAATATCTTGTGGTAGTCATGAATTGATACTCACAATATGAAAACATTGATATTCATGACTTAAATTGGATTGAAACATTGTATGCTTAAATTAATCATTCTCCTATGTTTCAAAAATTCCTTGAATGCCTTATGTGATGATTGAAAACTAACTTGCTTTATGATGAATCACGAATCATGACTTGATCTATGATGTAAATGCCTTGAAATGATTGAAATATTTAACACTTTTATGCTCTTCCCCCTACTTTCTTCTTGTTTTCAATGATAAAATTGGGAGAAGTTTTGATCATGCATGGTAGGATATAATTTGACAAAATTGATACCATCATGATATGAAACATTTATGATGTACAATTATGCATGCAATACTTGTGCTTTCTAATTATGATGTGATGTATTGCATATGATGTAAATCATGATTTAAAATGCTATGAGTGCCAAGTTACACATTTTGAGAAGAAATTGTTATATTGAAATATTAATGTAATTATGAATTGTGATATGATATCATGCATGTAATACTTCAATTTATGATAATGATGCATGCAATGATAAAATATTCATGATGAAAAATTATCTTGACATTCATAACTTGATTATTCATCATTTGTTATGATTTTGAAATCGTTGTAAAAGGAAAAGAGAACTACAAAACTGTATTCTCTCTTTCTTTTTTTTTACAATGACAAAGGGGGAGATAGCTAGCTTGTACAAGTCAAGAAGATGCAAAAACTTGATTGCTAGCTTACCTATTTTAAGAAGCAAAGATTGCTAACTTGCTTATTTCAAGAAGAAAAATTGTCTTCTTGAACATCACTATCTTGAATATCTCAAGAAGCAAAACTTTCAATTTGCACATTGCAATAGGAAGCAAGAATCATGAGCTTACACAAGAAATTTATCTTGCATTTGCTTTCAAAATTTTTGCTAGCTTATATATTGTGAAACTTGTATATCATAAAAATTGCTAGCTTGTTGGTCTAAAGAGAAGCAAAAAGTTGCTATCTCAAAAGAAACAAATGTGCTATCTTGCCAATCTCAAGAGGCAAAAATGCTAACTTGCGCATCTAGCAAAGTGAGCAAAATTTTCAAGAAGCAAGAGTTGCCTTCTTGAACATCTCTAATTTGCTAGCTTGCATGATATAGAACTTGCTATCTTGAACATTACCAAAAGTGCTATCTTATATGTTATAAAACTTGAATATCTAAAACTTGATAGCATGAATGTCCTAAGCATGATATAACACTTGCTAAATCTTCTAGCTCCAAGATTGCATGATGATAAAACTTGATACTATGTTTTTCATGCAATGAGTTGAATCAATATCACAAACACTTGATTGTGATACTTCTCCTTTTTGTTGATGACAAAGGGGGAGAAGTATGTTGATGAAAGTATGTTGATGACATGACATGTGATGCATAAAGTTTATGCATATGTTCATGTTGACGTGTTGCAAGTATTCATGATGAATATTGCAATGACTTGAATTCAGTTTGAATTCAAGGTTCTATCAATATGGCATATTGATAGGGGGAGTTTGTTTAAACTCCGGGAGTTAAGTTTAACTCCGTCATCAAGTGGTTGTCATCATCAAAAAGGGGGAGATTGTTGAATCTCGTATTTTGATGATGAAACTACTTGATATATGTTTATGATTTAATCTACGTTTTGAGTGACGCAGGATGCTTCGATCAGGATGAGACAATTAAAGCAGGAAAATCATGTTGTGCCGAAGGAACATGTCAGAAGATTGGACGTCGGGCCGGTGGATCGGTCGACGTATCGACAGAAGGCTTCGGGCCGTGAACTCGGGCATCGGGCCAAGAAGAGCGGGTATTGTGCCAAGGATATCGGAGTTGCGGAGTCAACTGGCCGATTGGGCAATAGGCTGCAGGAGATGACGATGCGCCGAAGAATCGGACGAAGCGTCGAGGGACCAATGACATGTCGGACAACTTGGTTAATTGCTTAGGATTAATTGTCTCGATCGAAGTTTTGTTTTGTTGTGCAGGATTAACTATGATAACGATGAAGACATAAAGCGAAACAAAGTGTCGGAGTCAAGCGCGAAGGATTTGTTGCGAGTTCGAGAGTTCGACGGAAGTCCGAAGGTTCGTCGGGAATGCTACCGGAACTAGCCGAGAATGAGTTGGGAGCTTGCCGAAGGGTTTTTCGGAAGCTCGCCGGAAGGTTCGTTGGAAGTTCACGGAGCTCGCCGAGAAAGATCGGAGCTTGCCGACGAAGCTCGTTGAAACTCGCTAAGATCAAATCGTGAAGTCTAGGAGCTTGCCGGGAGTCCGCAGAATGGTTTCCGAGAGTTCATCGGAAGACCGCCGAAAGTTTGCCGGAAGCTCGCCAGAAGAAGTCTTGACTTGCGGACTTTGTAATAGCTTAGAAAATGTCTTTAAATTCATAGTTAGCACGTTAATTAGGGTTAGGATTAGGTGTTAATCCTATAACCCAAGTAGGGGCCAATTAGGCCCAAGTTCGGACTGGTTTGGACCAAGTTTGGAGCCAAACCAAGTGAGCTGGAATAGTGAAAGAGGTGCAACCGCCCCAGCCAAGAGGTGCAACCGCCCAGGCTATGTCTCCCAGCGAGATTGGGCGGTGCAACCGCCCCAGCCAAGAGGTGCAACCGCCCAGGGCTCAGTCTCCAAGCGAGACTGGGCGGTGCAACCTCCTCTGTCAAGAGGTAGCCCCGCCAGAGCTCAAGTTTCGAGCTCTGCCAAGAGGTGCAACCACCGAGCTCGGTCTTCGAGCTCTAGGCAGAGAGGTGCAACCTCTTTGGACAGGAGATGCATCGCCTGAGCTCGGTCTTCGAGCTCTGGCAGAGAGGTGCATCAGCCTGAGCTCAGTTTCGAGCTCTGCCAGGTGATGCAACCATCGAGCTCAGACTTCGAGCTCTGCCAGGCGATGCAGCCACTGAGCTCAGTCTTCGAGCTCTGGCAGAGAGGTGCAATCGCCTGAGCTCAGTCTTCGAGCTCTGCCAGGCGGTGCCACCTCTCCAGTCAAGAGGTGCAACCGCCTGATCCCGGAATTCCGGGATTTGATCGTTTTGAGCTCCAAATTTGAATTGGGTTGGGGCCTATAAATACCCCACCCATTCAACACTGAAAGGATACAGATCTACACCGAATTCTTGATCTTTTCAGTGATTCTAAGAGCTCAAATTTGTGTAAAGTCCTAAAGTTCTCCTCCTTCTGTTCTTTAAGTCTTGAGTTGTAAAGAGAGGAGAGAAAGGATCTGTAAAGGTTGTCTCCTAAGCCTGTCAAAAGGAGAGAAACTGTAAAAGGGCAGTTAGCCTTCGCCCATTGAAGGAAGGCAGCTAGTTGACGTCAGTGACCTCGTCGGAGGAGGAAGCCAAAAGTGGAGTAGGTCAAGACTGACCGAACCACTCTAAATCTCTGGTTTGCTTTTACCTTGAGCACTTTATCATTACTGCAAACCTCCTACATTGCTACTGCCCTCTGCGCCTTTACGAACGAGTTTCTAAGCTCTGATCTTTCAGAATCTGCATTCAAACGTAAATCGTGTTTTCGTACGATCTTCACACTGCAGTTTACGCTTACATTCGGATTCCATTTATAATTGCAAATTGCTTTCTACGTAAAACGCTTTTCAAGGTTCAAAACTGCTTTTAGACGCAAAACTACATTTAGACATAAAATTACGTTTAGACGTAAAACTGCGTTTAGACGCAAAACTGCGTTTAGACGTAAAACTGCGTTTAGACGTAAAACTGCGTTTAGACGTAAAACTGCGTTTAGACGCAAAATTGCGTTTAGACGCAAAACTGCGTTTAGACGTAAAACTACGTTTTGACGTAAAACTGCGTTTGGACGTAAAACTGAGTTTAGACGCAAACTGCGCTTAGACGCAAACTGTGCTTAGACGCAAACTGCGCTTAGACGCAAACTGTGTTTAGACGCAAACTGCGCTTAGACGCAAAACTGCGCTTAGACGCAAACTGCACTGTGATTCTGCTTTTATATCGAAATCATTTTTTATCGGACGAACGCAGCTTTAGCTTTTAAATTGCTGTAAGATTTCCGCTGCACTAATTCACCCCCCCCCTCTTAGTGCTCTCGATCCTAACATTCATAGCCTTTGCGTTTAAAGCAAAAACCTTCTTCTCTGATTCATTCCATTCTCTCATCGGAAGAGAAGATTTTTGAAATCCGTTTTCGACAATAGTCCAAAGCTCGAAATCCATGGAAATGAGGAAGATCCTCATACGAGTCTTCCAATAAGTATAATCTGACCCATTAAACATGGGTAGACGTGTGATAGAATGACCCTCATGTATGCCGGAGTAAGCCATCTCTCTTGGGTATCAAACCAAATATGAGAGTGAGCATAGCTCTGATACCAATTGTTAGGATCGGAGTGGCACTAAGATGGGGGGGTGAATTAGTACAGCGGATTAAAATTGTGGTTTCGACAAATCTTTTGATACGATGAAAACCGAACTTGAAAAGTTTAACTTGAGCACGTGTTCGTAAAGGTATGCAGCAAAGGTAATGTGGAAATAAAGCACGTAAGAAGGTTTGCAGTAATGTAAATAGCAATAATGAAATGCAAACCAGAGATCATGCCGATTTTAAAGTGGTTCGGTCAAATGACCTACATCCACTTGCGAGGCCCTCTTCGATGAGGCTCCCACCTTCCACTAGCAAATCTCTTGAAGGGGAATGGCAAATACCCCTCTTATAACTTTTTACAAGCGGTTCACACTCTTACAAATTTTCAGTAAGAAAGAAGGAGGTGAACACTCTAGCAAATTGAAAACAAGACTTGCTAAGACTTTTCTAAGACCTTTTTCTCAATCAATTGCTTCTCAAAAAGTTGTGAACTTAGCTAAGAATTGAGGGGTATTTAAAGGCCTCAAGAGGATTCAAATTTTGGACTCCAAAATTTGAATTCTCTTTGGTTCCCGACGCTAGCGGTGCCACCGTCTATCAGTGGCGGTGCCACTGCCTGTCAGTGTCTGACACTGACAGTGTACTGGCGGTGCCACCGTCCAGCCAAGCGGTGCCACCGCCTGGCTCTTGGGTGCTGGGCGGTGCCACCGCCAGACCCTTCGGTTCACAGGTTGGGCTTTAATTTCAGCCCAAACCAAGTCTAATTTTGGGCCCAGTTGGTCCCTAACCAGGATATAGGATTATCTTTTAATCCTAATCCTAATTACATATGAACTACATAACTAAAAACATCCCAAGTAAGTTTTCAACGTCGAGTCTTGTTCCAGCGAGCTATCCGACGAACTTCCGGCGGACTTCCGATATGCTCTCGGGTTTCTTCCGACGGACTCCCAACAGGCTCCCGATCTTGTGACGACTTTAACGAGTAGCCGAGCCTTCTCGGTGATCTCCGCGAACGTCCGACGATCTCTTCAGCGAACTTCCGAAAATTTCGATAAGTTCCTGATTTCTTCTCGGTTGGTTCCGGCAGCATCTCCGACGATTCTTCAAACTCTTAAACATCCATCGAACTTGACTCCGGTATTCTTGCTTTATGTTTTCTGGTTATCGTAGTTAATCCTGCACACTTAACTCAATAATATGGATTAGATCAATTAACCCATCAATTGATTTTATCATCAAAATCCGAGATTCAACACATCCATCTCGTCCTCATTGGTTCCGTCGACATCTCGATTCATGCATCGCGATCGTCCGTCTCGTGGGTCCCACTATCGCATCCATACTCCCGCTGCGCCTCCTCATGTGATTACAACTTAATCAAAGGCACGCAGGCCCGATAATAAACGAGAAACATAATGGAAGCTCGCAGACCCCAATAATGATAATCACAAGTGCACACATCATACGGTCCATGATCATCGGTCCACACATCAAATATCACATGTCTAAATAATCATCATCATGTAGGACTACTCGATAATGATAAAAATAATAATCAACTAAACTTTTTAATTAATTAGTATTTTAGAAATCAGGGACATATAGAGAATTTTTGAATTCATAGGGGTATATTTATAATTTGGATAAAAGATAGAAACTGGAATTTCTCAAATTCACAAGGGCAAAACTATCTTTTTACCTAAAAACCCTAACCTCTCTCCCTCTTTAATGCTGCTGCTGCCACCGTCGCCACCCTACCGACGGTAGGCTGTGCGGCGGAGGGCGGGGCGGTGCCCTCACCTGTAGACAGCATGCCCGTTGGTGGTTCTGCCTGCGGGGCAGCGCCCGCAGGTGGTGTTGCCCCAGTAGGTGGGTGCCCCTACAGGCGTCGTCGCCTCCGTGAGCGGCTCTGCCTACGGGGCAACGCCCGCAAGCGGTGTTGTCCCGTCGGGCGGTCGCCCCTACGGGGGGGTTTCGCCCGCAGGAGCAGCGGCGGTAGGCGCTGCTACCCTGCGGCGCCTCACCCCCTAGAAGAAGTGGCCGCAGGCGCCTTTGCCCGCGGGCTGCCAGCCCCGCTGACCGCATGCCTACTGCAAGCAGGCCGTCGGTCGGTTGCTACAGACGTAGCCCCTGTGTTGCCTGCCTATGGCTGCGCTGCATGCACGTAGATCGAAGGTAGTGTAAGGATCAAGAGCACTAAGAGGGGGGGGGTGAATTAGTATAGCGGAAAACTTTTGATGATTTAAAATGATGTTCGTACGATAAAAATGATTTCGGTGAGAAAGCCAATTCGGAAATTACTTTAACTTGTGATCAAGCGAGATGCAGCTAGTTTAAAGATATAGAGGCAGTTTGCAGTTAAGATAGAGAACATAATATAATTGCAAACCAAAATACGACGTTCATATGATAAAAGCGATTTCGGTATGAAAGCCGATTCGGAAGTTGCTTTAACTTAGATTAGGCGAAGTACAGTTAAAGTAAAGCTATGGAGGTAGTTTGCAGTTAAGATAGAGAATAGAAAGTAAATGCAAACCGAGATTTAGAGTGGTTCGGTCAATTTTGACCTACATCCACTTTTGGCTTCCTCCTCCGATGACGTCATCGACGTCCACTAGAGGCTTTCCTTCAATAGGTGAAGGCCAACCACCCTTTTACAGTTTCACTCCTTTTGATAGGCTTAGGAGACAACCCTTACACAATTTTCTCTCCTCTCTTGAAAGATCAAAACTTGGAAGAAAAGAGGGGGGAGAACTTCTAGCCTTCAGTGCACTTTTGAGCTCTAAAATCGTAGAGTAAGATCAAGTTTTCAGTACACTTTCATGCAGGAAAGGGTGGGGTATATATAGGCCCCAAACTGGTTTGAATTTGGAGCTCAAAAATGTCACCTCCCGGATTTTCGGGGTCCTGGCGGTACTACCTCCTGATTGGGCGGTACAACTGCCTGACAGAGCTCGGAGACCAAGCTCTGGCGGTGCCATCGCCTAACAGGGGCGGTTGCACCACCCAGTCTCGCTCGAAGACTGATCCCAAGAGGTTCCACCGCCTGACTGACTGGGGTGGTTGCATCGCCCAGTCTCGCTCGGAGACTGAGCCCAGGCGGTGCCACTGCTTGACCTGGGCGATTGCACTGCCCAGCTTTCCTGGGAGACCATCTCCTGGGTGGTGCCACCGCCGAGTAGGAATTCTGGTCCGAATGGGTTGATCCATTCGGCCCAATTTGGGTCTATCAAGGGGCCAATTGCCCCCAGATTAAGTTAATGGGATCACCTCTCATTCTTAACTTAATCTATATGCTAACTATGATATTTCTTAAGACATTTACTGTAACTTGATCTGGTGCGTCAATTGCTTCTCCCGATGAGCTTTTGGCGAACTTCCGATGAACATCCGACGAACCTTCGGCGATTCTCCGGTGGACTTCCGGCAAACTCCTGGACTTGCGACGATCCATTTGGTGAGTTCCGATGAGCTTCTTTGGCAAGCTCTTGGACTTCTCGGATTTGTTCCCGTAGAACCTCCGACGATCGTCTGGACTTCCGTTGAACTTTTGAACCCCCAACGTGATTATAGTCTTAACTCTGGCACAACTCCTACCGCATGTCTTACTTCCATCACATTTAATCCTGCACATGTAAAACAAAACTTCGATTGAGACAATTAATCCTAAGCAATTAACCAAGTTGTCCGGCATGTCATTAGTCCCTCGACGCTTCGTCCGATTCTTCAACGCATCGTCCTCTCCTATGGCCTATTGCCCAATTGGTCAGTCGACTTTGCAACTCCGATATCCTTGGCACAATACCCACTCTTCTTGGCCCGATGCCTGAGTCCACGGCCCGAAGCCTTCTGTTGATACGTCGACTGATCCACTGGCCCAACGTCCTATCTTCTAACATTTTCCTCCGGCACAACATGATTTTTCCTGCTTTAATTGTCTCATCCTGATCGAAGCATCCTACGTCACTCAAAACGTAGATTAAAACATAAACATATATCAAGTGGTTTCATCATCAAAATACGAGATTCAACAGGCAGCAATTGTTGCTGCCCTTTCTCGCTTTTACGTCAATGATTTTAACGTCAAAAGTTTCTTCAAAACATAACACACGCAGTTCAAAACCAATATATCACACGAATAACTTGGCTCTAATACCACTGTTTGGAAATCTTGGGGGCGACATCACAAGCGTAGCGGAAGAACAAGAAAAACAAAATCCCCTATTCCCAAAGAGATGTTCATCGTTGTGCAAAGATTGGTGCGCAAAATCCGCGAAACTTAAAACTACGTATAGAGTAGATTGTGTTACCTAGGGAGATCGTATATCCCTCTTTCCTTGTAGATCTTTAGGAGAGGGTGAAGGAGGTCATGCGTCCTCCTCTCTAGCGGTGATCCACACAGCAGGGCTGCGACGACGCTCCTCAAAACTCTAGGCATGCTTTGAGGTGGAGGGGGGAAGGAGAATAGGAGAGGCAAGCAAAGGCTCTAGCCTATGAGGCTCTGAATCCCTCCTATTTATAGAGGTTCCCTATCAAACCCTAATGGATCCTCCCCTAGTGGGTATTGGATTTGCATCCAATAACCCAAGCCTTTTAAATTAGTGGATCTCTATCCAATAATCTCTCATGGGCTCTTATTGGATCTCGTTCATGGGATCCAATAATTCAAGGGCTTATTGGATATTCAATAAGATAAGGGCGCCATCGGATATCTCATATCCGAACCTCTACTCATCGCAATGCCTACCATATGTGTGTGACCCTCTAGGCCCAATATCGAGCTGGCCGTGAGTCATACCTATCAGAACTTCTTCTAACTCAGTGAATTATTATCTCTATAATAATTCACTCGACTCATCGACTACGGACATACTAGAACACTACGTCGTAGTCCCCAGACGATACAGGGGAATCCAATCCATTGGACCTGTTTGTCCTCAGTTACCGTGTACCTATAGTCCCTCATCCATCTAATATCCCAGAGACCGTATATCGAGCATGGTGCTATCAGACCCATACGGTTTCTACTAGAGTCTCGCTCTAATCGGATTCTCCCGGAGGACTCTTTCTCTCTCAACCCGAATGATCCTGGCCAGGGATTTATCTGAACAAGAACACATGGGATATTCCTCTCATGATGCCGAGAGTCGATGATCCTCTATCGACACTCAATAGCCCTCGTAAGGTCGACTACCACTCCCAATGACCAATTGTACTAGATCTGGGACAACCAAACCTATAAGTCTAGTATCAAAAAGTGGAAAACTCATACAAGATATCCTTGGTGTCTCAAGTCTAAGGACCAGAGATATACCACTAGGACTACAGAATCACTGTATGACAATAAGGCATCATCAACCATCCAGCATTCCGTAAGCGGATCAATTAGTGAACTCATTCTCCAATGAGCACCTGTACACTATCCCTAGTGTCCCTACACGAGCAGCTATGAGACCAGCTATATCCATCATATGGACGGGTATACAGTACACCAATCTGTCCGGTTATCATGATGTCCCTCTCGAATAACCTATGACCGGGATTATTTAGGATCTGTGTTTTAAGGTGAATCGATCTCATTATCGTGATCTCGTCATGATCCGATTCCCATTGCACAAATCCAAGGATATCACAATATATATATGCAAATATGCAATAGTTATAAAGTGATATATGCCAAAATATAATAAGCAAAAAGATTCTGTATCAAGTCACACGTGCCATCACTCACGTGATTGACTTGCTGGGCACCTCTAACTAGCACTTAACTCTAGCGTAACTCCTACTACATGTCTTACTTCCATCGTAGTTAATCCTGCATATGTAAAACAAACTTCGATCTAGAAAATTAATACTAAGCATTAATCAAGTTGTCCGGCATGTCATTGGTCCCTCGACGCTTCGTTCGATTCTTCGACGCACCATCCTCTCCTACGGCCTAATGCCCAATCGGCCAGTTGACTTCGTAACTCCGATATCCTTGGTGCAATACTCGCTCTTCTTGGCTCGATGCCTGAATCCATGGCCCGAAGCCTTCTATCGATACGTCGACCGATCCACCGGCCCGACGTCCAATCTTTTGACATGTTCCTCCGGCCTAACATGATTTTTCTTGGTTTAATTGTCTCATCCTGATCGAAGCATCCTGCGTCACTCAAAATACAAATTAAAACATAAACACAATTATCAATTGGTTTCATCATCAAAATATGAGATTCAACACCTAGTACATCCGCAGTCAATGAGTCGAGTCAATTATTATAAAGATAATAATTCACTGAGCCAGAAGGAGTTTTGACAAGTATGACTCAAGGCCAGCTCAATATTGGGCCTAGATGGTCACATATATATGGCAAGCATTGCGATGAGTAGAGGTTCGGATATGAGATATCCGTCGGAGCTCCTATCTTATTGGATATCCAATAAGCCCCTGAATTATTGGATCCCATGGACGAGATCCAATAAAAGCCCATGAGAGATTATTGGATAGAGATCCACTAATCTAAGAGGCTTGGGTAGTTGGATGAAGATCCAATACCCAATAGGAGAAGATCCATTAGGATTAAGTTGATAGGGGACCTCTATAAATAGGAGTGTTGAATCTCGGATTTTGATGATGAAGTCAATTGTTATTTGGTTATCTAATCCGTATATTGAGATAAGTGTGCAGGATTAACTATGATGGAAGTAAGACATGCAGCAGGTATTAAGCAAGAGTCAAGACCAAGATCACGTTGAGGGTTTGAGAGTTCGTCGAAAGTCCGGATGGTCATCGGAGGTTCTGAGGGAACAATTCGAGAAGTCCTGGAGCTTGCCAAAGAAGCTCATTGGAACTCGACAATAGGATCGTCACAAGTCTAGGAGTTTGCCGAGAGTTCGCCGGAGCATCGCCGAGGGTTCATTGGATGTTCGCCAGAAGTTTGCTGGAAGAAGGGATTGATGCATCGAAACACGATTTGTAGTATTGATGTCTTAATTGTCATAGTTAGCATATAGATTAAGTTAGGATTGGGAGGTGATCCTATTAACTTAATCTAGGGCCAATTGGGCCCTTAGCAGACCCAAATTGGGTCGAATGGATCAGCCCATTTGGACCCAGAATTCCTGGCTGGCGGTGGCACCACTGGGGCCAGCGGTGGCACTGCCCAGGAGACTTAGTCTCCCAGGAGTTCTGGGTGATAGTACCGCCCCTGTCAGGCGGTGGTACCGCCGGCAGTTATTAATGCCAGTGGTGGTACCGACCTTGTTAGGCGGTGGTACCTCCTGAGCTCGGTCTCCGAGCAATGTCAGGCGATAGTACCGCCCAGACTAAGCGATAGTACTGCTTATTGACAGATGACAGGCGGTATTACCACCTAGTTATAGTGGTGGTACCGTTAGGACCCCAGAAATCTAGGAATGGACACTTTTGAGCTCCGAATTCAAACTGATTGGTGCCTATATAAACCCCACCCTTTCCTGCATGAAAGAAAACAGAAAGCTTGCTTTTATTCTAGTATTTAAGAGCTTAAAAGTTTTGTAAAAGGCTAGAGTTCCTCTCCCTCTTTTCTTTCTAAGTCTTGATCATTCAAGAGAGGAGTTAAAACTTGTAAGGGTTGTCTCCTAAGCCCGTCAAAAGGAGAAAAGCTGTAAAAGGGTGGTTGACCTTCGCCTATTGAAGGAAGGCCTTTAGTGGATGTCGATGACCTCATCGGAGGAGGAAGCCAATAGTAGATGTAGGTTAAGATTGACCGAACCACTCTAAATCTTGGTTTGCATTTACATTCTGCTCTTTATCTTAACTGCAAACTGCCTCCGTTGCTTTATATCAACTATACTTCTGTTTGCTCTCAAGTTAAAGATCTTTCCGAAATGATTTTCGTACAAAGTCTTTTTGAACTGACAAAAATTTTTCACTGTACTAATTCACCCCCCCCCCCCCCCCCCCCTCTCCTTAGTACTCTTGATCATAACAAATGGTATCAGAGCGGGTTTACTCTCAATTGGATTAAAATCCAAGAGAGATGGTATATGCCGAAAACCAAGAGGGTCACTCTATTACACATCCGCCAATGTTCAATGGGACAGACTACACCTATTGGAATACCCGAATGAGGATCTTCTTTATTTCCATGGATTATGAACTTTAGAATATTATTGAAAATAGATTTTCAAAGTCTATTTTAATGATCAATTGGAGTGAATTGGAGAAGAAGACTTTCGCTCTAAATGTAAAGGCTATGAATGCCTTATTTTGTGCACTTGATAAAAACGAGTTCAATCGTGTTTCGATTTGTGAAACTGCATTTGATATTTGGCATACACTCGAAGTGACTCACGAAGGCACGAGTAGAGTGGAAGAGTCAAAAATCAATCTTTTAGTACATTCTTATAAACTTTTTCGAATGAAACCGAGCTAAACCATATGTGACATGTACACCCGTTTCACGAATGTCGTCAATAGTCTAAAAGGACTTGGTAAAAGTTTTTCGGATTTCGAGCTCGTTAATAAAATTCTAAGATCCCTTCGAAAGAGTTGGGACCCTAAAGTCATTACTATTCAAGAGGCTAAAGATTTAAACAACTTCCCTCTTGAAGAATTAATCGGGTCATTAATGACCTACGAAATGACTTGCAATGCTCATGAAGATCATGAGGATACCCTTCCAAAAAACAGGAAGGATATGGCACTTAGAACTCAAGAAGACCACTTGAGAGATAACTCAAGTGATGAGGACTTTGATGATGACTTGGCACTTCTAACAAGGAAATTTAAAAAATTTATTAAAAGAAACAAATTTAAAAATGACACTAAAAATAAATTTGAAACCAAGAAAGACCAAGTAATTTGCAATGAATGTAAGAAGCCGAGACACTATAAAAGTGAATGTCCTCAAGCCAAGAAGAGAACACCAAAGAAGAAGGCGCTCAAAGCAACATGGGATGACTCAAGCGCATCCGAAGAAGAGGAGTACAACACCGAGCAAGTTGCTCATTATGCACTAATGGCCATTGGAGAGGAGATAACAAATTCAATTGATGCAAATTTATCATTTGATGAATTATTAAATGCTTTCCATGATTTATTTGATGAATGTAAAATAATTAGTAGAAAATATATATAGTTAAAAAAGGAGCATGATTCTCCTGTTAGTAATTTTGATAAATTAAAAATTGAGCATAATAATAGTTTAGCTCAATGTACGAAATACCATTATTTAGAAATAATTCAAAAGGAGAACTTGCTACTCAAGGATACCTTGAAGAAATTTGAGGTTGGTAGCAAGTCCATGAACATGATCCTTACCAATAAGGGTCACGTTCATAAAAGAAGTGGAATCAGATTTGTGAGAAGCTCTCACCAAAATCCAACCACCTTCATTAAAGGCCCTATCTTGTATATTTTGCACCAAAACAAATGTAACTTTTGTTACAAACATGGACATAGAGCTTATCATTGTCCATTCAAGAAGGTTAGTCCAAACAAATTGATTTGGGTTCCTAAAGGAACCATAAAGAATTCTATGCAACATGATAAACAATATAGATCGATTTTTGAGGCACTCAAGATCAAATTGGTACCTAAAAATCATCCTCTTTTGTAGAAACGTATACCATCACAAGCTAAGAGCAAAATATGGTACCTTGATAGTGGATGCTCAAGGCATATGACCAGAGATCGATCTTAATTTTCTAAGCTCACTAGCATAGACGAAGGATATGTCACCTTCGGAGATAACAAGGGTAAAATCATTGGCAAAGGAACCATAGGTAACAAATCCAACTTCTTTATTGAAGATGTTTTATTAGTTGATGGTTTAAAACATAACCTCTTGAGCATTAGTCAATTATGTGATAAAAGATATATTATTAAATTTGAATCTAATGCTTGTATTATTGAAAAATCACACAAAAACACATCTATGATTGCATTAAAACAAAATAACGTATATACCATTGACATCAATGACCTTCGCAATGAAATGTGTTTTTTTATTTTGAATGATGATGCTTGGCTTTGGCATAGGAGATTAGGTCATGCTAGCATGAAACTAATCACCCAAATTTCATCCAAAGAACTTGTAAGAGGAATTTCTCATATCAAGTTCGTCAAAGATAATATGTGTGATGCTTGTCAATTAGGAAAATAAATATAATGTAGCTTCAAACCTAAGAATCAAATAAGCACCTCTAGACCTTTGCAATTGATTCGTATAGACTTATTCGGACCAATTTCTATATCAAGCTTAGGAGATAGCAAATACGCTTTTGTCATTGTAGATGATTATAGTAGATACACATGAACTTATTTCTTGAAACACAAAAGTGAATGCTTTAGATATTTAACTAAGTTTTGTAAACTTGTTCAAAATTAAAAGGGTTTTATGATTTTATCAATTCAAAATTATCACGGTGGGGAATTTCAAAACCATGATTTCCAAGAATTTTATGAATCTAATGGATACAATCACAACTTCTCTACTCCAAGAAATCCCCAACAAAATGGAGTAGTAGAAAGAAAGAATAGAAATTTACAATAAATGGCAAGAACCATATTGAATGAACATAGCCTACCCAAATATTTTTGGGCTGAAGCCGTAAACACGGCTTGCTATGTCATGAATAGAGTTCTAGTAAGACCCTTACTCACCAAAACTCCTTATGAGTTATGGAACAACAAAAAACCCAATGTTACATATTTTAAAGTTTTTGGGTGTAAGTATTTTATCTTGAAAGAAAAAGATGCCTTAGGAAAATTTGATGCTAAATCCGATGAAGGAATTTTTCTTGGCTATTCTTTGATTTCTAAAGTATTTTGTATCTTCAATAAAAGAACTTTAAATATAGAAGAATCCATTCATGTTGTTTTTAATGAGATTTTTAAAATTAAGAAAAATGATTTTGATGATGATGTTAACTTTGATACCTTGAATTTAAATAAAACCCCTTCTCCAACTAGCAACTTGGATGTATCCACTTCCAAAACATCCTTACTCAAGGATTGGAAGTATGTAGATGCTCATCCTAAGGAGCTAACAATAGGAGACACATCTAAGGGTGTTCAAACACGTTCTTCTTTTAAAAATGTTTGTGCCAACTCCAATTTCTCTCACAAATTAAACCTAAATGTATTGACGAAGCCATGTAAGATGATTCATGGATTATCACAATACAAGATGAGTTAAATCAATTTGAGAGAAATGAGGTATGGAAGCTTGTTCCTAGGCCAAATGATCATTTAGTTATTGATACTAAATGGGTCTTTAGAAACAAGCAAGATGAATCTGGTATCATGGTTAGAAACAAGGCTAGATTAGTGGCCAAAGGTTTTAACCAAGAAGAAGGTATCGATTACAAAAAAACCTTCACTCCTGTGGCTCGATTAGAAGCCATAAGGATACTCATTGCCTATGTTAGTAGTAATAATTTTAAGTTGTTTAGAATGAATGTTAAAAGTGCTTTTCTTAATGGTTTTATTTCCGAAGAAGTTTATGTTGAATAACCTCTCAGATTTGAGAATAATAGTTTTCCTAATCATGTGTTTAAATTAACTAAAGCTCTCTATGGTTTAAAACAAGCCCCAAGGACTTGGTATAAGAAACTTAGTTCATTTCTTATTGAAAATAATTTCTCTAAAGGCAAGGTTGATACTACATTATTTATCAAAAAATTTAAAAATAATTTTCTCATTGTTCAAATTTATGTTGATGATATTATTTTCGGTTCCACAAATGAATCTCTTTATGAATCATTTGCTAAGAGTATGAGTCTTGAATTTGAAATGAGTTTGATAGGAGAATTAACCTTCTTTTTGGGTTTACAAATCAAACAACTAAGTAATGGCATCTTTATTAGTCAAACAAAATATGCTTTAGATTTGCTAAAAATGTTTAATATGGATAGCTCAAAAGCTATCAACACTCCTATGAGCACCTCCACTAAGTTAAAAATTGATGAAAGTGAGAAAGCTTTGATCAAAAACTTATAGGGGAATGATAGGAAGTTTACTTTACCTTACTGTCTAGACCGGCTATCATGTTTAGTGTAGGACTTTGTGCTAGGTTTCAATCTAATCCTAAGATATCTCATCTCAAAGTAGTTAAAAGAATTCTTAGATATCTTAAAGGAACCACAAATCTAGGATTATGGTATCCAAAATCTGAGAATTTTGAGTTAATTGCTTATGCTGATGTGGATTTTGTTGGATGTAGACTAGATAGAAAAAGCACATCAAAAACATGTCAATTTTTAGGACATGCCCTTATTTCCTGGTCATCCAAGAAACAAAACTCAGTTGCACTATCAACAACCGAAGCTGAGTATATTGCAGCTAGTGCATGTTGTGCACAAGTTGTGTGGATAAAAAACACTTTAGAGGATTATAAAATTCATCTTAAAAATATTCCCATTAAATGTGATAACACAAGTGCAATATGTTTAACAAAGAATCTCATTCAACAGTCTAGAACAAAATATATTAACATTAGGCATCACTTTATACGAGATCATGTCACTAACCATGATGTAATCCTAGAGTTTATTGATACAAAACATCAATTGGCCGATATTTTTACAAAACCTTTAAGTGAAGAACAATTTAATTTTATTAGAAGAGAATTAGGAATGTTGACTTGTCTGAATGCATGAATTTATTAAATCTCGTTTTCAGACTTTCTTGATTCTTTGTTCATTCACTTAAATTATGTATTGAAAATTATGTGCCTTGATGCTAAAAGTTTCTATGATCACACAATATCATGTTTATCTTCATGATTGGGATTGAAATGCTATGACAAAACATTGTCCGAATGCATGATTTTATTATATTTCTCTTCCGAACTTAATGTATTCCTTGAATGGAGCGTTCATAATGCAATATCAAGTTTATTTCATATCCATGCTCCATCACTTAATGAGTTTTTGACACATGGAATTAATTGACAAATGCATCTCTTATGGATTTATCTTTTGTGAATTTTTTAATGAGAAATAGATTTGATGTAATCATTCTTTCACATAAATTCCTTCTTGATGAAGGAAGATTTTTTGAGATAAACACTTGCAAGGATTTAATTTCACATGCATATCTTGATCCTTGTGAAAAATGAAGCAAGATTTTATCATTTCTAATGAAAAATGAAATGAAACTCTCTTATCATTTTTAACTTTATTCAAAGTTGGTTCTCAATGGCTTTTCCGCCTTCATGCAAAGTTTTGAAGATAAAGAAAAGAGAAGAAGTAATGAAAGTTATCTCTTTAATGAACTTTGAATGATACCATGTTATGATTGCTTGAAATATAATTTGTATGAATTTATTTACAATTTGAAACATGACATGAATCTTTACCACACTTATTGTTGAATCGCTCTCCTTTTTGCTGATGACAAAGGGGGAGAAATATGTGGTAAATGTTAGAACCCTTGCAGATTCTAAACTTGGGGTTGATCTTTTTAAGGGATCGGCCTCTTTGGAACTCTATAGGGGTTCCTCCCTCCAAGTTGCTGCTCAAAGGCTGCAGAAAAGATTCATCTATTGCTTATGAAAAGAGGTGGAATACATGACTATTTATAGGGCTTCTAAACCCTAACTCCTAATAGGACTCCTACTTAAGACTCCTACTTCTAACCAACTCCTAATAGGACTCCTACTCAAGACTCCTATTCCTTTACAATTCCTTATTCTTCTCTAAGAAATAACCTCCTAACCCTAGCCGGCCACTTCACCTCTTTCATAAGGGTCGGCTTAGGTAGGTTTTACATGAATATCCCTCTCAATTAAGACTCTCCTAGCTAGAGTCCTAACAAACCTGCCCTCTTCAATTCAGCCTTGTCCTCGAGGCTGACGATTCATGAATTTTGGAAATTTGATCTTTAAGTCATCATAGTTCTCCCAAGTGGCATCTTCTGTTAGTAGGTTTGCCCACTGTATTAGCAATTCAGTAGTGGATCGTCATTGTCGAGTCACGATCCGTCGATCAATAATGGCACTTGGCTGAGTCAGAAGTTCTCCTTGGGTAGTCATATTTGGTGGGTGGCTTTGGGTTGTCTCCAAGCACCTATTTACAACTTCCATTTGGCTGTCGGTTTGTAAGTGATATGCCATACTCCTTTTCAATTTAGTACCCTGCATATGGAATAACTTTGTCCAAAATCTGCTCGTGAAGGTGCAAGTAGAATTAATCATAAGCACAAAGCGTCCCTTAAAGTGTAATTCTTTTGAGTCCCAATTATAATGAGCCATGGGGCTTGGTGCTTCCTCCAATTTTTTTATAATCTTACTAGTCTCTGAATCTTCCTACCATTCCATCTTAATATCCTTAAAAACATCGCTGGTCGGAAGTGAAATGCCCGAAACTTCAACTTGCTCGGGTAGCCATTTTTGCTGCTCAGGGGATGATATCTTTCGCTCCAAAAAGTACTTGAGGCTTTTATAGTCGGTTTTAATTTGAAATCGTTGGCAAATCAAGTAGGGTCTCCACCTCGTTGCTACGCACACAATGGCGAGCATCTCCTTATCATATGTTGACTTATTTTTATGGGAGGGAGATAATGCCTTGCTAGTGTATGTGAGTGGTCGACCATCTTGCATGAGAATGGCTCCAATTCTGACTCCAGATGCGTCGGCCTCAATAATGAAGGGTCGGTTGAAATATGGTAGTGTTAGCACCGGCGTCGTCGTCATGGCTGTCTTAAGTTTGTTGAAGGCAGCGGAGGCTCTGTCCGACCATTGGAAGACATCTTTTTTCAGTAAGGAAGTAAGTGGTGCACTGATCTCTCCATAGTTTTTCACGAACTTGCAATAGAAGCCTGTTAAACCCAGAAAGCCATGTAGCGATTTTATGTTCCTCGGGGTCAGCCAGTTTTGCATTGCTCCAATTTTGAAGGGGTCTACTACCACATCTTCCTCTGATATGATATGCTCAAGATATTCAACTTTCTTTTGAAGAAAGCAAAAATTCATAATGGTTATTGTGTGTTCAAAAGGTGGTTTTCGGTATGTCTTCTTCGCATTCTCGTATTTGATGATACCCGGATTGAAGGTCCAGCTTTATGAAGGTTTGTGCTCCCTTTCATCTAGCAACTCATCTACTACTGGAAGAGGGTATTTATCCTTGATGGTTATGTCATTGAGAGCTCGGTAATCAACATATAATCGCCATAATTTTTTTAGAATTTTCAAATAAGGATAACTAAATTGCAGCAGCAGTAAGGTAGAAAACCAGAACCTGTTGCAATTCACGAGGAGATCAAATGATGATCCGTGGTGGTGGAGATGACGACGGAATTTGGCAACGATCTCTTTAGCAATTGTGGGAATTGCTTTGGGTGGTTGTGGAGGGTTGATGGATGGCTGTGGAAGGGCAGTGAGATGCCAAGAACGTTGCTCTGATACCAGGTGTTAGAACCCTTGTAGATTCTAAACTTGGGGTTGATCTCTTTAGGGGATCGGCCTCCTTGGAACTCTATAGGGGTTCCTCCCTCCAAGTTGCTGCTCAAAGGCTGAAGAAAAGATTCATCTATTGCTTATGAAAAGAGGTGGAATACATGACTATTTATAGGGCTTCTAAACCCTAACTCCTAATAGGACTCCTACTCAAGACTCCTACTTCTAACCAACTCCTAATAGGACTCCTACTCAAGGCTCCTATTCCTTTACAACTCCTTATTCTTCTCTAAGAAATAACCTCCTAACCCTAGCCGGCCACTTCACCTCTTTAATAGGGGTCGGCTTAGGTAGGTTTTACATAAATATCCCTCTCAATTAGGACTCTCCTAGCTAGAGTCCTAACAGTAAATTGATGATAGAATGAATTGCTATACACTTGAAATGTTTGCATTAATGATAAGATATCTATAGCGCAACTTGCTGTTGAATCTCAGATTTTGATGATGAAACCAATCAATATGTGTTTATGTTTTAATTTGTGTTTTGAGTAATACAAGATTCTTTGATCAGGATGAGACAATTAAAGCAGGAAAAATCATGTTGGGCCGGAGGAACATATCAGAAGATTGGACGTCGGGCCGGTGGATCGGTCGACGTATTGACAGAAGGCTTCGAGCCATGGATTCAGGCATCGGGCCAAGAAGAGCAGGTATTGCGCCAAGGATATCAGAGTTGCGAAGTCAACTGGCCAATTGGGCAATAGGCCGTAGGAGAGGACGATGCGCCGAAGAATCGGACAAAGCGTTGAGGGACCAATGACATGCCGGACAACTTGATTAATGCTTAGTATTAATTGTCTAGATTTAAGTGTGTTTTACATGTGCAAGATTAACTATGATAGCAAGACATGAAGCAAAATGAAGTCCCGAAGTCAAGATCGAGATCAAGTTGGGAGTTTGAGAGTTCGTCGAAAGTCCGGACGTTCGTCGGAAGTTCTTCGGGAACCAGCCGAGAAGTCACAGAGCTTGCTAGAGAAGCTCATCGGAACTCGCCAAGAAGATCGTCGTGAAGTCCAGGAGCTTGCTGGGAGTCCGCCGGAACATTACCGATTGTTCGTTGGAGGTTCGCTGGAAGATCGCCGGAAGCTCGCCGGAAGAATTGATATAGGGATTTGTTTAGCTTAGAATATGTCTTAGGAATCATAGTTAGCACGTAATTGGGATTGGATTTGGGCCAACCCAATTAGGGTCCAGCTGGGCCCATGTAAGAACTGTTTTGGGCCCAATAAGAGGCCCAAATAGTGCCCCAAGAAAACTCATCGTTGTGGCACAATCTTCGAGACTATGTCAGGCGGTGGTATCACCTGTCTGGGTGGTTGTACCGCCACTAGTAGGCTACGAGGCGGTGGTACCACCCAGTACAGCCTCCCAGGCGGTAGTATCGCCAAACCTGGGTAATGGTACCGCCCAGGATAGTGTCAGCCAAACTGACACTAGGTAGTGGTACCACCCGTGCTCGGGGAAACTGGGATGAGATGTTTTTAGGCTCCATGTTTGAATCAACTTGAAGCCTATAAATACCCCTCTCATCCTTGGTTAAAGCACACAAGCATAGAGAGCAAAAAAGGAAAGAAACGCTGTAGAAATCAGTTGAGAAATCCCTCCTCTAGCTTTAAGTGTTAGATTTCTATTTAAGAGAGGAGAGTGAGTGCTTGTAAGGGTTGTCTCCTAAACCTAGTAAAAGGAGAAGAGGGGTGTAAGAAGGAGGTTGATCTTCACCTAGTAAAGGAAGATCGTTAGTGGATGCCGGTGGCCTCGACGGAAGAGGAATCGGAGGAGTGGATGTAGGTCATGATTAACTGAACCATTAAAAACTGTCATCTTCTCTGGTTTGCATTTTATTCTTACTATTTATCTTAACTGCACACTGCCTTCCTTACTTTACTTCAAATACATTTTCGTAAGCTTTCAAAGTTATTATCTGCACGAAACGACTTTTACGTCAGAATCGGATTTCAACGTGCGAATGCTATTTTAATCGTCGAAAGTTTTCCACTGCATTAATTCACCCCCCCCTCTTAGTGCTCCTGATCCTAACAATTGGTATCAAAGCCTCGTTATTTCTCACTTGGATTAATACCCAAGAGAAATGGCTCTTTTCGGCAATCAAGAGGGTTACACTCTCATTCGTCCTCCCTTCTTCAATGGGACAAACTACACTTATTGGAAAACTCGAATGAGAGTTTTCTTGCTTTCATTGAATCTTAATTTATGGCATATAGTCGAAAATGGATTTGAAATGTCTTCTCTTCCAATGAACCATTGGAATGATTTGGAGAAGACATTTTCTCTAAATGCAAAGGGTATTAATGCCTTATTTTGCGCCTTAGATAGAAATGAGTTTAATCGTGTTTCTTTGTGCAAAATGGCTTTTGATATTTAGTGCACTCTTGAAATCACACGCGAAGGCACAAGTAGTGTAAAAGATTCTAAAACCAAGAGAGACTTAGTCTAAAAGGACTTGGTAAAACCTTTTTGAACTTTGAACTTGTTAGTAAAGTTTTGCCCTCACTCTCCAATACTTGGGATTCAAAAGTAATCGCTATTCAAGAATCAAAAAATTTAAATACCTTTTTGATCGAAGAACTTATCGGGTCTTTGATGATCGATGAAATGACATGCAATGCACGTGATGAACAAAACCACCTTCCAACGAACAGGAAGGATATGGGATATAAAACATTTGAAGACCACTAGAGCATAAGCTCAAGTGATGGTTAACAAGAACTACTCACTAAGAAATTGTCTTCCAAGGGAGTCGAGAAGATGTCGGATAAGAAATAGAGTCCAAGATGAGTGGCCGAATAAATATAACCCAAGATTAAAGATTCTAGAGTTTAAAGATAAAATAAATGTTTATGACTTTATAAATTGGCTTAATACAATAGAAAGAATTTTTTATTTTTATGAACCACCAAAAAAAAGAAGGTCAAACTTGTGACACTAAAACTTAGACGGAATGCATCTTTTTTGTGGGAAAATATGAGGAAACAAAGAGAACGTGAGGGGAAGAGTAAAATCGTGATATGAGAAAAAATGAAAATGGAGCTGAAGAGAAAATATTTATCTCATAATTATAGGCAAGAGATCTTTCTCAAAATCCATGATTTCAAGCAAAAAGGTCTTAGTGTGGAGGACTACACTGCATAATTCAATAATGTGATATTAAAAAGAGAGTTTATGGAACCGAAAGAGCAAATTATTGCAAGATACTTAGAAGGTCTGAAATATGAGATTGCTAAAGTGGTTCAACTGTAGCTATATTGGTCTTTAAATAATGTAAGCAAGTTGGCTTTAAAAGTTGAAAAACAATAGAAGTTTGAAAGAAGTTCTTGATACGGTTCAAAAGAAAGCTATATAAAAGGAGGATGTTCCAAGCCTACTGTCCAAAGCAAGATGATATCAAAAGTGCATGAAAAGGGTGAAGAATCTGCTGGCAGCAAAAAAAACATGAAATTCATATATCCCAAGTTGCCGAAAATGCTTCAAATATTATGGTTTTGGTCATATTGCTTCAGATTGTCTAAATAGAAAGATTGTAACTTTGGTTGAAGATCATAGTGATGGAGGAGAAGATGAAGCTGACGACGAACCAAAATATGATGAAGATGAGGAAGAGGTTACTTATGCAGATCATGGTTTGTCTATTGTATTGCAACATAGCTTGCAAGTGTCTTATGTGGTCGATGATGAAAGTTGGGTGCGAAAAAATGTGTTTCACACTAAATACACTTCTCTTGGCAAGGTGTACTTGGTGATCATCGATAGTGGCAGTTTTGAGAACGTGATTTCTTTGGAGATGGTGTAGAAGCTAAAGTTGGACATAAACCCTCATCCACATCCATACCAATTATGTTGGTTGCAAAAAGAAAATAACATCAAGGTAACTAAAAGATGTTTAGTTTCATTTTCTATTGGCAAGTATTATAAAGACGAAGTATGGTGTGATGTTGCTCCTATGGATGCATACCATTTGCTATTGGGAAGACCTTGGCATTATGATAGAAGGGTGTTATATAATGGTTATATACATACTTATTCTTTTAAGGTGAATGAAAAGAAGATTATCTTAGCTCCATTATAACCTTCTGAAATCAGTGCACCAAAGAAGGATGTTAGTGCTTTTATGTCTTATGTTGAATGCAAATATGAATTAGACAAAGGTGGTCATGTTTTGGCCCTAATGGTAGTAGAGGAGAACGAAAAACATAAGGAGACACCGGCAATCATGAAACCAATCCTAGAGGAATTTCAAGATGTTATACTAAAAGAGATTCCACATAGCCTTCTACCTTTGAGAGACATCCAACATCACATTGATCTTATTCCAGGGGCTATTCTACCTAATAAGGCAGCATATAGAATGAGTCCCAAGGAGCATGAAGAACTTCAAAAGCAAGTTGATGAATTGGTGAAAAGGGGGTTAATTCGGGAGAGCATTAATCCTTGTGCGGTTCCAACCTTGTTGGTGCCTAAGAATGATGGTTCTTAGAGAATGTGTGTGGATAATCGTACTATCAACAAAATCATAATGGATTATCGCTTTCCTATTCCAAGGTTAGATGATTTACTTGATCAATTATACGGTTCTTTTATTTTTTCTAAAACAGCATTTAAAACTAGAGAAGGCTTATATGAATTGTTGGTTATGCCATTTGGGTTATCTAATCCTTCTAACACTTTCATGAAATTTATGAATCACATACTTAAGCCATACATTGGAATATTTGTTGTAGTTTACTTTGATGATATATTGGTATACAGTAAGACTGAGAGCATATGACTCATCTTAAAGAGATCTTTTTTATTTTGAGACAGCAAAAGCTTTATGCTAATCTGAAGAAGTGTGATTTTTACTCATAGTGTGGTGTTTTTGGGGTATGTTATTTCGAAAAATAAAATCATGATGGATCAAAGCAAGGTAGAAGCTATTCTCAATTGGCCAACACCTGCTTCATTGCATGATGTGAGGAGTTTCCATGGCTTAACTTCCTTTTACAGAAGATTCATTAAGGGTTTCAGCTCTATTGTTGCTTCCAATCACCGAATGCTTGAATGATGATAAATTCAATTGGACTAGCTGTTAGGATCGGAGCGGCACTAAGAGGGGGGGGGTGAATTAGTGCAGCGGATTAAAACTTCGGTTTTAGAAAAATCTTTCGTACGATAAGAACGGAACTTGAAAAGCTTAACTTGAAAGCGTATTCTTAAAGTTGCACAATAAAGGTAATAAGGAACTAAAGCATGTAAAAAGGTTTGCAGTAATGTAAATAGCAATAATGAAATGCAAACCAGATATTACGCCGATTTTAGAGTGGTTCGGTCAAATGACCTACATCCACTTGCGAGGCCCCTCTTCGATTAGGCTCCCACCTTCTACTAGCAAATCTCTTGAAATGGAAGGGTAAATACCCCTCTTACAACCTTTTACAAGCAGTTCAACCTCTTACAAATTTTCAATAAGAAAGAAGGAGGAGAACTCTCTAGCAAATTGAAAACAAGACTTGCTAAGACTTTCTAAGACTTTTCTCTCAATCAAATGCTTCTCAAAAGTTGTTATCTCAGCTGAGATTTGAGGGGTATTTATAGGCCTCAAGAGGATTCAAATTTGGGCTTCAAAATTTGAATTCTCTTTGGGTTCTCAATGCTGGCGGTGCCACCGCCCAGTGCTTGGGTGCTGGACTCATACATTTGGTTTATAATCCTAAAAAGAAAGTTAATTCACCCATTAAACTCATTTCAAATTCATGACTCATACATTTGGCAAATGATTCACATAGTGATTCATCCGAAGAGCCAAAAATAATATCGTCAACATAAATTTGCACAATAAAAAAATTATTTTTAAAATATTTAATAAACAATGTAGTATCAACCTTGCCTTTGGTAAAATTATTTAAAATAAGAAAGGAACTAAGCCTTTCATACCAAGCTCTAGGAGCTTGTTACAAGCCATAGAGAGCTTTAGTCAATTTGAATATATGATTAGGAAGAAGAGAATTTTCAAATCTGGGAGGTTGTTCGACATATACTTCTTCGGAAATAAAACCATTCAAAAAAGCACTTTTGACATCCATTTGAAATAGTTTAAAATTATTACTACTAGCATAGGCAAGGAGCATCCTTATGGCTTCTAATCGAGCCACGGGAGCGAAGGTTTCTTCGTAATCGATACCTTCTTCCTGGTTGAAACCTTTGGCCACTAATCTAGCCTTGTTTCTAACCATGATACTATTTTCGTCTTGCTTGTTTCTAAAGACCCACTTAGTACCTATGACTAAGTGGTCACTTGGTCTAGGAACAAGCTTCCATGCCTCATTCCTCTTAAATTGGTTCAATTCTTCTTGCATTGCAATGACCCAAAAATCATCTTTTAAGGCTTCGTCAATGCATTTAGGTTCAATTTGAGAAAGGAAAGCGGCGTTAGCACAAAAATTCTTGAAAGAAGAATGAGTTCTTGAAAGAAGAATGAGTTTGAACCCCTTTTGTTGTATCTCCTATAATTAGCTCCTTTGGACGAGCATCTACATACTTCCATTCTTTGGGTAAAGAAATTTCGGAAGAAGATGCATTCAAATGACTATTTTGAGGAGGGGGTTCGTTTAAATTCAAATTATCAAAACCAAGATCATCATCAAAATGATTTTTCTTTAAATCAGAAATTTCATTAAAAACTACATGAATAGACTCTTCTATTACTAAGGTCCTTTTATTAAAGACATGAAAGGCCTTAGAAACGGAGGAGTAACCAAGAAAAATGCCTTCATCGGATTTAGCATCAAATTTACCTAGGGCATCCTTTTCATTTAAAATGAAGCATTTACAACCAAAAACTTTAAAATAAGAAATATTTGGTTTTTTGTTATTTCATAATTCATAGGGAGTTTTTGATAGAGATGGTCTTATTAGGACCCTATTCATGATATAACAAGTCGTATTTACGGCTTCGGCCCAAAAATATTTGGGTAAACTATGTTCATTTAACATAGTTCTTGCCATTTCTTGTAGGTTTCTATTTTTCCTTTCAACTACTCCATTTTGTTGAGGATTTCTTGGAGTTGAGAAGTTATGATTGTACCCATTAACTTCGCAAAAATTTTGAAAGTCACGGTTTTGGAATTCACCACCGTGATCACTCCGAATTGATGAAATCATGAAGCCTTTTTCGTTTTGAGTGAGTTTACAAAATTTAGAGAAACACTTGAAGCAATCACTTTTGTGAGCTAAGAAATAGGTCCAAGTGTATCTAGAGTAGTCATCCACAATCACAAAAGCATATTTGCTTCCACCTAGACTTGTTGTATCAATTAGTCCAAATAAGTCTAAATGGATCAATTGTAATGGTCTAGTGGTGCTAATTTGATTTTTTGGTTTGAAACTTGTTTTTATTTGTTTGCCTAGTTGACATGCATCGCATACCTTATCCTTAATAAACTTCATATTCGGAATCCCTCGTACTAATTCTTGAGATGAGATTTTAGATATTGTTTTCATGCTTGCATGACCTAATCTCCTATGCCAAAGCCAAGCATCATCATTTACGGCAGAGAAACACATTTCATTACTTAGTTCATCAAGATTGATGGTATAGACATTATTTTGTTTTAAAGCAATCATAGTCATGTTATGATTTGGTTTTTCAATAATGCACATATTTGATTCAAATCTAACGATATAACCTTTATCGTATAGTTGACTAATACTCAAGAGATTGTGTTTCAATCCATCAACTAGTAAAACATCATCAATGGAAAAACTAAATTTGTTACCAATAGTTCCCTTGCCAATGATTTTGCCTTTGTTGTTGTCTCCGAAGGTCACGTACCCTTCTTCTTTGCTAGTGAGCATAAAGAAATGAGATGGATCTCCAGTCATATGTCTTGAGCATCCACTATCGAGATACCATCTCTTGCTCCTAGCTTGTGGGTTTGTCTACAAAAGAGGATGATTTTTAGGTACCCATTTGATTTTGGGTGCCTCAAAAATTGACCCACTAACTTTGTTATTTATTATTGAATCCTTTATAGTTCCTTTAGGAACCCATATTAATTTTTGTGAACTAATTTTCCTAAATGGACATTTGTAGGCAATATGTTCGGATTTGCAACAGAAGTTGCATTTCATATAAGAGGAAACATGTAATATAGGTCCTTTTATGAAAGTGGTAGGATTTTGATGTAATCCTTTTACAAATCTAATTTCATTTCTATTTGCGATGTGATCCTTGTGTGCAAGGATCATATCTAATCCTTTGCTACCAACCTTAAACTTGTTTAAGGTTTCTTTAAGAAGCAAATTTTTATTTTTTTATTTCTTCTAAATGCTCACACTTAGAGCATGGAGGAGTTTGAAGATTATCAAACTTATCTTGTAGCAAAGCATGCTCTTTCTTTAAGATACTTAACTTCTTGCTAACAGTTCTACATTCATTAAATAATTCATGAAAAGCGATAGAGAGTTCTTCAAATGATAAATCTTCATTAAATAAATCACATACCTCTTCTCCTAAAGCCATTAGCGCGTAATGAGCAACTTGCTCGGTGTTGGACTCCTCTTCTTCGGACGCGCTTGAATCATCCCACGTTGCCTTGAGCGCCTTCTTCTTTAATGTTCTCTTTTTGGCTTGAGGACAATCGTTCTTGTAGTGTCCCGGTTTTTTGCATTCATAGCAAATCACTTGGTCCTTCTTCTGTTCAAATTTATTTTTTATATTATTTTTAAATTTGTTCTTTCTTAAATATTTTTTAAATTTTTGAGTCAAAAGTGCATTGTCATTGTCACTGTCCTCATCACTTGATGTTCCTTTCAAGTGGTCTTCTTGTGATTTGAGTGTCATATCCTTCCTATTCTTTGGAAGGGGGTTCTCAAGCTCGTCATGAGCTTGACATGTCATTTCGTAGGTCATTAGAGACCCAGTGAGTTCTTCAAGAGGGAATGCTTTAAGGTCTTTGGCCTCTTGAATAGTCATAACTTTTGGATCCCAACTTTTAGGGAGGGATCTTAAGATTTTAGTTACTAGTTCAAAGTTAGTAAAATCTTTACCAAGAGCTTTGAGTCCATTGATGACATCCGTAAACCGGGTGTACATGTCTCCGATGGACTCACTTGGTTTCATTCGGAAAAGTTCGTAAGAGTGCACAAGGATGTTGATTTTGGACTCTTTCACTCGGCTAGTGCCTTCATGAGTGACCTCAAGAGTTCTCCAAATATCAAAAGCCGAGTCACAAATTGAAACACGATTAAATTTGTTTTGTCTAGTGCACAAAACAAGGCATTCATAGCCTTTGCATTTAAAGCAAAAACCTTCTTTTCCGATTCATTCCATTCGCTCATCGGAAGAAAAGATTTTTGAAATCCATTCTCGACAATAGACCAAAGCTCAAAGTCCATAGAAATGAGGAAGATCCTCATGCGAGTCTTCCAATATGTATAATCTGACCCATTAAACAAAGGTAGTTGTGCAATAGAATGGCCCTCTTGCATGCCGGAGTAAGCCATCTCTCTTGGGAATTAAACCAAATATGAGAGATAACCTCGCTCTGATACCACTTGTTAGGATCGGAGTGGCACTAAGGGGGGGGGTGAATTAGTGCAGCGGATTAAAACTTCGGTTTTAGAAAAATCTTTCGTACGATAAGAACGGAACTTGAAAAGCTTAACTTGAAAGCGTATTCTTAAAGTTGCGCAGCAAAGGTAATAAGGAACTAAAGCATGTAAAAAGGTTTGCAGTAATGTAAATAGCAATAATGAAATGCAAACCAGAGATTACGCCGATTTTAGAGTGGTTCGGTCAAATGACCTACATCCACTTGCGAGGCCCCTCTTCGATGAGGCTCCCACCTTCCACTAGCAAATCTCTTGAAATGGAAGGGTAAATACCCCTCTTACAACCTTTTACAAGCAGTTCAACCTCTTACAAATTTTCAATAAGAAAGAAGGAGGAGAACTCTCTAGCAAATTGAAAACAAGACTTGCTAAGACTTTCTAAGACTTTTCTCTCAATCAAATGCTTCTCAAAAGTTGTTATCTCAACTGAGATTTGAGGGGTATTTATAGGCCTCAAGAGGATTCAAATTTGGGCTCCAAAATTTGAATTCTCTTTGGGTTCCCGATGCTGGCGGTGCCACCGCCCAGCCAAGCGGTGCCACAGCCCAGCGCTCGGGTGCTGGAGGTGCAACCGCCCAGCCCAGGAGGTGTCACCGCCCAGCTCTCGGGTTCTGGGCGGTGCCACCGCCTAGCTCTCCGGTTTACTGGTTTGGCTTAATTTTAGGCCAAACCAAATCTGACTTTGGGCCCAGTTGGCCCCTAACCAGGATATAGGATTATCTCTTAATCCTAATCCTAATTACAAGTGAACTACATAACAAAACACATCCTAAGCAAGTTTTCAACCGCGAACGTCGAGTCTTGTTCCGGCGAGCTTTCCGACGAACTTTCTTCCGACGGACTCCCATCAAGCTCCCAAACTTGTGATGACTTTAACGAGTAGCTGAGCCTTCTCGGTGATCTCCGTGAACCTCCAACAATCTCTTCGGTGAACTTCCGAAAATTTCGACAGGTTCCCGATTTCTTCTCGGTTGGTTCCGGCAGCATCTCCGACGATTCTTCGGACTCTTAAACGTCCATCGAACTTGACTCCGGTATCCTTGCTTTGTGTTTTCTGGTTATCGTAGTTAATCCTGCACACTTAACTCAATAATATGGATTAGATTAATTAACCCATCAATTGATTTCATCATCAAAATCCGAGATTCAACACTAGCGAGACTAATGATGCTTTTGAGCTTTTAAAAAGAAAGGTGACTGAAGCTTCTATCTTAGTTCTACCAAATTTGATAATATGTTCGAGATTGAATGTGACGTCTCTAATGTGAGAATTGGTGTTGTTTTGAGTCAAGACGGAAAGTCTATTGCCTTTTTTAATAAGAAGTTGAATGATACAAGAAGGAAATATTCTACCTATGACAAGGAGTTTTATGCCATTTATCGAGCTTTATCTCATTGGAATCAATATCTTCTTGCAAAGCCATTTGTCCTATATTCTGACCATGAGGCTTTAAAGTTCATTAATCAGTAGCACAAGCTAAACAAAAGGCATGCAACTCCCGTGGAGTTCTTGTAATCTTATAACTTTACAATTAAGCATAAATCTAGTGTACAAAATGTAGTTACTGACGCATTGAGCAGAAAGCATTCTTTATTATCAGTAATGGAAGTCAAAGTGGTTAGATTTGAGACGTTCAAATATCTATATAAGAATGATGTAGATTTCGACTCAATATGGCATAATTGTAAATCAGGTTCCTTTCAACAATTTTCTATCTTTGATGGTTTTCTCTTTTGAGCTAATACCTTGTGTGTTCCATCTTGTTCTTTAAGATAAGTAATTCTAGCTGAAGCTCATTGTGGTGTTTTGGGAGGACATTTCGGTAGGAACAAGACATTATCTCTTATTCAATCAAATTTCTAATAGCCTAAGATATTCAGAGATGTGGAGAGATTTGTGAAGCAATGCCGAGTGCGTCATTTGGTAAAAAAAAAAATCAAAATTCTAATTTGTACACTCCATTGCTAGTGCCAAATGCTCCATGGGAGGATGAGTCTTGATTTCATTTTGGGATTGCCAAGAACTCAAAGGAACAAGGATTTTATCATGGTTCTTGTTGACAAATTTTCAAAAATGTCTCATTTTGTCTCATATTGCTGATTTGTATTTTAAAGATATTGTTAAATTGCATGGTATTCTAAGAACTATAGTGTTTGATCGAGATTTAAAATTTGTTACTCATTTTTGGAGAACTCTGGAAGAAGCTAGGTACTTCTTTAAATTTTAGTAGCTTGCATCATCCACAAACTAATGGGCAAATTGAGGTAATGAACAGAAGCTTGGGAAATTTGCTTAGAAGCTATGTTGATAAGAATATTAAGCAGTGAGATGTCATTCTTTCATAAATTGAGTTTGCCTATAATTGTGCATCATAGTATTTGTAAAAGTCCTTTTCAAGTAGTTTATGGTGTTAATCCTACTAGTCCTTTAGACTTAATCCCTCGTTCTATAATAAAGCAATTTAATGGAGATGTTGATGAAAGAGCTAAGCTGCATGAGGGTGTGAAAGCAACCATTGAGAAGCAAAATGAGAGGTACATGCATGCTACCAACAAACACAAAAAACGTGTGGAGTTTAATGCAGGTGATTTGGTCTAGATTCATCTAAGGAAAGAGAAGTTTCCACTAGGCAAATTTGGATAACTGAAACCAAAAGCTGATGGTCTATTCAAGGTGCTTAAGAGAATTGGCAAAAATGCTTATGAGATTGAACTACTTGAAAATTACAGAGTATCCCCAACATTTAATGTGGATGATTTAAGTCCTTTTTATAATCATGTTGATGAATCAAATAAGGACTTGAGGATAAGTCTTTTTCAACCGAGGGAGATTGACACGGGAGTGTCTAATTTACTACAATCTGATCATATGAATCTTGATTTTGATATGGTATTTTTTTTAGCCAACAATGATACCTCATAATCTTCAACTCAGCCCACTCAAATATGACAGCTTATCAGCAAATTCCCTACACAAAGTTAAAGCTGTTTCAAGGTGCTTTTCTTCATGACTAAGGAATGCATTAAAGGAGTTAGTTAGCAGTTGTAAACATTTCTTCATTACCAAGGAATGCATTAAAGGATGTTAGCAGTTATGAACACTTAATTTCAAAATTTCTTATGCATGAAGGGTTATTTTATGCACTAGTACTTATGTTTGTATTTAGGGGTTAGAATAAACTTTAGAAACTGATGATATTTTGATAGAATCTTTTAGATGCGTCCTTGAGTGGTGAGTCTTTTATTTTCTAATTTTGCATCCTTGTTTAATTTCCGTTTTGAGTGGTGAGTCTTTTATTTTCTAATTTTGCATCCTTGTTTAATTTCCGTTGAGTGATGAACTTTTTATATCCCATTGTGATTTTAAACTTGATGATAAACTACTTTTCGTTTTTATCAAAGTTGCTTCGTTAGTTCGCTCCTTTTCTATTCGACAAACTGTACTATCGATTTTTTTCGAATTCTATTCTATTACATCCCCCATTCTACATCACACCGATATCAATAACGAAAGACAGATAATCGCAAAGAGATGATAAGACAAAGATAATCATGATAGAACAAATGCCAAGGGTAATCTCATCTCTAAAAAAAATAAGAGGTATGTGAAAATAAAACAAGAAGCAAACGGTTTGCAAGAAAAAAATAAAAATTTAAAATCTTCTTGGAAATTTACCGAAAAGAAAAAACTCGACCACCATTTACTTGTCCGTGCCATCATCCTACACTTGCAACAGTTGGCAAGCATAGACAGACTCGATTAGCATCCAGGAAGAACCAAAACAGTCTTTCTGCACCACTACAGCACAAACGGCCCACTACATATACTTCACATTAGAAGCTCAAACCGAATCATTTCAAAGACAGCTGATCTCATGGACAAAAAGTCCCATTAAATTTTAAAAGATATTTGCCAGTGTACAATTAACCACGAGAACTTTCGGAAATTATAATAAAATAATCAATGACACAGCAGAGAAGGCACACCATCAATCTTAGGCATTCGTTCTTGGAGGGTTGAGCCCACCTTGTAATTTATATTTCATATCTGGGGGCACTTCACATCAGCACGTAGTGGTGAAGTCAGACTAGTTATTCATCCACTAGTCGATGGAGAGAACAAGTCAAGGTGTAATCCTAGTTTATGAATTTCTACAGAGGAACATGAAAAAAAAAGTTGCAGAAGGAGACTTGCAATCACTATAACTGGTTCCTTTCATTGCTGTCAAAATTTAGGGCATCCATGCCTTTGAGTGCAGATTCATAATTCTTAATGGTAGACATGTTTCTTCTGGAAGAAGTATGCCTGTGGTCTGCAGAACTAATGAGGGATCTCTGAGCATTTGAAACCTTGTGGAATGTACCTGGGCTGGCCTCTGCTGTACGGCCATGAGATTGATCTGCCTCTGTGCCAAACAAATCTCTGCTACCAGAAACAGCAGCCCGCCTTGAGGATCCACTTGACTGTCCCAAAAAAGTTGAACTGGAAAACTAATATGCATGCATTTGAGGTCAGAGTTTATACAGAATAACTTAAATATATTATGCAAAGAGAAATCATGCATCAGTGGATTTAAACAGGAAATACAACTAAACTTTGCAAGCAAATCATAAAGCCATATACAACCTCAAATCACAACATATACCAAATAATAATCTGAGAGATATAAAACAGATAAATAGTTTGAGAATTGCAGGACACCCTCAAATTTTATAGTTGGTCAACATATTTCTGAATACTATATTAATCCTAGACAAGAATCACAGTGAGGCAGCAAAAACATTTTGCTCATTGTCTAAGATTTTTACAACCTTACTCATATATGATAATCATTTTAATTCAAGTTCCCGAATCTCATTCATATTATAGTGAGCTTCAATTGAGCATTTCAACAGTGGTCAGACTAAAAAATTTTAATAATTTGACTTACAACAACTTGTCATGGATCTCTATGTCAACAACAATGGGCCTCATTTCATCCATTTTGTAAGGTTTGTCAAGCACATATTTAGGTCAGTTGCTAGATGATAAAACCAAATCTAAAGATTTAAAACTAATTTAGAAGTATACTGACACACTGAATCTGATCTAGTTTTCATGAGTTGCAAATTTCTTATTTCAGAATTGTCATTTTCTTGTTGCTCTTCCAAAGTGATTATTTCATAAGAGTTGCCCTTCCATGCGAGCCACAGGTAAAACCAATGCAGATCGCATTAACATCCACAAAAGAAAGAATAAATGAGGAAAAAAAGAAAAAAAACTGAATTAAAAAATCACCATAACATCTCTAATGGCAAGTGGATCATTCCCTATAGGAGCCTTCTGCTTTAATAAGCTGCCTACATTTTCAGCTGGAGGTGTAACTCGTGCACGATGAGAAGAGTCCATCACTAACCGACCATTTGCCCGCACTTCTGCACCACCTGAAATGCAATCTCAAAAAGTTTATCCCTCCAAATTATAAAAATGGACTATGTAAACTCTAATCAACACGCTAGCATAAGTAATATATATAAGCAACCACATAATTTTGCAAGCCATGCAACATGAATATGATAACAAACAAAATTGACCGAGACTGATATTAGCACAACCTAATGAAGAAAATTGTGAGAAGAAATGGAAGAGAACTAAACAGACAAACAAGCAGAATAAACTATCAAAGTCAAAATCAACAGATCCAAGATATGATGAGTTAATAACTATAGTAATGTGTTAGCAGTGTGTCACATTTGCAAACGAGTGAAAGGAGAGAGAAAGGGAGAAAGATCACCTGGCTGCCTAACATTGGCGATGGGAGGAGCCAGGCCGGAGCTAGGGCCTGCACTTGGACCCTAGGAAATAGCAGAAAAAATTATATACTTGTTCAGCAAATATGGAAAAATAATAGCAAACAGTTTCTGGTGCCTTTGACTAACAATAGCACGTGGAGGAGCACCAGATATCTGTGTCTGCTGAATCTTTAAAATGGTCCAATCAAACATATAATCAAACTGAAACCCTGCAGAGAAGAGATATAGAGATGAGAATTGTTACACCCAGCATGTATATTCTGCAGTTTTATCAGCCATGTCACTAAAAGAAAAAGGTTGCAGTGAGAAGATAAATCAACCTTCACGGATAAAAAGGTCACGGAATAATCTCTTGAGATACGCATAATCAGGCTTGTCCTCAAATCGCAGTAAGCGACAATAATGGAAATACGATGCAAACTCTGAAGGATATCCCCTACATAGAGCCTAGGGAACAAGAACATTTTCCATTGTCATAACAATGAGGGAAAAGATAAAAACTCAAAAAGGAATTTACCTCAATTGATGTGGCAACTTTCTTTTCACTAATTTTTTCATATTTCTGTTTCTTAGTTCCTGCTTTTAGACCCTGCCATGGAAGGCTGGAAACAAAAAATTGAAAGGCCAATTGTTGAATAGATTGAAAAATTTTAGACATAGACAAGGGGTAAAAGGTTCCACCAAATGACCATACCTGCCCCTTAAGAAGTACATAAGAACATACCCAAGAGATTCCAAATCATCCCTCCTGCTTTGTTCTTTGCAGAATAACAACACCAATCAGAATCACGATGGAAAAACCAAAGAATAATCATATAAAAATACAGGGAATACAGGTAGAATTGTGAGATAAACAACAATAGGCTATATATAACAGAATAAATAAAAAGATGATCAGAAAATATTCCGTGTACCTATGCCAAGATGTGTGTTCACACTTGCATACCTTGCTGTTCCAGTCAAGTTTTTGTTCTCTCTGCAACATATTAAAAGAATTACCACAAAAGAGAAAGTAAGTTCTAGAAATAGCCTATAAGCATCACCATATCAGTGCTACCAATTTAAAATAAGCTGGAAATAATTAGATGCAAACTCCAGAAAAATAGATAGTTTGTGCTGGCAACAAACCCAATTATGGAACCATAACATCAAGTCACAAGCCCTAGATATGAAAAGTGTGATAGAAGAGATCAACCAAAATGAAAACACACCACATAGGAATGTAAACGCCATAGTAAAAAATTCACAATAGCCAGGGTCAACTAAGGTGAAGCTACTCAAGAAGGAAACACAAATTTCTTGGATCATAGGGACTGGTCCTTGAATGCTATTCATCTGAGATCAAAGAGAAAACCTCATTAAAAAGAATCAGCATTGATGACCATCCTGTGGTATATATATGATGTGCCTTGAAACAAAATTCTATCCTTTTTCATGATTGTTTATGAATTTAAAAGGCTTGTGTAAATGGTCCTAATTCACAAAAGTAAATCTTATATTAAAACAAAGCAAATGATCATGATTTAAAACTAAAAAGAAAATCCTCAGATAGTCAAGAAGTAGAACAAAACAGAAAACAAATTATCAAATTTTAAGGAATCATAACAAATGCTGAACAACAAAGTAATTTGCTGATGTATTTTTCACTGGTTTTTTCAGCAATGTTTCATTGTGTATCTAGAGTTCTAGTTGGAGTTATCTTGGTAGCAAGATGTCCTACTTCTACGTATAGAATGGGTTTAGAAGTTCTATGAAGTCTTAGGACTTCAGTTTAAGGAGGTCAATTTGTATGAAATTTTGTGAGATAATGAAATTTTCACTAAAAAAATTGTCCAATAAATTTCCATCCTCCAAGACCTTTGGTTTACAAACCATTTAAGTGTTGTTATACTGTAAAAAGAAAGGCATATAGCTGCTTGCAATTGGAACCTTCTACTAAATCATTTAAACGGTGACTCTTTCACCTTCCTCAAGTCCCTTTCTTTGTGTATCTAGAGTTCTAGTTGGAGTTATCTTGGTAGCAAGATGTCCTACTTCTACTTATAGAATGGTTTAGAAGTTCTATGAAGTCTTAGGACTTCAGTTTAAGGAGGTCAATTTGTATGAAATTTTGTTAGATAATGAAATTTTCACTAAAAAATTGTCCAATAAATTTCCATCCTCCATGACCTTTGGTTTACATACCATTTAAGTGTTGATATACCGTAAACAAAAAAGGCATATAACTGCTTGCAATTGGAGCCTTCTACTAAAATCATTTAAATGGTGACTCTTTCACCTTCCTCAAGTCCCTTTCTTTGTTCCTCACTAATCTCACAAAGTATTCTTCTCTAATTTTACTTAAAACTTATTTATCTCTTACGTCTCCTCTAAGAATATCTTCCAATTTTTTCTTCTTATTGTTATCTTCTACACTCTTTGTAATATGCTAGATTGTCCACCCAGGGGGGGTAATCTATTCCAGCGATTTAAAAAGGCGCTCGAGCGCTCGCCTAGGCGCTCGGGCGAGGCGAGGCGAGGCCCGAGCGCCTCGCTAATCTCCCAAGCGGCGCGCTTCAAACAGGCGCCGCCTAGGCGCTCGCCCGAGCCCAAGCGTTGGGCGCTTCGGGCGAGCACCTGGGTTAACCAAGGCGACCGAACCAGGATTTTAGGTCCGGTTCGGTCCTGGTTCGGTCTCTGATGGTTAGTTGGTTCAATCGAACCAACTAAAACTAATATAAGTGACAACCAAACCCTAACCCTCGTCGCTGCCGCTCCCGATCCCGATCCCATTGCTCGCCGCTGTCGCTGCTCGCAAACGTTGCCGCTGTCGCCGCTCCTGCTCCCGCTCCCGCTCCTGCTCCCGCTGCCGCTGCTCGCAAACACTACCGTTGTCGCCGCTTACGCCTCCCGCTGCTCGCCGCTGCTGCTCCCGCTCCATCTCCCGCTGCTCGCCGTTGTTGTTGCCGCTATCGCCGCTCGCCGCTACCGCTGCCTCCTTATACTCCGCTGCCGCTGCCGCTTCCTCTTTTCTCAGTCAGCAGGCTTAGCACCCCCTTACACTTCCTTCTTCTCCTTCTGTTAACAGTATACTGTATACTGTTAATATTGTTTGGTTTATTTGAAATTATTAATTTTAAATACTATTAATAGATTTTCTTAATTTAATAGCATATTTTAATTTAAAATTTTAAAAAATTATATTTATTAATTATATTATATATTTTTATATTTTAGCACCTCGCTTCGCTCGGGTGAGCGCTTGGGCGAGCACCTAGCGCCTCGGGCGTTTTTGGACCTTGGTACCTTTTGGCGCCTAGCGCTTTTTAAATCACTGATCTATTCTTACAAAATCAGGACGACAAACTATATAACAGATCAAAGTTTGTTCCAACTGTAAATTTGTTCCAGTAGTGTTGAACTCATAATCCTCTCTTTCAAAGCTTCCCTAGCATCACAGGAAAGAAAACAATGCAGTTTGAAGGTTTATAAATATTGCTTGGGCACAAATGGATGGTGCAGCTGCATATTCTTGGTTCATAAAGACATGAAAAACTGGTGCTCTTCACCACATAACTTTGTCTATTTTTTCCAATAGTTTATTTAAAAATCAACAAAGAAACTGCCTTATACCATGATATTGCCTCCATAAGCCTCCACCTTATTTAACACAAGGTTCTGACTATCATACCATACCGGTGTACCAATCAACTGTCAATACGGTATGTACCGAGCTATACCGAACATACCAACACACGGTACACTAAGGTGTACCTATATACTACCCATACCGGTCCTCTATCAGACTAGTACATATCGCCCCTACCAAGCGGTATGGTACGGTATTGCAAACCATGGTTTAACATCAACTTATCTTATAGAAAATTTTACAAGAGATTCATGACAAATGTTTAAAGAGTTAAAATAACAAACCAGATATTTTCAAACATACAATGTCAATAACTAAAACAAAATATTTTCACATATTGTTTAGATATAGTTTAGTCAATTATATCATCTTACCTATAAGGAATATGCTGATGAGTTGAAGTATCCCTATACTTTTTGGCAAGGCCAAAATCAATCATATACACCTATATGGAAATGCAAAAGAAACTCAATAAATAAAATGATGAAATTGAACAAAGTAGATAACTAAAAGGAAAAAATATATAGAAAAATTTAGAGGCATACCTGGTTAACTCGTCTACCAAGACCCACAAGAAAATTGTCTGGTTTAATGTCTCGGTGAAGAAATGACTTAGAATGCACAAATTCTACTCGATTAATCTGTAGTGAAAAATTTTTATGGATCAGATACCTGCCAGAGTCCAGCAATATGAACAGGCATGAATAGTGTGGCAATGGAAAAGTAAAAAAGTATTATAAGCATATTATTTCAAACAATTCAGGGTAAGGAGCAAATCAAGAAAGCACATTAGTTATTGGTTGATGAAACTGAGGAACAAAGGAACATATCTTCAATTAAGTTGAGTATTTGAATATATATTTATTATTTTTATTAAAGTTTTTTAGATCTCCCCCTACCACCCCTCATACTACTACTAATAATAATCATTTCATCTATTCTCACTAGCGTATTTGTAGGTCTCTTGAGCACATGTCAATATCAAATTAAATGATTCTGCCTCGTTTTATCGACTAGCAAAGCAGCACCTAATTATTCACAAAGATATAGAGATAAATGATATCGCCAAGAAAGTCAGGAAAGCAAGAATATGACAGGTCATTCATAAAGAGAAGATATCTTCATTTAAACAAAGAAAGCAACCAGCAAAAGAATATTCAAATGTCATAATGGCAACTACCATTATGAGACGATATCGTAATGGCAACTACCACTAAATCGTAATTGCAACTACCACTAACTCGTAATGGAAGCATAGTGAGACGATATCGTAATGGCAACTACCACTAAAAGAATTTTAAACATATGAACGACAGATCAAGCATGATCCAAATGTTGAAAAGTACAGCATTATGTCAAAGCAAAAAGGTGCATTACAAGAATAGCATACCATCTGATCTGCAAGCATCAAAACAGTCTTCAGAGAGAGTTTTCGGCTGCAGAAGCTGAACAGATCTTCAAGACTTGGTCCCAGTAAATCAATCACGAGAACATTATAATCACCCTCAACACCGTACCATTTCACATTTGGAATTCCAGCTGCAAAAAGAAAAAATGGAATGACCACTTAGAAACATAAAAACTTGAAGTAAACTGCTTGACACTAAAATGATGTTGAAGAACAACATTACTTCCTCCTTGCAGGATCCTGTACAGCTTTGATTCATAGAGCAGCTGGGGATGTTTCGTCTTAACGTTTTCCTGATAAATAGAATTCAATGTATACACATGATAAAATTTATCAAGGCCATAATTTAGTACTTAACATATCCAGAGAATGAATTTTTAAATCCTAACCTACAAATCACTGCCTTAAAAACAGCCATCGGAGCAACATCAGATTTTGGTTGTACTCAAAAAATGAAAAGCAACAACAGACAGCAATCTGTGAAACTATCCAAAAGGCCAAAACAGGATTACAGAACTGAATCAGAGACTCCAATTGATACTGCCAAAAGCCAAGGAGAAGTTGTTCTTCTCCCTGGCATAAGCAGGGATATCCACAAGGCAAAGTGAAGTCTGTCACACTGAGTCTATACCAAATTTAGACAGAAGTCACAGAAAGCCCGTAATAGTTTTTGCCATTGATTTGAATTTAAAAAAAAACATAGAAGGTTTTATTTTGCTCATATAACTTATTTTCTGTGAAATACCCACAATCTGAAGGATACTATTAACTTGCACCAGCATGCATTTCCAGTTAATCAGCTTCAACATTAAAGGGGAAAACGGGCCACCCCGGGAACTTCTCTCTTCATATTAACTATAAGATTTAAAAAACTCAAAACTAAGAATAAACTGTCGCCTGAGAACAAGTTCAAGGTGAAACAAAAATAAAGTGAGCAAGTAGTATGAACGTAAAGAGAATATTTAGATTGAACAGCAGACATATATGGGATATACTTACAAGTTTGATTGCAACTTCCTCGTTGGTTTGGATATTAGTACCTGCAATCAAGACAACAGTCACAATACCCCCCATAGAGCACACTGTCGAGTTTGAAAAGCCGCAGAAAATTAGGGGAAGAAGCGATCACCGACCTAGATAGATCTCCCCAAAGGACCCGCTGCCGATCTTGCGACCAAGGCGGAATTTGTTCCCAACGCGAGGCTCCATCGCACCAACGCAATCACGAGTAGGAGATCGGTACAAATCCAACTGCTGCCTAGCGTCAGAAATCACCGGATGAACAAAGCAACAAGAAGGGCCGTTCAACCGATCTCGCGAAGGCGCAACCGTTTCACGCAAGACCAGAAGGAAATCAAAGCAAAACCACGACGCGAGGGGTGGCGATGAGTTCGACGCCCATCATTTGATCGCAGTATGGACGGAAACAGAGATTGATCAGGGCCTTGGGGACTCCAAATCGGTCGAAATCGCTCGATATATTAGGGTTTCGGACGCGGAGGCGTAGAGCGAGAGGAAGGGAGCAGATCGGACGATCGAGAACGATGCGGCACAATCACTGCGATATAAATCCTACACGGGGAGATAATGAGCACATACGGGACGGCATGCCGCGTCGATGCAACGCCGCTATATGACTATTTCTCAACATTATTTATTATTTGTCATATATATATACATATATATATATATATATATATATATATATATATAATAACAAGTTCCTTAAAAAAATTGTTATTATTATTTATTTTTCTTATTTTCCGACAGTGCCTCCTGACTTTGATTTGTTCTCATAGAGAGTTCCTTCCCACCTTTCAAAATAGTAAAAAATATATTCAACTTTTTATTTATTTTTTGTCTTCTTTTTCAACCTCATTCCATATGAACCCATCCATTAGGCAATTTCAACTGGATAATATTAAAAAAAATCTTTGAGAATTGAATAAATAAGAAATATTTATTTATTGACTTAAAATAGAAAAATAATCATTTACAACTTTGTAAGGTATTTTAAACGTTTCTAAACATTTTTATTTTTTAAAAAATATGAGGTAAGTTAGAGATCATATTGTTTTAAAATAGGACTCGAAATTAATTTAACTCATGTCACCAAAAATTTTTGTTTTCCTTAAAAATTCGAAAACCTTTTCAAATAATATTCATGTGGTTTTTTGGCCCAAAGTGATTGTAAATTTACCTTAAAATTAAATTAAATAAAAATATATAATTTTAACCTTTAAGGTATGAAATTAATAAAAAATACTTATTTTGTACACCTAAAAATAGAATAAGTGGTCATTTGGGCCTATGTAAGTCATTTCCTAATTTTTTTTAAAATTTAAAATATTAAAAATGGAAGTTACACTATTAAAAATAATGTACCACATTCAAAAACAATATAGTTCGAGTCTCCAAAAAAAAAAATCTCAAAACTCAAAGAAAACTTCTCTCATAATATCAAAGTATCTTTTTGGTCTAGAGTGATTGTAAATTCACACAAATTAGGGAAAAAATATTTTTTAAATTTTTATAAGGAAACCTTGGGGGAATCAACATGTGGAGGCTTGGAGATAAGAAACTTGAGATTACTCATACGATTTTGACATTTTGACGTTGAGGTCGTGGAATTACATAAAAGAGTAAGAGAAATATTCCCAAGAGATAAATATCATAAAGAATCAAGTATTTATTATTGGTATTGTATGGATTCATATGGCTATTTTTATATGATTCAAGTGACTGAGAAAAGTGGGGTGATAATTTCTTTAGCATTTTGTATATTCATCTTTGATAATGTTGAATATTAAATTTTGATGATGAAATCAATTGATGAATTTACGATCTAATCCATGTGTTAAGAAAAGTGATGTAGGACTAACTTCGATCGTGAAAAGATAAAACAATTAATGTAGAAGAATCAAATGTTAGACCGGAGTTAGAGAACGAGCATCAGGTCGGAGGAATCAGAACATTACACCAAGATCGAATATTGTGAGAGTCAACATGCCGATGGGTTGTGTCATACACTGAAGGTTCGGACAATGCGTCGGAAGTTCGTCGAAAGTTCGTTGGAAGTTCGGATGAACAAATGACAAGCCAGATAACTTAGATTTACTATCTTATAATTGTTTAAGTCTTTCTTGTCGAAATTAAGTCTTAATTTGAGTTAGTTTTGGGTCTAACCCTACTAACTCAATTAGGAAAAAATTAGGCCTAAATTAGGACTGAATTGGGCTTATTATTTGGCCCATTTAGCGACCTATAGCAGGGTTTGCCGGTGGGAACACTAGAAGCTCAATCTCCTAGGCATTGACTATTAAGATCAAGTCAACACTAAGAAGGGGGTGAATTAGTGCTTACGATAAAATCATATTGATTCAAAAATCTTCTTCGATGTAAACTGATATCGGAAAGATGTTAACTTGAAAGTGTACGAAAGCATAATGAGATTAAGAAATTAGTTTGTGATATAAAGAAAAAGCACGAAGGAAATACAAATAAAGTTTTATAGTGGTTCGGTCATCGTGACCTGTTAGGATCGGAGCGGCACTAAGAGGGGGGGGGGGATGTGAATTAGTGCAACGGATTAAAACGTTAGTTTCAACAAATCTTTCATATGATAAAAACGTAACTTGAAAAGCTTGACTTGAACGCATGTTCGTAAAGGTGTGCAGCAAAGGTAATGAGGAAATAAAGAACGTAAGAAGGTTTGAAGTAATGTAAATAGCAATAACAAAATACAAACCAGAGATCGCGCCAATTTTGAAGTGGTTCGGTCAAATGACCTACATCCACTTGCGAGGCCCTCTTCGATGAGGCTCCCACCTTCCACTAGCAAATCTCTTGAAGGGGAAGGACAAATACTCCTCTTACAACCTTTTATAAGCGATTCACACTCTTACAAATTTTCAGGAAGAAAGGAGGTGAACAAACTAGCAAATTGAAAACAAGACTTGCTAAGACTCTTCTAAGACCTTTTTCTCAATCTATTGCTTCTCAAAAAGTTGTAATCTCAGCTGAGAATTGAGGGGTATTTATAGGCCTCAAGAGGATTCAAATTTGGGCTCCAAAATTTGAATTCTCTTTGGTTCCCGATGCTGGCGGTGCTACCGCCTGTCAGTGTCTGACACTTATAGTGTACTGGCGGTGCCACCGCCCAGCCAAGCGATGCCACCGCCTGGCTCTCGGGTGCTGGGCGGTGCCACCGCCAAACACTTCGGTTCATTGGTTGGGCTTTAAGTCCAGCCCAAACTAAGTCTAATTTTGGGCCCAATTGGCCCCTAACCAGGATATAGGATTATCTTTTAATCCTAATCCTAATTACATGTGAACTACGTAACTAAAAACATCCCAACCAAGTTTTCAACCGCGAATGTTGAGTCCTGTTCCGGCGAGCTTTCCGACGAACTTCCGGCGGACTTCCGATATGCCCTCGGATTTCTTCCGACGGACTCCCAGCAGGCTCCCAATCTTGTGACGACTTCAACGAGTAGCCGAGCCTTCTCGGTGATCTCCGCGAACCTCCAACGATCTCTTCGGCGAACTTCCGAAAATTCTGACAAGTTCCTGATTTCTTCTCGGTTGGTTCCGGTAGCATCTCCGATGATTCTTCGGACTCTTAAACGTCTATCGAACTTGACTCCGGTATTCTTGCTTTATGTTTTCTGGTTATCGTAGTTAATCCTGTACACTTAACTCAATAATATGGATTAGATCAATTAACCCATCAATTGATTTTATCATCAAAATCCGAGATTCAACATGACCCTTATTTGTAAGGATTATGTTCAAAGATTTGCTACCAACCTTGAATTTCTTCAAGGTGTCCTTAAGTAGCAAGTTCTCCTTTTGGAGAGTTTCTAGATCATGACATTTTATACATGGAGCTAAACTATCATGATATTCAGTCTTTAATTTATCGAAATTACAAGTGAGACTATCATGCTCCTTTTTTAGCAATTTATATTTTCTACTAATTGTCTTACATTCATCAAATAACTCATGGAAGGTATTTAATAATTCATGATATGGTAAATCTGCATCAATTAAATCCGTTACCTCTTCTCCGATGGCCATTAGGGCGTAATGAGCAACTTGCTCGGTGTTGGACTCCTCTTCTTCGGACGCGCTTGAATCATCCCACGTTGCCTTGAGCGCCTTCTTCTTTGATGTTCTCTTTTTGGCTTGGGGACAATCGTTCTTGTAGTGTCTCGATTTTTTGCACTCATAGCAAATAACTTGGTCCTTCTTGTGTTCAAATTTATTTTTTGTATTATTTTTAAATTTGTTCTTTCTTAAAAAAATTTTAAATTTTTGAGTCAAAAATGCAATGTCATTGTCACTGTCCTCATCACTTGATGTTCCTTTCAAGTGATCTTCTTGTGATGTGAGTGTCATATCTTTCCTGTTCTTTGGAAGGGGGTTCTCGAGCTCGTCATGAGCTTGACATGTCATTTCGTAGGTCATTAGAGACTCAATAAGTTCTTCAAGAGAGAATGTTTTAAGGTCTTTGGCCTCTTAAATGGCCGTAATTTTTGGATCCCAACTTTTAGGGAGGGATCTTAAGACTTTTAGTTACTAGTTCAAAGTTAGTAAAATCTTTACTAAGAGCTTTGAGTCTATTGATGACATCCGTGAAACGGGTGTGCATGTCTCCGATGGACTCACTTGGTTTCATTCGGAAAAGTTCGTAAGAGTGCACAAGGATGTTGATTTTGGACTCTTTCACTCGGCTAGTGCCTTCATGAGTGACCTCAAGAGTTCTCCAAATATCAAAAGCCGAATCACAAATTGAAACACGATTAAATTCATTTTTGTCTAGTGCATAAAACAAGGCATTCATAGCCTTTGCGTTTAAAGCAAAAACCTTCTTCTCCGATTCATTCCATTCGCTCATCAGAAGAGAAAATTTTTGAAATCCGTTTTCGACAATAGTCCAAAGCTCGAAATCCATGGAAATGAGGAAGATCCTCATACGAGTCTTCCAATAAGTATAATCCGACCCATTAAACATGGGTGGACGTGTGATAGAATGACCCTCATGTATGCCGAAGTAAGCCATCTCTCTTGGGTATCAAACCAAATATGAGAGTGAGCCTTACTCTGATACCAATTGTTGGGATCAGAGCGGCACTAAGAGGGGGGGGGGGGGTGAATTAGTGCAGCGGATTAAAACGTTGGTTTCGACAAATCTTTCATATGATAAAAACCGAACTCGAAAAGCTTAACTTGAACGCGTGTTCGTAAAGGTGTGCAGCAAAGGTAATGAGGAAATAAATCACGTAAGAAGGTTTGCAGTAATATAAATAGCAATAAGAAAATGCAATCCAGAGATCGCGCCAATTTTAAAGTGGTTCGGTCAAATGACCTACATCCACTTGCGAGGCCCTCTTCGATGAGGCTCCCACCTTCCACTAGTAAATCTCTTGAAGGGGAAGGATAAATACCCCTCTTATAACCTTTTACAAGCGGTTCACAATCTTACAAATTTTCAGCAAGAAAGAAGGAGGTGAACACACTAGCAAATTAAAAACAAGACTTGCTAAGACTTTTCTAAGACCTTTTTCTTAATCTATTGCTTCTCAAAAAGTTGTAATCTCAGTTGAGAAAAGAGGGGTATTTATAGGCCTCAAGAGGATTCAAATTTGGGCTCAAAAATTTGAATTCTCTTTGGTTCTCGATGTTGGCGATGCCACCGCCTGTCGGTGGCGGTGCCACCGCCTGTCAGTGTCTGACACTGATAGTGTACTGGCGGTGCTACCGCCCAGCCAAGTGGTGCCACCGCTTGGCTCTCGGGTGCTGGGCGGTGCCATCGCCCAATCTGGCGGTGCCACCGCCAAACACTTCGGTTCACTGGTTGGGCTTTAAGTCCAGCCCAAACCAAATCTAATTTTGGGCCCAATTGGCCCCTAACCAGGATATAGGATTATCTCTTAATCCTAATCCTAATTACATGTGAACTACGTAACTAAAAACATCCCAAGCAAGTTTTCAACCGCGAACGTCGAGTCTTGTTCCGGCAAGCTTTTCGACGAACTTCCAGCGGACTTCCGATATGCCCTCGGATTTCTTCCGACGGACTCTCAGTAGGCTCCCGATCTTGTGACGACTTTAACAAGTAGCCGAGCCTTCTCGGTGATCTCCGCGAACCTCCGACGATCTCTTCAGCGAACTTCCGAAAATTCCAACAAGTTCCCGATTTTTCTCGGTTGGTTCCGGCAACATCTCTGACGATTCTTCGAACTCTTAAACGTCCATCGAACTTGACTCCGGTATTCTTGCTTTATGTTTTCTAGTTATCGTAGTTAATCCTGCACACTTAACTCAATAATATAGATTAGATCAATTAACCCATCAATTTATTTTATCATCAAAATCCGAGATTCAACATGACCTACATCCACTCCTGATTCCTTTTTCACTCGAGGCCACCGGCTTCCATTACCGATATTCTTTCGATGGGCAAAGATCAACTATCATTTTATACTCTTTCTTCTTTTGATAGGCCCTGAAGAGAACATTTACAACCTCTCTTTTAGACCTCACTCCTCCCTTAGAAAATTTCTAACTCTAGGAGGAAGAGACTCTAAATCCTAAGAGAGTTTCTAATTTTTCTCATATTCTTTTTCCCTTTTTCAACTTAATTTTATGCTACTCTATGTAGAAATAGCTGGGGTATTTATAGACCCTAAATGACTTCAAAATTGGAGCCAAAAAGGGTCTCATCCTAGGTCCTAGTGGTACCACCGCTTGTGTTGGGCAGTACTTGTTAGGATCGGAGCGGCACTAAGAGGGGGGGTGAATTAGTGCAGCGGTAAAGTACGATAAACTTTTGACGATTTAAACACTTTCGAAAACCTCGTACAATAAAAGCAACGTTTCGTTTGAAACCGTTTCGATTGCATTTTAACTTGAAGGCATACGTAAGAAGGAGACAAAGAAGTAGAGCATCAAAGTGAAGATGGTTAGCAGTAAGGTAATAGCAGGAAGTAAATGCAAACCAGGGAAGACGGTAGTTTATAGTGGTTCGGTCAATCGTGACCTACATCCACTCCTCCGATTCCTCTTCCGTCGAGGCCACCGGCATCCACTAACGATCTTCCTTTACTAGGCGAAGATCAACCTCCTTCTTACACCCCTCTTACAACCTCTTACAAGTGGTTCACCCCTTTTACAAAGATTTCAATGAAAAGAAAGGAGGTGAACACTCAAGCTATTGAAAACAAGACTTTTCCTAAGGCTTTTCTCAACTTCTAGCTTCTCAAAAGGTTGTTCTCTCAGCTGAGATTTGAGGGGTATTTATAGGCCTCAAGAGGATTCAAATTTGGGCTCCAAAATTTGAATCTTTGTTGGTTCCCGATGCTGGCGGTGCCACCGCCCAGCCAAGCGATGCCACCGCCCAGCCTAGGCGGTGCCACTGCCTAGGCCAATTCAGCTCACTGGTTGGGCTCCAAACTTGGCCCAAACTAGTCCGAACTCGGGCCCAATTGGCCGCTACTTGGGTTATAGGATTAACACCTAATCCTAACCCTAATTAACATGCTAACTACGAATTTAAAGACATTTTCTAAGCTATTACAAAGTCCGTAAGTCAAGACTTCTTCCGGTGAGCTTCCGGCGAACTTCCGACGGTCTTCCGATAAACTCTCAGAAACCATTCTGCGGACTCCCGGCAAGCTCCTAGACTTCACGATTTGATCTTGGCGAGTTCCAACGAGCTTCTTCGGTAAGCTCCGATCTTTCTCGGTGAGCTCCGTGAACTTCCAACGAACCTTCCGGCGAGCTTCCAAAAAACCCTTCGGCAAGCTCCCTACTCATTCTCGGCTAGTTCCGGCAGCATTCCCGACGAACCTTCGGACTTCTGTCGAACTCTCGAACTCCCAACGAATCCTTCGCGCTTGACTCCAGCACTTTGTTTTGCTTTATGTCTTCATCGTTATCGTAGTTAATCCGGCACACACAAACCAAAACTCAACTCCGATCTAGACAATTATTACAACGCGAATTGACATTCTATTGCCCGGCACGTCATTGGTTGGCGCTTCGTCCGATTCTTCGGTGCATCGTCCTCTCTTGCGGCTTGTTGCCCAATCGACGGTTGACCTCCGCAACCCCGATATCCTTGGCGCAATTTCGCTCTCCTTGGCCCGATGCCCGACATCCGAAGCATTCAGCCATCCAATATCCTGACATGATCTCTTCCGGCGCAACGTCAATTCCTCCTGCGTCAACTGTCTAAACCTGATCGAGTAGACCTGCATCGCTCAAAATGTAGTTTAAATCATAAACACATATCAAGTGGTTTCATCATCAAAATACAAGATTCAACAATCTCCCCCTTTTTGATGATGACAACCACTTGATGACGGAGTTAACCTTAACTCCCGGAGTTTAAACAAACTCCCCCTATCAATATGCCATATTGATAGAACCTTGAATTCAAACTGAATTCAAGTCATTGCAATATTCATCATGAATACTTGCAACACATCATCATGAACACATGCATAAACTTATGCATATCATGTCATCAACATACTTCTCCCCCTTTGTCATCAACAAAAAAGAGAAGTACAACTATTATTTGTGTTTGTAATATAAGTTCAATTCATTGCATGAAAAACATAATATTAAGTTTTATCATCATGCAGTTTTGAAGCTAGAAAATTTAGGAAGTAATGCATCATGCTTAGGACATTCAAGCTATCAAGTTTTAGATATGCAAGTTTTACAGCGTACAAGATAGCACTTTTGGTAATGTTCAAGATAGTAAGTTCTATATCATGCAAGCTAGCAATATTGAGATGTTCAAGAAAGTAACTCTTGCTTCTTGAAATATGCAAATTTGTCAAGTTTTGCTAGATGTGCAAGTTGTTGAATCTCGTATTTTGATGATGAAACTACTTGATATATGTTTATGATTTAATCTGCGTTTTGAGTGACGCAGGATGCTTCGATCAGGATGAGACAATTAAAGCAGGATAATCATGTTGTGCCGAAGGAACATGTCAGAAGATTGGACGTCGGGCCGGTGGATCGGTCGACGTATCGACAGAAGGCTTCGGGCCGTGAACTCGGGCATCGGGCCAAGAAGAGCGGGTATTGTGCCAAGGATATCGGAGTTGCGGAGTCAACTGGCCGATTGGGTAATAGGCTGCACGAGAGGACGATGCGCCGAAGAATCGGACGAAGCGTCGAGGGACCAATGACATGTCGGACAACTTGGTTAATTGCTTAGGATTAATTGTCTCGATCGAAGTTTTGATTTGTTGTGCAGGATTAACTACGATAAGAGTAAGACAAGCAGCAGGTGTTGCGCCGGAGTCAAGATCATGATCACGTTGGGAGTTCGAGAGTTCGACGGAAGTTCGGACGGTCGTCGGAGGTTCAGCGAGAACAGATCCGAGAAGTCCAGAAGCTTGCCAAGCGAAGCTCGTCGGAACTCGCCAAGTGGATCGTCGCAAAGTCTAGGAGTATGCCGGATGTCCGCAGAAGGATCACCGAGGGTTTATCGGATGATCGACGGAAGTTCGCCGGAAACTCGCCGGAAGAAGCGATTGACGCATCGGAGCATAGCTGCAGAAGTTGTCTTAGAGTTAATCGTAGTTAGCACGATGATTAAGCTTGAAAATGGGAGGTGATCCCATTAGCTTAATCTTGGGGCAATTGGGCCCCTGAAAAGATTCAAATTGGGCCGAATGGAGCGAACCATTCGGACCCTGATTGCACCAGGCGGTGCAACCGCCCCAGCCAGGCGGTGCAACCGCCAGGGCTGCAAGACTGGGCGGTGCAACCGCCCCAGCCAAGAGGTGCTACCGCCCAGGGCTTTGTCTCCAAGCAAGACTGGGCGGTGCAACCTCCTCTGTCAAGAGGTAGCACCGCCAGAGCTCAAGTTTCGAGCTCTGCCAAGAGGTGCAACCACCGAGCTCGATCTTCGAGCTCTGGCAGAGAGGTGCAACCTCTTTGGACAGGAGATGCATCGCCTGAGCTCAGTCTTCGAGCTCTGGCAGAGAGGTGCATCAGCCTGAGCTCAGTTTCGAGCTCTGCCAGGTGATGCAACCACCGAGCTCAGACTTCGAGCTCTGCCAGGCGATGCAACCACTGAGCTCAGTCTTCGAGCTCTGGCAGAGAGGTGCAATCGCCTGAGCTCAGTCTTCGAGCTCTGCCAGGCGGTGCCACCTCTCCAGTCAAGAGGTGCAACCGCCTGATCCCGGAATTTCGGGATTTGATCGTTTTGAGCTCCAAATTTGAATTGGGTTGGGGCCTATAAATACCCCACCCATTCAACACTGAATTGACAACAGATCCACACCGAATTCTTGATCTTTTCAGTGATTCTAAGAGCTCAAATTTGTGTAAAGTCCTAAAGTTCTCCTCCTTCTGTTCTTCAAGTCGTGAGTCGTAAAGAGAGGAGAGAAAGGATCTGTAAAGGTTGTCTCCTGAGCCTGTCAAAAGGAGAGAAACTGTAAAAGGGCAGTTAGCCTTCGCCCATTGAAGAAAGGCAGCTAGTTGACGTCGGTGACCTCGTCGGAGGAGGAAGCCAAAAGTGGAGTAGGTCAAGACTGACCGAACCACTCTAAATCTCTGGTTTGCTTTTACCTTGAGCACTTTATCATTACTGCAAACCTCCTACATTGCTACTGCCCTCTGCGCCTTTACGAACGAGTTTCTAAGCTCTGATCTTTCAGAATCTGCATTCAAACGTAAATCGTGTTTTCGTACGATCTTCACACTGCAGTTTACGCTTACATTCGGATTCCATTTATAACTGCAAATTGCTTTCTACGTAAAACGCTTTTCAAGGTTCAAAACTGTTTTTAGACGCAAAACTACATTTAGACGTAAAATTACGTTTAGACGTAAAACTGCGTTTAGACACAAAACTGCGTTTAGACGTAAAACTGCGTTTAGACGTAAAACTGCGTTTAGACGCAAAACTGCGTTTAGACGTAAAACTGCGTTTAGACGTAAAACTGCGTTTTGACGTAAAACTGTGTTTGAACGTAGAACTGCGTTTAGACGTAAAACTGCGTTTAGATGCAAACTGCGCTTAGACGCAAACTGTGCTTAGACGCAAACTGCGCTTAGACGCAAACTGTGTTTAGACGCAAACTGCGCTTAGACGCAAAACTGCGCTTAGACGCAAACTGCACTGTGTTTCTACTTTTATATCGAAATCATTTTTTATTGGACGAACGCAGCTTTAGCTTTTAAATTGCTGTAAGATTTTCGCTGCACTAATTCACCCCCCCCCTCTTAGTGCTCTCGATCCTAACAATTGGTATCAGAGCGGGGTATTTCTCATTTCGGATTTACACCCGAGAGAAATGACTTTTCAAGAGGGCTGTTCGGTCTTTCGTCCACCGTTCTTTAACGGATTGGACTACACTTATTGGAAAACTCGAATGAGAGTTTTCTTAATTTCTCTAAATCTGGATTTATGGAATATCGTTGAAAACGGTTTTCAACTTCCCTCTAAACCGATGAACGAATGGTCGGTTTTAGAGAAGAAGTATTTTTCTTTAAACGCAAAGGCTATGAATGCCTTATTTTGCGCTTTGGACAAAAATGAGTTCAATCGGGTTTCTTTGTGCGAAACGGCTTTCGATATTTGGCGCACTCTTGAAATCACGCACGAGGGAACTAGTAGAGTCAAAGACTCGAAAGTTAATATTTTACTGCATGATTTCGAGCTTTTTCATATGAAACCAAGCGAAACCGTTGTTGACATGTACACCCGTTTTACGGATGTCGTCAATGGTTTAAAATCACTTGGTAAAAGCTTTTCGGATTTTGAACTCGTTAACAAAGTTTTGCGCTCACTTTCTAAAACTTGGGATTCAAAAGTAACTGCTATTCAAGAATCAAAAAACCTAAACAACTTACCACTTGAAGAACTAATTGGTTCATTGATGACATATGAAATGGTGCACAATGCACATGATGAACATGTTGAACACAATCACCTTCCAAAGAACAGGAAGGATTTGGAACTCTGGACAAATGAATGCCACTTGAGCGATGACTCAAGTGATGAGGACAATGATGAACAAACCAACCTTCCAAAGAACAGGAAGGATTTGGGACATAGAACATTTGAAGACCACTCGAGCATAAGCTCAAGTGATGGTGAACTTAAACTACAAATGAAACGAAAATTAAAAAGCAAAAAGAATGGAACTACTTGCTTTAAACGCAAGAAGAAGAACAAAAATTGGGATGAATCGAGCTCATCTGAAGACGAGAAAGTCAACAAAAGCGAGGCGACAAAATACGCCTTACCAGCCTACGACGTTGAGGTAATTAAAATGGCTTTGGTTTATTTTGAAATTACTTGATGCTTTCATGATATATTTTCTTTTTTAGTTTAGAATTAATTTTCTTGAAAATTACATGTTTAAAAATAAAAATACAAAAATTATGATCATGCTGATAATTTCGAAAATAATATTGCATATTTTATGATAAACAAACAAAATGATTTTGATCATGGTTAAGAAGTAATAATGTGTATCATGTTTGATTAACATTGTTGAATGAAATCACGTTTGATTTAAAGTAATGCATAAAGATGTAATATGAAATGGTTATTAACAATTTTATGCATGTGATTTTAAGTTATCCATGATCATGAGCTTGTTTGATCTTCTTGACTTAATTTTAAGATCTATAGCAAAAATCATGTCTGAATATATGAAAGTGTTAATTTCATTTTTGGATTCACTTAACAATTGGTATCCTAACAATCAGATTCTCTCATACACTTATGAAAAATATTTTTCTAAAATGGATTTGATGAAATGATTCCTGCTTATAAATTCCATCTTGAAATATGAATGATAGTGTTTTTGCTTGCAAAGATTTGTTTCACGTTCATATCTCCTATGATTCATGTGCAGAAAAAGAATTTATAAATCATAATACAATGAGATTTCTTCTGCAAAAATAAAGTGCTTTTGTGATTCTTTGCTAAAGAGAATAATTATTAAAATCATGATCTTGGTAATTATAACATGGAGCTCTTTATAAATCAAGATCGTTCATTATGCTCCCTACATTTATCAAAAAGGAGTTCTTCAAATGAAATGCAATTCAATGAAGTGTCATATTGATATCTTGAAACTTGGAATATTTTAAAATGTGATCTTGATAAGAATGTTTCAAGTTGCTCTTTGTACTATATCTTTTCGAATGAATCATGAGCCTTGATATCGTATATTTCATAATACAAGATTTATTTGCCTTATGTCTTGAACTTTCATGCTTATCTTAATTTGGCATATAAAGACTAAGGCATGCTTAGATGAAAAGGAATCTCTTAAAAAATGCTTTTCCCATTTGATAGAGATTAATGATTTCATGATATTTTATGAATCTCGAAATTAATTTTAATGACTTGATTATGAACTTCAAGTTAATGATTTAATTTGAATAAGTTTTATCTAAATCATAATCTTGATCTTGCAAAATTGAAGTCACAAATAATATCTTGTGGTATTCATGAATTGATACTCACAATATGAAAGCATTGATATTCATGACTTGAATTGGATTGAAACATTGTACGCTTAAATTAATCATTCTCCTATGTTTCAAAAATTCCTTAAAAGCCTTATGTGATGATTGAAAACTAACTTGCTTTATGATGAATCACGAATCATGACTTGATCTATGATGTAAATGCCTTGAAATGATTGAAATATTTAACACTTTTATGCTCTTCCCCCTACTTTCTTCTTGTTTTCAATGATAAAATGGGGAGAAGTTTTGATCATGCATGGTAGGATATAATTTGACAAAATTGATACCATCATGATATGAAACATTTATGATGTACAATTATGCATGCAATACTTGTGCTTTCTAAATATGATGTGATGTTTTGCATATGATGTAAATCATGATTTAAAATGCTATGAGTGCCAAGTTACACATTTTGAGAAGAAATTGTTATATTGAAATATTAATGTAATTATGAATGGTGATATGATATCATGCATGTAATACTTCAATTTATGATAATGATGCATGCAATGATAAAATATTCATGATGAAAAATTATCTTGACATTCATAACTTGATTATTCATCATTTGTCATGATTTTGAAATCGTTGTAAAAGGAAAAGAGAACTACAAAACTGTATTCTCTCTTTCTTTTTTGTTACAATGACAAAGGGGGAGATAGCTAGCTTGTACAAGTCAAGAAGATGCAAAAACTTGATTGCTAGCTTACCTATTTTAAGAAGCAAAGATTGCTAACTTGCTTATTTCAAGAAGAAAAATTGTCTTCTTGAACATCACTATCTTGAATATCTGAAGAAGCAAAGATTGCTAACTTGCTTATTTCAAGAAGAAAAATTGTCTTCTTGAACATCACTATCTTGAATATCTCAAGAAGCAAAACTTGCAACTTGCACATTGCAATAGGAAGCAAGAATCATGAGCTTACACAAGAAAGCTATCTTGCATGTGCTTTCGAAACTTTTGCTAGCTTATATATTGTGAAACTTGTATATCGTAAAAATTGCTAGCTTGTTGGTCTAAAGAGAAGCAAAAAGTTGCTATCTCAAAAGAAGAAAATGTGCTATCTTGCCTATCTCAAGAGGCAAAAATGCTAACTTGCGCATCTAGCAAAATGAGCAAAATTTTCAAGAAGCAAGAGTTGCCTTCTTGAACATCTCCAATTTGCTAGCTTGCATAATATAGAACTTGCTATCTTGAACATTACCAAAAGTGCTATCTTATATGCTATAAAACTTGCATATCTAAAACTTGATAGCATGAATGTTCTAAGCATGATATAACACTTGCTAAATCTTCTAGCTCCAAGATTGCATGATGATAAAACTTGATATTATGATTTTCATGCAAAGAGTTGAACCAATATCACACACAAACACTTGATTGTGATACTTCTCCTTTTTGTTGATGACAAAGGGGGAGAAGTATGTTGATGAAAGTATGTTGATGACATGACATGTGATGCATAAGTTTATGCATATGTTCATGTTGACGTATTGCAAGTATTCATGATGAATATTGCAATGACTTGAATTCAGTTTGAATTCAAGGTTCTATCAATATGGCATATTGATAGGGGGAGTTTGTTTAAACTCCGGGAGTTAAGTTTAACTCCGTCATCAAGTGGTTGTCATCATCAAAAAGGGGGAGATTGTTGAATCTCGTATTTTGATGATGAAACTACTTGATATATGTTTATGATTTAATCTGCGTTTTGAGTGACGCAGGATGCTTCGATCAGGATGAGACAATTAAAGCAGGATAATCATGTTGTGCCGAAGGAACATGTTAGAAGATTGGACGTCGGGCCGGTGGATCGGTCGACGTATCGACAGAAGGCTTCGGGCCGTGAACTCGGGCATCGGGCCAAGAAGAGCGGGTATTGTGCCAAGGATATCGGAGTTGCGGAGTCAACTGGCCGATTGGGCAATAGGCTGCACGAGAGGACGATGCGCCGAAGAATCGGACGAAGCGTCGAGGGACCAATGACATGTCGGACAACTTGGTTAATTGCTTAGGATTAATTGTCTCGATCGAAGTTTTGATTTCTTATGCAGGATTAACTACGATAAGAGTAAGACAAGCAGCAGGTGTTGCGCCGGAGTCAAGATCATGATCACGTTGGGAGTTCGAGAGTTCGACGGAAGTTCGGACGGTCGTCGGAGGTTCAGCGAGAACAGATCCGAGAAGTCCAGAAGCTGGCCAAGCGAAGCTCGTTGGAACTCGCCAAGTGGATCATCGCAAAGTCTAGGAGTATGCCGGATGTCCGCAGAAGGATCACCGAGGGTTTATCGGATGATCGACGGAAGTTCGCCGGAAACTCGCCGGAAGAAGCGATCGACGCATCGGAGCATAGCTGCAGAAGTTGTCTTAGAGTTAATCGTAGTTAGCACGATGATTAAGCTTGAAAATGGGAGGTGATCCCATTAGCTTAATCTTGGGGCAATTGGGCCCCTGAAAAGATTCAAATTGGGCCGAATGGAGCGAACCATTCGGACCCTGATTGCACCAGGCGGTGCAACCGCCTAGGAAAGGAGGTGCAACCGCCTGGGCTGCGGGACTGGGCGGTGCAACCGCCCCAGCCAGGCGGTGCAACCGCCAGGGCTGTAAGACTGGGCGGTGCAACCGCCCCAGCCAAGAGGTGCTACCGCCCAGGGCTCTGTCTCCAAGCAAGACTGGGCGGTGCAACCTCCTCTGTCAAGAGGTAGCACCGCCAAAGCTCAAGTTTCGAGCTCTGCCAAGAGGTGCAACCACCGAGCTCGGTCTTCGAGCTCTGGCAGAGAGGTGTAACCTCTTTGGACAGGAGATGCATCGCCTGAGCTCAGTCTTCGAGCTCTGGCAGAGAGGTGCAACCACCTCTGGCAGAGAGGTGCATCAGCCTGAGCTCAGTTTCGAGCTCTGCCAGGTGATGCAACCACCGAGCTCAGACTTCGAGCTCTGCCAGGCGATGCAACCACTGAGCTCAGTCTTCGAGCTCTGGCAGAGAGGTGCAATCTCCTGAGCTCAGTCTTCGAGCTCTGCCAGGCGGTGCCACCTCTCCAGTCAAGAGGTGCAACCGCCTGATCCCGGAATTTCGGGATTTGATCGTTTTGAGCTCCAAATTTGAATTGGGTTGGGGCCTATAAATACCCCACCCATTCAACACTGAATTGACAACAGATCCACACCGAATTCTTGATCTTTTCAGTGATTCTAAGAGCTCAAATTTGTGTAAAGTCCTAAAGTTCTCCTCCTTCTGTTCTTCAAGTCGTGAGTCATAAAGAGAGGAGAGAAAGGATCTGTAAAGGTTGTCTCCTGAGCCTGTCAAAAGGAGAGAAACTGTAAAAGGGCAGTTAGCCTTCGCCCATTGAAGAAAGGCAGCTAGTTGACGTCGGTGACCTCGTCGGAGGAGGAAGCCAAAAGTGGAGTAGGTCAAGACTGACCGAACCACTCTAAATCTCTGGTTTGCTTTTACCTTGAGCACTTTATCATTACTGCAAACCTCCTACATTGCTACTGCCCTCTGCGCCTTTACGAACGAGTTTCTAAGCTCTGATCTTTCAGAATCTGCATTCAAACGTAAATCATGTTTTCGTACGATCTTCACACTACAGTTTACGCTTACATTCGGATTCCATTTATAACTGCAAATTGCTTTCTACGTAAAACGCTTTTCAAGGTTCAAAACTGTTTTTAGACGCAAAACTACATTTAGACGTAAAATTACGTTTAGACGTAAAACTGCGTTTAGACGCAAAACTGCGTTTAGACGTAAAACTGTGTTTAGACGTAAAACTGCGTTTAGACGTAAAACTGCGTTTAGACGTAAAACTGCGTTTAGACGCAAAACTGCGTTTAGACGTAAAACTGCGTTTAGATGTAAAACTGCGTTTTGACGTAAAACTGCGTTTGAACGTAAAACTGCGTTTAGACGTAAAACTGCGTTTAGACGCAAACTGCGCTTAGACACAAACTGTGCTTAGACGCAAACTGCGCTTAGACGCAAACTGTGTTTAGACGCAAACTGCGCTTAGACGCAAAACTGCGCTTAGACGCAAACTGCATTGTGTTTCTACTTTTATATCGAAATCATTTTTTATTGGACGAACGCAGCTTTAGCTTTTAAATTGCTGTAAGATTTTCGCTGCACTAATTCACCCCCCCCCTCTTAGTGCTCTCGATCCTAACACAAGTTAGCATTTTTGCCTCTTAAGATAGGAAAGATAGCATTTCGATTATCAATTTACCATATATTTCGATGCAAGCTTCTTTTGATATCTTAACATAATTCAAATTTAAATATGGCACTTATAGCATTAATTAATATATTTATCATTCAAATATGGCACTCATAGTATCAATTCATATATTTCTCCCCCTTTGTCATTACCGAAAAGAAGGGAGAACTCAATGGCTAAAAATTTCAACCATTCAACAAGCCAAATATGCAAAGAATTCATGAAAGATATCAATAAGGATCAATTTGTGAATACCAAAGATATGATTCATGGTTCATTAAAATTCTTCTTAACAAGTTCATGATCAAGATTCATATTATTCATAATAAAGCAAATTGATGTACAATCATCACACAAGGCATACAAGGCAAAGAAATCTTGTTATTTCTATATTATGAAATATATGATATCAAGGCTCATGATTCATTTGAAAAGATATAGCACAAAGAGCAACTTGAAACATTTTTATCAAGATCACATTTTAAAATATTCCAAGTATCAAGATATCAATATGACACTTCATTGAATTCTTAGAAATCAAAAGACAAGTTACACTTCATTTGAAGAATTCCTTTTTGATAAATGGAGGGAGCATAATGAACGATCTTGATTTATAAAGAACTTCATGTTATAATTATCAAGATCATGATTTTAATAATTATTGTCTTTAGCAAAGAATCACAAAAACACTTTATTTTTGCATAAGAAATCTCATTGTATTATGATTTATAAATTCTTTCTCTACACATGAATCATAGGAGATATAATATCAATGATATCATGATTCATTTGGTAATAAATAGCAAGGAGAACAATTTGTTTCATACATAAGAAATCTCAATAAGATCACATTTCACAAGAAATTGTATCATAAGATGGGAAAAGCATTTTCTTTTTAAGTGATTCTTTTAACACATCATAAAAAAACTCATTCACAATTCAAGTGATTTACAAGATCTCATAAATGAATTTATCACTTGTATTTCATCAAAATCAAGAACTCTAGAGATAGAAAATGATTGAATCATTTAACATGATTGAAGCATGATTCATATTTAAAATGTATCTTATGTCGTAAATACGAATCAAGCATTTGTTAAATCTGAAATCATCCTCAAAATTACATTCAATAAATTCATATATGACAAGCATAGATTTATTGAAAAATCAATAAGATAGAGGATTACTTTTCATTTTTATAAATTTCTATTCATGTGATTTGCTTCTTATGAGCATGCCTTTGCCTTTTCCCTTTTTTTTTAAAAAAAAATGTCAACATTCAAGCTAGAAGGGTAAATTTCATAAAATAAATTATCAAGCATGATTCCATGATAACATCCTTTTAATATCTTGATATTCATTATCAAGTATGATTTCAAAAAGTATGTTCAAGAGAAATCATTAAGACACACATGCAGAGATTAATCCTAAGCATTCTCACATATCATATAGTTATAATCCCTAATGTTGCATACATCATTCAACATTTCAAAACATAACGTGTATGAAACCTTAGCAATATACTCTTCATGATTAAATTTTTAATTTTTCAAAGATGCTAAAAATAAAAATAATTTTTTATTTCCTATTCCTACTATTTAAATTAAGCACTCATGAAAAACTTCAAGTAATTTCAAAATAATTGAAGAGAGTTGAGTTACTTACCTTGTAATCGAAGCCCGTCAAAGCCCAATTCGCCGTTTCACCTTTGGAAGTTCTTGATTCATCCTTGGTTGCCTTCTTCCTTTTTGGCCTCTTCCATCGTTCAAGTTCATTGTCTATTTTAGATTTTTATTTAATAAACTTATTAAGATTTTGTGTTCGAAGTTCAAGTTTATCATTGTCCTCATCACTTAGAGTCATCGCTCAAGTGGTATTCATTTGTCCGGAGTTCCAAATCCTTCCTGTTCTTTGGAAGGTGATTTTGTTCATCATGTTCATCATGTGTATTGTGCACCATTTCATATGTCATCAACGAACCGATTAGTTCTTCAAGTGGAAAAATATTTAAATCTTTTGTTTCTTGTATTGCGGTTATTTTAGAATCCCAACTTTTTGAAGGGATCTTAAGATTTTAGTGACTAGTTCAAAATTAGAAAAACTTTTACCAAGAGCTTTGAGTCCATTGATGACATCCGTAAAACGGGTGTACATGTCTCCGATGGACTCACTTGGTTTCGTCCGGAAAAGTTCGTAAGAATGCACAAGAATATTGATTTTGGACTCTTTCACTCGGCTAGTGCCTTCATGAGTGACCTCTAGAGTTCTCCAAATATCAAAAGCCGAGTCACACATCGAAATGCGATTAAATTTATTTTTGTCAAGTGCACAATATAAGGCATTCATAGTCTTTGCATTTAGAGAAAACATCGTCTTCTCCAAATCATTCCAATGGTTCATTGGAAGAGAAGACATTTCAAATCCATTTTCGACTATGTCCCATAAATTCAAATCCAACGAAAGTAAGAAAACTCTCATTCGAGTTTTCCAATAAGTGTAGTTCGTCCCGTTAAACAACGGTGGACGAACAACCGATAAGCCCTCTTGAAATCCATTAAGAGCCATTTCTCTCGGGTGTAAATCCAAAATGAGAAATACCGGGCTCTGATACCAATTGTTAGGATCGGAGCGGCACTAAGAGGGGGGGGTGAATTAGTGCAGCGGTAAAGTACGATAAACTTTTGACGATTTAAACACTTTCGAAAACTTCGTACGATAAAAGCAACGTTTCGTTTGAAACCGTTTCGATTGAGTTTTAACTTGAAGGCATACGTAAGAATGAGACAAAGAAATAGAGCATCAAAGTGAAGATGGTTAGCAGTAAGGTAATAGCAGGAAGTAAATGCAAACCAGGGAAGACGGTAGTTTATAGTGGTTCGGTCAATCGTGACCTACATCCACTCCTCCGATTCCTCTTCCATCGAGGCCACCGGCATCCACTAATGATCTTTCTTTACTAGGCGAAGATCAATCTCCTTCTTACTCCCCTCTTACAACCTCTTACAAGTGGTTCACCCCTTTTACAAAGATTTCAATGAAAAGAAAGGAGGTGAACACTCAAGTTATTGAAAACAAGACTTTTCCTAAGGCTTTTCTCAACTTCTAGCTTCTCAAAAGGTTGTTCTCTCAATTGAGATTTGAGGGGTATTTATAGGCCTCAAGAGGATTCAAATTTGGGCTCCAAAATTTGAATCTTCGTTGGTTCCCGATGCTGGTGGTGCCACCGCCCAGCCCAGGAGGTGTCACAGCCCAGCTCTCGGGTGGTGGGCGGTGCCACCGCCCAGCCTAGGCGGTGCCACCGCTTAGGCCAATTCAGCTCACTGGTTGTGCTCCAAACTTGGCCCAAACTAGTTTGAACTCGGGCCGAATTGTCCCCTACTTGGGTTATAGGATTAACACCTAATCCTAACCCTAATTAACATGCTAACTATGAATTTAAAGACATTTTCTAAGCTATTACAAAGTCCGCAAGTCAAGACTTCTTCCGACGAGCTTCCGGTGAACTTCCGACGGTCTTCCGATAAACTCTCGGAAACCATTCTGCGGACTCCCGGCAAGCTCCTAGACTTCACGATTTGATCTTGGCGAGTTCCAACGAGCTTCTTCAATAAGCTCCGATCTTTCTCGGTGAGCTCCGCGAACTTCCAACGAACCTTCCGGCGAGCTTCCAAAAATCCCTTCGGCAAGCTCCCTACTCATTCTCGGCTAGTTCCGGCAGCATTCCCGACGAACCTTCGGACTTCCGTCGAACTCTCGAACTCCCAACGAATCCTTCGCGCTTAACTCCAGCACTTTGTTTTGCTTTATGTCTTCATCGTTATCGTAGTTAATCCTGCACACGCAAACCAAAACTCAACTCCGATCTAGACAATTATTACAACGCGAATTGACATTATATTGCCCGGCACGTCATTGGTTGGCGCTTCATCCGATTCTTCGGTGCATCGTCCTCTCTTGCGGCTTGTTACCCAATCGACGGTTGACCTCCGCAACCCCGATATCCTTGGCGCAATTTTGCTCTCCTTGGCCCGATGCCCGACATCCGAAGCATTCAGCCATCCAATATCCTGACGTGATCTCTTCCGACGCAACGTCAATTCCTCCTGCGTCAACTGTCCAAACCTGATCGAGTAGACCTGCATCGCTCAAAATATAGTTTAAATCATAAACACATATCAAGTGGTTTCATCATCAGAATACGAGATTCAATAGTACTATCACCTGTAGTACTAATACAAGGCAGTATGTTAGAACCCTTGCAGATTCTGTTGGGAAATCATGGGGTCGACATCATATGCGTAGCGGAAGATCAAGAAAACAAAAATCCCTGATTCCCAAAAAGATGTTCGTCGTCATGCGAAGATTGGTGCGCAAAAAATCCGCAAAACACAAAACTGCGTATAGAGATTGTGTTACCTAGGGAGATCGTATATCCCTGTTTCCTTGCAGATCCTTAGGAGAGGGTGAAGGAGGTCAAGCGTCCTCCTCTCTAGCGGTGATCCACACAGCAGGGTTGCGACGACGCTCCTCAAAACTCCAGGCCTACTCTGAGGTGGAGAGGGAGAGGAGAATAGGAAAGGCAAGCAAAGACTCTAGCCTATGAGGCTGTGAATCCCTCCTATTTATAGAGATCCCGTGTCAAACCCTAATGGGTCCTTCCCTAGTGGGTATTGGATCTACATCCAATAAGACAAGGGCTCCGTCGGATATCTCATATCCGAAACTCTACTCATCGTAATGCCTACCATATGTGTGTGACCCTCTAGGCCCAATATCGAGCTGTCCGTGAGTCATACCTGTCAGAACTCCTTCTAACTCAGTGAATTATTATCTCTGTAATAATTCACTCGACTCATCGACTACGAACGTACTAGGCCACTACGCCGTAGTCCCCAGACGATACAAGGGAATCCAATCCATTGGACCTGTCTGTCCTCAGTTACCATGTACCTATAGTCCCTCATCCATCTAATATCCCAAAGACCGTATATCGAGCATGGTGCTGTCAGACCCATACGGTTTCTACTCAAGTCTCGCTCTAATCGGATTCTCCCGGAGAACTCTTTCTCTCTCAACCCGAATGACCCTAGCCAGGGATTTGTCTGAGCAAGAACACATGGGATATTCCTCTCATGACGCCGAGAGTGGATGATCCTCTGTCGACACTCAATAGCCCTCGTAAGGTTGACTACCACTCCCAATGACCAGCTGTACTAGATCTGGGACAGCCAAACCTATAAGTCTGGTATCAAAGAGTGGAGCACTCATACAGGACATCCTTGGTGTCTCAAGTCTAAGGACCAGATACACCACTAGGACTACGGAATCGCTGTCTGATAATAAGGCATCATCAACCATCCAGCATTCCGTAAGCGGATCAATCATTGAACTCATTCTCCAATGAGCACCTGTACTGTATCCCTAGTGTCCCTACACGAGCAGCTATGAGACCAGCTGCATCCATCATATGGACGGGTATACAGCACACCAGTCTATCCGGTTATCACGATGTCCCTCTCGAGTAACCTATGACCGGGATTATTTAGGATATGTGTTTAAAGGTGAATCGATCTCATTATCGTGATCTCATCACGATCCGATTCCCATTGCACAAATCCAAGGACATCACAATATATATATGCATTTATGCAATAGTTATAAAGTGATATACGCCAAAATATAATAAGCAAAAAGATTCTGTATCAAGTCACACGTGCCATCACTCACGTGATTGGCTTGCTGGGCACCTATGACTAGCAATCTCCCACTTGACCTAAAGCCAATCACCTATGTGTCTGATCCCCATCTGACTCCTGTGATGCTCAAAGACAATATGAGACAACGGCTTTATCAGTGGATCTGCAATGTTATCTTCGGATGGAACTCTTTCCACTGCTACATCTCCTCGGGTCACGATCTCTCTGATAAGGTGGAACCTCCTCAGAACATGCTTAGATTTCTGATGAGACCTAGGTTCCTTCGCTTAAGCAATTGCCCCGTTGTTGTCGCAATATAGGGAGATCGGCTCCTCGCTACCCGGCACGACTCATAAATCTGTGATGAACTTCTTCAACCAGACTCCCTCCTTTGCTGCATCTGATGCAGCAATGTACTCCACCTCTGTGGTCGAGTCAGCAATGGTATCTTGCTTGGAACTCTTCCAACACACTGCTCCTCCATTCAAGGTGTACACATACCCTGAATTCGACTTGCTATCATCGACATCAGACTGAAAACTTGAGTCAGTGTAGCCTTCAACCTTAAGGCTATTACCTCCATATACTAGTAAAAGATCCTTAGTCCTTCTCAAGTACTTAAGGATACACTTTACTGCTTTCTAGTGCTCCAAGCCTGGATTCGCCTGATACCTGCTCGTGACACTCAGAGCATGCGCTATATCAGGCCTAGTACATAGCATGACATACATGATAGACCCTATTGCTGAGGCATAAGGTATCATATCCATGTTCGCCCTTTCTTCTGGAGTCTTTGGGGACATACTCGTAGAAAGCGATATCCCATGTCTCACTGGTATGAGACCTCTCTTGGAATTTTCCATGCCAAACCTTTTGACAATAGTTTCTATGTACCTGGACTGGGACAAGCTAAGCATCCTCTTGGATCTATCTCTATAGATTCTAATCCCCAAGATATAAGATGCTTCCCCTAAGTCCTTCATAGAGAAGTGTCTAGATAACCAAGCCTTTACAGTGGATAGCATTCCTATGTCATTCCCAATGATGAGGATGTCATCCACATATAACATCAAAAAGGTGATAGCGCTCCCACTTACCTTTCGGTATACACAAGGCTCATCTTCGTTCTTAACGAAGTCATAAGATCTGATTGCCTCATCAAATCTTATGTTCCAACTTCGGGAAGCTTGCTTTAGTTCATAAATGGATCTAAGCAACCTACACACCTTATATGGGCAGTTCTTGGACATGAATCCCTCAGGTTGCATCATATACACCTCCTCCTTGAGGTTCCCGTTGAGGAATGCGGTTTTCACATCCATCTGCCAGATCTCATAATCATAGTGTGCTGCAATAGCCAATAGAATTCTGATGGATTTTAGCATTGCTACGGGTGAGAAAGTTTCATCGTAGTCAACACCTTGCCTTTGACGATACCCCTTAGCCACTAGCCTTGCTTTATAGGTCTCTACCTTTCCATCTACTCCGATCTTTTTCTTAAAGATCCACTTGCAACCGATGGGTACAATACCTTCGGGCACATCAACTAGGTTCCAAACCTTATTGGAGTACATAGAATCCATCTCAGAATTCATGGCTTCTTTCCACTTCCCGGAGTCTATACTCATAATAGCCTCCTCGTAGGTCTGAGGATCAATATCCTCTACATCCTCTACTCTAATATATCCCACATATCTCTCAGGAGGATGGGATACTCTATCAGACCTGTGTAAAGTTGATACTTGTGTATTAGGTACCTGAACAGACTCGGGCTGTAGAGTGGTGCTTGAGCTTGGTTCTCCAACCTCGCTCAATTCTATCATTCTCCCACTGTCTCCATCAAGAATGTGTTCCTTCTCAAGGAACACTGCTCTCTTAGCTACAAAGACCTTTTGGTCCTCGAGATGATAGAAATAATACCCACAAGTTTCCTTGGGGTATCCCACAAATTTGCATCGCTCTGTCCTTGATTCTAACTTATCGGGGTTGTGTCTTCTAACATGTGTAGGGCAGCCCCAAATCTTAACAACCTTAAGATCAAGCTTCTTCCCTTTTCATATCTCATATGGTGTAGACACTACCGACTTAGTTGGAACTCTGTTCAGAAGGTAAGCTGCGGTTTCTATGGCATATCCCCAGAATGAGATGGGTAGGTCAGCGAAACTCATCATGGACCGTACCATATCTAATAATGTACGATTTCTCCTTTCAGAGACACCATTGAGCTGAGGTGTATAAGGAGGTGTCCATTGGGATAATATCCCATGGTCCTTGAGGAACTTAGTAAACTCTGTACTTAAGTATTCACCTCCTCGATCTGATCGAAGAGTTTTGATACTCTTTCCAGTCTGGTTCGCCACCTCATTCTTATACTCTCTGAATTTCTCAAAGGCCTCGGACTTGTACTTCATTAAGTACACATATCCATACCTTGAGAAATCATCAGTAAATGTAATGAAGTAGGAGTAACCTCCAATGGCATGAGTTGACATGGGTCCATATACATCACTATGTATGAGTTCCAACAACTCATTAGCTCTCTCTCCAGTTCTACTAAATGGAGATTTGGTTAGTTTTCCACGAATGCAAGGCTCACAAGTTGCATATGACATATAGTCGAATGGATCTAGATATCCATCATTTAACAACTTTTTAATCCTTCTTTCATGGATGTGACATAGCCTACAATGCCACAGGTATGCACTGTTCAACTCATCTCGTTTCCTTTTGGACACATTTACATTCATGATATGTGGAGTGGTGTCTAACATAAATAAACCATTATGCAATGTTCCTTTCGTGATGATCTTATCATCTAATAATATCGAACAACCATTGTTCTCAAAAACAAATTTATATCCACTAACTGTTAAACATGAAATGGAGATAATGTTTTTGATGATAGAAGGAACAAAATAACATGCATCTAATGCAATAAAAGCTCCACTAGGCAGATGTAGGGCGACCTCGCCAATAGCTAATACAGCAACTTTTGCTCCATTACCCATCTTGAGGTCCATCTCGCCTCTCTCTAGTCTCCTTGGCCTTGCCAGAACCTGCAATGAATTGAATATATGATAAGCACTACCGGTATCCAATACCCATGTGTTATCATAAGAGTCTGACAAATGGAGACTGATCATGAATGTACCTGAAGCTTCATCAAGCTTTTGTTTCGCCCTTTCTGCAAGGTACTCTTTGCAGTTTCTCTTCCAATGCCCATCTTTACCACAGTGGAAGCACTAACCTTTGTCCTTTGTTGGGTCTTTCTTAGCAACCTTTGCTTTACCTTGTTTGCCCTTGCCCTTTCCCTTCTTAAGGGACCTTTCTACTTTCCTTTTCTTTCTGGTCTCACCAGTGTAGAGAACTGGCTTCTCTTTCTTAATAGTACTCTCTGCCTCCCTCAACATATTGAGGAGCTCTAGGAGAGTCACATCAAGCTTGTTCAAATTAAAATTCATTATGAACTGTGAAAAGGAATCTGGTAGGGACTGAAGCACAATGTCCACACACAAATTATCCTCTAGGACCATTCCTAGACCTGTGAGTTTCTCTATCCACTCAATCATCTTTAGGACATGGTTCTGAATTGGTGTCCCCTCAGTCATCCTAGCGCGGAAAAGGCTCTTGGATATCTCATATCGTTGAGTCCTTCCTTGTTCCTCAAACAATTTGCGGACATGTAGGAGAATGGATCTGACATCCATCTTTTCATGTTGTCTCTATAACTATGGAGTCATAGAGCCCAACATATAGCACTGAGCAAGAGTGGAGTCATCAATGTACTTCACGTAGCGAGCGATCTCATCCTCGCTTGCCCCTTCTTCGGGCGTAGGCATCACTGTATCAAGGACGTACACGATTTTCTCCCCTGTGAGAACAATTCTCAAGTTACGGAGCCAATCCGTATAATTTGGACCAGTGAGGCGGTTGACATCAAGTATGCCACGTAAGGGATTTGAAAGTGACATTTTCTGAAAATAAAGATGTAGCAGAAATGAATAACATGCAGATTTTGCAAGAAATAAACTATCAAGATATGAACTTCTATCTTAATATGCTCCCACTATTTTACTAACGAGTCACGCGACACCCTCAGCACGTGAAACGGAAGTCTCCGGCAGACTTCTAGTGGGGATCAGGATCCAATCAGCGTCTTAGTGTAACCTCGAGGGACTCGACCAATCACACTAAGCCTAAAAGGTAGGCAACTCTTGCCGATCACAACTCCTTGTGATTCCCGTCCTGTTCGGCCTCCGAATCACCATGGCCTCGAGGGACTCGACCAACCATGATGCTCGGTTAAGTCAACACCTTCGTTACAAGATGAGTCTGATTTGATGATATACCCTCGAGGGACTCGACCAAGCATACCATGCCCTCAGGCCACCGGTGACATCTCTATGTCGTAAGAAAGATAGCGAATCGCGATATAGGTGAGTCTCGAGGGACTCGACCAACTCAACCTACACCGGGAATCGGTTCCTACTCATAACGATGGAAGGCCACGTGGGTCAATCTAATTACCTCACGTTTACCGACTTAATATTATCGAGAGATATTTCTATAATTTGGTCTCCTAATATGACATGTCACACATATACATATTTAATATATATCTACATCGCATGCAAATATATATACATATCTAGTATGTGTATAAGCAATCACATCAGATGATCATGGACCACAACCTAATATGATTAGGCCCGAGCCAGTAGGCCTAATCACTCACATCAAGATCTATGTGTGCAACGGTGCATCTCCATGCCTTGTAATCGTCCATCTCATCCTCGTCGGTTCCGTCGACATCTTGATGCATCTCCATGCATCACGATTGTCCGTCTCGTGGGTCCCGCTATCGCATCCACGCTCCCGCTGCGCCTCCTCATGTGATTACAACTTAATCATAGGTACGCAGGCCTGACAATAAATGAGAAATATAATGGAGGTTCGCAGACCTTAATAATAATAATCACAAGTACACACATCACACGGTCCATGATCATCCGTCCACACATCATACATCACATGTATAAATAATCATCATCATGTAGGACTACTAGATAATAATAAAAAATAATAATCAACTAAACCTTTTAATTAATTAATATTTTTTCTGAAATCAGGGATATGTAGGGAATTTCTCAATTCCTAAGGGTATTTTCATAATTTGGACAAAAGATAGAAACTGGAATTTCGCAAATTCCGAGGGGCAAAACTGTCTTTTGCCCAGAAAACCCTAATACCCTTTCCCCTTTTCGCTGTTGCCGCCGCCGCCACCCTGCAGGCGGCGGCCTGTGCGGCGGGGCGAGGGTGCTGCCCTCGCCTGCATGCGGCACGCTCGCTAGCGGCGTTGTCGCTGCAGGTGGGCTCCCCCTTCGGGCGTCGCTGCCTCCGCAGGCGGTGCTGTCCCGCCGGGCGGCCGCCCCTGTGGGGGGGTTTCGCCCGCGGGAGTAGCGGCGGCAGGCATCGCGCGTCGCTGCCCTACGGCGGCAGGCGCCGCTTCCTTTCGGTGGCAGGCATCGCGTGTCGTTGCCCTACGGCGGTAGGCGCCGTTGCCCTACGGCGCCTCTGCCCGTGGGTTGCCAGCCCCGCCGGCAACAAGCCTACTGCAAGCAGGCCGCCGGCCGGCTGTTGCAGACGCAGCCCCTGCGCTGCCCGCCTTCGGCTGCGCTGCATGCACGCAGATCGAGGGCGGCAACTGTTGCTGCCCTTTCTTGCTTTTGCGTCAACGATTTTGACGTCAAAATTCTTCCTAAACACAATACACGCAGTTCAAAACCAATCATTCGCACGAACAACCTGACTCTGATACCACTGTTGGGAAATCATGGGGGGCGACATCACATGCGCAGCGGAAGATCAAGAAAACAAAAATCCCCGATTCCCAAATAGATGTTCATCGTCGTGCGAAGATTGGTGCGCAAAAAATCCGCAAAACACAAAACTGCGTATAGAGATTGTGTTACCTAGGGAGATCGTATATCCCTGTTTCCTTGCAGATCCTTAGGAGAGGGTGAAGGAGGTCAAGCATCCTCCTCTCTAGCGGTGATCCACATAGCAGGGTTGCGACGACGCTCCTCAAAACTTCAGGCCTACTCTGAGGTGGAGAGGGAGAGGATAATAGGAAAGGCAAGCAAAGACTCTAGCCTATGAGGCTGTGAATCCCTCCTATTTATAGAGATCCCGTGTCAAACCCTAATGGGTCCTTCCCTAGTGGGTATTGGATCTGCATCCAATAAGACAAGGGCTCCGTCGGATATCTCATATCCGAACCTCTACTCATCGCAATGCCTACCATATGTGTGTGACCCTCTAGGCCCAATATCGAGCTGGCCGTGAGTCATACCTGTCAGAACTCCTTCTAACTCAGTGAATTATTATCTCTGTAATAATTCACTCGACTCATCGACTACGGACGTACTAGGCCACTACGCCTTAGTCCCCAGACGATACAGGGGAATCCAATCCATTTGACCTGTCTGTCCTCAGTTACCATGTACATATAGTCCCTCATCCATCTAATATCCCAGAGACCGTATATCGAGCATGGTGTTGTCAGACCCATACGGTTTCTACTCAAGTCTCGCTCTAATCGGATTCTCCCGGAGAACTCTTTCTCTCTCAACCTGAATGACCCTAGCCAGGGATTTGTCTGAGCAAGAACACATGGGATATTCCTCTCATGACGCCGAGAGTGGATGATCCTCTGTCGACACTCAATAGCCCTCGTAAGGTCGTCTACCACTCCCAATGACCAGCTGTACTAGATCTGGGACAGCCAAACCTATAAGTCTGGTATCAAAGAGTGGAGCACTCATACAGGACATCCTTGGTATCTCAAGTCTAAGGACCAGATACACCACTAGGACTACGGAATCGCTGTCTGACAATAAGGCATCATCAACCATCCAACATTCCGTAAGCGGATCAATCAGTGAACTCATTCTCTAATGAGCACCTATACTGTATCCCTAGTGTCCCTACACGAGCAGCTATGAGACCAGCTGCATCCATCATATGGACGGGTATACAACACACCAGTCTATCCGGTTATCACGATGTCCCTCTCGAGTAACCTATGACCGGGATTATTTAGGATATGTGTTTAAAGGTGAATCGATCTCATTATCGTGATCTCATCACGATCCGATTCCCATTGCACAAATCCAAGGAAATCACAAAATATCTATGTATTTATGCAATAGTTATAAAGTGATATACGCCAAAATATAATAAGCAAAAAGATTATGTATCAAGTCACACGTGTCATCACTCACGTGATTGGCTTGCTGGGCACCTATGACTAGCAGATTCTAAACTTGGGGTTGATCTCTTTAGGGGATCGGCCTCCTTGGAACTCTATAGGGGTTCCTCCCTCCAAGTTGCTACTCAAAGGCTGCAGAAAAGATTCATCTATTACTTAAGAAAAGAGAAGGAATACATGGCTATTTATAGGGCTTCTAAACCCTAACTCCTAATAGGACTCCTACTTAAGACTCTTACTTCTAGCCAACTCCTAATAGGACTCCTACTCAAGACTCCTATTCCCTTACAACTCCTAATTCTTCTCTAAGAAAAAACCTCCTACATGAATGTCCTTCTCAATTAGGACTCTCCTAGCTAGAGTCCTAACATATCTGCTCTCTTCAAATCAGCATTGTCCTCGAAGCTAAGATTCAATGAACTCAGGGAACCGGGTCTTTGTTGAATCTCGTATTTTGATGATGAAACTACTTGATATATGTTTATGATTTAATCTGCGTTTTGAGTGACGCAGGATGCTTCGATCAGGATGAGACAATTAAAGCAGGAAAATCATGTTGTGCCGAAGGAACATGTCAGAAGATTGGACGTCGGGCCGGTGGATCGGTCGACGTATCGACAGAAGGCTTCGGGCCGTGGACTCGGGCATCGGGCCAAGAAGAGCGGGTATTGTGCCAAGGATATCGGAGTTGCGGAGTCAACTGGCCGATTGGGCAATAGGCTGCACGAGAGGACGATGCGCCGAAGAATCGGACGAAGCGTCGAGGGACCAATGACATGTCGGACAACTTGGTTAATTGCTTAGGATTAATTGTCTCGATTGAAGTTTTGTTTTAAGTGTGCAGGATTAACTACGATGAGATTAAGACAAGCAGCAGGAGTTGCGCCGGAGTCAAGATCATGATCACGTTGGGAGTTCGAGAGTTCGACGGAAGTTCGGACGGTCGTCGGAGGTTCAGAGAGAACAGATCCGAGAAGTCCAGAAGCTTGCCAAGCGAAGCTCGTCGGAACTCGCCAAGTGGATCGTCGCAAAGTCCAGGAGTATGCCGGATGTCCGCAGAAGGATCACCGAAGGTTATCGGTTGATCGACGGAAGTTGGCCGGAAACTCGCCGGAAGAAGCGATTGACGCATCGGAGCAAGCTGCAGAAGTTGTCTTAGAGATAATCGTAGTTAGCACGATGATTAAGCATGAAAATGGGAGGTGATCCCATTAGCTTAATCTTGGGGCAATTGGGCCCCTGAAAAGATTCAAAGTGGGTCGAATGGAGTGAACCATTCGGACCCTGATTGCACCAGGAGGTGCAACCGCCCCAGCCAGGAGGTGCAACCGCCTGGGCTGTGGGGTTGAGAGGTGCAACCGCCCCAGCCAGGAGGTGCAACCGCCTGGGCTGTGGGGCTGGGAGGTGCAACCGCCCCAGCCAGGAGGTGCAACCGCCAGGGTTGCAAGGCTGGGAGGTGCAACCGCTCCAGCCAAGAGGTTGCACCGCCAGAGCTCAAGTTCCGAGCTCTGCCAGGCGATGCAACCACCAAGCTCAGTCTTCGAGCTTTGGCAGAGTGGTGCATCAGCCTGAGCTCAGTCTCGAGCTTTGCCAGGTGATGAATTCACCAAGCTCAGTCTTCGAGCTATGGCAGAATGGTGCATCAGCTTGAGCTCAGTTTGGAGCTCTGCCAAGTGATGCAACCACCAAGCTCAGATTTCGAGCTCTGCCAGGTGATGCAACCACCAAGCTCAGTCTTCGAGCTCTGCCAGGTGATGCAACCATCGAGCTCAGTCTTCGAGCTCTGGCAGAGAAGAAGCAATCGGCAGAGCTCAGTCTTCGAGCTCTGCCAGGCGGTGCCACCTCTCCAGTTGAGAGGTGCAACCGCCTGATCCCAGAAATTCTGGGATTAGATCGATTTGATCGTTTTGAGCTCGAATTTTGAATTGGGTTGGGGCCTATAAATACCCCACCCATTCAGCACTGAAAAGATACAGACCCATACCGAAATTGTGATCTTTTCTGTGATTCTAAAGAGCTCAAAAGTGTTTAAGTCTCCTCCTTCTGTTCTTCAAGTTTTCAATTGTAAAGTGAGGAGAGAAAGGTCTGTAAAGGTTGTCTCCTAAGCCTGTCAAAAGGAGAGAAACTGTAAGAGGGAAGTTTGGCCTTCGCCCATTGAAGGAAGGCAGCTAGTTGACGTCGGCAACCTCATCGGTGGAGGAAGCCAAAAGTGGAGTAGGTCAAGGCTGACCGAACCACTCTAAATCTTTGGTTTGCGTTTATTTTCGAGCACTTTATCATTACTGCAAACCTCCCTCATCACTACTGCTCTCTGCGCTTTCACGAACAAGTTCTAAGTGCTGTTCTTCCAAATCTGCATTCAGACGTAAACTCGTATTTTCATACATTACAGTTTACGTTTACGTTTGATTCTGCAGAACTGTTTTCCGTGCTTTTACGAACGAGCTTCCTTGCAGTTTACGCTTACATTTTAATCCTATTAATAACTGCAATCTGTCCTCTACGATTTTACGAACGAGTTTCAACATTTAGACGTAAAACTGCATTCAAACGTAAATCGGCTTTCTTCGCTCAATCATCAGATTTCAGTTCACGTTTACGTCTTGGTTTCAACTGCATACTGCCTTCTGCGAGTATACAAACGAGTTTCAAAGTTTAGACGTAAATCTGCGTCTAACTGCGTTTAGACGTAAATCTGCGTTTAGACGTAAAACTGCGTTTAGACGTAAAACTGCGTTTAGACGTAAAACTGCATTTAGACGTAAAACTGCGTTTAGACGTAAATCTGCGATTAGACGTAAAACTACGTTTAGACGTAAAACTGCGTTTAGACGTAAATCTGCGTTTAGACGTAAATCTGCATTTAGACGTAAATCTGAGTTTAGACGCAAAACTGCGCTTAGACGCAAAACTGCGCTTAGACGCAATCTGCGCTTAGACGCAAAACTGCGCTTAGACGCAATCTGCGCTTAGACGCAAACTGTACTTAGATACAAACTGAGAATTCGCTTTTGCATCATAATAGTTTTTGAACAAACGCAGCTTTTGGTTTTTAATCGTTATAAGATTTCCGCTGCACTAATTCACCCCCCCCCTCTTAGTGCTCTCGATCCTAACAATTGGTATCAGAGCGGGGTATTTCTCATTTCGGATTTACACCCGAGAGAAATGACTTTTCAAGAGGGCTGTTCGGTCTTTCGTCCACCGTTCTTTAACGGATTGGACTACACTTATTGGAAAACTCGAATGAGAGTTTTCTTAATTTCTCTAAATCTGGATTTATGGAATATCATTGAAAACGGTTTTCAACTTCCCTCCAAACCGATGAACGAATGGTCGGTTTTGGAGAAGAAGAATTTTTCTTTAAACGCAAAGGCTATGAATGCCTTATTTTGCGCATTGGACAAAAATGAGTTCAATCGGATTTCTACGTGTGAAACGGCTTTCGATATTTGGCGCACTCTTGAAATCACGCACGAGGGAACTAGTAGAGTCAAAGACTCGAAAGTTAATATTCTACTGCTTGATTTCGAGCTTTTTCATATGAAACCAAGCGAAACCGTTGTTGACATGTACACCCGTTTTACGGATGTCGTCAATGGTTTAAAATCACTTGGTAAAAGCTTTTCGGATTTTGAACTCGCTAACAAAGTTTTGCGCTCACTTTCTAAAACTTGGGATTCAAAAGTAACTGCTATTCAAGAATCGAAAAACTTGAACCATTTTCCACTTGAAGAACTAATTGGTTCATTGATCACATATGAAATGACGTGCAATGCACGTGAAGAACTTGAGAACCACCTTCCAAAGAACAGGAAGGATTTGGAACTCTGGACAAATGAATGCCACTTGAGCGATGACTCAAGTGATGAGGACAATGATGAACAAACCAACCTTCCAAAGAACAGGAAGGATTTGGGACATAGAACATTTGAAGACCACTCGAGCATAAGCTCAAGTGATGGTGAACTTAAAATGAAACGAAAATTAAAAAGCAAAAAGAATGGAACTACTTGCTTTAAACGCAAGAAGAAGAACAAAAATTGGGATGAATCGAGCTCCTCCGAAGAAGAGAAAGTCAACAAAAGCAAGGCGGCAAACTACGCCTTAACAGCCTACAATGATGAGGTAATCGAAATCCCCCTAATTTACTTCGAAATTACATGATGCTTTTCATGATGCACTTTTCTTTTTCTTTAAATTTTCTTGAAAATTATATTTTTAATAATTTAACAATGAAAATGCAAAAATATGATCATGCTTGTAATCTTGAAAATGATAATGAAAATTGCATGTCTTATGTTAATGCAAGATAGAAATCTAATGATTTTACGCCTAGTGAGATTAATCTTATGTGCTTGAGAAGCAAGAATGTATATTTTGATGATTTTCATATTGCTTTTGACGATACATGGCTTTTGTCTGGAAGGCTTGATATTTTTCATTGTCTTCGTTTATTAAATATAATGTATGGTTTTGACATAAAAATAAAGATTTGAGCATGCTATTATAAAGTCAATCATAAATTAAAACTAAAGAAGTTTTAGGCATTTATAAGAATCATTCAAAATTATGTTCAATGAAACCTTGCTTAATGTTGCAATGAAAATATTAAAGTTATACTTGATGATTTCAGATTTGACAAATGCTACACTTTAAATATGAATCATTCTTCAATCAGATTAAATGCTTCAATCATTTTCTATCTCTAAGAGTTTTCGATTTTGGTGAAATACAAGTGATAAATTCATTTATGATATCTTGTAAATCACTTGAATTATGAATGAGTTTTTCTTTTTTATGATGTGTTAAAAGAATCACTTAAAAAGAAAATGTTTTTCCCATTTTATCGAGATTAATGATTTCATGATATTATGTGAATCTCGAAACTGATTTTGATGAAATAGTAATAACGTTATTCATGTTATGAATCTTAAAAATGATAATATGCTTCATGTGATAATATGGATACATGAAACACTTATGATTTTCTGTGTATTCATAAAATATTTATCTCATCATCCAATAACTCTTCTTGATATTCTTTATGAGATGAAATGAAATAATGCATGAAATACAAATGAGGAGTTAATAATCATGCATAATAGGATGTAATGAATTCTAGATACCATCGTTTGAATATCTATGATCATGCTGCCAAAATGATATATCACGAATGCTTGAATATCATGTTTGATATGCTCATGATGATGATTGATTTTTCGGTATCATACATAAATTTTTTGAAATGTAATGTTAATGAATCTGTGCATTGAAACTATAATGATGCACAAATAAAAATGATTACTTACCTTTGTCATGATTTAGAAATTGATGTAAAGGGTTTTTCCCTTGTTGACAATGACAAAGGGGGAGATAGCTAGCTTGTACAAGTCAAGAAGATGAAAAAACTTGATTGCTAGCTTGCCTATCTCAAGAGGCAAAAATGCTAACTTGCACATCTAGCAAAACTTGACAAATTTGCATATATCAAGAAGCAAGAGAACTTGATTGCTAGCTTGCCTATCTCAAGAGGCAAAAATGCTAACTTGCACATCTAGCAAAACTTGACAAATTTGCATATATCAAGAAGCAAGAGTTGCTTTCTTGAACATCTCAAAATTGCTAGCTTGCGGGCCTTAAAATGTACAAATTTTCTACTAGCTTGTATATGGTAAACCTGCTATCATACTATCATGATGATGAGTATGTCTTATCTTTATGATTGAATCACTTGACTGGCATAATGATTTTACACAATTACATGTTGAAAATTATGTGCTTGAATACAAAACTTCCATGATAACAAGCATGCTTTACCTTCATGATTGTAATTGAATATCTATAGCAAAACCTTGTCCGAATGGAAGAAAGAGTCAAATTTCATTTTCGGATTCTCTTGAATCTAACATATCAAGTTCACTCTCTTCCAAACTTAACAAGCATATGTCATATCAAGTTTAGTTCATATCATTGATTTTTGACATATGTAATTAACTAGCAAATACATCTCTCATACACACATCATGTGAAAAATATTTTTTGAAAAATGGATTTGATGAATATGGATGAAAGTGTTTTTACTTGCAAGGATTTATTTCACATACAGATCTTGGTCCTTGTAAAAATGAAGCATGATTTAATCTCTCATCGATTCTAACTTCACTCAAAGTAAACTCACAAATAGCATGTATCACAAACAGTCTTCCTCCTTCATGCAAAAAGATAATAACAAAAAAGGGAAGAAGTTTTCAAAGCTATCTCCATGTCATGTTTTCCTTGAGATGTTTGTATAATTGATATCCTATCACTCACTGTTGGAAAATGACATGAACCTAGTTATGACATGAATAATTACAAGCACTTATGTTTAAAATTTGCTTATATCGTTCTCCGTTTTGTTGATAACAAAGGGTGAGAAATATATGAATTGATGCTATGATTGCCAAACTTGCATTATGCCATGTTTGCATCATGCGTTAAGATATCAAGAGCTTGTATCGTAATTTTACGCGTTGATATCTTACCATGTGATGAAATGCTACAATTGATAAACACTTGAATGGTTTGCATTATGATATCAAAAGCTTACATCGTAATTTTTCATGTTGATATTAGCAAACTTGCATGATGATAAAACTTGATATTATGTTTTTCATGCAACGAGTTGAACCAATATCACAAACACTTGATTGTAGTACTTCTCCTTTTTGTTGATGACAAAGGGGGAGAAGTATGTTGATGACATGACATGTGATGCATAAGTTTATGCATAAGTTCATGTTGACGTATTGCAAGTATTCATGATGAATATTGCAATGACTTGAATTCAGTTTGAATTCAAGGTTCTATCAATATGGCATATTGATAGGGGGAGTTTGTTTAAACTCCGGGAGTTAAGTTTAACTCCGTCATCAAGTGGTTGTCATCATCAAAAAGGGGGAGATTGTTGAATCTCGTATTTTGATGATGAAACTACTTGATATATGTTTATGATTTAATCTGCGTTTTGAGTGACGCAGGATGCTTCGATCAGGATGAGACAATTAAAGCAGGAAAATCATGTTGTGCCGAAGGAACATGTCAGAAGATTGGACGTCGGGCCGGTGGATCGGTCGACGTATCGACAGAAGGCTTCGGGCCGTGGACTCGGGCATCGGGCCAAGAAGAGCGGGTATTGTGCCAAGGATATCGGAGTTGCGGAGTCAACTGGCCGATTGGGCAATAGGCTGCACGAGAGGACGATGCGCCGAAGAATCGGACGAAGCGTCGAGGGACCAATGACATGTCGGACAACTTGGTTAATTGCTTAGGATTAATTGTCTCGATTGAAGTTTTGTTTTAAGTGTGCAGGATTAACTACGATGAGATTAAGACAAGCAGCAGGAGTTGCGCCGGAGTCAAGATCATGATCACGTTGGGAGTTCGAGAGTTCGACGGAAGTTCGGACGGTCGTCGGAGGTTCAGAGAGAACAGATCCGAGAAGTCCAGAAGCTTGCCAAGCGAAGCTCGTCGGAACTCGCCAAGTGGATCGTCGCAAAGTCCAGGAGTATGCCGGATGTCCGCAGAAGGATCACCGAAGGTTATCGGTTGATCGACGGAAGTTGGCCGGAAACTCGCCGGAAGAAGCGATTGACGCATCGGAGCAAGCTGCAGAAGTTGTCTTAGAGATAATCGTAGTTAGCACGATGATTAAGCATGAAAATGGGAGGTGATCCCATTAGCTTAATCTTGGGGCAATTGGGCCCCTGAAAAGATTCAAAGTGGGTCGAATGGAGTGAACCATTCGGACCCTGATTGCACCAGGAGGTGCAACCGCCCCAGCCAGGAGGTGCAACCGCCTGGGCTGTGGGGTTGAGAGGTGCAACCGCCCCAGCCAGGAGGTGCAACCGCCTGGGCTGTGGGGCTGGGAGGTGCAACCGCCCCAGCCAGGAGGTGCAACCGCCAGGGTTGCAAGGCTGGGAGGTGCAACCGCTCCAGCCAAGAGGTTGCACCGCCAGAGCTCAAGTTCCGAGCTCTACCAGGCGATGCAACCACCAAGCTCAGTCTTCGAGCTTTGGCAGAGTGGTGCATCAGCCTGAGCTCAGTCTCGAGCTTTGCCAGGTGATGAATTCACCAAGCTCAGTCTTCGAGCTATGGCAGAATGGTGCATCAGCTTGAGCTCAGTTTGGAGCTCTGCCAAGTGATGCAACCACCAAGCTCAGATTTCGAGCTCTGCCAGGTGATGCAACCACCAAGCTCAGTCTTCGAGCTCTGCCAGGTGATGCAACCATCGAGCTCAGTCTTCGAGCTCTGGCAGAGAAGAAGCAATCGGCAGAGCTCAGTCTTCGAGCTCTGCCAGGCGGTGCCACCTCTCCAGTTGAGAGGTGCAACCGCCTGATCCCAGAAATTCTGGGATTAGATCGATTTGATCGTTTTGAGCTCGAATTTTGAATTGGGTTGGGGCCTATAAATACCCCACCCATTCAGCACTGAAAAGATACAGACCCATACCGAAATTGTGATCTTTTCTGTGATTCTAAAGAGCTCAAAAGTGTTTAAGTCTCCTCCTTCTGTTCTTCAAGTTTTCAATTGTAAAGTGAGGAGAGAAAGGTCTGTAAAGGTTGTCTCCTAAGCCTGTCAAAAGGAGAGAAACTGTAAGAGGGAAGTTTGGCCTTCGCCCATTGAAGGAAGGCAGCTAGTTGACGTCGGCAACCTCATCGGTGGAGGAAGCCAAAAGTGGAGTAGGTCAAGGCTGATCGAACCACTCTAAATCTCTGGTTTGCGTTTATTTTCGAGCACTTTATCATTACTGCAAACCTCCCTCATCACTACTGCTCTCTGCGCTTTCACGAACAAGTTCTAAGTGCTGTTCTTCCAAATCTGCATTCAGACGTAAACTCGTATTTTCATACATTACAGTTTACGTTTACGTTTGATTCTGCAGAACTGTTTTCCGTGCTTTTACGAACGAGCTTCCTTGCAGTTTACGCTTACATTTTAATCCTATTAATAACTGCAATCTGTCCTCTACGATTTTACGAACGAGTTTCAACATTTAGACGTAAAACTGCATTCAAACGTAAATCGGCTTTCTTCGCTCAATCATCAGATTTCAGTTCACGTTTACGTCTTGGTTTCAACTGCATACTGCCTTCTGCGAGTATACAAACGAGTTTCAAAGTTTAGACGTAAATCTGCGTCTAACTGCGTTTAGACGTAAATCTGCGTTTAGACGTAAAACTGCGTTTAGACGTAAAACTGCGTTTAGACGTAAAACTGCATTTAGACGTAAAACTGCGTTTAGACGTAAATCTGCGATTAGACGTAAAACTATGTTTAGACGTAAAACTGCGTTTAGACGTAAATCTGCGTTTAGACGTAAATCTGCATTTAGACGTAAATCTGAGTTTAGACGCAAAACTGCGCTTAGACGCAAAACTGCGCTTAGACGCAATCTGCGCTTAGACGCAAAACTGCGCTTAGACGCAATCTGCGCTTAGACGCAAACTGTACTTAGATACAAACTGAGAATTCGCTTTTGCATCATAATAGTTTTTGAACAAACGCAGCTTTTGGTTTTTAATCGTTATAAGATTTCCGCTGCACTAATTCACCCCCCCCCTCTTAGTGCTCTCGATCCTAACAGTCTTCAGCTCCTCATATGGTTCCCATGTGGCGTCTTCAAGTGGTAAATTATTCCAATGCACTAGTACTTCAGTAGAGGGATGTCGGCGACGCATCACGATCCTATGATCGAGGATGGCTTGTGGTTGAGCTTGAATAACTCCATCCTTAGTGGTGTTGGGCAGTTTGATCTAGGGTGACTCGTGTTCTCCCAACTTGGGCTTCAGGCATGACATGTGGAAGACAGGGTGAATTTTGGCATCCTCAGGTAATTTAAGTCTATACGCCACTGCTCCAATATGCTCTGTGATCTGATAGGGCCCAAAAAGTCGTGGAGATAGCTTCACGGATGCTCGAGTGTTGATGGAGAGTTGCTTGTATGGTTGTAGGCGAAGATAAACCCAATCTCCTATTGAAAATTCTCTTTCGCTTCGTCGTGTGTTAGCTTGCTGCTTCATTCTGGCTTGAGCTGTAGAGAGATTATCTTTTAGCAGTTGTAGGAGTTTGTCCCTATCAATCAATTCTTGTTCAACCTGATCTACCTTGGCCGAGCCAATTACATACTTTGGAATCACAGGGGCCGGTCGACCATACAATGCTTCATAAGGGGCACATTTTGTAGATGAATGATATGTAGTATTATACCACCATTCGATCCAGGGAAGCCATTTTGCCTACCCTTTTGGTCGGTCGCTAGCAAAACACCGAAGGTACGTCTCTAAACACCTGTTTACCACCTTTGTTTGGCTATCAGTTTGTGGATGATACGCTGTGCTCATCTTGAGTTTGGTGCCTTGTAATTGGAATAACTTGGTCCAAAATTTACTAGTGAAGATCCTATCACGATCACTTACAATGGACCTTGGCATCCTGTACAGTTTAACAATATTTTCTATGAAAACTTGGGTAATACTAGTAGTAGTGTAGGGACTTCTCACAGCATAAAAATGAGCATATTTCGTAAGTCGATCAACCATCACGAGAATTATGCTTTTACCTTTGGCAGGTGGCAGCCCTTCAATGAAGTCCATGGAGATGTCGGTCACACCGAGTCCGGTATAGGTAGTGGTTGTAGTTTCCCTGGATTTGCCACAGTTTCACCCTTGTGCTGTTGACATACATCACATTGTGCCACATATTCAGCAATAATTTTTTTCATCCCTCTCTAATAAAAATTTTACTTCACTCTTTTGTAGGTTCTTACGAATCCAGAGTGCCCTGCTGAAGGTATGGAGTGCATTTCATGCAGGATGATTGTGATACAAGGGGAGTCAGGTATAAGCACAATACGACCTTTGTAGCGTAGATCCCTCAAATCCCAAGTGTAGTAGGCTATTGCACTTAGATCATCCTCCAATTTTTTTATAATGTTGCTGATCTCTGGATCCTTCTTCCATTCTTCCCTAATGTCCATGAGGAGACTAGTGGTAGGAAGGGAGATAGCTGAAACCTTAGCTTGCTCAAGTAGCCATAAGAGTGCATCTGCAACAATGTTTTCTTTCCCCTTTTTGTAAATAATTTCATAATCAAATCCAAGAAGTTTGGTTACCCATTTTTGTTGCTCAAGGGATGATATCTTTTGCTCCAAAAAATACTTGAGGCTTTTATGGTCGGTTTTAATTTGAAATCGCCGGCCAATCAAATAGGGTCTCCACCTCATTACTGAGTGTACAATGGCGAGCATCTCCTTATCATATACTGATATGTTTTGATGGGAGAGAGATAATGTCTTGCTAGTGTATGCGAGTGGTCGACCATCTTGTATGAGAACGGCTCCAATTCTGACTCCAGATGCGTCGGTCTTAATGATGAAGGGTCGGCTGAAATCTGGTAGCGCTAGCACCGGCATCGTTGTCATGGCTACCTTAAGTTTGTCGAAGGCAGCAGAGGCTTTGTCCGACCATTGGAAAGCATCTTTTTTCAGTAGAGAAGTGAGTGGTGCACTGATCTTCCCATAGTCCTTAACAAATTTTTGGTAGTAGCCTGTTAGTCCAAGGAACCCGCGTAGTAATTTCACGTTTGTAGGTTTCGACCAGCCTTGCATTGTCTCAATTTTTGTTGGGTCTACCGCCACTCTTTCTTCTGATATTATGTGCCCAAGGTACTCTACTTTTTGCCGGAGAAAGCTACACTTTGGTTTCTTAACAAAAAGAGTGTTCTCCCGAAGGATCGTCAGAACAATCTGTAAATGCTGAAAGTGAGTCTCAAGAGAAGAGTTGTAAATGAGAATATCATCGAAAAATACTAGCACAAATTTATGAAGAAAGCTCCGAAAAATATCGTTCATGAGACTTTGAAAGGTTGAAGGAGCATTAGTGAGTCCAAAAAGCATTACCAAGAATTCATAATGACCATCATGTGTGAGGAATGCAATTTTTGGAATGTCATCTTCACATACCCGAATTTGGTGGTAACCGGATCGGAGGTCCAACTTCGTGAATACTCGAGCTCCTTTTAATTCATCAAGAAGTTCATCCACCACTAGTATTGGGTACTTGTCCTTGACAGTGATGCCATTTAAAGCTCGGTAGTCGATGCACATCCGCCAAGTTCCGTCCTTCTTACGTTCAAGTAGCACTGATGAGGAATAGGGGCTACAACTTGGCCGAATCACCCTTGTTTCAAGCATCTCCTTTACGATCTTTTTAATTTCATCTTTTTGGAGGTGAGGATATCGGTACGGTCGAGTGTTCACTGGTGGCTTGCCCGGAAGGATTGGAATTCGATGGTCATGTTGTCGAGAAGGAGGAAGACCGCATGGTTCAGCAAAAATATCGACAAATTCAGTAAACATTTGAGCAAGATTTTGATCTTCAATTTTTATTTTCTTCCCCTCTGGTTGGTGCTGGAGGTATATCAAAAAGCCACCATTTACCTTGTATAAAACTTTCTCCATTCGTTGGGTCGAAACAGTGGTAATGTTGCTTCCGCGCTTCCCGCGTAGGATGATATGTTTGCCCTTACAATAGAATTTCATAATTAACTTAGAAAAGTTCCAAGAGACATCACCTAGTGTAGTCAGCCATTCTATACCAAGCACTGCCTCATAGTCATCAAGTGGTAGGAGGAAGAAATTGGTGATAATTTCTTGGTCTTGCAGTAATAGTTTCACCTGCGGGCATCTTTGGTCGCACTTTAGGATTCTGCCGTCGGCCATCTTTACATCGAACTTGCTTCAACCTTCAATATGCAGTGCCATCCTAGTAGCAGCCTTACTATTCAAGAAGTTATTAGTGCTGCCCATGTTGATGAGAACAGTAATCGGCTGTTGTTTGAGAAGGCCTCCGACTTTCATCGTTTGCGGGTTTGAGTAGCCGGCTAATGCGTGTACTGTAATGTTGGTCAGTTGTGGCTCTACTTTCATATCTTCTATTTTATATTCAAGGCTCTCTTCTGGATGTTTAATGACATCTTCTTCTACTGGTTCAATCATAAGAAGTCTCCCTTTTCTACAGCAATGCTCGTGGCTCCACGGCTCATCGCAATGCCAACATAACCCCTTCGTAGATCGCTCCAGAAGTTCTTCTCTTGTTAACCTTTTCGGTGCAGGGAGTCGGTTGATAGTAGGGGGGGCTGAGGACTTTAGAATTGTAGGTCGAGGAGTGATCCTAGTCCTCCAGGCTTCATGGTTCAATCGCTCCTCTTGAAGTCGTGCGAAAGAGATGGCTGCTATAAGCGTGTATGGTTGTCGCGCCTTAACTTCTCCCCGGATCTCCGGCTTTAAGCCATCAATAAAGGTCCCCAATAGCTGTTTTTTGGACCAATCATGAGTTTGATTAGATAAACTTTCAAACCTGGTTTGGCACTCCTGAATGATGTAGGTTTGTCGGATCTTTGCTAGTTGTCCGTCAATGTTCTCGTAATAAGTTGGTCCGAAGCGGTTCAGTAGTCCTTCTTTGAATTGTCGCCATGAAAGGACTCCATAAGTGTGTTCAAACCTGTCAAACCACTGTATGGCATCCCCTTTAAGATGTATAGCTACAATTTCCACCATGGATGCATCCGCAGTTTTATGGTACCGAAAATATCGCTCCGCGCGCGAGATCCAACCAATTGGGTCTCCTTCTTCCCATCTAGGAAAGTCCACTCTCATGCACAAATAGTTGGGGTCGGTCATAGAGCCTTCCCTCTCTTGGAAGTTATCTCTTTGGGTATGATGTGATTGGTTGAGCTCTCTCCTTGATGTGATTTCTTTGGGCTTGGTGGTCGGCCCAAACTGAATTCAGTAAGGAGAGTCCGAATCTTATCCTCCATTCGTGCCTCGAAGGCTTCAAATTTAGCATTGATTGCCTCCCTAGATGCCATAGTATATGACTCCAAATCTGTGATGTTAAGATCTCTCTTTTGTTGATGGGTTAAAGGCATGTATAGGTTGAGAGAAGTGATGGTTGAAGGGTTGGTGGATTAGTAGATGTAGGCTACGGTTTATGTTTGTTTTGTGGCTTTTTTGAGTGCAGTTTGAGGGTATGGTTTGGTGGAGTTTTAGGGCTGTGGATGAAAGTTTTCGATCTGTGGTGGATGACAGCAAAGGTTTGATAGAAATCAGTGAAAGTTTGCTGCAGAATTGTGTTATCTTGTAAGAGCAGAATTGTTGTCGAAGAAACAGTGGTTTCTCGACGAAATCTCCATCAAAAATTTGAGAGATTTGAGGAGGGAATTGACAGTAATATTTTAGTTTATATGACAAAGAAAATATAATATCAAGATCAAACAAACAGTGCTATGCGGTTGAAATTCTGCAATGTATCTTTCGTTGTAGAGATAAAAACTTTGTGACGAAAAGTTTATGCAGTAATATAGGAACAATTTTTTTTTTTTTTGGATTTTCGGATAGGGATAACTAAATTGCAACAGCAGTAAGGTAGGAAACCAGAACCTATTGCAATTCACGGGATGATCTGCGGTGGTGGAGATGATGGCGGAATTTGGCGACGATCTTTTAAGCAATTGTGGGAATTGCTTTGGGCGGCTGTGGAGGGTTGATGGATGGCTATGAAAGGGCAGCGAGATGCTAAGAACGCTGCTCTGATACTAGGTGTTAGAACCCTTGCAGATTCTAAACTTCGGGTTGATCTCTTTAGGGGATCGGCCTCCTTGGAACTCTATAGGGGTTCCTCCCTCCAAGTTACTACTCAAAGGCTGCAGAAAAGATTCATCTATTACTTAAGAAAAGAGAAGGAATACATGACTATTTATAGGGCTTCTAAACCCTAGCTCCTAATAGGATTCCTACTTAAGACTCTTACTTCTAGCCAACTCCTAATAGGACTCTTACTCAAGACTCCTATTCCCTTACAACTCCTAATTCTTCTATAAGAAAAAACCTCCTACATGAATGTCCTTCTCAATTAGGATTCTCCTAGCTAGAGTCCTAACACGGTACCACCGCCCAGTCTGGCAGAACTACCACTAGTACCCTTTGGCACTAGATGGTACCATCGCCTAGATTGATAGTACTACCGCCTGATATAGTTTGGGAGGCTGTGTCTAGGCAGTACCAACTCCTAATCTAGTAGTATCATCGCTTGATACAATCTTGAAGACTATTTCTGGGTGGTACCACCACTAGACCTTGATATAGGACACTTAATGGGCTAAACAATAGGCCTAATTCAACTTTGATTCAAGTCCAATTAACCCCTAATTGAGTTGGCATTGTTTCATCTAAAATCAACTCAATTAGTCCTAAACTAAATCGATCTAGACACAATTACAAGCATGAATCCTATATTGTCCGACATGTTATTGGTTCATTCGACGCTTTGTTCGATCCTTTGGCATATCATCCTCTTCTTTGGTGTATTACCCAATTGACATGTTGACTCCCGCAACTTCTGATCTCCTTGGCGTAATGTTCGATCCTTCGGCCCAATGCTCGAACTCATGGTATGAACCCTTATGTCGATACATCGACTAATCCTGTAGCCCGACATCCAATCTTCTAGCATGTTCCACTCCAACCCAATGTTCGATTCCTCCTGCTTTAATTAATTTATCTTTTATGATTGAAGTTAGTCCTATATCACTTAAAACGCAGATTAGATCATAACTTTATTAATTAGTTTCATTATCAAAATATGAGATTCAGTAATCTCACCCTTTTTTATGATAACAACCAATTGATGAAGAAGTTTAAATCAAACTCCCCCTATCAATATACCATATTGATATAACCTTGAAATCAAGTCAAAACAATTATAATCATGATCATATGCAACATATTATATGTATATTATTGCATTGCATGCATCATTATCATAAGTATTACGTGTATATCATAAATATTTCAAATAATCATGGTATCAAAATATCAAAGTATATTACATTCTACCATGTATGACCATAACTTCTAATTGTATGCATCATCATAATACCATGAGTATTTCAAGCATCATTTCATATCATCATAACTTCTCCCCCTTTGTCATCAACAATAAGGAGAAAAGTGCAACTAGTATGTTTTTGACACATAATTTCAAGTTTTAAAACATTATATATCAATGCATAATATCAAGGTTTTTTTTTTAACATCATTGCATATATCATCATACAAGCTAGCAAGTTTTTTTCGATATACAAGTTAGAACATGCATCATGAGTATTGCCTCTCTTCAGATGTGCAAATTTTGCTTCTCTTGAGATGTGCAAGATAGCACTTCTTGCTTCTCTTTTGAGAAGTGTAAGCTAGCGATTTTTGCTTCCTTTGTAATATTCATGCTAGCAAATTTTATCTCCCCCTTTGTCATTATAAAAAAGAAGGGAAGAATACAATTTTGTAATTCTTTTCCCTTTATATCAATTTTCACATCACAAAGATAAATTTGCATCAATATTTCAATAATAACAAATGAAATATCAATTCATAAATACCAAAAGACTATGTTTCATTTTTGACAAATCTCTTCTTTTGTAAATAGAACGAATGATAGGAAATTATCTTGATTCAAAAAGAAAAATTCAAGTTATAAAAAAAAAGAGTAATCAAGGTAATGATAAAAAATATATAAAAAGAATTTATGCATTTGGGAGATTTAAGTTTATCACTCAAGTTAGCACTTTTTGGTTCTCTTTTGCAACTTGCAAGCTAACAATTTCCTTCTTTTTTTACAATAATAATTCAATCATATCATAAATATAAGGAAATTATATACAATAAACTTCAAATTATAAATATCAAGAAGTCTAGAGATATATCATGGTTAATTTGAATATATCTCCCCTTTTTAGTGAATACCATGAAGAATCGTAGGTAGACAATTTATAAAAAATCTTAATTCATAATAAAACTTTCAAGTTGTAATCAAAAGAATAATCATGATTCATTTGGATGAATGTTCTCTTAAAAGAGTAAATCATACGAGAATCAAGAAAAATATTTCATATAAAATATATCTCAAGTCACAAACATTGATAAATGATTCGATTGGATATATCATCTCATTGTTAAAATAAATCATACGAAAAGAAAACCAAAATTATCATTAAAATCATTTTTTGAAAAATTCAATGAAAGTAACGTAGATAGATTCCTATAAGATTAAAAATAGCTCAAGTTCTTTTAGTTCCAAATTTTGTGATCGATTTCATACTTAGTCTTTCATACAAAAGCCATGCATCATCATTTATAATCAAAAATCAATATGAAAATCATCAAGATACACATTATTACTTCTTAAAGCAAACATAGAATTAATTTTATTAGGTGTACAAGCATTATATTTAAATCTAACATTTTGTTCCTTTATCATAAGATATGTAATTTTCATGATCAATTTTTTTAGTAATTTATATATAATTTTTTTAAACAAATTTAAAAATAACTCATGAAATAAATCAAGTAATTTCAAAATAAGGTAAATGAGTTTTGGTTGAGTCACTTACCTTGTTATCGAAAGCCACCAAAGCATGGTTCACAACCTCGTCTTCAGATGCACTCGTTTCATCCTCCACTATCGCCTTGAGTGTTTTCTTCTTCTTTTGTGCGAGCACCTTCTTCTTTAGTTGCAGACATTCGCTTTTGAAGTGCCCCAACCAATTATATTCATAGCAAGTTGTTTTATCTTTTTTTAATTTATTTTAATTCTTTAATTGTTGTTTCATGAACTTTTTAAATTTTATAGTGAGAAATTCAAAGTCATCATCATCATCATTTGAATTGTCACTCAAGTGATATTCTATTATTCAAAGTGCCAAATCATTCTTGTTCTTCGGAAGATAGTTCTCATGTTCATTTTGTGTCATACAAATCATTTCATAGGTCATTAAAGACCCGACAAGTTCTTCAAGTGGAAACTTGTTTAAGTCTTTTGCCTTTTGTATTGCAGTTATTTTCGAATCTCAATTTTTAAAAAGAGATCGTAAAACTTTATTAACAAGTTTAAGATTCGAAAAATATTTGCTAAGAGCTTTTAAATTATTGATGACATCCGTAAAACGGGTGTACATGTCAACAATAGTTTCGCTTGGCTTCATACGAAACAATTCAAAATCATGCATCAAAAGATTAATTTTTGAATCTTTAACTCTACTAGTGCATTCGTGTGTGATTTCAAGAGTGTGCCAAATATCATGCACAGTTTCATAAATAGAAACACAATTAAATTCATTTAAGTTCATTGGATTAGAAGACTTTTGAAAATTATTTTTAATGATATTCCATAAATTAAAATCTAAAGAAAGTAAGAAAACTCTCATTCAAGTTTTTCAATATGTGTAGTCCCATTGAACATAGGAGGACGAATGATAGAGTGACCCTCTTGAAATATGATAAAAGCTATTTCTCTTAGGTGTTAAACCAAATGAGAAAAATTGGCTCTGATACCAATTGTTAGGATCAAATCGCCACTATGGGGGGGGGGTGAATTAGTACTTTTGTAAAATCATGTCAGTTTAAAAATCTTATGTTCGATGAAAACCAATATCGGAAGCATTTAGCTTGTAAGTAAGTAAATCAGTTTATAATATGAAGATGAAAAGCTTAAAGTATTAGGATCAAGAATAGCGCAAAGAGGGGGGGGGGTGAATTAGCGCAACGGAAAAATTATATCGATTTGAAAATCTTCGTATGTTAAAATCCAATTCTGATGAAACCATTTCATTTTTCTTGAATAAATAGAGAAGAGGGGATTGGATAGTTTGTAATGAAGTAAAGTTAAATTTAATAAAGAGATTAAGCAGTAAGGAATGAACACACTGGAATTTATAGTGGTTCGGTCGTTGTGACCAACATCCACTTTCGATTCCTCCTCCGTCGAGGTTACCAACATCCACTAATGATCTTACTTCAATAAACGAAGACCAACCACCTCTTTACAACATTTTCTCCTTTTCATGGGTTTAGGAGATAACCCTTTACAAGTTACTCTTTTATAAGTATTCCCTCGCACACCTCCCTTAGGACTAACTCTAAACACTAGGAGGAGGGAACTCAAAGTTTTGATAGAGTTTACTTAGTTTTTTCCTCAAGAATTCTTGCTCATTTCTTGTTACCCAAGTGGGGTATTTATAAACCCCAAATGGTTTAAAAAATGGAGATAAAAATTTAAACTTTCGGGTCTTCCGAGTATGGGCGGTACCACCGCATACAGCTTGACACTAGATGGTACCACCTCCCAATTTGGTAGTACCATCGCCTGACACATTGTCACTGGGCGGTACCACCACCTAGTATAGCGGTACCACTGCTCGATAGTCTCATAGATCAGATTTTTTAAGTTTCCTAGCACACAGGTAGTTCTACCACCTATTTTGGAGGTGCCACCGCTTGACCCAACATTTGGGTCATTGAATGGGCCTCCCAATGAGCCCAAATCACTCCCAATTGGCCCATAATTGAGTTGATATTGTTTCAGCCCAATACCAACTCAATTAGACCTAAACTAACTCGATCTAGGCAAATTATTACAAAGCACTTAATCATATGTTTTCCACCATGTCATTGGTTCTTCCGACACTTCGTCCGATCCTTCGGCGAATTGCCCAATCAGCATGTTAACTCCTGCAACTTCCAATCTCCTTGGCACAATGTCCGATCCTTTGGCCCGATGCCCGAATTCATGACACGAAGTCTTCTATCGACATATCAATAGATCCTTCAGGCCGATGTCCAATCTTCTAACATGTTCACTCCAACCCAATATCCGATTATTCTTGCTTTAATCAATTTGCCTTTTGTGATTGAAGTTAGTCCTGCGTTACTCAAAATGTAGATTAGATCAAAACTCATCAATTGGTTTCATCATCAAAATCCGAGATTCAATAATCTCTCCCTTTTTTATGATGAAAGCCAATTGATGATGGAGTTTAAACCAAACTCCCCCTATCAATATGCCATATTGATAGAAACCTTGAATTTAAATTGAATTCAAATCAAAGCAATTTTAATAATGAATCCAAGCAACATGTCATCATAAAATCATGCATAATCAAGATTTCAATATACCATTCCATGCATGATCATTATTATAAATTCTCCCCCTTTGTCATCAACAAAAAGGAGAAGTGCAACTAGCAGGTTTTTGATATATAATTTCAAATCATTGCATTATAAATATAATATCAAGTTTTATCATCATTACATATATCATCACTTTAGAACATGCAAGCTAGTGAGTTCTTTCTATTAGGAATGAGTTGGTACTAGGGGGGTGTGCATTAGTACAACGGATAAAATTACATCGGTTCAAAATGTTAGGATCGGAGCGGCACTAAGAGGGGGGGGGGTGAATTAGTGCAGTGGATTAAAACTTTCATTTCGACAAATCTTTCGTACGATAAAAACGGAACTTAAAAAACTTAACTTGAACGTGTGTTCGTAAACGTGTGCAGCAAAGGTAATGAGGAAATAAAGCACGTAAGAAGGTTTGTAGTAATGTAAGTAGCGATAAGAAAGTGCAAACCAGAGATTACGCCGATTTTACAGTGGTTCGGTCAAATGACCTACATCCACTTGCGAGGCCCCTCTTTGATGAGGCTCCCACCTTCCACTAGCAAATCTCTTAAAATGGAAGGGCAAATACCCCTCTTACAACCTTTTACAAGCAGTTCAACCTCTTACAAATTTTCAGTAAGAAAGAAGGAGGTGAACTCTCTAGCAAATTGAAAAATAAGACTTGTTAAGACTTTCTAAGACCTTTCTCTCAATCAATTGCTTCTCAAAAAGTTGTGATCTCAATTGAGATTTGAGGGGTATTTATAGGCCTCAAGAGGATTCAAATTTGGACTCCAAAATTTGAATCTTCTTTGGTTCCTGATGTTGGCGGTGCCACCGCCTGTCAGTGGCGGTGCCACCGCTTGTCAGTTTCTGACACTGACCGTGGACTGGCGGTGCCACGGCCCAGCCAAACGGTGCCACTGCCCAGTCTGGCGGTGCCACCGCCAAACCCTTCGGTTCATTGGTTGGGCTTCAAATTTAGCCCAAACTAAGTCTAATTTTGGGCCTAATTGACCCCTAACCAGGATATAGGATTATCTCTTAATCCTAATCCTAATTACAAGTGAACTACATAATAAAGAAACATCCTAAGCAAGTTTTCAACCGCGAACGTCGAGCCTTGTTCCGGCGAGCTTTCCGACGAACTTCTTCTGACGGACTCCCAACAAGCTCCCGATCTTGTGATGACTTTAACGAGTAGCTGAGCCTTCTCGGTGATCTCCGTGAACCTCCGACGATCTCTTCGGCGAACTTCTGAAAATTCTGACAGGTTCCCGATTTCTTCTCGGTTGGTTCCGACAACATCTCCGACGATTATTCGGACTCTTAAACGTCCATCGAACTTGACTCCGGTATTTTTGCTTTGTGTTTTTTGGTTATCGTAGTTAATCCTGCACACTTAACTCAATAATATGGATTAGATCAATTAACCCATCAATTGATTTTATCATCAAAATCCGAGATTCAACAATCTCCCCCTTTTTGATGATGACAATCAATTGATGACGGAGTTAAACATAACTCCCCCTATCTATATGCCATATTATGAGAAGATGAAAACACTTGAAGTTCATCCATTGAATTCAAGCATAAACCGATAAGTTCTAACCGTAGAACTTATCATTATTCTCATTAAGCAATAGTAAATACAAAACTTCGATGAAAATCATTTTCAAGTCGAATGATAAGAGATAATTTTTACTACGGCAGGAGATAAAGATTTTTAACATGAATATCATGATATAAATGTAAGGCATGCTTTCAATATGATCAATCAATCTTGCGATATTCTCAAAGATTTTGCAAGGCATATAAGACATTCATATCACACAAGCTTTTGTAATTCATATAAGTCATGTTAACGATGCGCATAAGACATTTTCATTAAGTCATGCTATCGAAATGGTATAAGTCATCATTTAGTCATCACTTCTCCCCCTTTGTCATCAACAAAAAAGGAAATGAGACTTAAAGCATATTACTTGTGATTATAATATCAGGAATTCAGCACTGATCATACAAAAAATCATCATCCAAAATTAAGTATGCTAAAATATTTACGCAGAGTTCAACTTAAAGGAAAAATCAGCATTCATCCAGAAGCATATATCCAGAATTTTAAAATTACATGTAAAAAGAAGGTTCAGTTTTCGTTCAAAAGATGACCAGCTTCGAACTTGATATTAAGATTAAACAGAACAGAGAAAAAAGATACATCAATCCTTAGGAGGTAATGCATAGTGCTGAAACATAACATCTATTTTTTGATTTAGTTGTCGTAGTTCCTTCAAAATTTCAATTTGTTGGAGTTGAATTTGTTCTTGCTGCGATTTAAGTTGGTCTTGTTGAAATTTGATCTGAGACAGTTCTGCCATAATGAGTCCTTCAGAGGATGAAACAGGAGCTAAAGGTGCTGCACCAAAGGGACTAGGAGGAGGAGATTCATTTCCCCTAAAAATTGGTGTTTCTGGTTGTTCTACTGGTGGAGGAATAGAATCAATCCTCCTAGGTTGCCTTACCCATATTCCATTGTTAAATGTGCACCTAAGTCTCTTTAGTAGATTTTTATTGATGATGTTATATCTATCACTTTGAATTGTTTCTTCATCGGGTGGGATGCAAATGTCATAGGCATGAAGAAATCTAGTGATTAACCCCCCATATGGCAACATGGTATCTTTAGCTGTAATATCCTACATGTGTTGCCGTATTGAGTATCCAAAACAGTTATGTTGACCCGTCATAATCCAATACATGGTGCTTATCTCTATTAGACTCATTTCATCAAGATGATATTGCTTAGGGAATAGTATGCTTGTTATGATATGATGAAGAATCTTAGAGTTAAAAGGTAGTAGGTGTTTGCAACTCTTGGGTATTATTCCGAGGTCTGAGTTTGCAAAAATGGTTTCGATAACTTCGGTGTAAGTTGCTCCTATTATATTAACATCCCATTTACCTCTAAAATAGCAGCCCCTATCTTTTTCAGTGATTCCAATTAGTTCACAAATAGTATGATCAGAAATCTTAATTTGTGTGCCTAAAAGGTAAGTACTTAGGCTATCGTTATCTACCCATAGGTTTGCAAAAAAGAGCCTAACTATCTTAGGATAAATTGGTTCATCTATTTGTAGGAGAGAAACCACCTAATGGGTTCTAAGTCTCCTAGTTCATCGAGATCAACGTGTTTACCCTTATGGATATATCTTGTTTCAAATTTTGGAAACCTAAAGGCTTCTTCTTTGGATCTAAAAAGATCGTGGTCATATGAATCTCCTTCAATCCTTTTCCCTTTTGATCTCTTAGGAGCCATTTTCTAGACAAGATGAAAAAAAATATGGAATTGTAATGAGTAGGTAAAACAAGAGGAAAGGGAAGGAAGGATTTTACCTTATGGAGTGTTTCTTGGAGGATGGAGAGCTTGGACCAACAAGAATCCCTCTCCAAGGTTTGTAGAGGTTAGAATGAGGGATTGAGAGAGTTTGGGAGAGTTGGAGCAAGGCTTCCTTGGGTTGGGGGCGGTGTCACCGCTGGCCCTAACCATTTGGGATTTATAGGGTGTCTCGGGCGGTGCCACCGCTGACATGCAACATTTTTTTTTTTTAAAGGTTTTTGACTCAAGATAGGTTAAGGTAATTTAACGTGTTATTTAGAATCGAAAGAGAAGGATCAAATTCACTGAGGAACAGAGAGAGGAAGAAAAACTTTACGGAAAATCCATTCAAACAAGTTTATTCTTAGGGACAATTTAACATACCTAATTCCCTTCTAATGAATTCAAATTGGTCTTCATTCAAAGCTTTTGTAAATATATTTGCTAATTGATGCTTTGTGTCAATGAATTCTAGAACAATATCATTGTTAAGGACATGATCGCGTATGAAATGATGCCTAACGTCGATGTGCTTAGTTCTAGAGTGCTGAATTGGATTTTTAGTAAGATATATGACACTAGTATTATCACATTTTATGGGAATATTTTTAAAGTGAATTCCATAGTCTTCTAATGTATTTTTCATCCAAACAACTTGTGCACAGCATGCACTTGCAGCAATGTATTCGGCTTCCGCCGCAGATAGTGCAACTAAATTTTGTTTCTTGGAAGTCCAAGAAACAAGTGCATGTCCTAAAAATTGGCATGTTCCGGATGTACTTTTTTCTATCTATCCTGCATCCGCCAAAATCGGAATCTGCATAAGCTATTAAATCGAATTTTTCAGATTTTGAATACCACAGTCCTAGATTTGGAGTTCCTTTAAGATACCTAAATATTCTTTTAACAATTTTAAGATGAGATAATTTAGGATTTGATTGAAACCTAGCGCAAAGTCCTACACTAAACATAATATCCAGTCTAATCGCGGTGAGGTAGAGTAGACTACCTATCATTCCCCTATATGTTTTTTTATCGAAATTTTCACTATTTTCATCCATATCTAACTTAGTCGCAGTACTCATAGGGGTGTTTATTGCTTTTAAATTATCCATGTTAAATCGTTTTAACAATTCTAATGTATATTTAGATTGGTTAAGAAATATACCATCACTAAGTTGTTTGATTTGTAATCCCAAAAAGAAGGTTAATTCACCCATTAAACTCATTTCAAATTCATGACTCATACATTTGGCAAATGATTCACATAGTGATTCATCCAAAGAGCCAAAAATAATATCGTCAACATAAATTTGCACAATAAGAAAATTATTTTCAAAATGTTTGATAAACAATGTAGTATCAACCTTGCCTTTGGTAAAATTATTTAAAATAAGAAAGGAACTAAGCCTTTCATACCAAGCTCTAGGAGCTTGTTTCAAGCCATAGAGAGCCTTAGTCAATTTGAATACATGATTAGGAAGAAGAGAATTTTCAAATCCGGGAGGTTGTTCGACATATACTTCTTCGAAAATAAAACCATTCAAGAAGGCACTTTTGACATCTATTTGAAATAGTTTAAAATTATTACTACTAGCATAGGCAAGAAGCATCCTTATGGCTTCTAATCGAGCCACGGGAGCGAAGGTTTCTTCGTAATCGATATCTTCTTCTTGGTTGAAACCTTTGGCCACTAATCTAGCCTTGTTTCTAACCACGATACCATTTTCGTCTTGCTTGTTTCTAAAGACCCATTTAATACTAATGACTAAATGGTCACTAGGTCTAGGAACAAGCTTCCATACCTTATTCCTCTCAAATTGATTCAATTCCTCTTGCATTGCAATAACCCAAAAATCATCTTTTATGGCCTCGTCAATGCATTTAGGTTCGATTTGAGAAAGGAAGGTGGCGTTAGCACAAAAATTCTTGAAAGAGGAACGAGTTTGAACCCCTTTTGATGTATCTCCTATAATTAGCTCCTTTGGATGAGCATCTATATACTTCCATTCCTTGGGTAAGGAAATTTCGGAAGAAGGTGCATCCAAGTTACTATTTTGAGGAGGGGGTTCATTTAAATTCAAATTATCAAAACCAAGATCATCATCAAAATCATTTTTCTTTAAATTAGAAATTTCATTAAAAACTACATGAATAGACTCTTCTATTACTAAGGTTCTTTTGTTAAAAACCCGAAAAGCCTTAGAAACGGAAGAGTAATCAAGAAAGATGCCTTCATCGGATTTAGCATCAAATTTTCCTAAGGCATCCCTTTCATTCAAAATAAAGCATTTACAACCGAAAAGTTTAAAATAGGAAATATTTGGTTTTTTGTTATTCCATAATTCATAGGGAGTTTTTGATAGGGATGGTCTTATTAGGACCCTATTCATGATGTAACAAGCCATATTTACGGCTTTGACCCAAAAATACTTGGGTAGACTATGTTCATTTAACATCGTTCTTGCCATTTCTTGTAGGTTTCTATTTTTTCTTTCAACTACTCCATTTTGTTGGGGATTCCTCGGAGTGGAGAAGTTGTGATTGTATCCATTAACTTCACAAAAATTTTGAAAGTAACGGTTTTGAAATTCGCCACTATGATCACTCCGAATTGATGAAATCATGAAACCTTTTTCGTTTTGAGTGAGTTTACAAAATTTAGAGAAACACTTGAAGCAATCACTTTTGTGAGCTAAGAAATAGGTCCAAGTGTATCTAGTATAGTCATCCACAATTACAAACGCATATTTGCTTCCTCCTAGACTTGTCGTGTCAATTGGTCCAAATAAGTCCAAATGAATCAATTGTAATGGTCTAGTGGTGCTAATTTGAGTTTTTGGTTTGAAACTAGTTTTTATTTGTTTACCTAGTTGACATGCATCGCATACTTTGTGCTTAATAAACTTTATATTTGGAATTTCCTCGCACTAATTCTTTAGATGAGATATTAGATATTAGTTTCATGCTTGCATGACCTAGTCTCCTATGCCAAAGCCAAGCATCATCATTTATGGCGGAGAAACACATTTCATTACTTAGTTCATCAAGATTGATGGTATAGACATTATTTTGTTTTAAAGCAATCATAGTCATGTTATGATTTGGTTTTTCAATAATGCACATATTTGATTCAAATCTAACGATATAACCTTTATCGCATAGTTGACTAATACTCAAGAGATTGTGTTTCAATCCATCAACTAGTAAAACATCATCAATGGAAAAACTAAATTTGTTACCAATAGTTCCCTTGCCAATGATTTTGCCTTGGTTGTTGTCTCCGAAGGTGACGTACCCTTCTTCTTTGCTAGTGAGCATAGAGAAATGAGATGGATCTCCAATCATATGTCTTGAGCATCCACTATCTAGATACCATCTCTTGCTCCTAGCTTGTGATGGTGTATGTTTCTACAAGAAGGGATTATTTTTAGGTACCCATTTTCTTTTGGGTGCCTTAAAAACTGATTTAACTTGTTCATCATATTGCATAGAATTGATAATGGTTCCTTTAGGAACCCAAATTAGTTTGTTTGGACTAATTTTCTTGAATAGACATTTATAAGTTTTATGTCCATATTTGCAACAATAGTTGCAATTGCTTTGGTGCCGAACATGTAAGACGGGGCCTTTAATGAAGGTGGTTGGATTTTGGTGAGAACTTCTCACAAATCCGATTCCACTTCTTTTAGGAACGTGACCCTTATTTGTAAAGATTATGTTCAAAGATTTGCTACCAACCCCGAATTTCTTCAAGGTGTCCTTAAGTAGCAAGTTCTCCTTTTGGAGAGATTCTAGATCATGTCATTTTATACATGGAGCTAAACTATCATGATATTTAGTTTTTAATTTATCGATATCACAAGTGAGACTATCATGCTCCTTTTTTAGCAATTTGTATTTTCTACTAATTGTCTTACATTCATTAAATAACTCATGGAAAGCATTTAATAATTCATGATAAGGTAAATATGCATCAATTAAATCCGTTACCTCTTCTCCGATGGCCATTAGGGCATAATGAGCAACTTGCTTGGTGTTGGACTCCTCTTCTTCGGACGCGCTTGAATCATCCCACGTTGCCTTGAGCACCTTCTTCTTTGATGTTCTCTTTTTAGCTTGGGGACAATCGTTCTTGTAGTGTCCCAGTTTTTTGCACTCATAGCAAATCACTTGGTCCTTCTTGTGTTCAAATTTATTTTTTGTATTATTTTTAAATTTATTCTTTCTTAAATATTTTTTAAATTTTTGAGTCAAAAGTGCAATATCATTGTCACTGTCCTCATCACTTGATGTTCCTTTCAAGTGGTCTTCTTGTGATGTGAGTGCCATATCCTTCCTGTTCTTTGGAAGGGGGTTCTCGAGCTCGTCATGATCTTGACATGTCATTTCGTAGGTCATTAGAGACTCAATTGTTAAATCTCGTATTTTGATGATGAAACTACTTGATATATGTTTATGATTTAATCTATGTTTTGAGTGACGCAAGATGCTTTGATCAGGATGAGACAATTAAAGCAGGAAAATCATGTTGTGCTGGAGGAACATGTCAGAAGATTAGACGTCGGGCCAGTAGATTGGTCGACGTATCGACAGAAGGCTTTGGGCCGTGGACTCGGGCATCGGGCCAAGAAGAACAGGTATTGTGCCAAGGATATCGGAGTTGCGGAGTCAACTGGCCGATTGGGCAATAGGCTGCAGGAGAGGACGATACGCCGAAGAATCGGATGAAGTGTCGAGGGACCAATGACATGCCGGACAACTTGGTTAATTGCTTAGGATTAATTGTCTCGATCGAAGTTTTGTTTTAAGTGTGCAGGATTAACTACGATAGAAGAAAGACATGCAGCAGGAGTTGCGCCGGAGTCAAGACAATGATCACGTTGGGAGTTCGACGGAAGTTCGGACAATCGTCGGAGGTTCTACGGGAACAAATCCGAGAAGTCCATGAGCTTGCCAAAGAAGCTCGTCGGAACTCGCCAAGTGGATCATCGCAAGTCCAGGAGTTTGCCGGAAGTCCGCAGGAGCATCACCGAGGGTTCATCGGATGATCGACGGAAGTTCGCTGGAAGCTTGCCAGAAGAAGCGATTGACGCATCGGAGCAAGTTGCAGTAAATGTCTTAGGAAAAATCGTAGTTAGCACAATGATTAAGTTGGAAATGCGAGGTGATCCCATTAACTTAATCTTGGGGCAATTGGGCCCCTGAAAAACCCAAATTGGGCCGAATGGATCAACCCATTCGGACCCTGATTTCTGTTGGGAGGTGCAACCGCCCAAGCCAGGAGGTAGCACCGCCTGGGCTAAGTCTCCGAGCGAGACTGGGCGGTGCAACTGCCCCAGCCAGGAGGTAGCACCGCTTGGGCTCAGTCTCCGAGCGAGACTGGGCGGTGCAACCTCCCCTGACAGGAGGTAGCACCACTTGAGCTCGGTCTTCGAGCTCTGGTAGGAGGTGCAACCGCCTCAGTCAGGCAGTGGCACCACCTGAGCTCGATCTTCGAGCTCTGGCAGGAGGTGCAACCGCCCCTGACAAGAGGTAGCACCGCCTAGAGGCTCAGTCTTCGAGCTCTGCCAGGTGGTGCAACCGCTCCAGTCAGAAGGTGCAACCGCCTGATCCCGGAATTCCGGGAATTGACAGTTTTGATCTCCAAATTTGAACTGGGTTGGGGCCTATAAATACCCCATCCATTCATCACTGAAAGAGCATGAACTTACACCGAAATCTTGATCTTTTTCTATGATTCTTAGAGCTCAAAATTGTTGTAAAGGCCAAAAGTTTTTCTCCCTCTTTTCTTCCAAGTTCTGAGTTGTAAAGAGAGGAGAGAAAATTCTGTAAGGGTTGTCTTCTAAGCCCGTCAAAAGGAATGAAACTGTAAAAGGGTGGTTGGCCTTCGCCTATTGAAGGAAGGCCTCTAGTTGACGTTGGTGACCTCGTCGGTGGAGGAAGCCAAAAGTGGAGTAGGTCAAGATTGACCGAACCACTCTAAATCTCGGTTTGTATTTACTTTGAGCATATTATCTTTATTGCAAACCTCCTCTAAAGCTTACTGCTTTCTGCGCATATACAATCGGGTTTTAAGCTTTGCACTTTCCGAATCAGCGTTTAGACGTAAATCTGTTTTTTCGTACGATCATCATATTTCAGTTTGCGTTTACGTTTTGATTTCAAACATAACTGCAAACTGCCTTTATATCCTTGCTTAAACTGCATCTCACCTAATCAAGTGATTTACGAATCAGCATTTAGACGTAAATCAGCTTCTTCGTACGAACGTCGTATTTCAGTTTGTGCTTATATTCTGATTTTCATTATAATTGTAAACTGCCTTCATAGATTGATTTTAACGTCATCTCGCCTGATCTTAACTTGAAGTAATCTTAGGATCGGCTTTCACACCGAAATCGTTTTTATCGTTCGAACGTGTTTTATCTTTGAAAGATTTTCGTTGCACTAATTCAAACCCCCCCCCCCCCTCCCCTTAGTGCTCTTGATCCTAACAATTGGTATCTGAGCGGGGTTTTTCTCATTTCGGATTTACACCCAAGAGAAATGGCTCTTCATGGCTTTCACGAGGGCTTATCAGTTGTTCGTCCACCGTTGTTTAACGGATTGGACTACACTTATTGGAAAACTCGAATGAGAGTTTTCTTGATTTCTATGAATTTGGATTTATGGAATATCATTGAAAACTGTTTTCAACTTCCCTCTAAACCGATGAACGAATGGTCGGATTTGGAGAAGAAGTATTTTTCTTTAAACGCAAAGGCTATGAATGCCTTATTTTGCGCTTTAGACAAAAATGAGTTCAATCGGATTTCTACGTGCGAAACGGCTTTTGACATTTGGCGAACACTTGAAATCACGCACGAGGGAACTAGTAGAGTCAAAGACTCGAAAGTTAACATTTTATTGCATGATTTTGAGCTTTTTTGAATGCAACCAAGCGAGACTATAAGCGGCATGTACACCTATTTCACGGATGCCGTCAATAGTTTAAGAGCTCTTGGAAAATATTTTTCGGATTTTGAACTCGTAAACAAGATTTTGCGTTCTCTTTCTAAGAAGTGGGATTCAAAAGTAACTGCAATACAAGAAGCTAAAAACCTAAACAACTTACCACTTAAGAACTAATTGGTTCGTTGATGACATATGAAATGGTGCACAATGCATATGATGAACATGTTAAACAAAATCACCTTCCAAAGAACATGAAAGATTTGGAACTCCAGACAAATGAATACCACTTGAGCGATGACTCAAGTGATGAGGACAATGATGAACTTGAACTTCGAACACTAAATCTTAATAAGTTTATTAAAAAAAAATCTAAAATAAACAATAAACTTGAACGAAGGAAGAGGCCAAAGAAGAAGAACACAAAGTGGGATGAATCGAGCTCCTTTGAAGACGAGGAGAAAATCAAGAAAGGCGAGGTGGCAAACTGTGCCTTAATCGCTTTCAATGATGAGGTAATCGAAATCCCCCTAATTTATTTTGAAATTACTTGATGCTTTCATGATGTATTTTCTTTTTTAGTTTAGAATTAATGTTTAAAAAATATTATGATCATGCTAGTAAATGATAATATTGTATATTTTATGATAAACAAACAAAATGATTTTGATTGAAAATATGAAATAATAATCATGTTGATGTCCATTGTTATTTCTCGATTTTGAGTATATTAAATCATGTTTAATTTGAAGTTATGATTAATGAGTATATATTTTTAAAATTATGTATGATGATTTTTGATAATTATGGATTATCGATTTTCATGATAATAATAGTGGCTTTAAAAATTGATGCATGTTTTGATTTGACATAAATGAAAAGGCATGCTAACATGAAATCGATCACTTAAGATGAAACACTTTAAAAAGGGAGAAAAATATATTATCAATGAAATCATGAATCTATTTATGTTATAAATTTTGTGAGCCATAAAAATGATTTTGATGATTTAAATTTGAAATGAGTTTTATCAAAATCATGATCATGATTTGTCAAATTGAATGAATTGAAAATGAATGATGAATTTTCTCTTGAATGATTGTGACCTGTATTCCTTGTATTCATGATATGATTTTTATGCAACTCTTTGTATTTATGCAACTCTTTGTATTCATGATATGATATGATCATAACTTTTATCTCATCACCCAATTATTTTCTTCTTGATATTCCTTATGTGATGATATGAATACATGAAATATTCATTAATTTATTTTGATGTATACAAATGAAAAGTTATGATCATGCATGGTAAGATATAATTTAACAAAATTGATACCATCATGATATGAAACATTTATGATTTGCAATGATGCACACAATACTTGAGCTTTTTAATTATGATGTGATGTATTGCATATGATGTGAATCATGATTTAAAATGCTATGAGTTGTTGCTATAATGAAGTATTATAAATGTTGATTTAATGTCATGAATGCTCTAAATGATGAATGTTTGGTATCATGATCAAAATGAAGTGATAAATACTTAAAAAATATTGATTTAATGTTCGGTATCATGAACACTTTATTATCATACATGAAAATAGTGATAAATACTTTGAAAATAAATGTTTGTATCATGTTAGATGGTTTGACATATTGTGCATGATAAGCTACAAAAGATGATTGAAACAATGATTGAAATAATAGGAATGATGATTTGGAATCATATAATAATGAGTTTATATATTTTAAAAATATATATGATGATAATGATGCATGCAATGATGAAATATTCATGATAAAATAATTGTTTTGACATTCAAGACTTGAATTTTCATCAATACTATTTACCTTTGTCATAATTTAGAAATTAACGTAAAGGGTCTTCCCTTCTTTTTGACAATGACAAAGGGGGAGCAAAACATGCTTGAAAGCTAATTTGGTAGCTCATATAATTCAAAAAAAAAAGAGAAAGAAAATAATTACACTTCTCAAAAGAAAAAGAATTGCTTTCTTGAACATCTCAAAATTACTAGCTTGCGTGTCTTAAAATTGTAAACTTGCCATTGTACTACCATGATGATGAGCATGCCTTACCTTCATGATTGTAATTGAATATCTATAGCAAAACCTTGTTCGAATGCATGAAAGTGTTAATTTCATTTTCGGATTCTCTTAACTATTGGTATCCTAACAATTGGATTTTCGAATTATCCTCTTCCAGACTTAATAAGCATATGTCATATCAAGTTTAATTCATATCATTGATTTTTGACATATGGAATCAACTAGCAAATACATCTCTCATACACTTATTATGTGAACAATATTTTGTTTTGTGAAATGGATTTGATGAAATGATTCCTGCTTATAAATTCCTTCTTGAAAAAGGAAGTCATTTTTACGCACAAGGATTTGATTCACATACATATCTTGATACTTGTAAAAATGAAGCATGCTTTAATATCTTATCAATTTTAACTTCATTCGAGTAAGCTCAGAAATAGCTTTCCTCCTTCATGTAAAAAGAAAATAACAAATAAAATGGAAGAAGTTTTCAAAGCTATCTCCATGTCATGTTTTCCTTGAGATGTTTGAATATTTGGTATCTTATCACTCTTTGTTGAAAAATGACATGAACCTGCTTATGGCATCGCACTTATATTTAAAATTTGCTTATATCGTTCTCCTTTTTGTTGATGACAAAGGGGGAGAAATATATGAATTGATGCTATGAACACTGATGCTATGATTATGCCATGCTTGTATCATCAAGAGATATATGAATTAATATGATTGCCATATTTGCAATGCTTGCATCATCAAGAGATATATGAATTGATGCTTTGATTACCAAATTTGCATTATGCCATGTTTGCATCATGCGTTAAGATATCAAGAACTTGTATCGTAATTTTACGCGTTGATATCTTACCATGTGATGAAATGCTACAATTGATAAACACTTGAAATGTTTGCGTTATGATATCAAAAGCTTACATCGTAATTTTACATTTTGATATTTGATAATAGCAAAGTTGCATGATGATAAAACTTGATATTATGTTTTTCATGCAATGAGTTGAACCAATATCACAAACACTTGATTGTGGTACTTCTCCTTTTTGTTGATGACAAAGGGGGAGAAGTATGTTGATGACATGACATGTTATGCATAAGTTTATGCATAAGTTCATGATGACGTGTTGCAAGTATTCATGATGAATATTGCAATGACTTGAATTCAGTTTGAATTCAAGGTTCTATCAATATGGCATATTGATAGGGGGAGTTTGTTTAAACTCCGGGATGACGTGTTGCAAGTATTTATGATGAATATTGCAATGACTTGAATTCAGTTTGAATTCAAGGTTCTATCAATATGGCATATTGATAGGGAGAGTTTGTTTAAACTCCGGGAGTTAAGTTTAACTCCGTCATCAAGTGGTTGTCATCATCAAAAAGGGGGAGATTGTTGAATCTCATATTTTGATGATGAAACTACTTGATATATGTTTATGATTTAATCTACGTTTTGAGTGACATAGAATGCTTTGATCAGGATAAGACAATTAAAGCAGGAAAATCATGTTATGCCGGAGGAACATGTTAGAAGATTGGACGTCGGACCAGTAGATCGGTCGACGTATCGATAGAAGGCTTCGGGCCAAGAAGAGCAGGTATTGTGCCAAGGATATCGGAGTTGCGGAGTCAATTGGCCGATTGGGCAATAGGCTGCAGGAGAGGACGATGCGCCGAAGAATCGGACGAAGCGTCGAGGAATCGGACGAAGCGTCGAGGAATCGGACGAAGCGTCGAGTGACCAATGACATGCCGGACAACTTGGTTAATTGCTTAGGATTAATTGTCTCGATCGAAGTTTTGTTTTAAGTGTGCAGGATTAACTACAATAGAAGAAAGACATGTAGCAGGAGTTACGCTGGAGTCAAGATAATGATCACGTTGGGAGTCCGAGAGTTCGACGGAAGTTCGGACAGTCGTCGGAGGTTCTACGGGAAGAAATCCGAGAAGTCCATGAGCTTGCCAAAGAAGCTCGTCGGAACTCGCCAAGTGGATCGTCGCAAGTCCAGGAGTTTGCCAGAAGTCCGCAGGAGCATCACCGAGGGTTCATCGGATGATCGACGGAAGTTCGCCGGAAGCTCGCCGGAAGAAGCGATTGACGCACCGGAGCAAGTTGCAGTAAATGTCTTAGGAAAAATTATAGTTAGCACAATGATTAAGTTGGAAATGGGAGGTGATCCCATTAACTTAATCTTGGGGCAATTGGGCCCTTGAAAAATCCAAATTGGGCCGAATGGATCAACCCATTCGGACCCTGATTTCTGTTGGGAGGTGCAATCGCCCTAGCCAGGAGGTAGCACCGCCTGAGCTAAGTCTCCGAGCGAGACTGGGCGGTGCAACCGCCCCAGCCAGGAGGTAGCACCGCTTGGGCTCAGTCTCCGAGCGAGATTGGGCGGTGCAACCTCCCCTGACAGGAGGTAGCACCGCCTGAGCTCAGTCTTCGAGCTCTGGCAGGAGGTGCAACCGCCTCAGTCAGGTGGTGGCACCGCCTGAGCTCAGTCTTCGAGCTCTGCCAGGCGGTGCAACCGCTCCAGTCAGGAGGTGCAACCGCCTGATCCCGGAATTCCGAGAATTGATAGTTTTGAGCTCCAAATTTGAACTGGGTTGGGGCCAATAAATACCCCACCCATTCAGCGCTGAAAGAGCATGAACTTACACCGAAATCTTGATCTTTTTCTGTGATTCTTAGAGCTCAAAATTGTTGTAAAGGCCAAAAGTTCTTCTCCCTCTTTTCTTCCAAGTTCTGAGTTGTAAAGAGAGGAGAGAAAATTCTGTAAGGGTTGTCTCCTAAGCCCGTCAAAAGGAGTGAAACTGTAAAAGGGTAGTTGGCCTTCGCCTATTGAAGGAAGGCCTCTAGTTGACGTCGGTGACCTCGTCGGTGGAGGAAGCCAAAAGTGGAGTAGGTCAAGATTGACCGAACCACTCTAAATCTCGGTTTATATTACTTTGAGCATATTATCTTTACTGCAAACCTCCTCTAAAGCTTACTGCTTTCTGCGCATATACAATCAGGTTTTAAGCTTTGCACTTTCCAAATCAGCGTTTAGACGTAAATCTGTTTTTTTGTACGATCATCATATTTCAGTTTGCGTTTATGTTTTGATTTCAATCATAACTACAAACTGCCTTTATATCCTTTCTTAAACTGCATCTCGCCTAATCAAGTGATTTACGAATCAGCATTTAGACGTAAATCAGCTTCTTCGTACGAACGTCGTATTTCAATTTGCGCTTATATTCAGGTTTTCATCATAACTGCAAATTGCCTTCATAGATTGATTTTAAAGTCATCTCGCTTGATCTTACGTTGAAGTAATCTTAGGATCGACTTTCACACCGAAATCTTTTTTATCGTTCGAACGTGTTTTATCGTTGAAAGATTTCCGCTGCACTAATTCACCCCCCCCCCCCCCCCCCTCTTATTGCTCTTGATCCTAACACCAATAGGTTCTTCAAGAGGGAATGTTTTAAGGTCTTTAGCCTCTTGAATTGCCGTAACTTTTGGATCCCAACTTTTAGGGAGGGATCTTAAGATTTTAGTTACTAGTTCAAAGTTTGTAAAATCTTTACCAAGAGCTTTGAGTCCATTGATGACATCCGTAAACCGGGTGTACATGTCTCCGATGGACTCACTTGGTTTCATTCGGAAAAGTTCGTAAGAGTGCACAAGGATGTTGATTTTGGACTCTTTCACTCGGCTAGTGCCTTCATGAGTGACCTCAAGAGTTCTCCAAATATCAAAAGCTGAATCGCAAATTGAAACACGATTAAATTCATTTTTGTCTAGTGCACAAAACAAGGCATTCATAGCCTTTGCGTTTAAAGCAAAAACCTTCTTCTCCGATTCATTCCATTCGCTCATTGGAAGAGAAGATTTTTGAAATCCATTTTTAACAATAGTCCAAAGCTCGAAATCCATGGAAATGAGGAAGATCCTCATACGAGTCTTCCAATAAGTATAATCCAACCCATTAAACAAGGGTGGACGTGTGATAGAATGACCCTCATGTATGCCGGAGTAAGCCATCTCTCTTGGGTATCAAACCAAATATGAGAGTGAGCCTAGCTCTGATACCAACTGTTAGGATCAGAGCGGCACTAAGAGGGGGGGGGGGGTGAATTAGTGCAGCGGATTAAAACTTTCGTTTCGATAAATCTTTCGTACGATAAAAACGGAACTTGAAAAACTTAACTTGAACGTGTGTTCGTAAACGTGTGCAGCAAAGGTAATGAGGAAATAAAGCATGTAAGAAGGTTTGTAGTAATGTAAGCAGCGATAAGAAAGTGCAAACCAGAGATTACGCTGATTTTACAGTGGTTCGGTCAAATGACCTACATCCACTTGCGAGGCCCCTCTTTGATGAGGCTCCCACCTTCCACTAGCAAATCTCTTGAAATGGAAGGGCAAATACCCCTCTTACAACCTTCCGAAAATTCTGACAGGTTCCCGGTTTCGTCTTGGTTGGTTCCGACAGCATCTCCGATGATTCTTCGGACTCTTAAACGTCCATCGAACTTGACTCCGGTATTCTTGCTTTGTGTTTTCTGGTTATCGTAGTTAATCCTGCACACTTAACTCAATAATATGGATTAGATCAATTAACCCATCAATTGATTTTATCATCAAAATCCGAGATTCAACACAAAAATCTTTCATTCGATTAAAATCGATTTTGGAAAAGATGTTAACTTGATACACATTCGTAAGAGTGTGCAGCTAAAGTAATGAGGAAGTATGGTAGTTTACAATAAATGTAAATAGCAAAGCAGAAATGCAAACCGAGTTTATAGTGGTTTGGTCGTCGTGACCTATATCCACTCCCGATTCCTCCTCCGTTGAGGCCACTAGCATCCACTATCGGTCTTCTTTCAATGGGTTAAAACCAATGCCCTCTTACAACACTTTCTCCTTTTCACAGGTTTAGGAGATAACCTTTATAAGTCACTCTTTTACAAATATTCCCTCATACACCTCCCTTAGAACTAACTCTAAGCACTAGAAGGGAACTCAAAGTTTTGGCAGAGTTTACTCAGTTTTTTCCTCTAGAATTCTTGCTACTTTCTTGCTGCTCAAGTGGGGTATTTACAAGCCCCAAATGGTTTCAAAAACGGAGCCAAAAAATTAAATTTCTAGGTCTTCCGGGTATGGGCAGTACCACCACCTACACTAGGCGGTGGTACCACTGCCTGCAGCCAGACACTAGGCGATACCACTGTTGGAAAATCTTAGGGGGCAACATCACATGCACAATGAAAGAATAGAAAACAAAATCTCTAATTCCCAAAGATAAGTTCGTCGACATGCGAAGATTAGGGAGCAAAAATCCGTGAAACTTAAAACTGCGTATAGAATAGATTATGTTACATAGGGAGATCGTACATCACTGATTCATTACAGATCTCTAGGAGAGGGTGAAGGAGGTCAAGCGCCCTCCTCTCTAGTGGTGATCCATACAGCAGGGCTGCGACGAAGCTCCTCAAAATTTCAGGCCTGCTCTAAGGTGGAGAGGGGGAACAGAATAGGATAGGTAAGCAAAGGCTCTAGCTTATAAACCACTAATTCCCTCCTATTTTTAGAGGTCTCCTATCAACTTAACCCTAATGGATCCTGCCCTATTGGGTATTCGATCTCCATCCAACTACCCGAGCCTCCTATATTAGTAGATCTCTATTCAATAATCTCTCATGGGTACTTATTGGAACTCTTCCATAGTATCCAATAATTCAATGGCTTATTAGATATCTAATAAGATAGGAGCTCCAACGGATATCTCATATCCGAACCTCTACTCATCACAATGCCTACCATATGTGTGTGACTCTCTAGGCCCAATATCGAGCTAGCTATAAGTGATACTTATCAGAACTCCTTCTAGCTTAGTGAATTATTATCTTCATAATAATTCACTCGACTCATCGACCATGGTCGTACTAGGCCACTACACCGTAGTCCCCAGACGATATAGGGGAATCCAATCCATTAGACCTATCTATCCTCAGTTACCGTGTACCTATAGTCCCTCATCCATTTAATATCCCAAAGACCGTATACCGAGCATGGTGCCGTCAAACCCATATGGTTTCTACTTAAGTCTCGCTTTGATCGGATTCTCCTAGAGAACTCTTTCTCTCTCAATCTGAATGACCTTAGCCAGGGATTTATCTGAGTAAGAACACATGAGATATTCCTCTCATAACACCGAGAGTGGATGATCCTCTATCGACACTCAATAGCTCTCATAAAATTGACTACCACTCTCGATGACCGATTGTGCTAGAACTGGGACATTCAAACCTATAAATCCATTATCAAAGAGTGGAGTACTCATACAGGACATCATTAGTATCTCAAGTCTAAGGACTAGATACACTACTAGGATTACGAAATTGCTGTCTGACAATAAGGCATCATCAATCATCTAGCATTCCGTAAGCGGATCAATTAGTGAACTCATTCTCCAATGAGTACCTATACTATATCCCTAGTGTCCCGACACGAGTAACTATGAGACTAGCTGCATCCAGCATATGGACGGGTATACAACACACTAGTCTGTCTGATTATCTCGAGGTCCCTCTCGAGTAACCTATGACTGGGATTATTTAGGATTTGTGTTTAAAGGTGAATTGATCTCATTATCGTGATCTCATCATGATCCAATTCCCATTGTACAAATTCAAGGACATCATAATATATACATGCATATATGCAATAGTCAATATAAAGTGATAAATGCTAAAATATGATAAGCAAAAAGACTGTGTGTCAAGTCACAAGTGTTAGGATCGAGAGCACTAAGAGGGGGGGGTGAATTAGTGCAGCGGAAATCTTTCAGCGATTAAAAACGAAAGCTGCGTTCGTTTGATAAAACTATTTTGATGCAAAAGCCGATTCTAAGAATACTTATGATTAAGTGCAGTTTACGTCTAAACACAGTTTGCGTCTAAGCGCAGTTTACGCAGTTTGCGTCTAAATGCAGTTTGCGTCTAAATGCAGATTGCGTCTAAGCGCAGTTTGCGTCTAAGCGCAGTTTGCGTCTAAGATCAGATTGCGTCTAAGCGTAGTGCAGTTTGCGTCTAAACGCAGTTTTACGTCTAAACACAATTTTACATCTAAACGTAGTTTTATGTCTAAACGCAGTTTGCATCTAAACGCAGTTTTACATCTAAACGTAGTTTTACGTTTAAAAGTAGTTTACGTCTAAACACAGTTTGCACAGTTTATGTCTAAACACAGTTTTAAAGGGATCTGAACTTAGAAACTTCGTTCGTAAAAGCGCAGAAGATAGTTTTGCAGAATCAAAACGTAAACATAAACTGTAATGTATGAAAACACCGATTTACGTCTGAATACAGATTCGGAAAGATCAGCACTTAGAAACTTGTTCGTAAAAGCGCAGAAGACAGTTTTGCAGAATCAAAACGTAAACGTAAACTGTAATGTATGAAAACACCGATTTACATATGAATGCAGATTCGGAAAGATCAGCACTTAGAAACTTGTTCGTAAAGGCACAGAGAGCAGTAGCTATGTAGGAGGTTTGTAGTAATGATAAAGTGCTCAAAATAAACGCAAACCAGAGATTTAGAGTGGTTCGGTCAGTCTTGACCTACTCCACTTTTGGCTTCCTCCACCGACGAGGTCACCGACGTCAACTAGAGGCCTTCCTTCAATAGGCGAAGGCCAACTGCCCTTTTACAGATTCACTCCTTTTGATGGGCTCAGGAGACAACCCTTACAGGACCTTTCTCTCCTCTCTTTACAACTCAAGACTTGAAGAACAGAAAGAGGAGAACTTTAGGACTTTACACAAATTTGAGCTCTTAGAATCACAGAAAAGATCAAGAATTCGGTGTAGGTCTGTATCTTTTCAGTGCTGAATGGGTGGGGTATTTATAGGCCCCAACCCAATTCAAATTTGGAGCTCAAAACGATCAAATCCCGGAATTCCGGGATCAGGCAGTTGCACCTCCTGACTGGAGCGGTTGCACCGCTTGGCAGAGCTCGAAGACTAAGCCCAGGCGGTTGCACCTCTTTGTCAGGGGCGGTTGCACCGCCTAAGTCTGGCTCGGAGACTGAGCCCCAGGCGGTGCCACCTCTTGACTGAGGCGGTTGCACCTCTCTGCCAGAGCTCGAAGACCGAGCTCAGGCGGTGCCACCTCTCTATCAGGGAGGTTGCACTGCCCAGTCTAGCTCGAAGACTGAGCTCAAGCGGTGCCACCTCCTGGCTGGGGTGGTTGCACCGCCCAGCTTCGCTGGGAGATCCTCTCCTGGGCGGTGCCACCTCCAACCCTGGCGGTGCCACCTCTTTCACTATTTCAGCTCACTTGGTTTGGCTCCAAACTTGGTCCAAACCAGTCCGAACTTGGGCCTAATTGGCCCATACTTGGGTTATAGGATTAACACCTAATCCTAACCCTAATTAACGTGCTAACTATGATTTTAAAGACATTTTCTAAGCTATTACAAAGTCTGCAAGTCAAGACTTCTTCTAGCGAGCTTTCGGCAAACATCCGGCGGTCTTCCGATGAACTCTTGGAAACCATTCTGCGGACTCCCGGCAAGCTCCTAGACTTCACGATTTGATCTTAGCAAGTTCCAACAAGCTTCTTCGGTAAGCTCCGATCTTTCTCGGCGAGCTCCGCGAACTTCCAACGTACCTTCCGGTGAGCTTCCGAAAATCCTTCGGCAAGCTCCCAACTCATTCTCGGCTAGTTCCAGTAGCATTCCCGATGAAACTTTGGACTTCCGTCGAACTCTCAAACTTGCAACAAATCCTTCGCGCTTGACTCTGACACTTTGTTTCGCTTTATGTCTTCATCGTTATCATAGTTAATCCTGCACAATTAAAGCAAAACTTCGATCGAGACTATTAATCCTAAGCAATTAACCAAGTTGTCCGGCATGTCATTGGTCCCTCGACGCTTCGTCTGATTCTTCGGCGCATCGTCCTCTCCTGCGGCCTATTGCCCAATCGGCCAGTTGACTCCGCAACTCCGATATCCTTGGCACAATAACCGCTCTTCTTGGCCCGATGCCCGAGTCCATTGCCCGGAGCCTTCTGTCGATACGTCGACCGATCTACCGGCCCGACGTCCAATCTTCTGACATGTTCCTCCGGCACAACATGATTTTCCTGCTTTAATTGTCTCATCCTGATCGAAGCATCCTACGTCACTCAAAACGCAGATTAAATCATAAACATATATCAAGTAGTTTCATCATCAAAATACGAGATTCAACAACAAGAGCCATCACTCATGTGATTGGCTTGCAGGGCACTTATGACTAGCAATCTCCCACTTGACTTAAAGCCAATCACCTATGTGTCTGATCCCCACCATACCCCTGTGACACTCAAAGATAATATGAGACAACGGCTTTGTCAGTGGATCTGAAATATTATCTTCGGATATAACTCTTTTCACTACTATATCTCCTCAGGTTAAAATCTCTTTGATCAGGTGGGACCTCCTTAGAACACTTCTAATGAGACCCGAGTTCCCTTATTTGAGAAATCGCTCCATAATTACGCAATATAAGAGAATCGGCTCCTCGCTGCCTAGCACGACTCATAGATCTGTGATGAACTTCTTCATCCATACTCCCTCTTTTACTGCCTTTGCTACAGCAATATACTCCGCCTTTATGGTTGAGTTGGTAGTATTATCTTGCTTGGAACTCTTCTAGCACACTACTACATTCAAGGTGTACACATACCCCAAATTTGACTTGCTATCATCGATATCGGACTGAAAACTCGAGTTCATATAACTTTCAATTCTAAGGCTACTACCTCTATATACTAGTAAAAGATCCTTAGTCCTTCTCAAGTACTTAAGGATACACTTTACTGCTTTCTAGTTCTCCAAGCTTAGATTTGCCTGATAGCTGCTCGTGACACTTAGAGCATGCGCTATATCAGGCCTGGTACATCGCATGATATACATGATAGATCCTATTGCTGAGGCATAGGGTATTCTATCCATGTTTGTCTTTTCTTCAGGATTCTTTGAGGACATATTCTTGGAAAGCGATATCCCAAGTCTTACCAATATGAGACTTCTCTTAGAATTTTTCATGCCAAAACTTTTAATAATGGTGTCTATGTACTTAGATTGGGATAAGCCAAGCATTCTCTTGGATCTATCTCTATAGATCTGAATCCTCAAGATATAGGATCATTCCCCTAAGTTCTTCATTGAGAAGTGTCTAGATAACCAAGTCTTTACTATGGATAGCATTCCTATATAATTCCCAATGATCAGGATGTCATCCATATATAATACCAAGAAGGTCATAGTTCTCCCACTCACCTTCCTGTACACATAAGGCTCATCTTCATTCTGAATGAAGTCAAAATATCTAATTGCCTTATTAAATCTTATGTTCCAACTTTGGAAAGCTTGCTTTAGTCCATAAATGGATCTAAGCAACTTGTACACCTTATATGGGCAGTCTTTGGATACGAATCACTTGGGCTGTATCATATACACCTCCTCATCGAGGTTCCTATTGAGAAATTTGGTTTTCACGTCCTTCTACCAGATCTGATAATCATAGTGTACTGCAATAGCTAATATAATTCAGATGGATTTTAGCATAGCTACAGATGAGAAGGTTTCATCATAGTTAACACCTTGCCTTTGACGATACCCTTTAGCCACTTGCTTTGATTTATAGGTCTTTACCTTTCCATCGACTCCAATTTTTTTCTTAAAGATCCACTTGCAACCGATGGGTACAATACTTTCAAGTGCATCAACTAAGTTCTAAACCTTATTGGAGTACATGTAATCTATCTCAGAATTCATGGCTTCTTGCCACTTCCTGGACTACGAAATTACTGTCTGACAATAAGGCATCATCAACCATCCAGCATTTCATAAGCGGATCAATCAGTAAACTAATTCTCCAATGAGTACCTGTACTGTATCCCTAGTGTCCCCACATGAATAGCTATAAGACTAGCTGCATCCATCATATGGATGGGTATACAGCACACTAGTCTATCCGGTTATCTCGATGTCCCTCTCGAGTAACCTATGACCGGGATTATTTAGGATTTGTGTTTAAAGGCGAATCGATCTTATTATCGTGATCTCATCATGATCTGATTCCCATTGCACAGATCCAAGGACATCATAATATATACATGCATATATGTAATAGTCAATATAAAGTGATAAATGCTAAAATATGATAAGCAAAAAGACTGAATGTCAAGTCACACGAGCCATCACTCACATGATTGGCTTGTAGGGCACTTATGACTAGCAATCTCCCACTTGACCTAAAGCCAATCACATATGTGTCTGATCCCCATAAGACCCCTGTGACTCTCAAAGATAATATGAGATAACGGCTTTGTTAGTGGATCTGAAATGTTATCTTCGGATATAACTCTTTCCACTACTACATCTCCTCGGGTCACGATCTCTCTGATCAGGTGGAACCTCCTTAGAACACTTCTGATGAGACCTGGGTTCCCTTATTCGAGCAATCGCCTCATAGTTACGCAATATAAGAGAATCGGCTCCTTGCTACCTGGCACAACTCCTAGATCTGTGATGAACTTCTTCATCCATACTCCCTCTTTTGCTATCTTTGCTGTAGCAATGCACTCCACCTTTATGGTTGAGTCAATAGTAGTATCTTGCTTGGAACTCTTCCAGCACACTACTACATTCAAAGTGTACACATACCCCGAATCCGACTTGCTATTATCGATATTGGATTGAAAACTCGAGTCCGTATAGCTTTCAACTCTGAGGCTACTACCTCCATATACTAGTAAAAAATCCTTAGTCCTTCTCAAGTACTTAAGGATACACTTTACTGCTTTTTAGTGCTCCAAGCCTAGATTTGCCTAATACCTGCTCGTGACACTCAAAGCATGTGCTATATCAGGCCTGGTACATCGCATGACATACATGATAGATCCTATCGTTGAGACATAGGGTATCCTATCCATGTTTGTCTTTTCTTCAGGAGTCTTTGGGGACATATTCCTGGAAAGCGATATCCCAAGTCTTATCGGTATGAGACATCTCTTAGAATTTTTCATGCTAAACCTTTTAATAATGGTGTTTATATACTTGGATTGGGACAAGCCAAGCATCCTCTTGGATCTATCTCTATATATATGAATCTCCAAGATATAGGATCATTCCCCTAAGTCCTTCATTGAGAAGTGTCTATATAACCAAGTCTTTACTATGGATAGCATTCCTACATAATTCCCAATGATCAGGATGTCATCCATATATAAATCCAAGAAGGTCATAGTTCTCCCACTCACCTTCCTGTACATATAAGGCTCATCTTCATTTTTAATGAAGTCATAAGATCTGATTGTCTTATCAAATCGTATGTTCCAACTTTGGAAAGCTTGCTTTAGTCCACAAATGGATCTAAGCATCCTACACACCTTATCTCGGCAGTCCTTGGACACGAATCACTTGGACTGTATCATATACACCTCCTCATCGAGGTTCCTATTGAGAAATGTGGTTTTCATGTCCTTCTGCCAGATCTGATAATCATAGTGTACTGCAATAGCTAATATAATTCGGATGGATTTTAGCATGGCTATAGATGAGAATGTTTCGTCATAGTTAACACCTTGCCTTTGACGATACCCCTTAGCCACTTGCCTTGATTTATAGGTCTCTACCTTTCCATCTTTTTCGATCTTTTTCTTAAAGATCCACTTGCAACCGATGGGTACAATACCTTTAAGTGCATCAACTAAGTTCCAAACCTTGTTGGAATACATGGAATCTATCTCAAAATTCATGGCTTCTTGCCACTTCCTGGAGTTTATACTCATAATAGCCTCATCGTAGGTTTGAGGATCAATATCTTCAATATCCTCTCATCTAATATGTCCCACATATCTCTCAGGAGGATGAGATACTTTGTCGGACCTACGTAAAGTTGGAACTTGTGTATTAGGTACCTAAATAGACTTAAGCTATAGAGTGATGCTTGAGCTAGGTTCTCCAACCTCACTCAACTCTATCATGCTCCCACTATGTTTGCCAAGAATGTGTTTCTTCTTAAGGAACACCCCTGTCTTAGCTACAAAGATCTTTTGGTCCTCGAGATGATAGAAATAATACCCAAAAGTTTCTTTAGGATATCCCACGAACTTGTACCACTCGATCCTCGATTCTAACTTATCGGGGTTGTGCCTTTTAACGTGGGCAAGGCAGCCCCAAATCTTAACAACCTTAAGATTAGGCTTCTTTACTTTCCATATCTTATATGGTGTAGACACTACCGACTTAGTTGGAACTCTGTTCAGAAGATAAGCTGTGATCTCTAGGGTATATCCCTAAAATAAGATGGGTAGGTTAGGTTAGCAAAAATCATCATGGACCGTACCCTATCTAACAGCATATGATTCCTCCTTTCAGATGCACCATTGAGCTGAGGTGTATAAGGAGGTGTCCATTGGGATAGAACTTTATGGTCCTTGAGAAACTGGGTAAACTTTATATTTAAGTACTCACTTCCTCGATCTGATCAAAGAGTCTTGATACCCTTTCCAGTCTAGTTCTCCACTTCATTCTTATACTCTCTGAATTTCTTAAAGGCCTCGGACTTGTACTTCATTAAGTACACATATCCATACCTTGATAAATCATCAGTAAAGGTAATGAAGTAGGAGTAACCACCAATAGCATGAGTTGACATGGGTCCACATACATCACTATGTATGAGTTCCAACAGCTCAGTGGCTCTCTCTCTAGTTCCACTAAATGGAGAGTTGGTCAGTTTTCTATGAAGGCAAGACTCGCAAGTTGTATATGACTCATAGATGAATGGATCTAGATATCTATCCTTTAGCAACTTTTCAATCCTTCCCTCATGAATGTGACCTAGCCTACAATGCCACAAGTATGCACTGTTCACCTCATCTTGTTTCCTCTTAGACACACTTACATTCATGATATGTGATGTAGTGTCTAGCATAAACAAACCATTATGCAATGTTCCTCTCATAAACCTCTAAGGCTTTGCCAAAATCTACAACAAATTACAGATGTGATAAGCAATATCGGTATCTAATACTAATGCACTATCATAAAAATCTAACAACTGGAGATTGATCATGAATGTACCTGAATCTTCTTCAAGCTTCTATTTCACCTTTTCTACAGATATTCTTTGCAGTTCCTCTTTCAGTGCCCATCTTTTCTGTAGTGGAAGCACTGGCCTTTATCTTTTGCTAGGTCTTTCTTAGCAACCTTTGCTTTACCTGGTTTGCCTTTGCCCTTGCCCTTCTTAAGGGACTTTTTTGCTTTCCTTTTCTTTCTGGTCTTACCAGTCTAGAGAACCAGCTTCTCTTTCTTGATAGTGCTTTTTGCCTTCCTCAACATATTGAGGAGCTCCGGGAGAGTGACCTAAAGCTTGTTTATATTAAAATTCATTATGAACTGTGAAAAGGAATTTGGTAAGGACTAAAGCACAAGATCCACACACAGATTATCCTCTAGGACCATTCTTAAACCTGTGAGATTCTCTATCCACTTAATCATCTTTAGGATATGATTCTGAACCAGTGTCCCCTCAGTCATCCTAGTATAGAATAGGCTCTTGGATATATCATATCGTTGAGTCATTCCCTATTCCTCAAACAGTTTGCAGACATGTAGAAGAATGGATCTGACATCCATCTTTTCATGTTGTCTCTGTAACTCAAGAGTCATGGAGCCCAACATGTAACACTGAGCAAGAGTGGAGTCATCAATGTACTTCATGTTGAATCTCGTATTTTGATGATGAAACTACTTGATATATGTTTATGATTTAATCTGCGTTTTGAGTGACGCAGGATGCTTCGATCAGGATGAGACAATTAAAGCAGGAAAATCATGTTGTGCCGGAGGAACATGTCAGAAGATTGGACGTCGGGCCGGTGGATCGGTCGACGTATCGACAGAAGGCTTTGGGCCGTGGACTCGGGCATCGGGCCAAGAAGAGTGGGTATTGTGCCAAGGATATCGGAGTTGCGGAGTCAACTGGCCGATTGGGCAATAGGCTGTAGGAGAGGACGATGCGCCGAAGAATCAGACGAAGCGTCGAGGGACCAATGACATGCCGGACAACTTGGTTAAATTGCTTAGGATTAATTGTCTCGATCGTTGTTTTAAGTGTGCAGGATTAACTACGATAAAAGTTAGACAAGCAGAAGGAGTTGCGCCGGAGTCAAGTTCATGATCACGTTGGGAGTTCGAGAGTTCGACGGAAGTTCGGACGGTCGTTGGAGGTTCTGCGAGAACAGATCCGAGAAGTCTAGAAGCTTGCCAAGCGAAGCTCGTCGGAACTCGCCAAGTGGATCGTCGCAAAGTCCAGGAGTTTGCCGGAAGTCCGCAGGAGCATCACCAAGGGTTCATCGGATGATCGACGGAAGTTCGCCGGAAACTCGCCGGAAGAAGCGATTGACGCACCGAAGCAAAGCTGCAGAAATTGTCTTAGATCTAATCGTAGTTAGCACGTTGATTAAGCTGGAAAATGGGAGGTGATCCCATTAGCTTAATCTTGGGGCAATTGGGCCCCTAAAAGACTGAAATTGGGCCGAATGGAGCTAACCATTCGGACCCTGATTGCATCAGGAGGTGCAACCGCCTAGGCTAGGAGGTGGCACCGCCTGGGCTAAGTCTCCCAGCGAGACTGGGCGGTGCAACCGCCCCAGCCAGGAGGTGGCACCGCCTGAGCTCAGTCTTCGAGCTAGACTGGGCGGTGCAACCTCCCTGACAGAGAGGTAGCACCGCCTGAGCTCGGTCTTCGAGCTCTAGCAGAGAGGTGCAACCGCCTCAGTCAAGAGGTGGCACCGCCTGGGGCTCAGTCTCCGAGCCAGACTCAGGCGATGCAACCGCCCCTGACAGAGAGGTGCAACTGCCTGGGCTCAGTCTCCGAGCTCTGCCAGGCGGTGCAACCTCTCCAGTCAGGAGGTGCAACCGCCTGATCCCGGAATTCCGGGATTTGATCATTTTGAGCTCCAAATTTGAACTGGGTTGGGGCCTATAAATACCCCACCCATTCAGGACAGAAAAGATAGAGACCTACACCGAAATCTTGATTCTTTCTGTGATTCTAAGAGGTCAAAATTGTTGTAAAGCCTTTAAGTCTCCTCCTTCTGTTCTTTAAGCTTCTGAATTGTAAAAGTGAGGAGAGAAAGGTTCTGTAAGGGTTGTCTCCTGAGCCCATCAAAAGGAGTGAAACTGTAAAAGGGCAGTTGGCCTTCGCCCATTGAAGGAAGGCAGCTAGTTGACGTCGGTGACCTCGTCGGAGGAGGAAGCCAAAAGTGGAGTAGGTCAAGACTGACCGAACCACTCTAAATCTCTGGTTTGCTTTTATTTCGAGTACCTTATCATTACTGCAAACCTCCTACATAACTACTGCTCTCTGCGCCTTTACGAACAAGTTCTAAGTGCTGATCTTTTCAAATCTGCATTCAGACGTAAATCTGTGTTTTTCGTACGATTAGCTTACGTTTGTGTTTTGATTCTGCAAAACTGTCTTCTGCGCTTTTTATGAACTAGCTTCTAAGTTTAGATCTCTTTGAAACTGTTTTAGACACAAACTACGTTTAGACGTAAAACTACATTTAGACGCAAACTGCGTTTAGACATAAAACTGCGTTTAAACGTAAACTGCGCAAACTGTGTTTAAACAGAAAACTATGTTTTAGACATAAACTTCTTTTAAACGTAAAACTACGTTTAGACGTAAAACTACGTTTAGACGCAAACTGCGTTTAGACGTAAAACTGCGTTTAGACGTAAACTGAGTTTAGACGCAAAACTGTGTTTAGACGCAAACTGCGCAAACTGTGTTTGGACATAAAACTGTGTTTTAAACGTAAACTACTTTTAGATGCAAACTGCGTTTAGACGTAAAATTGCGTTTAGACGTAAACTGAGTTTAGACGCAAAACTACGTTTAGACGTAAAATTGTGTTTAGACGCAAAACTGCGTTTAGACGCAAACTGTATTTAGACGCAAACTCAGTTTAGATGTAAACTGTGCTTGGACATAAACTGCGCTTAATCTTAAGTAATCTTAGAATCGGCTTTTACATCGAAATCGTTTTTATCGGACGAACGCAGCTTTCGTTTTTAAATCGCTGAAAGATTTTCGCTGCACTAATTCACCCCCCCCTCTTAGTGCTCTTGATCCTAACAATTGGTATCAGAGCAGGGTATTTCTCATTTCGGATTTACACCCGGGAGAAATGGCTCTTCAAGAGGGCTTTTCGGTCTTTCGTCCACCGTTCTTTAACGGATTGGACTACACTTATTGGAAAACTCGAATGAGAGTTTTCTTGATTTCTCTAAATCTGGATTTATGGAATATCGTTGAAAACGATTTTCAACTTCCCTCTAAACCGATGAACGAATGGTCGGACTTGGAGAAGAAGTCTTTTTCTTTAAACGCAAAGGCTATGAATGCCTTATTTTGCGCTTTGGATAAAAATGAGTTCAATCGGGTTTCTTTGTGCGAAACGACATTCGATATTTGGCGCACTCTTGAAATCACGCACGAGGGAACTAGTAGAGTCAAAGACTCGAAAGTTAATATTTTACTACATGATTTTAAGCTTTTTCATATGAAACCAAGCGAAACCGTTGTTGACATGTACACCCGTTTTACGGATGTCGTCAATGGTTTAAAATCACTTGGTAAAAGCTTTTCAGATTTTGAACTCGTTAACAAAGTTTTGCGCTCACTTTCTAAAACTTGGGATTCAAAAGTAATTGCTGTTCAAGAATCGAAAAACTTGAACCAATTTCCACTTGAAGAACTAATTGGTTCATTGATCACATATGAAATGACGTGCAATGCACGTGAAGAACTTGAGAACCACCTTCCAAAGAACAGGAAGGATTTGGGACATAGAACATATGAAGACCACTCGAGCATAAGCTCAAGTGATGGTGAACTTAAACTACAAATGAAACAAAAATTAAAAAGTAAAAAGAACGGAACTACTTGCTTTGAACGCAAGAAGAAGAACAAAAATTGGGATGAATCAAGCTCCTCCGAAGACGAGGAGAAAGTCAACAAAGGCGAGGTGGCAAACTACGCCTTTACGCCTTTCGACGCTGAGGTAATCAAAATGCCTTTAATTTACTTTGAAATTACATGATGCTTTTCATAAAGCATTTTTCTTTTTTTATTTAATTTTCTTGAAAATTACATGTTTAATAATTTTATAATGAAAATACAAACAATTAGGAATCATGCTTATCATTCTAGTAATTTTGAAAATAATCAAGAAAATTGCATGTTTATGATAAACAAAATGATTTTGAATACCTTATGAAATCATGTTATATGTGGTTGAAAAGTAATAATGTGTATCATGTTGATTTCCATTTTGAGTATATGAAATCATGTTCAATTTGAAGTTATGATTAATGAGTATATATTTGAAATTATGATGATTCTTGATATTTATGGATTATCGATTTTCATGATAATAACAGTGGCTTTAAAAAATTGATGCATGTTTTCATAAATGAAAAGGCATGCTAACATGAAATCGACCACTTAAAATGAAACACTTAAAAACAGGAAAAATATACTATCAATGAAATCATGAATCTATTTATGTTATAAATTTTGTGAGCCATAAAAATGATTTTGATGATTTAAATTTGAAATGAGTTTTATCAAAATCATGATCTTGATTTATCAAATTGAATGAATTAAAAATGAATGATGATTTTTCTATTGAATGATTGTGACTTATATTCCTTGTATTCATGATATGATTTTTATGCAATTCTTTGTACTCATGAAATATTCATCTCATCACCCAATTATTTCTTTTCAATATTCCTCAAGTGATGATATGAATGCATGAAATATTCATGAATTTATTTTGATGTATGCAAATGAGAAGTTTCGATCATGCATGGTAGGATGCAATGTGACAAATTAATACCATGATGATTTGAAATATTTATGATTTGGAATGATGCATATGCTTTTTATTATGATGTGTATCATGAATGCTTTAAATGATAAATGTTTGGAATCATAATTAAAATGAAGTGATAAATACTTAAAAAATATTGATTTAATTTTCGGTATCATGAATACTTCATTATCATACATTAAAATAGTGATAAATATTTTGAAAATAAATGATTGTATCATGTTAGATGATTTTATATATTGTGCATGATAAGCTATAAGTGGTGATTGAAACAATGATTAAAATAATATGAATGATGATTTGGAATCATGCATATAATAATGAGTTTATATGTTTTGAAAATGTGCATGTTTTAATTTGAAAATATAATGATGCACAAATAAGATTGATACTAACCTTTGTCATGATTTAAAAATTGATGTAAAGGGTTTTTCCCTTCTTTTTGACAATGACAAAAGGGGAGATAGCTAGCTTGCACAATTCAAGAAGAAAGCAAAAATTACACTTCTCAAAAGAGAAGAAATTGCTATCTTGAACATCACCAAGGAATGCTATCTTGCCTATCTCAAGAAGCAAAAAGTTAACTTGCACATCTAGCAAAACTTATATTTCAAGAAGCAAGAGTTGCTTTCTTGAACATCTCAAAATTGCTAGCTTGCGGGCCTTAAAATGTAGAATTTTTTGTTAGGATCGAGAGCACTAAGAGGGGGGGGGTGAATTAGTGCAGCGGAAATCTTACAATAATTAAAAACCAAAAGCTGCGTTCGTTCAATAAAAACTATTATGATGCAAAAGCTAATTCTTAGTTTGTATCTAAGTGCAGTTTGCGTCTAAGCGCAGATTGCGTCTAAGCGCAGTTTTGCGTCTAAGCGCAGTTTACGTCTAAACTCAGATTTACGTCTAAACACAGTTTTACGTCTAAACGCAGATTTACGTCTAAACGCAGTTTTACGTCTAAACGCAGATTTACGTCTAAACTCAGATTTACGTCTAAACTCAGATTTACGTCTAAACGCAGATTTACGTCTAAACGCAGTTTTACGTCTAGACGCAGATTTACGTCTAAACTTTGAAACTCATTTGTATACTCGCAGAAGGCAGTATGCAGTTGAAATCAAGACGTAAGCGTGAACTGAGATCTGATGATTGTGCGAGGAAAGCCGATTTACGTCTTGAATGCAGTTTTACGTCTAAATGTTGAAACTCGTTCGTAAAATTGTAGAGGACAGTTTGCAGTTATCAATAGGATCAAAATGTAAGTGTAAACTGCAAAGAAGCTCGTTCGTAAAAGCACGGAAGACAGTTCTGCAGAATCAACCGTAAACGTAAACTGTAATGTATGAAAATATGAATTTACGTCTGAATGCAGATTCGGAAGAACAGCACTTAGAACTTGTTCGTGAAAGCGCAGAGAGCAGTAGTAATGAAGGAGGTTTGCAGTAATGATAAAGTGCTCAAGAATAAACGCAAACCAGAGATTTAGAGTGGTTCGGTCAGCCTTGACCTACTCCACTTTTGGCTTCCTCCACCGACGAGGTTGCCGACGTCAACTAGGGGCCTTCCTTCAATAGGCGAAGGCCAAACTGCCCTTTTACAGTTTCTCTCCTTTTGACAGGCTCAGGAGACAACCTTTACAGACCTTTCTCTCCTCACTTTACAACTGAAAACTTGAAGAACAGAAGGAGGAGACTTAAAGGCTTTACAACACTTTTGAGCTCTTAGAATCACAGAAAAGATCAAGATTTCGGTGTAGGTCTGTATCTTTTCAGTGCTGAATGGGTGGGGTATTTATAGGCCCCAACCCAATTCAAATTTCGAGCTCAAAACGATCAAATCCCGGAATTCCGGGATCAGGCGGTTGCACCTCTTGACTGGAGAGGTTGCACCACCTGGCAGAGCTCGAAGACTGAGCTCAGGCGGATGCACCTCTCTGTCAGGGGTGGTTGCACCTTTCTGCCAGAGCTCGAAGACCGAGCTCAGGCGGTGCATCTCCTGTCCAGAGATGTTGCACCTCTCTGCCAGAGCTCGAAGACCGAGCTCGGTGGTTGCACCTCTTGGCAGAGCTCGGAACTTGAGCTCTAGCGGTGCTACCTCTTGACAGAGGAGGTTGCACCGCCCAGTCTCGCTTGGAGACTGAGCCCTGGGCGGTTGCACCGCCTGGCTGGAGCGGTTGCACCGCCCAGTCTCGCTGGGAGACTTAGCCTTGGCGGTTGCACCGCCTGGCTGGAGCGGTTGCACCTCCCACAGCTACTTGGGTTCGAATGGGTTGAACCATTCGACCCAACTTGAGTTCTTCAGGGGCCCAATTGCCCCAGGATTAAGCTAATGGGATCACCTCCCATTTCTAACTTAATCACCGTGCTAACTACGATTAAATCTAAGACAATTTCTGCAGCTTTGCTTCGGTACATCAATCGCTTCTTCCGGCGAGTTTCCGGCGAACTTCCGTCGATCATCCAATGAACCCTCGGTGATGCTCCTGCGGACTTCCGGCAAACTCCTGGACTTTGCGAAGATCCACTTGGCAAGTTCCGACGAGCTTCGCTTGGCAAGCTTCTGGACTTCTCGGATCTGTTCTCGCAGAACCTCCGACGACCGTCCGAACTTCCGTCGAACTCTCGAACTCCCAACGTGATCATGAACTTGACTCCGGCACAACTCCTGCTGCTTGTCTATCTTTCATCGTAGTTAATCCTGCACACTTATCTCAACACATAGATTAGACAACAAATGACAATTGACTTCATCATCAAAATCCGAGATTCAACAATCTCCCCCTTTTTGATGATGACAATCAATTGATAATGGAGTTATCCTTAACTCCCCCTATCTATATGCCATAGTTGAGATAAGTCAACCTTGAATTCAAGACCTAAGAATTCAAGTGACGTATTGATAAGTTAGATCAGTTAAACTTATCAATGCTCCCATCATGATGTATCTCTTCAAGAATGATGTCAAGGCATGACTTACATCATCAAGTTTGTATGATAGTGTTTGTAACTATTCATCATGTAATCATATAAAGCTACGAAGGACTTTTTACATGATGCACACATTTGAGATTTTCTAGCAAGTTTGCATTTTCTTCACAATATAGAATATCAAATCAAGACATGATGCAAACTATAGCGCATGTTCACATATCTCTTGGTGATGCAAGGATGGCATAACTATAACATTGTTTATAGCATCACTCAAGTATTTGCAACTATGACATAGACATGATTATGGCAGTTCAGCTATGACATAGTGTTTATCAATTCATATGTTTCTCCCCCTTTGTCATCAACAAAAAGCATGATAGCATTATCAAGCACATAAAGGAAGTCATGACACATATAATTCTTTGAATATCTCTTTATTGTTTTTTGCTTGAAGGAGGAAAGTCATTTTTCAAAAAGTTTTCATAAGAGTGTACAGGAACATCCCATTTTTAGCATACAAACCGAAAAATGAACTTCTTACATGCATTTGGTTAAAAATATTTGTCACATAATTTGCAACATGTTATTTGATCAAGCGTTGTCAAGGCATGTAATAGTAATAACATCCGAAAAATAATTTTAACTAGTTTAAGTATTCGGACACATCAACATTCCTAATTCTCTTCTTATGTAATCAAATTGTTCTTCACATAGGGGTTTTGTAAAGATATCAGCTAGTTGATGTTTGGTATCAATAAACTCTATGGTTACATCATGATTAGTGACATGATCTCGTATAAAGTAATGTCTAATATCAATGTGTTTTGTTCTTGAGTGTTGTATAGGATTTTTAGTTAAGCATATTGCACTCGTGTTATCACATTTAATGGGAATATCTTTAAGATTCACTTTGTAATCTTCTAAAGTGTTTTTCATCCATACAACTTGTGCACAGCATGCACTTGCTGCAATGTATTCAGCTTCGGTTGTTGATAGAGCAACCGAGTTTTGCTTCTTAGATGACCAGGATACAAGGGCATGATAGCAATCATATTAGTAATAGCAACCATATCAATGTCATACTACTGACTTATCAACTACATTGGTAAGTTGCTTCATATTTTTCAAGGCATAGGCTTTTAAACCTTTTTAGTTTCAGTGCAAAATCCGAGATAAACAACAAGAGATGTTTGCAAATATGCTTACACAAACAAAGATAACCATATCAGGGTAACATATGTACAGCATATCAGGTAACCATAAAAACAAAGTCCTTCATGAATAACATAAGGAGTTTACAACATGTCATATCAAAAACAACAGATGTTCATACAAGCTCATTCATGGGGTGGAAGATTAAAGTGCCTAAGTAAAGAGTCAAATTGTCGATTGATTTGCTGCAGCTCGGTTAGGATTTGATCTTGTCGAAGTTCAAGCCGTTCTTGTCTTTGTTCAAATCGGTCCATCCGAATCCCGATATCTTCGATGGATGATGTGTGAGTTTGCTCAACCGGATGTGTTTCCTCAAAGGGACAGATCGGAGGAGATTGGGTACTCCTAAAGACTGGGGTTTCCGGCTCTGGTTCAGGTTCAGGTTCAGGCTGAGGGGGATCAGTTCTTCTAGGCATTCTAACCCAGTTACCGTTTCTATAGTGACATCTTAGTCGGTGAAGTAGATTTTTGTTTATTATGCTGAATCTATCTACTTTCATTACTTCTTCTTCTAGTGGTATTTGAATGTCGTAAGCTTTCATTATTCTAGTAATTATTCCACCATATGGGAGCATCATATCTTTCGTAGATAATTCTAACATGTTTTGTTGGATCAGATAGCCAAGACAAATGTCACGTCCTTTCAAGATAGAGTACATAGTTCCTAATTCTAGTTGACTTATTTCATCATGATGGTATTGCTTAGGAAGAATTATACTAGTCATGATATAATGAAGTATCTTAGTGTTCAAAGGCAATAGATGTTCACAACTTTTAGGAACCAATGCTATGTTAGGATTGGCAAAGATTGTTCCTAAGGCTTCAACATAGGATGTTCCAATACTTTCATCATCCCATGATCCTCTAAAGTAGAGTCCTATGCTTTTTATGGGAATGCCTATCATATCACAAATGAATTTATCAGTGATTGAGATGTGTTGTCCCAAAAGATAGGTGGACATTCTTCCTTCATCATCTATTTGTATGTTATTGTAAAATAATCTAACAAGCCTAGGATAGATGGGTTCATTAATCTGCAAGATTGGAAGTAGATCTAGGTTCGCAAACCATTGGATGGTCTCTAGGTCTCTTAGTTCATTTAGATCTACGTATTTTCCCTTAGTAATACATCTAAGTTCGAAAGAGGGAAATTTTTCAGCATGGTATTTTGAATTGAAAAGAGTGAAATCAAACTCTTCTACTAATCTCCTCTTTCCCTTGTCCCTTGAGGATCTTCTAGATCCCATAACTACTGCTGTTTAGAGGGATGATGATAAGCTAAAGTAAATGAAGAACAAAACAGAATTTAAGAGCTTCTTAGAGAGTACCTTTGTGAAATCTTCAAGAGAAGGAAGGGTTCTTGATGTTTTGCTCCGAAATGGGAGGTATTTGGAAGGCTTAGAGGAGTGAAATGGGAATGGAGGAGACTTGGAAGAGTAGAGGAGGAAATGGGGGTGAGTTGGGGTCGGTTCCATAGCCGGCCCTAGTGTGGGTTTAAAGGGCAGAGCTGCTGGCGGTTGCACCTCTAGCTGGAGCGGTGCAACCTCTGGCAACCCGTGATAGCTGGAGGTGCCACCGCCAGCTGGAGAGGTGCCACCGCCTGCAGCCAGTGAGCACCTAATATGATTTGATTAGGGAGCCTTTGCCTTGAGGAGAGTTTCAGAGCAATTAATGTTTGTTACATGATTTCGTATGAGTTTTTATTTAAGGAAGAAGCTCTTGTACGATCAAGATAGATCTTTTAACGTGCATACGTATGTTTGTTTGGTATCCCTTTTAAGATCATGACATATTTAGTTTCTACAAGAATTAATTCGTAGATGAACGGGTTTTGAAGATCAGGGGGGTATGTTTGGTATCCCTTTTAAGATCATGACATATTTATGTGAATTTGGATATCATACGTTTCTAATAAGGTTGTATCGTATTTGTGATTTCACAACTTCCACTTGTTACTTAAGCGTTGCGAGTTCCTTTTTGATTCTTGGTTTATGACCATTGAGAGTCAAGGAGCAGAATATTATTTCTTGCTCCGGCCTAGACTTTTAATGTTTTTATAGGAAGGGATGATCTTTAGGAACCCATTTGCTTTTGGGTGCCTCATAAATAGATCTACATTTTCTATCATGTTGCATAGAGTTTATCATGGTTCCTTTAGGAACCCAAATTAATTTGTTTGGACTTATTTTCTTGAATGGACAACAATGTGTCTTGTGTCCAGATTTGCAACAAAAGTTGCACTTGGTTTGGTGTTGAACATGTAAGATGGAGCCTTTTATGAAGGTGGTTGGATTTTGATGAGGATTTCTCACAAATCCAATCCCGCTCCTTTTTGGAATGTGACCCTTGTTTGCAAGGATCATGTTTAATGACTTGCTACCAACCTCGAATTTCTTCAAGGTGTCCTTGAGTAGCAGATTTTCTTTTTGCATAGTTTCTAAATCATGACATTTGATACATGAATTTAAACTATCATGATGTTCGACTTTTAACTTATCAAACTCACAAGTAAGATTATCATGCATCTTTTTCAGCAATTTATATTTTCTACTTATACTCTTGCATTCGTCAAATAAGTCATTGAAGGCATTTAATAATTCATCGAAAGATAAATCAGCATCTATTGAATTTGTTACCTCGTCTTCGATGGCCATTAAGGCGTAATGAGCAACTTGCTCAGTGTTGGACTCCTCTTCCTCAGATGCGCTCGAATCATCCCATGTTGCTTGGAGCGCCTTCTTCTTTGTTGTTCTTTTCTTGACTTGGGGACAATCACTCTTGTAATGTCCCAGCTTTTTGCATTCATAGCAGATTACTTGGTCCTTTTTGGGTTCAAGTTTATTTTTTGCATCATTTTTGAACTTGTTTCTTTTAAAGAACTTTTTAAACTTTCTTGTTAGAAGTGCCAAGTCATCATCACAGTCCTCATCACTTGAGTTTTCTCTCAAGTGGCATTCTGAAGTTTTGAGTGCCATATCCTTCCTGTTCTTTGGAAGGATGTCTTCTTGCTCTTCATGAGCTTTACAAGTCATTTCGTAGGTCATTAGTGACCCGATTAGTTCTTCAAGAGGGAAATTTCGCAGATCTTTTTTCTCTTGAATAGCGGTGACTTTAGGATCCCAACTCTTAGGAAGGGATCTTAGTATCTTATTAACAAGCTCAAAATCCGAAAAGCTCTTTCCGAGTCCTTTTAGACCGTTGACGACATCCGTGAAACGGGTAAACATGTCGCCAATGGTTTCACTCAGTTTCATCCGAAAGAGTTCGAAAGAGTGTAACAGCAAATTGATTTTTGACTCTTTTACTCTACTTGTGCCCTCATGGGTCACTTCGAGTGTGTGCCAAATATCAAATGCAGTTTCACAAGTTAAAACACGGTTAAACTCGTTTTTATCGAGTGCACAAAATAAGGCATTCATAGCCTTTGCATTTAGAGCAAAAGCCTTCTTCTCCAAATCATTCCAATCGATCATTGGAAGAGAAGACTTTAAAAAACCATTCTCGACAAGATTCCATAATTCAAAATCCATAGAAATAAGAAAGATCCTCATTCGGGTCTTCCAGTAGGTGTAGTCCGTCCCATTAAACATGGGTGGACGTGTAATAGAATGGCCCTCTTGGTTTCCGGCGTAAGTCATCTCTCTTGGATTTTAATCCTTTTGAGAGTTAACCGGGCTCTGATACCAATTGTTAGGATCGAGAGCACTAAGAGGGGGGGGGGTGAATTAGTGCAGCGGAAATCTTACAATAATTAAAAACCAAAAGCTGCGTTCGTTCAATAAAAACTATTATGATGCAAAAGCTAATTCTTAGTTTGTATCTAAGTGCAGTTTGCGTCTAAGCGCAGATTGCGTCTAAGCGCAGTTTTGCATCTAAGCGCAGTTTACGTCTAAACTCAGATTTACGTCTAAACACAGTTTTACGTCTAAACGCAGATTTACGTCTAAACGCAGTTTTACGTCTAAACGCAGATTTACGTCTAAAATCAGATTTACGTCTAAACGCAGATTTACGTCTAAACGCAGTTTTACGTCTAGACGCAGATTTACGTCTAAACTTTGAAACTCGTTTGTATACTCGCAGAAGGCAGTATGCAGTTGAAATCAAGACGTAAGCGTGAACTGAGATCTGATGATTGTGCGAGGAAAGCCGATTTACGTCTTGAATGCAGTTTTACGTCTAAATGTTGAAACTCGTTCGTAAAATTGTAGAGGACAGTTTGCAGTTATCAATAGGATCAAAATGTAAGTGTAAACTGCAAAGAAGCTCGTTCGTAAAAGCACGGAAGACAGTTCTGCAGAATCAACCGTAAACGTAAACTGTAATGTATGAAAATATGAATTTACGTCTGAATGCAGATTCGGAAGAACAGCACTTAGAACTTGTTCGTGAAAGCGCAGAGAGCAGTAGTAATGAAGGAGGTTTGCAGTAATGATAAAGTGCTCAAGAATAAACGCAAACCAGAGATTTAGAGTGGTTCGATCAGCCTTGACCTACTCCACTTTTGGCTTCCTCCACCGACGAGGTTGCCGACGTCAACTAGGGGCCTTCCTTCAATAGGCGAAGGCCAAACTGCCCTTTTACAGTTTCTCTCCTTTTGACAGGCTCAGGAGACAACCTTTACAGACCTTTCTCTCCTCACTTTACAACTGAAAACTTGAAGAACAGAAGGAGGAGACTTAAAGGCTTTACAACACTTTTGAGCTCTTAGAATCACAGAAAAGATCAAGATTTTGGTGTAGGTCTGTATCGTTTCAGTGCTGAATGGGTGGGGTATTTATAGGCCCCAACCCAATTCAAATTTCGAGCTCAAAACGATCAAATCCCAGAATTCCGGGATCAGGCGGTTGCACCTCTTGACTGGAGAGGTTGCACCGCCTGGCAGAGCTCGAAGACTGAGCTCAGGCGGATGCACCTCTCTGTCAGGGGTGGTTGCACCTTTCTGCCAGAGCTCGAAGACCGAGCTCAGGCGGTGCATCTCCTGTCCAGAGATGTTGCACCTCTCTGCCAGAGCTCGAAGACCGAGCTCGGTGGTTGCACCTCTTGGCAGAGCTCGGAACTTGAGCTCTGGCGGTGCTACCTCTTGACAGAGGAGGTTGCACCGCCCAGTCTCGCTTGGAGACTGAGCCCTGGGCGGTTGCACCGCCTGGCTGGAGCGGTTGCACCGCCCAGTCTCGCTGGGAGACTTAGCCTTGGCGGTTGCACCGCCTGGCTGGAGCGGTTGCACCTCCCACAGCTACTTGGGTTCGAATGGGTTGAACCATTCGACCCAACTTGAGTTCTTCAGGGGCCCAATTGCCCCAGGATTAAGCTAATGGGATCACCTCCCATTTCTAACTTAATCACCGTGCTAACTACGATTAAATCTAAGACAATTTCTGCAGCTTTGCTTCGGTACATCAATCGCTTCTTCCGGCGAGTTTCCGGCGAACTTCCGTCGATCATCCGATGAACCCTCGGTGATGCTCCTGCGGACTTCCGGCAAACTCCTGGACTTTGCGAAGATCCACTTGGCAAGTTCCGACGAGCTTCGCTTGGCAAGCTTCTGGACTTCTCGGATCTGTTCTCGCAGAACCTCCGACGACCGTCCGAACTTCCGTCGAACTCTCGAACTCCCAACGTGATCATGAACTTGACTCCGGCGCAACTCCTGCTGCTTGTCTATCTTTCATCGTAGTTAATCCTGCACACTTATCTCAACACATAGATTAGACAACAAATGACAATTGACTTCATCATCAAAATCCGAGATTCAACATTTTTTTGCTAGCTTGTATATGGTAAACTTGCTATCATACTACCATGATGATGAGCATGTCTTATCTTTATGATTGTATTTGAAAAACTATGGCAAAAATACGTCCTAATGATTGAACGTGTTAAAATTATTTTTCGAACCTTCTTGTTTGAATGATCGAATCACTTGATTGGCATAATGATTTTACACAATTACATGTTGAAAATTATGTGCTTGAAAACAAAACTTCCATGATAACAAGCATGCTTTACCTTCATGATTGTAATTGAATATCTATAGCAAAACCTTGTCCGAATGAAAGAAAGAGTCAAATTTCATTTTCAGATTCTCTTGAATCTAACATATCAAGTTCACTCTCTTCCAAACTTAACAAGCATATGTCATATCAAGTTTAGTTCACATCATTGATTTTTGACATATGTAATTAACTAGCAAATACATACACACATCATGTGAAAAATATTTTTTGAGAAATGGATTTGATGAATATGGATGAAAGTGTTTTTACTTGCAAGGATTTATTTCACATACATATCTTGGTCCTTGTAAAAATGAAGCATGATTTAATCTCTCATCGATTCTAACTTCACTCGAAGTAAACTCACAAATAGCATGTATCACAAATAGTCTTCCTCCTTCATGCAAAAAGATAATAACAAAAAAAAAAGAGGAAGAAGTTTTCAAAGCTATCTCCATGTCATGTTTTCCTTGAGATGTTTGTATAATTGATATCCTATCACTCACTGTTGGAAAATGACATGAACCTAGTTATGACATGAATAATTACAAGCACTTATGCTTAAAATTTGCTTATATCGTTCTCCGTTTTGTTGATGACAAAGGGTGAGAAATATATGAATTGATGCTATGAACACTGATGCTATGCTTGCATCATCAAGAGATATATGAATTGATATGATTGCCATATTTGTAATGCTTGCATCATTAAGAGATATATGAATTGATGCTATGATTGCCAAACTTGCATTATGCCATGTTTGCATCATGCGTTAAGATATCAAGAGCTTGTATCGTAATTTTACGCGTTGATATCTTACCATGTGATGAAATGCTACAATTGATAAACACTTGAAATAGTTGCGTTACGATATCAAAAGCTAACACTGCAAAGGAAGCAAAAATTTGCTAGCATGCAACTTGCATATTTCAAGAAGCAAGAGTTGCCTTCTTGAATATCTCTAAACTGCTAGCCTGCAAGTTCTAAAATGTTGTAACATTGCTAGCTTGCATGTGCTATCTTATATGCCGTAAAACTTGCATATCTAAAACTTGATAGCCTGAATGTTCTAAGCATGATGTAACATTTGCTAAATTTTCTGGCTTCAAACTTGCATGATGATAACAAAAGATATTATGTTTTTCATGCAATAAGTTAAACTTATATCACAAACACTTGATTATGGTACTTCTCCTTTTTGTTGATGACAAAGAGGGAGAAGTATGTTGATGATATGACATGTTATGCATAAGTTTATGATGACATGTTGCTTGGATTTTTGAATCCAAGAGTTTCTATCAATATGGCATATTGATAGGGGGAGTTTGTTTAAACTCCGGGAGTTAAGTTTAACTCCGTCATCAAGTAGTTGTCATCATCAAAAAGGGGGAGATTGATGAATCTCGTATTTTGATGATGAAACTACTTGATAGATGTTTATGATTTAATCTGCGTTTTGAGTGACGCATGATGCTTCGATCAGGATGAGACAATTAAAGCAGGAAAATCATGTTGTGCCGGAGGAACATGTCAGAAGATTGGACGTCGGGCCGGTGGATCGGTCGACGTATCGACAGAAGGCTTCGGGCCGTGGACTCGGGCATCGGGCCAAGAAGAGCGGGTATTGTGCCAAGGATATCGGAGTTGCGGAGTCAACTGGCCGATTGGGCAATAGGCTGCAGGAGAGGACGATGCGCCGAAGAATCGGACGAAGCGTCGAGGGACCAATGACATGCCGGACAACTTGGTTAAATTGCTTAGGATTAATTGTCTCGATCGTTGTTTTAAGTGTGCAGGATTAACTACGATAAAAGTTAGACAAGCAGAAGGAGTTGCGCCGGAGTCAAGTTCATGATCACGTTCGGAGTTCGAGAGTTCGACGGAAGTTCGGACGGTCGTCGGAGGTTCTGCGAGAAAAGATCCGAGAAGTCCAGAAGCTTGCCAAGCGAAGCTCGTCGGAACTCGCCAAGTGGATCGTCGCAAAGTCCAGGAGTTTGCCGGAAGTCCGCAGGAGCATCACCGAGGGTTCATCGGATGATCGACGGAAGTTCGTCGGAAACTCGCCGGAAGAAGCGATTGACGCACCGAAGCAAAGCTGCAGAAATTGTCTTAGATCTAATCGTAGTTAGCACATTGATTAAGCTGGAAAATGGGAGGTGATCCCATTAGCTTAATATTGGGGCAATTGGGCCCCTAAAAGACTGAAATTGGGCCGAATGGAGCTAACCATTCGGACCCTGATTGCATCAGGAGGTGCAACCGCCTAGGCCAAGAGGTGGCACCGCCTGGGCTAAGTCTCCCAGCGAGACTGGGCGGTGCAACCGCCCCAGCCAGGAGGTGGCACCGCCTGAGCTCAGTCTTCGAGCTAGACTGGGCGGTGCAACCTCCCTGACAGAGAGGTAGCACCGCCTGAGCTCGGTCTTCGAGCTCTGGCAGAGAGGTGCAACCGCCTCAGTCAAGAGGTGGCACCGCCTGGGGCTCAGTATCCGAGCCAGACTCAGGCGGTGCAACCGCCCCTGACAAAGAGGTGCAACCGCCTGGGCTCAGTCTCCGAGCTCTGCCAGGCGGTGCAACCTCTCCAGTCAGGAGGTGCAACCGCCTGATCCCGGAATTTCGGGATTTGATCGTTTTGAGCTCCAAATTTGAACTGGGTTGGGGCCTATAAATACCCCACCCATTCAGGACAGAAAAGATAGAGACCTACACCGAAATCTTGATTCTTTCTGTGATTCTAAGAGCTCAAAATTGTTGTAAAGCCTTTAAGTCTCCTCCTTCTGTTCTTTATGCTTCTGAATTGTAAAAGTGAGGAGAGAAAGGTTCTGTAAGGGTTGTCTCCTGAGCCCATCAAAAGGAGTGAAACTGTAAAAGGGCAGTTGGCCTTCGCCCATTGAAGGAAGGCAGCTAGTTGACGTCAGTGACCTCGTCGGAGGAGGAAGCCAAAAGTGGAGTAGGTCAAGACTGATCGAACCACTCTAAATCTCTGGTTTGCTTTTATTTCGAGTACCTTATCATTACTGCAAACCTCCTACATAACTACTGCTCTCTGCGCCTTTACGAACAAGTTCTAAGTGCTGATCTTTTCGAATCTGCATTCAGACGTAAATCTGTGTTTTTCGTACGATCAGCTTACGTTTGTGTTTTGATTCTGCAAAATTGTCTTCTGCGCTTTTTATGAACTAGCTTCTAAGTTTAGATCTCTTTGAAACTGTTTTAGACGCAAACTACGTTTAGACGTAAAACTGCGTTTAGACGCAAATTGCGTTTCGACGTAAAACTACGTTTAAACGTAAACTGCGCAAACTGTGTTTAAACATAAAACTGTGTTTTAGACATAAACTTCTTTTAAACATAAAACTACGTTTAGACGTAAAACTGCGTTTAGACGCAAACTACGTTTAGACGTAAAACTGCGTTTAGACGTAAACTAAGTTTAGACGCAAAACTGTGTTTAGACGCAAACTGCGCAAACTGTGTTTGGACATAAAACTGTGTTTTAGACGTAAACTACTTTTAGACACAAACTGCGTTTAGACGTAAAACTGCGTTTAGACGTAAACTGAATTTAGACGTAAAACTGCGTTTAGACGTAAAACTGTGTTTAAATGCAAAACTGCGTTTAGACGCAAACTGTATTTAGACGCAAACTCAGTTTAGACGTAAACTGTGCTTAGACGTAAACTGTGCTTAATCTTAAGTAATCTTAGAATCGGCTTTTACATCGAAATCGTTTTTATCGGACGAACGCAGCTTTCGTTTTTAAATCGCTGAAAGATTTCCGCTGCACTAATTCACCCCCCCTCTTAGTGCTCTTGATCCTAACACTTCACGTAGTGAGCGATCTTATCCTCGCTTGCCCCTTCCTCGGGTGTAGGCATCACTGTATCAAGGACATATGCGATTTTCTCCATTGTTAGCGTAATTGTTAAGTTGTAGAGCCAATCCATATAATTTGGACCAGTGAGGCGGTTGACATCAAGTATGCCACGTAAGGGATTTGAAAGCGATATTTTCTAAAAATAAAGATGCAGTAGAAATAAATAACATGTAGATTTTATAAAAAAAATAAACAATCAAGATACGGACTTCTAACTTAATATGCTCCCACTATTTTACTAGCGAGTCACGCGACACCCTCAGCACGTGAAATGGAAGTCTCTGATAGACTTCTAGTGGGGATCAGGATCCAATCAGCCTCTTAGTGTAACCTCGAGGGACTCGTCCAATTACACTAAGCCCAAAAGGTAGGCAACTCTTGCAAATCACAATTATTTATGATTCCCATCCTGTTCGGCCTCCGAATCACCATGGTATCAAGGGACTCAACCAACCATGATGTTCGGTTAAGTCAACACCATCGTTACAAGATGAGTCTGATTCGATGATATACCCTCGAGGGACTCAACTAAGCATACCATGTCCTCAGGTCACCAGTGACATCTCTATATAGTAGGCAAGATAGCGAATCACAATATAGGTGAGCCTCGAGGGACTCGACCAACTTAACCTATACCGGGAATCAGTCCCTACCTATAATGTTGGAAGGTCATGTGGGTCAATCTAATTGCCTCACGTTTACCGACTTAGAGAGGGGTTTCTATGATTTGGTCTCCTAATATGATATGTCACATATATACATATTTAATATATATCTAAATCGTATGTAAATATATATACATATCTAGTAGGTGTATAAGCAATCACACCAGATAATCATGGACCACAGCATAATATGATCAGGCCTGAGTCAATGGGCCTAATTACTCACATCAAGATCTATATATGCAGCGGTGCATCTCTATGCCTTGTGATCCTCCATCTCATCCTCATCGTTTTCGTCGACATCTCGACGCATCTCCATGTATCGCGATCATCCGTCTCCTACTGCGCCTTCTCATGTGATTACAACTTAATCATAGTCACGTAGGCCCAATAATAAACGAGAAATAAAAATGGAGACTCACAGTCCCCAAAAATAATAATCACAAGTACACACATCACACGGTCCATGATCATCCGTCCACATATCATACATTACATGTATAAATCATCATCATGTAGGACTACTAGATAATAATCAATTAAACTTTTTAATTAATTAATATTTTCTAAAATAAGGGACATGTAGGAAATTTTTCTAATTTTGAGGGTTACTTTTATAAGTTGGACAAAAGGACAAAACTAGAATTTCTCAAATTCATAGGGGGAAAACTATCTTTTTGTCCAAAAACCCTAAAAGTCTTTGTCCCCCCCCCCCTTGCTCCTGTAGCCACTGCCACCCTATCGGTGGCAGCTTATGTAGTGGGGGGTGGGGGCGCTGCCCGTGCTTTCGGGCGGCGCTACCCCTGCAGGTGGGCGCCCCCGCGGGCGAGCGCCCTTGTGGGCAATGTTGCCCTCGTGGGAGGGCGCCTCTCCGGGTGGGCACCCCCGTAGGTAGTGCCCCCGTGGGTGGTTTTGCCTAGGGGGTAGCACTCGCAGGTGGTGCTGCCCCGCTGAGCGGTGCCCCTATGGGCCTATCGCCCCTACGAGCGGTTCTACCGGCGAGGGCAGCACCTATTGTATGTAGGTCATCGGCTGTTGGCAGCCAACAACCAACCGCTTACACGCAGATGGCCAAGGCTGCAAGCAGCCTTTGGCCACTTTTGCCTGGGCAACAAGGGCAGCAACAATTGCTGCCCTTTCTCGCCTCAATGATTTTGACAATAAAATTTCTCCTAAAACACAACACACTTAGTTCGAAATCAATCTTTGCACGAACAACCTGGCTCTGATACCGCTGTTAGGAAATCTTAGGGACTTCATCTGTTAGGATCGAGAGCACTAAGAGGGGGGGGGTGAATTAGTGCGCCGGAAATCTTACAGCGATTAAAAACCAAAAGCTGCGTTCGTTCAAAAACTATTATGATGCAAAAGCAAATTCTCAGTTTGTATCTAAGTGCAGTTTGCGTCTAAGCGCAGATTGCGTCTAAGCGCAGTTTTGCGTCTAAGCGCAGTTTACGTCTAAACTCAGATTTACGTCTAAACGCAGTTTTACGTCTAAACGTAGATTTACGTCTAAACGCAGCTTTACGTCTAAACGCAGATTTACGTCTAAACTCAGATTTACGTCTAAACGCAGATTTACGTCTAAACGCAGATTTACGTCTAAACGCAGATTTACGTCTAAACGCAGATTTACGTCTAAACGCAGTTTTACGTCTAAACGCAGATTTACGTCTAAACTCAGATTTACGTCTTAAACTCAGATTTACGTCTAAACGCAGATTTACGTCTAAACGCAGTTTTCGTCTAGACGCAGATTTATGTCTAAACGTTGAAACTCGTTCGTAAAATCGTAGAGGAAAGTTTGCAGTTATCAATAGGATCAAAATGTAAGTGTAAACTGCAAAGAAGCTCGTTCGTAAAAGCACGGAAGACAGTTCTGCAGAATCAAACGTAAACGTAAACAGTAATGTATGAAAATACGAATTTACGTCTGAATGCAGATTCGGAAGAACAGCACTTAGAACTTGTTCGTGAAAGCGCAGAGAGCAGTAGCAATGGAGGAGGTTTGCAGTAATGATAAAGTGCTCGAAAATAAACGCAAACCAGAGATTTAGAGTGGTTCGGTCAGCCTTGACCTACTCCACTTTTGGCTCCCTCCACCGACGAGGTTGCCGACGTCAACTAGGTGCCTTCCTTCAATGGGCGAAGGCTAACTGCCCTTTTACAGTTTCTCTCCTTTTGACAGGCTCAGGAGACAACCTTTACAGACCTTTCTCTCCTCACTTTACAACTGAAAACTTGAAGAACAGAAGGAGACTTAAAGGATTTACAACACTTTTGAGCTCTTAGAATCACAGAAAAGATCAAGATTTCGGTGTAGGTCTGTCTCTTTTCAGTGCTGAATGGGTGGGGTATTTATAGGCCCCAACCCAATTCAAAATTCGAGCTCAAAACGATCAAATCGATCAAATCCCAGAATTCTGGGATCAGGCGGTTGCACCTCTCGACTGGAGAGGTGGCACCGCCTGGCAGAGCTCGAAGACTGAGCTCTGCCGATTGCTCCTCTCTGCCAGAGCTCGAAGACTGAGCTCGATGGTTGCATCACCTGGCAGAGCTCGAAGACTGAGCTTGGTGATTGCATCACCTGGCAGAGCTCGAAACAGAGCTCGGTGGTTGCATCACCTGGCAGAGCTCCAAGCTGAGCTCAGGCTGATCCACCTCTCTACCAGAGCTCGAAGACTGAGCTTGGTGAATGCATCACCTGGCAGAGCTCGAGACTGAGCTCAGGCTGATGCACCTCTCTGCCAAAGCTCGAAGACTGAGCTTGGTGGTTGCATCGCCTGGCAGAGCTCGGAACTTGAGCTCTGGCGGTGCAACCTCTTGGCTGGGGCGGTTGCACCTCCCAGCCGTGCAGCCCTGGCGGTTGCACCTCCTGGCTGGGGCGGTTGCACCTCCCAGCCCCACAGCCCAGGCGGTTGCACCTCCTGGCTGGGGCGGTTGCACCTCTCAACCCCACAGCCCAGGCGGTTGCACCTCCTGGCTGGGGCGGTTGCACCTCCTGGTGCAATCAGGGTCCGAATGGTTCACTCCATTCGACCCACTTTGAATCTTTTCAGGGGCCCAATTGCCCCAAGATTAAGCTAATGGGATCACCTCCCATTTTCATGCTTAATCATCGTGCTAACTACGATTATCTCTAAGACAACTTCTGCAGCTTGCTCCGATGCGTCAATCGCTTCTTCCGGCGAGTTTCCTACCAACTTCCGTCGATCAACCGATAACCCTCGGTGATCCTTCTGCGGACATCCGGCATACTCCTGGACTTTGCGACGATCCACTTGGCGAGTTCCGACGAGCTTCGCTTGGCAAGCTTCTGGACTTCTCGGATCTGTTCTCTCTGAACCTCCGACGACCGTCCGAACTTCCGTCGAACTCTCGAACTCCCAACGTGATCATGATCTTGACTCCGGCGCAACTCCTGCTGCTTGTCTTACTCTCATCGTAGTTAATCCTGCACAATTAAAACAAAACTTCAATCGAGACAATTAATCCTAAGCAATTAACCAAGTTGTCCGACATGTCATTGGTCCCTCGACGCTTCGTCCGATTCTTCGGCGCATCGTCCTCTCGTGCAGCCTATTGCCCAATCGGCCAGTTGACTCCGCAACTCCGATATCCTTGGCACAATACCCGCTCTTCTTGGCCCGATGCCCGAGTCCACGGCCCGAAGCCTTCTGTCTATACGTCGACCGATCCACTGGCCCGATGTCCAATCTTCTGACATGTTCCTTCGGCACAATATGATTTTCCTGCTTTAATTGTCTCATCCTGATCGAAGCATCCTGCGTCACTCAAAACGCAGATTAAATCATAAACATATATCAAGTAGTTTCATCATCAAAATACGAGATTCAACAATCTCCCCCTTTTTGATGATGACAACCACTTGATGACGGAGTTAACCTTAACTCCCGGAGTTTAAACAAACTCCCCCTATCAATATGCCATATTGATAGAACCTTGAATTCAAACTGAATTCAAGTCATTGCAATATTCATCATGAATACTTGCAACACGTCAACATGAACATATGCATAAACTTATGCATCACATGTCATGTCATCAACATACTTTCATCAACATACTTCTCCCCCTTTGTCATCAACAAAAAGGAGAAGTACTACAATCAAGTGTGTGTGATATTGGTTCAACTCATTGCGTGAAGAACATAGTATCAAGTTTTATCATCATGCAATCTTGGAGTTAGAAGATTTAGCAAGTGTTACATCATGCTTAGAACATTCATGCTATCAAGTTTTATAGCATATAAGATAGCACTTTTGGTAATGTTCAAGATAGCAAGTTCTACATCATGCAAGCTAGCAAATTAGAGATGTTCAAGAAGGCAACTCTTGCTTCTTGAAAATTTTGCTCACTTTGCTAGATGCGCAAGTTAGCATTTTTGCCTCTTGAGATAGGCAAGATAGCACATTTGCTTCTTTTGAGATAGCAACTTTTTGCTTCTCTTTAGACCAACAAGCTAGCAATTTTTACGATATACAAGTTTCACAATATATAAGCTAGCAAAGATTTCGAAAGCAAATGCAAGATAAATTTCTTGTGTAAGCTCATGATTCTTGCTTCCTATTACAATGTGCAAATTGCAAGTTTTGCTTCTTGAGATATTCAAGATAGTGATGTTTAAGAAGACAATTTTTCTTCTTGAAATAAGCAAGTTAGCAATCTTTGCTTCTTAAAACAGGTAAGCTAGCAAATCAAGTTTTTGCATCTTCTTGACTTGTACAAGCTAGCTATCTCCCCCTTTGTCATTGTCAACAAGGGAAAAACCCTTTACATCAATTTCTAAATCATGACAAAGGTAAGTAATCATTCTTATTTGTGCATCATTACATTTCAAAAGATTTATGCATGATACTGAAAAATCAATTATCATCATGAGCATATCAAACATGATATTCAAGCATTCATGATATATCATTTTGGCAGCATGATCATAGATATTCAAACGATGGTATCTAGAATTCATTACATCCTATTATGCATGATCATTAACTCCTCATTTGTATTTCATGCATTATTTCATTTCATCTCATAAGGAATATCAAGAAGAGTTATTGGATGATGAGATAAATATTTTATGAATACACAGAATATCATAAGTGTTTCATGTATTCATATTATCACATGAAGCATATTATCATTTTTAAGATTCATAACATGAATAACGTTATTACTATTTCATCAAAATCAGTTTCGAGATTCACATAATATCATGAAATCATTAATCTCGATAAAATGGGAAAAACATTTTCTTTTTAAGTGATTCTTTTAACACATCATAAAAAAGAAAAACTCATTCATAATTCAAGTGATTTACAAGATATTATAAATGAATTTATCACTTGTATTTCACCAAAATCGAGAACTCTTAGAGATAGAAAATGATTGAAGCATTTAATCTGATTGAAGAATGATTCATATTTAAAGTGTAGCATTTGTCAAATCTGAAATCATCAAGTATAACTTTAATATTTTCATTGCAACATTAAGCAAGGTTTCATTGAACATAATTTTGAATGATTCTTATAAATGCCTAAAACTTCTTTAGTTTTAATAGCATGCTCAAATCTTTATTTTTATGTCAAAACCATACATTATATTTAATAAACAAAGACAATGAAAAATATCAAGCCTTCCAGACAAAAGCCATGTATCGTCATTGAAAAGCAATATGAAAATCATCAAAATATACATTCTTGCTTCTCAAGCACATAAATAAGATTAATCTCACTAGGTGTAAAGTCATTAGATTTCTATCTTGCATGAGACATGCAATTTTCATTATCATTTTCAAGATTACAAGCATGATCATATTTTTGCATTTTCATTATTAAATTATTAAAGATATAATTTTCAAGAAAATTTAAAGAAAAAGAAAAATGCATCATGAAATGCATCATGTAATTTCGAAGTAAATTAGGGGGATTTCGATTACCTCATCATTGTAGGCTGTTAAGGCGTAGTTTGCCGCCTTGCTTTTGTTGACTTTCTCTTCTTCGGAGGAGCTCGATTCATCCCAATTTTTGTTCTTCTTCTTGCGTTTAAAGCAAGTAGTTCCATTCTTTTTGCTTTTTAATTTTCGTTTCATTTTAAGTTCACCATCACTTGAGCTTATGCTCGAGTGGTCTTCAAATGTTCTATGTCCCAAATCCTTCCTGTTCTTTGGAAGGTTGGTTTGTTCATCATTGTCCTCATCACTTGAGTCATCGCTCAAGTGGCATTCATTTGTCCAGAGTTCCAAATCCTTCCTGTTCTTTGGAAGGTGGTTCTCAAGTTCTTCACGTGCATTGCACGTCATTTCATATGTGATCAATGAACCAATTAGTTCTTCAAGTGGAAAATGGTTCAAGTTTTTCGACTCTTGAATAGCAGTTACTTTTGAATCCCAAGTTTTAGAAAGTGAGCGCAAAACTTTGTTAACGAGTTCAAAATCCGAAAAGCTTTTACCAAGTGATTTTAAACCATTGACGACATCCGTAAAACGGGTGTACATGTCAACAACGGTTTCGCTTGGTTTCATATGAAAAAGCTCGAAATCAAGCAGTAGAATATTAACTTTCGAGTCTTTGACTCTACTAGTTCCCTCGTGCGTGATTTCAAGAGTGCGCCAAATATCGAAAGCCGTTTCACACGTAGAAATCCGATTGAACTCATTTTTGTCCAATGCGCAAAATAAGGCATTCATAGCCTTTGCGTTTAAAGAAAAATTCTTCTTCTCCAAAACCGACCATTCGTTCATCGGTTTGGAGGGAAGTTGAAAACCGTTTTCAATGATATTCCATAAATCCAGATTTAGAGAAATTAAGAAAACTCTCATTCGAGTTTTCCAATAAGTGTAGTCCAATCCGTTAAAGAACGGTGGACGAAAGACCGAACAGCCCTCTTGAAAAGTCATTTCTCTCGGGTGTAAATCCGAAATGAGAAAAACCCCGCTCTGATACCAATTGTTAGGATCGAGAGCACTAAGAGAGGGGGGGTGAATTAGTACGTCGGAAATCTTACAGCGATTAAAAACCAAAAGCTGCGTTCGTTCAAAAACTATTATGATGCAAAAGCAAATTCTCAGTTTGTATCTAAGTGCAGTTTGCGTCTAAGCGCAGATTGCGTCTAAGCGCAGTTTTGCGTCTAAGCGCAGTTTACGTCTAAACTCAGATTTACGTCTAAACGCAGTTTTACGTCTAAACGTAGATTTACGTCTAAACGCAGCTTTACGTCTAAACGCAGATTTACGTCTAAACTCAGATTTACGTCTAAACGCAGATTTACGTCTAAACGCAGATTTACGTCTAAACGCAGATTTACGTCTAAACGCAGATTTACGTCTAAACGCAGTTTTACGTCTAAACGCAGATTTACGTCTAAACTCAGATTTACGTCTTAAACTCAGATTTACGTCTAAACGCAGATTTACGTCTAAACGCAGTTTTACGTCTAGACGCAGATTTACGTCTAAACGTTGAAACTCGTTCGTAAAATCGTAGAGGAAAGTTTGCAGTTATCAATAGGATCAAAATGTAAGTGTAAACTGCAAAGAAGCTCGTTCGTAAAAGCACGGAAGACAGTTCTGCAGAATCAAACGTAAACGTAAACAGTAATGTATGAAAATACGAATTTACGTCTGAATGCAGATTCGGAAGAACAGCACTTAGAACTTGTTCGTGAAAGCGCAGAGAGCAGTAGCAATGGAGGAGGTTTGCAGTAATGATAAAGTGCTCGAAAATAAACGCAAACCAGAGATTTAGAGTGGTTCGGTCAGCCTTGACCTACTCCACTTTTGGCTCCCTCCACCGACGAGGTTGCCGACGTCAACTAGGTGCCTTCCTTCAATGGGCGAAGGCTAACTGCCCTTTTACAGTTTCTCTCCTTTTGACAGGCTCAGGAGACAACCTTTACAGACCTTTCTCTCCTCACTTTACAACTGAAAACTTGAAGAACAGAAGGAGGAGACTTAAAGGATTTACAACACTTTTGAGCTCTTAGAATCACAGAAAAGATCAAGATTTCGGTGTAGGTCTGTCTCTTTTCAGTGCTGAATGGGTGGGGTATTTATAGGCCCCAACCCAATTCAAAATTCGAGCTCAAAACGATCAAATCGATCAAATCCCAGAATTCTGGGATCAGGCGGTTGCACCTCTCGACTGGAGAGGTGGCACCGCCTGGCAGAGCTCGAAGACTGAGCTCTGCCGATTGCTCCTCTCTGCCAGAGCTCGAAGACTGAGCTCGATGGTTGCATCACCTGGCAGAGCTCGAAGACTGAGCTTGGTGATTGCATCACCTGGCAGAGCTCGAAACAGAGCTCGGTGGTTGCATCACCTGGCAGAGCTCCAAGCTGAGCTCAGGCTGATCCACCTCTCTGCCAGAGCTCGAAGACTGAGCTTGGTGAATGCATCACCTAGCAGAGCTCGAGACTGAGCTCAGGCTGATGCACCTCTCTGCCAAAGCTCGAAGACTGAGCTTGGTGGTTGCATCGCTTGGCAGAGCTCGGAACTTGAGCTCTGGCGGTGCAACCTCTTGGCTGGGGCGGTTGCACCTCCCAGCCGTGCAGCCCTGGTGGTTGCACCTCCTGGCTGGGGCGGTTGCACCTCCCAGCCCCACAGCCCAAGCGGTTGCACCTCCTGGCTGGGGCGGTTGCACCTCTCAACCCCACAGCCCAGGCGGTTGCACCTCCTGGCTGGGGCGGTTGCACCTCCTGGTGCAATCAGGGTCCGAATGGTTCACTCCATTCGACCCACTTTGAATCTTTTCAGGGGCCCAATTGCCCCAAGATTAAGCTAATGGGATCACCTCCCATTTTCATGCTTAATCATCGTGCTAACTACGATTATCTCTAAGACAACTTCTGCAGCTTGCTCCGATGCGTCAATCGCTTCTTCCGGCGAGTTTCCTGCCAACTTCCGTCGATCAACCGATAACCCTCGGTGATCCTTCTGCGGACATCCGGCATACTCCTGGACTTTGCGACGATCCACTTGGCGAGTTCCGACGAGCTTCGCTTGGCAAGCTTCTGGACTTCTCGGATCTGTTCTCTCTGAACCTCCGACGACCGTCCGAACTTCCGTCGAACTCTCGAACTCCCAACGTGATCATGATCTTGACTCCGGCGCAACTCCTGCTGCTTGTCTTACTCTCATCGTAGTTAATCCTGCACAATTAAAACAAAACTTCAATCGAGACAATTAATCCTAAGCAATTAACCAAGTTGTCCGACATGTCATTGGTCCCTCGACGCTTCGTCCGATTCTTCGGCGCATCGTCCTCTCGTGCAGCCTATTGCCCAATCGGCCAGTTGACTCCGCAACTCCGATATCCTTGGCACAATACCCGCTCTTCTTGGCCCGATGCCCGAGTCCACGGCCCGAAGCCTTCTGTCTATACGTCGACCGATCCACTGGCCCGACGTCCAATCTTCTGACATGTTCC